>NC_142169.1:37805124-38435124 GCF_029865625.1 Vigna umbellata
CAGGATTTATACATTTTCACCTTCAATTTTAGTTACAGCAATTAGGATGAATCATCAGACTAGGTCAAATATCAAGGATTAATATAATTTTTGTTTCATGAAATTGTGCTTAGCTAGCATAAAGTTGTGTTTCTGCGTAGAGACTAAAATATCATAATGTGATTGTAAGCCTGACATCAGTGTTTCTCAAATTTAACTGTAAGACAATAATACTGCAAAAGTGGGGCAGACCTCAAGCTTCATGAACTCAACAACAGTTCACCAAACCATAGGTTGTACGGGGAACTTGAAGTGAAGTGGTTATTTTTCATTTAAGTTCTGGACTTATCTTGGAGAAGGGAATTTTATGTTGGACCAGTTGATGACTCCCATATTGTTGGAAGTTTGAAATTGTGCGTCCTACCAAGTTCCAAGTGATATTATCAGAGTTTGTTGTTTTCTTATCAATTTTGAAGTATGAAGTTAGAGTTGTTCTACCATTTTCATGTCAAATGTGAAGGTATCAAGTTAGAGGCGAACACTTAACTCTATGTGTACATGGAATGAAAGGGACGGATTAGCGTGAGCTCATGCCCTTTGCTTCAAGGGAGGGGCACTGAAATGAAAAGAAATAAGGGTGGGTTTCTCCTCTATAGGTTAGATTTGAAGGAAAAGTCAGACTCAGTGTTGGTTTAACGAAAATGCCCTTTGCTAAGTCACAACACAACACATTTAATTACAACACGTGAAAATGCTGTTGGTGAGCCCACATAATCATTATTCTTCCACCATAATTATGTGGGTTAAAAGTGTAGAATATGAACATATTAAGTGTAGCATAATCCATCGTTATTAATTATAATTGATTAAGTACTCATTCTGAACACAAGGGTAATACGGTCATTACACAAAAAACAAACCACCGTCTCTTTTCAATTCTTTCACCCAATTCAAACAACCTAATTTTCTTTCCTATTTCTCTTTATTTTCTTTTCTACTCCCATACTGTCCATTCACTAATCCAAACAAAGACTAAATGACGTACCTGAGTGTTGTAGAGTTAGCTGCACTAGTTCTGTATGTATAATCTGTACTATAAATTACATTGTATCTATTTCACCTTTCAAGAGTTGTTTGATTGTGATGTCACATTTGAGCTATCGGTTCACTTTTTCAATTGAAACATAAACTACTGAATTGCTTGACTGTATCTTTCTTATTTGACACATTAATTGATCAGTTATTCCTTTTATAACGTTAGATTTCAATGGTTTGTCTGACAAATTCTTTCACTGCTTATCATTTAGGAACATTTTCTATCCAGCAATTTGAATATATGCATTCGTCAACCAGATGGATCCTATTCAGGTGACTTGTTGGAGAGCCCGAAGGGCAATTTGGAGTTAGAGAAAGATTAACCATTTGTTAGACATATTGTTCCTAGCCACAATAAATGGGGTGTGGGAGTTCTAACTATTGCATTGGTGATCCTAAGGTGTACAAAGCTGATTCATAAAAAAAAAAATAAAAGACAAAAAGTTGTATAAAGATGAAGGGAGCAACCCAGTTATCAGCGGGTGGAGACTTCGAACATGTCAATAATCATAAAGGATGCAGAGAGCAGCTTGTTGATGTGTAGAGAAACCATTGTTTTACAACCAGTGGAAAAGAATAACTTGGAATGTATTGCTGGGTGGTTAGTTTCTAAAGCAGCATGCATGCCAGATTGTGCAGGATTGACCCCATCTGGGATTTCTTATTTTTTCTTCCTCTGTTAAGGCTCTTGTCGCCATTTCCTTAAAGGGTAACGTGTATATGAAAAAAAAAACAATTTATGGGGGAATAGTTTGTATAGAATGGGAACAGGAAACTATCTTATTTATGAATGTTTGTCAATTTTCATGTAGTCAAAAGAATGTGAATGTTTGTAAAGATGTGAAGTTGTGAACTGGTTTCTTGCCTTAACATTTGTGCTTTTGAAATATTGGAGGCTCTGTAAAGCACTGCTTAACCAAACTCTAATATAAAATGGAAACTTTATCGTATATTAATGTCTCATAATTTATACACACACACAAATATATATATATATATATATATATATATATATATATATATATATATATATATATATACATTTTAAGTTGGGAAAGGTTCTCTGGAATTATCGGATGCAAACTCCTGTAGGACAATTGAAAAATAAAAAAGGTGGAACAAATCAAAGTTGTCTGATTGTATCTATTGATGGCTCCAAATTATTGTTCCTTTTGATCTGTATGGATGGTTTGCTTTTGAGCATAATTTTACCGTTTGATAGTGTAGTGTGGGTCACTTTATTCTTCTTTTTTATCTGAGGAATCTTATAATAAAAAGTTGAGTGTATTTCTCTAAATTCTCAAAAAAGAATTTTACGGATGAACCTTTGAAGTTTATACCATGGACGATTCAACTTTCTACACCTCAATATGTCGTACCTTATTCATTTAATTCAAGAATAGATTTTAGAAACATTTTATCTTTCAAAAATTTCATTAGAGGTGGAGATAAAACAATATAAAATGCAGGAAAACAGCTATGTTATTATTATCAATTTCTCAAGTTAATTAGTGATCAGTGAATATCACTTTTTTGACGATACAAGTCTATGTCATTCTTAGTGTAATTTTAAGAGAAAAAGCATTTCATTGTTACTACAAAGATTCTTTAGTAGTAAACTTCATCAATGGTATCTGTAATTCTGATGCATGTTCATAGTAATAATGTAAGGTAAGATAAGAGGTTTGCATTTGATAGTCTTGTACCAGTGTTACTCAACTCAGGTCACAGAACAGTCCAAAACATAAGAAATTAAATTCATAGATTTCTTTGTGCTAAAGCTCATAGCAATGCACAGTACAAGTGAAAGGATGTTATTAGGATGTTAAACAGGTATAAAAATTTGTACTTGAAATCCCTTTTAACAGTTCAATGTTTTTCCTCTTGAATAAATTTTGCCCTCATATTTGTAGAGCATCGGCAATAGACCCGGCTAGACTCAATACTTCAAAAGGAGCTTTATTTGCAATAGCTTTGACAGTAAGAGGGCAAGAATCTGTGATCCAAAAGTAGGAAAATGCATTCTCCAAGGACCCTGCAAGTTAAATAAAATGGTATTAACAGTCACATATATGACAAATAGAAAAATGTAGAAACTAGAAAGCAAGTGACATTTAAGTCAGCACTAACCACTTTTATGAAGGAATCGCTCCCATGATTGCTTAGGGAACACTCCGTGGGTGACATAGGCACTCACCTTTGCTGCACCATTGGCTGCCAAAACTTTCTAGAGGAACAAAACAGTAAACAAAAGAGAAATGTTCAGTAGCACTTACATGCACACACAAGCATTGATAATTGATGATTGATGCATGTATATGCACATACAGATTAACTTTTGCTTAGTTTAGGTTGGCATAACAAAGATCAATAATCAACAACAAAAAATAGTCGCATGTGAGAATGGCTTCAAGCAAACAATTTTCTTTTGACAATATATCTTTTCTCATTTTGTATTTGCAAATAAAATATTGACCTGACACTCAACCAAGGTGCCTCCAGATTGGACCAAATCATCAACAATAACCACATGATGACCAGAGACATGGCCTTCCTTGAGCCGAACTATCCTCTTGTCACCTTCACGAACCTTAGTACATACAACCTGCCACATTCAGAAACAGACAAATCTATAAGCCAAACAAATATAAGTAAAAATTTATCAAAGAGATAGGAGACTCACGACTGAAAAATTATCAAACAGCTTGTGGAATCGCTTCCATGCACCATCATCTGGAAATGCAATAACTACCTGAAAATAACACTCAGAAATTCGTGCTAAAAAATGTGAAGGAAAACACAAATATAAAATATCCCCTCTTTTAACATAACACGTTGATCAACAGACAAAATGTGAATGAAATAACACAGAATACTCACATTATCAGCATCGGGAAGCTGGCTCAGACGCTGCCTTAAGAGAGGAATACCCGTCTCAAACAAAGGCAGGACTTCATCTCCAAAATAAAACCTCTCCTGGATAATGTAAAATCATAAGTAAAATTACAAAAACTTGATAGTATGCTACTATAACATCAACTACACAAAGAAGCAGAACGTTGTTGCAAAAACTACAGGGTATTAATTACAACAGGTAGGATGTTAATTAGTTAAGGGAAAATCACTTATTTAGTCTTGCGTTTCTTTTCAGAAGTGAGCTTTACTCATTGAGAAGAAGAAATCCTTTGTCAAGATATCTCTCTTGGAGGAGAGATATGTTTTCTATTCTTTCGTTTCAATTCAGTAAAATCTTTACTTTCTTCTTTCTACCAAGAACCAATGATATCCTAAAAACTGAGAACATTAAAAAGGGAAAAACACAAGTTTTACTACATTGTTGCATACCTTAAGCAAATTGAAGTATATGAGCAATAACCAAATAAGATGTTAAAACAAGTAAAAGTGAAACATGCATCCTTTGTCTGCCTTAAGAAATGACTGTCTATCCACATATTCTGTTGAATGGTGCCTTCACTCATTTTTTCAAAAGTTCTACTTCAGTGAAGAAAAGTTCTTTGACAGACAACAATACAGAAGTGCAATATCCCATCAAGCATAACCCAATAAGAGATTATGCAACAAAATCTCCATTAACAAAAGTATATTAAATAGCAATTCGTAAGGACTTCAAACTATACAGCACAAAAGCAAAGCATAGTACTTCCTTCCAATGCAGCAAACACACGAACCTGCAAGGCATGAATGTCATATATGACTAAGCTGGTTGGGCCTCCTCTTGAAATTGGAATGTTTGACAACATCCTTGCAAGGGTGAAGGCAGTTGCTACATCTCCTTCTTCCTCCATTCGCTCAAAGGATCCAGTTGGAAAGAAAGGCAATACCAATGTGAAGGAAGCAACAAATAGACGAGGGAGTGCATATATGACAGAAAGTTGTTCAAAGACTTGTGCTGGGGAGCTGAAAGATGCCAAAAAAGCAACATGTTGACCTCGGAGTTCTTCTGCATTATTTATGTATATATTTGGAAACCCATCGGCAAATGACCTGAATAAGCATGAAATTATTAAGCATTTTCAATTTTTGTCATAAAAACGAGAAAACAAAATTCAACTTGCAGTTTGTTTGTAATAATGTTATGCAGGTCAAATAAGGTTTGAGGAATCTAGATCCCCACACATCCAGGATATGAATAGAAGAAAATACATCATGACAAAACTAAGGTAACTGTGGTACAGTGATATTACAGTATAAATGTAGAACGGAAGTAAAGTAATTGTTATAACGAAATATCACTCCAAAAGAAATTGTTTAAGAAAATTAGTCATGAAAAAGCATCAAAACACAAGTACACAACCGGAGGAACATAGGGAAGACAATAAATTTCTTCTGACAAAATCCTGAGTTTATCTAATATAGTACTCTTCATTGACATACATGACATCATCAGCAGTGTTATCATTTGCACCATCACTGAATCTATAGCTCTCACTCCTCTGTTTACTATGAATCAGTTTCGTCCTCTTCAATATCAATTTCTTTGGAGCATGAATCTTTTGAAATCGGCCTTTTTTTAAATTTTTGCTTGTTGCATGGTATATGTATTCATCTCTCAAGTTCTAGGTACTCTAACAAAACCCCCCCCTAGTCAAAATGTCTAAAGACAACATCTTAGCATCATTTAGAACCACCTCTCCATTGTATCATTCACTATTTTGAGATATTACCAAAGGATATCAGATACATCACAATGTATTTAAGATATGTTACAACAAGTTTTAAGCTCTTGATTCAATTAAAACTTGATCATGTAACTTTTTATGCCTAAGCTGCTTGCACCTTTTGGTGTGAAGCTGTAGGATAAAGTAAAGAATAAATGAAACTAGCATTTCTTTTCTACCATGGCAAAGTAAGCTAGAGTGTCAAATTATAAATTGACATGCTAAAACACAGTCCAATTCTCATTACAGCCAGTGGCACCACCACATCAGCTTAGTAAGTAGCAAACAGAAGGTAGAGAATACAACACATTTCAGGTCCTTCGCAATTCCTATTAAATATTCATAATTGTCAAGCAACGCATTGAGTTCTTTCCCCAACCACACCATGATTCAGTTCCAGCAAATGTAAACTTTCAAAGTTCTCCATGCCAAGCCTATTTCAGTTCCATCTTAATCAGGCACAGGTCCATTGATCTCAAATCAAGAAAATACATTTCTTTAAAGCCATCCTAATTAGTAAAGAGGTCACAATTATGACCCATTAGCACAGGAAGAATGCATCGAGGCTGACATTCCTTAATATATATCTCCAGGAATAGATCTTAACTTCAAGTTTCGATTTTTGAAAAGAATATATGAGAATTTCATCATTAGATAAGTTGCATTTAGTATTTTCTCTCTGTTTCTTAGGCTTCTCATTTCCTCCTTTCATATTATTTTCCACAAAATTACCATCCACAGATTTTTGCTATATTTTCATCCCAACATACACATAGCACTCAAAATCTTTGCCAAGGGTGTATACTCAAAAGGGGTATACCATTCACCATATTGTTCAGCTTTATCTTCATGAATATTTAAAGACTAACTAAAACTAAAAAGTTCTGTATTTGGAACCATATTTAATTATTACCCAAAATCCAGACACGGGTTTCTCCTAAACCCTGTCCTCCTTCAATCAAAACAAACTTGTTATCCAATGCCAGCCCTGAAGAATAAATGAAGCTACGTGGAACAAAATGACACTTTTTTCACTCAACTTAAATATCCCGGCTTAATTTAGCTTAAGTGCCGAAAGTCTACATTATTATCTTTTATCTCTCCACTAGCAGAATTTTGGCTGAAAGCCAGTCGAAACGCGGAGTTAACATGTTAACCAATGTACCCAAGTTGACAAATGCAAAAGACCGGATAAGACCCTTCCAAAGAAACAATCTTTCATTCGTTTCCATCAAACTTCTCGTAAAAAAGTCTAAGCTTTGAACAACATACAACAATAAAACACAACATAATCTTAAAAGAAACCCATAATTAGCAAAGAACAAGCTAAAACACAACACAACGCAAGCAACTGAAATCAAGAACGGAAAATGATCGTGAGTAGAAAGAGAGAGCAAAAGTGTGCGTGAGAAAGACACCTCCATTTGATGTTTTGGAGAATGACGTGGGGAGATAAAAGAGCAACCTTGTGGGCAAGTTCTTCACAGTCAAGGGAGTAGAAGAGGTTCACCTGTTTCTTTGGGCACTTCACCAACGCCATTTCTCTCTCTCTTTCTTTCTCTCTCTCTCTCTCCAACAAAAGGAAATGCAAAAGCGTAGAAATCAAGCAAAAAAGAGAATAAAAAGGTAAGAAAAAGGAGGGTGAATAGAAGAAAAGGGATTTTGGAGTGTGGGGTGGTGAGGCCGCCAAGAACACGGAAGGAAGGAAAAGAACCCAGTGGCTGCGTAGCGTTTGGTCGTCAACACTGGTCAAATTTGCTTCTCAATATTAAGGGAAAGATACGTTGACGCCGTTAATGGAAATACGTCCGTTTGACACCGATACACGTGGCATATATATTAATTTTTTAAATGTTCAGGGATGGAACATAGGAGGGGAAATTGGTAACTTGCGATTTGGGGTCTTTTTGAATTTCGATTTCGCTCTTCGGTTCCTTTGCTGGTTCCTTCGTCAGCGGGATGTATGTCAGTATAAAACAGTCCAATTTAGGTGTGAGTGTTAAGAGAAGTTAGATAGTTATTTTATTTTTAGATAATCATACTTTTATAATGTCTTTTTTATAACATTTTAACATTATTTATGTATTGTTAATCATTCATGTATTTGTTAATATAAAATTATTTTACAATCAACAATAATAATTATAAACATCAACATAAATCAATCATAAAATAATAACAATGTTAAAATATTATCAAAAATATCAAAGTATCATTATTCATTATTTTTTTCAAAACCTTCTCAAATTTTCGAAATCAGGAATAAAACCTAGCTTTGTGAATTCAAATACACTACATTTTTACACTTTTTCAACATCACATATGTACAGGAGAAACGTGCAAAAAATAATGTTTTTTTATCTCATCATCACCACGCTTGATGCCTAAAAATCATTATTAATTAATATCATTAATTTAAATTTGGATTAATATAAAATTTATAAATATGAAATATCAATTAAAATATTACTAACAAATTTAGAGTCATAATAAATTTAATAAATAAATAGAATGATAATAATTATTATTGATAAATTTTAAAATATTGTTATTTTAAAGTTGATTTTAATTTATTACATTGATATTAGAAATAAAATAATATTGACGTAATAACTTATTCCAACTAATTAATTTTAACTATTTTTTGTAATTTTGTTTCAATGTTAAATTATCATTCTTTCTTCTTCGATTTCTATATTTTCTCCAAAAATAAGAAAGATTGATAAAAGTTTGATTTGTCTCTATTTTGTTCAATTTGTTAATAATTGGTCATGATTTATCTAATTGGAAACGAATATAATAGGATATAAAAGTTATTTCTAGTGGGGAGAAAATAATGGATGAAAAATATAACATTATCATCCAAAGGTGGTTAGTGCACATGATGCGACTAAAGACTCTTTAACTCAAGTGCTAGAATCTATGGTGAAGCCTATGATGAAACTTATGGTGGAGCTTGTGACAACACCTGTGGTGGAGGTGTAACCTGTTGCTCAGTCACAATTTAAGCCAATGGTGGGTAATCATGATAATATTTATGTTATGAATATATATTCTCTTGTTAAGAATCTAGATAGTAGTGTGCAAGTGTTGGTTGATATTTAACTCATAGTAATCTTTTGATATATGAGGATACTTGTTTTTTTAGAATAATTGAAAAGTAGATTCTAAATTGCCTAATATGTGTGATGAGAGAAGAAATTATAATGTTGAAGGAGACGATGAACCAATTTAAACTATAAAAAAATCCAGAAGAAAAACCTTTAAAAGTTAAAAGCATATTTTGGAATGTGAGAGAATTTGCTAATGTTAAATTTTTTATGTGAAAGAATTTGTCTTTTTCCTAATATATGGAGTTCAAATGATATTTATGAAGCAAATCATAGATTTCAAATGATATTTATGAAGCAAATCATAGATTTTTTTTTCATAATATGTATTTTTGTTAACTGTGTCTTGCAATGTAATTTTGTTATAAGTTTGGTGTGGTCCTTCCATTTTTTTTTTACTTTTTTTAAAAAAAATCTTCATGTAATGACAACTACACTTAACATGAACTTAATGTAGTTGAAAATTTAATTTTGAGTTAAATATGTTTTTGATCTCTTAACTTTTAATGAAAATTACAATTAGTTCATTTTCGAAACTTTGACTAATTTAGTCTCTCATCTTTAGAACCGTGTGAATTTAGTCATTTTAACCAAATTTAAGTTTATTTTAGATTTTAAACACATTTCTTAACTAATATTAAAGGAAAAATGTGTTAAACAATGTAAACAACTCAAATGTTACTATGAAATGCGTTTAAAATATCAAATAAACTTAACAAAATAAAATTAAAAAGACTAAATCCACATATTTATAAAGTTGAAGAATTAAATTAAAATTTTAAAGAAAGACTAATTCTAATTTTCACTTAAAATTAAAAATAAAAAATATATTTAACCCTTTAATTTTTATAATATTACACTACTAATAAACTATTTTTGAATTTAACCACTTTCTTCAGCAAAATTACGGAAAAGGTTTTCAAAAAAAAGAACTACATTTTCATGTTTTCATGCCTTGATTTTCTAACTTTCTTTTGAGGCCTTATTCATAAAACAAATAGATCACTCTTCATTTAGATAATGTAATATAATAATTTCATTTTTCAATAAATTTTAAACATAATGAAAATGTGTTAAAATATTTTATTAACATTATATAATTTGTAATATAATAATAAAATATAACATAAAATTATTTTATTTTTTTAAATAAAAATTTGAAAATTACTCTATAAAATTGTAAACTCAAATAAATTACAATCCAACCATATACTCCCACCAAATACACTCTAGAATTAAATATAAATAAAAATTTAAAACGTAAACCTAAAGTAATAGTAATCAAAGCATAACTTCATAAAATTAATATCTCAAACAAGTTTTATAGGAAATTTTAAAAAGTTAGCTCAACCATACATCATACAAACAAACAAAATAAAATAATGATAAATAATGTGGAACACTCAAATACTGAACCACACATCTTTTAATGCTCCTTATGTTTTCTATTGTTTTACACCACATGTTGAATGACACATAAATTACACTTAGTATGAGAAAAAAATATACTATTGTTTTATAATTATATAAGTGATAAGAAAAAGGATACAAACATTACAAAAATCTATAACTTTTAGTGGAGTTATCTTTCACGGTTTTAATCTCCGAAAAATACGTTTCCAACGATTACAAAAATCACTTGAAAAACTAGCGTCACAAAATTATTGGTGGTTTTTTGCAAAATCGTCCCTATTTCCAAGGGTTTCTGGAACACCGAAATTAACCGGGGTTCTGTGGAACCGCCCCTATTTTTAGGGTTTCTAGAAAACCGCAGGTAATTACTAGGGGTTTCTAGAAAACTATCAGTAATTACCAGAGGTTTCCAAAATCGCCGAAAAATCATTTAAAAAAAATAAAATTAAATATTTACATTAACATTCAATCAATTTACAATCATTTTTTTCTATATTATAATTTCATCCAATCAATTTATAATCAATATACCCTGTTAATGAACAAATTCAATTGAACAAACAAAATGAAATTCATTTCATACATTAAATTGTGTAATATTATTTAATACATTATTTGTACATAAAACTATATATTCAATCCAAATATTACATTATCCTACATATAATACTAAATTGTAGTTAAAGTTTCTACAATTTACTAACACTTAAAATAAAAGAAACTCATTTGGTTTTAATGTCTTCCATGTATGGACCTTCCATTCAGGATAAATCATTAAAAATCTACAAATAAAATAATAGAGTTAAAACAATATTGTAATGAACAATTAGATAAGTATTTAGTAATTTTTTTAATACCTCATTCCAAATGCACCAAAAGTTTTTGTTTGCATCAGCATAAACCACAAGAAGAGACAAGAAGCAAATCAACCACAATCTTTAACTTTCCATAAAGTTCAGTAGCTCACACAAGCTTATTGCCTGAAACATCCATAAGGGCCATACAAAGTGAAATGAAAAACAGATTTTGATGAACTCACTGTTGCAGCATGATGCTATAAGCCTCAGTATACATTTATCCTGCGCTGCTTCCAAATTGAAAGCATCGTCATCAAGTAAAGTAGTGTCCAGACCTACAGATGCCATTTCTTCCATTCTTCTCTGAATTTGCATGTATCATGTTTACAAATTTAGGTATTGGATAAAACTCATAAATGTACAAGTGAAGTAGATCTGAATCAAGACTTGTGAAGTACAGTTGGCCTTCCTCACTAAATCCAAACTAACTTCCTAAAGAAATTGACCTGAGTGAGTAGTTATTTACCTTGCCAGACTTAGCACCCCACTTCCTAGTAATAGTTTCTCTAAATGAGGTAGAAACAACTGACTCAGGGACAGGACAACGTTCGACAAGTCGAGGTGTTAAAAGCTTACTCAGTATCTCTCGTACAACTTTTGTATCCATGGCATTTTCTGCATGTATTGTTAGCCTTTATACAGAAGAGAGGTTACATTTTGAGATTATATCCTCTCTTATTTATTTTTTTTATAGTTAATATCCTAAAAGTGGTCCATTTTAAAACCGTTTTTTTAAACGTGCGTGGATGTGCCGTGATTCCCGCAACAAACTCTTCTAACGTTAAAAATACTCTATGATGGTTTTTGGAGTTCTACAGAAATTTTATAAATCGTGTTTTAAGAGCAAGGGTTCAGAAACTAGAAGTTAAGCAAGCATACAACAATGGTTGGAGGTTGGTCTTTCTGCTTCCGCTTTCTTTCTTATAATCTGAATATGATTAAAAGTATGTGCTTGTTTGACATATTTAGATTTATTAAATCTTTAGTATAAATTTATTTCATTTGGTATCAGAGCCAGGTTTATCATCTTCCTTGTTTGGTTTACTCCTCTGCCTTGTTTGGTTTACTCCTCTGCGTATTGTGTTTTCGTTTTATCAATTGTTTTGAAACTGGATAGAAAGAAGAAAGTTTTTTGTTATGAAATATTTTGATGCTAAAACCCTTACATTATTGGATTTGCGTCTGGTATATGTTTTGTTTGGAACCATGTGAAAGGTTGAAGGTGATTGAAACGCTTTTGTTTTTGCGTTTCACTGTGAGCATCTACCAGAAACATATATTTCAATTTTATTTTCTTCTTTACATGTTGCATACATATGCGCACTAGAGATTGAAAGGTACGCTGCTTCGCTTCTGGTTTTGATTAAGACTGTACGCTGCTTTGCTTCTGGTTTTAATCCAAAGTTGTCTTTTCATTCTGCGCACATTAATTGTTTTTCATACATATATAAATATATATGTTGTTTATTGTTTGCTTTTTGGATGCTTTTTCCTGATACTTATATGCGTGTAAATATATATATATATATATATATACATATATGTTATGGTGTTATGATAGGCACTGTTATACACGCAATTAAAATTAAAGTGCGTGTGGAATTTATACTAATATTTAATGTTAGTATAATAAATTTGAATATTATATATTTATAATATGATTCTTATATTTTATTTAGATTAAATATAAGACCTATAGAGAATTAATGTTTAGTGATAAATATAATTTTTAATAATTAGAGAGTAACCACAACATCTTTAATTAATTAAATTATATTATAAAGATCGCTTCATTGAAACATTAATTGTAATTAATTATATATAATGTGATGAAATATACCCATAAGATTTTTCTTACATTTGTATGATTAATTAGGATAAAATATTTATTATAATTCTTAATTTTCCCATAGGAATTAGGAATGTGATATAATTTAATAGTTTTATCATAAGGTTAAATGAGTTTAATTGAGTAAGACTTTAGCCACAAGCAAGTTTTATGTTAATAGACTCATTAGTAAAGACATGTTTTGCATTGGTAAAACATGACATTTATTTTAATCTCAAATTATGATAATGAACATGATTTTGAATTTGCAGTTTCTCAATCTGTGAATATTTCTGATATCAAGTGTGGTATTCCCAAGTTGAAAGGAGATAATTATAAGGTTTGGAAGGAGAGAGTTCTTCTTCATTTAGGCTAGATGGACATTGATTATGCTATTAGAAAACTAGAACCACCAGGTATTAGTGAGACTAGCACTTCATATGCCATTGATCTTTATGAAAAATGGGAGAGGTCAAATCGTCTTTCCGTAACGTTCATAAAAACCAACATTTTCGCTGGAATCCGGGGTTCGGTTGATCAATATGAGAATGTCAAGGATTTACTGAGGGCTATTGATGAGCAATTTACGACATCTAATAAATCTCTTACCAGCACCCTTATAATGCAGTTTTCATCCTTAAAGCTCACTGGAATTAAGGGAGTACGTGATCACATCATGCACATTAGGGACATTGTGGCTCAATTAAAAGCTTTGGAAGTTACCATGTCTAGTTCTTTCCTGGTACACTATATTTTCTGCACTTTGCCTCACCATTATGCCCCCTTTAAAATCTCTTACAACACACATAAGGATAAGCGGTCTATTAATGAATTATTGACCATGTGTGTTTAAGAAGAAGAAAGGCTATTGATAGAAGAAGGGGAGAAGGTGAACTTGACTACTTCTTTTGAGAATAAGAAGAACCAAGTTAATAAGAAGGGAAAGATTTCTGCTAAGCCAGTTATTAAGAAGGAGTCCAGATGTTTCTTTTGTAAAAAGAAAGGACACATGAAGAAAGATTGCTTAAAATTTAAGAATTGGCTTGATAAGAAAGGTACTCCATTTGCTTTTGTCTGTTATGAATCTAATTTGACTAGTTTTAATCATAACACATGGTGGATTGATTCTGGTTCTACAATCCATGTTTCTAATACCTTGCAGGGTATGGAAAACCTAAGGAAACCGATGGGAAGTGAGCAATGCATCTATTCAGGAAGCAAGATGAGTTCACATGTAGAAGCCATTGGGACGTGCAATTTAGTTTTAAGCACTGGTTTTGTTTTATGTTTAGAAAAGACTTTTTATGTTCCTAGTTTTAGCAAGAACTTGATTTCTATTTCACAACTTGCACCTTTGGGTTTTTCGTTTAATTTTATGGATTCTGGTTTTACTTTATTGAATAAATCCAAAGTTATTGGTTTTGGGGAATTATGTGATGGTCTTTACTTTATTAAATTGTAAAACAATGCTACTTATAGTTCTATGCATGTTTCCATTGGGTTAAAAAGATGTGTTATGAATGAGGATTCTTCTGTTTTATGGCACCGTAGATTAGGACATATCTCCATTGAGAGAATTAAGCGATTAGTAAATGATGGAGTACTTTGTACTTTAGATTTTGCTGATTTTGGGACTTGTGTGGATTGCATTAAGGGAAAACAAACTAACAAGTCCAAAAGAGGTGCTAAGAGGAGTTCAAGTTTACTAGAAATTATTCATACAAATATTTGTTGTCCGGATATGGATGCAAGTAGTCCAAAATACTTTATCACCTTTATAGATGATTTCTCACGATACATGTATCTATACTTACTTCGTTCTAAGGATGAAGCCTTCGATGCCTTTAAAGTTTTTAAGGTTGAAGTAGAGTTACAATGTGGAAAGAAAATTAAGATTGTGAGATCAGACAAAGGTGGAGAGTACTATGGTAGATACACGGAGAATGGACAAGCACCTGGTCCGTTTGCTAGATTTCTTCAAGAACATGGGATTGTTGCCCAATATACCATGCCTGGCTCTCCAGATCAGAATGGTGTAGCAGAAAGAAGAAATCGAACCTTGATGGATATGGTGAGAAGTATGAGGAGTCATTCAAAACTTCCTCAATTCTTGTGGATTGAAGCACTTAAGACGGCTGTGTATATAGTAAATCAGGCCCCAACTAAGGCTGTTTTAAAAACACCTTTTGAGTTATTCAAAGGTTGGAAACCTAGTTTACGACATGTACGCGTTTGGATATGTCCGTCTGAAGTAAGAATTTATAATCCATAAGAGAAGAAACTAGATCCAAGGACTATTAGTGGGTATTTCATTAGATATGCTGAAAAGTCCAAAGGGTATAGATTCTATTGTCCAACTCATAACACTAAGATGGTGGAATCAAGAAATGCAAAGTTTCTTGAAAATGACTTGATTAGTGGAAGTGATTTAAATCAAGATGTTGATCTTGAAAAAGATCACTATGAAGCTCAAACCTCGCAATCAAATGATAGATTGGTAGTCATTCACGCTCCTCCAGTTCAAAAGCGTATTAGACAACCAATAGTTGAAGTTCCACAAATTACTGAGAATGATAATGTAGATCAAGTTGTTGACGAGGAGCAATAAGTAAACGTTGAACAACCAGTTGAACAACCAGTTGAACAACAAGCTTCTCATCAAGATGTTGAGACAATATTAAGAAGATCTACTATAATCAAAAGACCAGCAGTTACTAGTGATTATAAAGTGTATTTACAAGAATCAGATTACAACATTGGAGCCGAAAATGATCCTGAAACGTTTTCACAAGCCATGAGTTTTAAGGAATCAAATTTGTGGCATAATGCTATGAAAGATGAGATGGATTCTATGTCATCTAATCAAGTCTAGGATCTTGTTGAGTTGCCTAATGGTCTAAAACCCATTGGATGTAGATGGGTCTTCATAACTAAGAAGGACTCTCAAGGTAACATTGAAAGATATAAAGCGAGACTTATTGCCAAAGGATTCACTCAAAGAGAAGGAATTGATTATAAAGAGACTTTTTCTCCTGTATCTAAGAAGGATTCTTTACGAATAATCATGACATTAGTCGCTCATTTTGACTTTGAGTTACATCAAATGGATGTGAAAACAACATTCCTTAATGGTGATCTAGAGGAAGAAGTTTACATGAAACAACCTGAAGGATTTTTCTCTAGAAATAGTAAGCACTTGGTATGTAAGCTTAATAAGTCCATCTATGGATTAAAACAAGCTTCACACCAATGGTATTTAAAATTTCATGAAGTTATCTCTTCTTTTGGTTTTGAAGAAAACATCATGGATCAATGTATATACCAGAAGGTTAGTGGGAGCAAAATTTGTTTTCTTGTTTTATATGTGGATGACATTTTGCTTGCAACCAATGACAATGGTATGTTATATGGGGTGAAACAATTTCTCTCAAAGAACTTTGATATGAAGGATATGGATGTAGCATCTTATGTCATAAGCATTAAGATCCATAGAGAAAGATCTCGAGGTATTTTGGGTTCGTCTCAAGAAACCTATATCAATAAAGTTCTAGCGAGATTTAACATGAAAGATTGTTCACCAAGTGTAACTCCCATTGTAAAGGGTGACAAACTTGAATTAAGTCAATGCCCGAAAAATGATCTTGAGCGGAACAAATGAAAAATACTCCATATGCTTCAGCTGTCGGAAGTCTTATGTACGCTCAAGTTTGTACTAGACCTGACATTGCATTTGCAGTTGGAGTTTTAGGAAGATATCAGAGTAATCCAGGTGTTGACCATTGGAAAGCTGCAAAGAAAGTAATGAGATATCTTCAAGGAACAAAATATTTCATGCTCATGTATAAACGAACTGATAATTTGGAAGTGATAGGTTACTCTGATTCAGACTTTGCTGGTTGTGTTGATACCAGAAAATCTACATCTGGCTATGTTTTTATGCTAGCTTGTAGAGCTGTATCTTGGAGTAGCAAAAAGCAGACCTTGACTGCTACTTCTACTATGGAGGCTAAGTTCGTTTCTTGTTTTGAGGCTACTTCACATGGTGTATGGTTGAAGAGTTTTATATCTGGGCTTAGAGTTGTGGACTCAATTGCTAGGCCATTGAAGTTGTATTGTGATAACTCTGCTGCTGTTTTTATGGCTAAGAATAATAAAAGTGGAAGTCGAAGTAAGCGCATCGATATTAAATATCTAGCCATAAGAGAACGTGTTAAAGAAAAGAAAGTGGTCATTGAGCACGTTAGCACTGAGTTGATGATTGCTGATCCTTTAACTAAAGGCATGCTACCAACGAATTTTAAGGATCATGTAATGCGAATGAGACTTGGTTCCATGATATGACAATCATTGTAAGTACTTTCATTTTGATAAAACTCTTATTCAGTTTAATGTTTTGTCAATTATTTGTGCACATAATTAATTATTTTGAGAAAACTCATTTAATTGTGACTTAGAATAGACATATGGTTTATTCATTAGAGTTAAGAGCTTGTTATGTGAGACTAAATTGATAACGGTTGAAAAACCGTTATTTTTATGCTTAAATTTGATACCAAAAGCAACCTTTAAGACTTAGAAACTAGCTTGAACTCATATTTTTGCTTTAGTTTTGAGAATAAGAGAGTTGAAAGTGAATTTAATGGTTTTGTGCAAGATTCCCTTGATTTTGTAGGCTAATTGAATGATTTGAAAGAAGAATTGAAATATCGAATGATTGGAGTGCTGAAAAGTCAACCAGAAACCAGAAAAGTCAACCAATCAACCAGAAAAGTCAACCAGTCAACCAGAAAAGTCAACCAGTCAACCAGAAAAGTCAACCAGTCAACCAGAAAAGTCAACCAGTCAACCAGAATGCTGAAAAACCAACCAGAACGCAGAAAAAGTCTAACCGAGTGGCGCTGAGCGGAAACATACCGTTGAGCGGCACTTTTCGGGTGCCGAAATCACCGCTGAGGGGCAAAACAACAGCTGGGGGGCAAAATGGATCATGCGCTAGTATCGCTCAACGGTAAAATACCGCTGAGCGCCATTCTAAGTGGGCTTGGACCGGTTTTCTTTTGTTTTTATGGGCTTGGACTTGTTTTATGTTATTTTTATGCCCTATTTAAGGACTTGCACGTCCTAGGGTTTGTATCTTTGGCTGGGAGGAAGCAGAAACACACTTTTCACCCCTTGGGGGTAGATTGGGAGATGGTGACAACTCTCCTCTTCTCTTTCTCGGGTTTTTCTATCTCTTCCATTCTTCCATTATTGTTCATCTAGTTTCACCATGAATATGGTGAATTAAACTCTGTATGTTTGTTGGGGAATCAATGTAATCTTTTGAAGCTCTCATATATGGAATTTGTTTTTACATCTTTTATTTAAGATCTATGCTTTCTTTCATCATTAGTTAGGGTTTTTCCTCTTTGCTTAATGCTTGTGTTGTTTAACTCATTCGATGCATGATTATTGGTTTTGTCGATACGGGCACGTACGGGGAAGTCTAGATCCGGGGAATTTCTCCCAATATTATATTGGTTGTCGTTAAGCTCCTGCACTTATGAACTAATTATTAGGAATGCTAGGAATTGTATGAACTCGTAATTAGGGAGAAGCCTTCTTGAAAGGTACTTTAGAGAGTGGCATTAACAATGATGATTTGAATGTTGAATTCCTAAAATATATGAGAGTGGATAAGATGAAATTGACCCCCAACAACATATTCATACATATATTTCATTGAAAGTGTTTATCTTTTACTTTTGCCATTGATCAAAACTTCATGCATACATATTTAATTTTCGTCTTTTGCATATAAAAATCCAAATATTTCGTCTTTAAGTCTTAGCTAATCAATAAACCACACAACTAAACTAGGCCGTGAGTCCTTTGGGAAGAACGATACTTGGTCTTACCAAGTTTATTACTTGAACGATTCGGTCATACTTGCCGATTGAAAAACAAGTTTGTGACATCATATTTTGGTGTTCATAAATTTGTCCATCATAAATACATCGTAATACATGGGAGATAATACTTATTATTAGAGGAATTGTCACCATGATTCATATATTTGGTCTCTTATTACGTTTGATGGTTGAATAAAACGGACCAAGTGGGAGAATGTTAGCCTTGAGGTTACATTTTGAGATTATATCCTCTCCTATTTATTTTTATTTCTTTTTTAGTTAATATCCTGAAAGTGGTCCATTTTAAAATCGTTATTTTAAACGTGTGTGGATGTGCCGTGATTCCCGCAACAAACTCTTCTAACGTTAAAATACTCTGTGATGGTTTTTGGAGTTCTACAGAAATTTTATAATCAGGTCACTAAGCCTACTCTTTACTTCATATACATCACCATCGTGTTTTAAGAGAAATGGTTCAGAATTTAGAAGTTAAGCAAGCATACAACAATGACTGGAGGTTGGTCTTTCTGCTTCCGCTTTTTTTCTTATAATCTAAATATGCTTAAACGTATGTGCTTGTTTGACATATTTAGATTTATTAAATCTTCAATATAAATTTGTTTCATGTATATCATTTAAAATAAAATAATTTGAAAAGATTCATGATTTTGCGAGATCCAGGAGCTCAATCATGTTTGAAATACAGTAATTTCAACATATTATTCAAAAACCAAGTCTAGAAGTAAGCATGAGCTAGTAGTGTTTTGGAATAAGAAGATCATAATTTTCTAACCTTGATGACAGAGAATATATTCTTTCGAAAAGAATATAAACAAATGTTTGGAAATATAAATCATTCATGACATGATATGTTTCTATGCCCTTTTCAGTTATTTACCTTGTATATCCATTTATGATAATATTGTATTAAGTTTCCAGCACCGCACATTCACTAGTGCAGAAAGGGCTTTAGACGTCCGTTCTTTTGGCCTTTTGACGTCCGACGTTCCCCCGACGTCTTTGTGGGTGACGTTACTCAGACGTCGGGGGTTCACACCGGACATCTATATAGACGTCCGGTGTGTCAGGCCGGACGTCTATACAGACGTCTGGTGTGTCAGGCCGGACGTGTATATAGACGTCCGGTGTACACCCTTGGACGTCCATATAGACGTCCGACTCCTCCCTCCCCCGACGTTTACCTGCCTAAATTGTTTTGTGGTAGGGGCTGGGGTTGGACGTCCATTTGTGCACTGCCTGACGTCTATAGACGTCCGACAGTGCACTAACCGACGTCTACTGGGCGTTTTTTTTTAAAAATTGATTTATTTTTGCAATAAAACCACACCTGAAAAGCAAAAAATTGTCCCAGAACAATTTTGCAATAATATAAATATGCGTTTCATATAAACAAAGTTCTACTTAATGTAAACTATAATCCATTACCAAAACTATCAACATAAAACTTAAACTAAAACTAAGCAATGTTCAACAAGAAATAAAACTATTCCTAACTCCATCTTTGCAGAAGATAAGCGGTCCACTCCTGCCTTATCTGTTTAATTGTGTCCTCTGGAATAGGCGATGTACTCTTGAAGCGCTGCAAAATTCAAGAAAGATTCATTATGGTTTCATATGTGTTTGAAGATGAATTTGATTTGTAATGTATTGAAGGTATACATCATTACCTCATTCCAGTCATCTGTAATGACAGCTCGAATGATGGTCTTAATCCAACACATCACATAGAAGCCACATTCCCATGAATCTAGCTGCTAGTTACACTAAAATGACAAACTAAATAGTTAAGAATTTAGATCATTCAATAACATAGAAAATGAATTAGAAACTATAAATGACTTACAACCTTTGGATACAAAATTTGAACCAGTTGACCACGAGATTTACCAATAACTCTGTACAAATTGAAAACACAGTATAATTAATATGATTATATTTATCATAAAAGTTGAAGGTGAACATCAAATTCAAAGTCATTTTTGGAGAAACACTTACCCTGGAAGCATGGTTCTCAAGTCATTTTTCATCCTCCTGTGCAACGAACAAAACCATATAATTTTACATTGTTTGGGAATGATGACCATCAGCTGCCAATGCGACCTATCACGAAGGACAAATAGTTATTCAACTAATTAAGGAAACTATAATAATGAACTGACCACATATAACAACACCTACCCCTCAATATATGGCACAAGGTATACGTCTCTTTTTGACTCATCCATCCATGTTTGCAAATAATGTTGTCTCTTTTGAAGTGTGTTACCAGACGGTTGAATGGTCTGAGGTTCAACAAATCCGTACATGGAAGACCGACCTTGGTCTACAACGATTGTGTCCATGTACCTAAAACAACAAAGTTAAGTTGTTAGAAATTATAACAATGTAAATAAAAGTAATATGAAAGACCAAATTGACTATCTTACATGCACCACAACTGAATGATGGAAATATTCAACATCCTATCTCCCCCAATCACCTCCAATGCATCAAAGAATGTGATATAAACTGGCACATGTGGGGGAAGACCAAATACTCTCAAATCCCAGTATAGTTCTAATGATGCTTTCTTTAATCTGGGTAATTTTGTCATTAACTTTGATAGAGGATCATCCTCTGCTTCAGCCATCTCATCATCTTCATGTATGACTGTATCATGAATTGGCTGCTTCTGAGGACGTGTAAACTGAAGATAAGAATTTACGTCAAAGCGTTATCAACAATTATTTGAAGAATAAACATAGAAATACTAAGGAAAAAGACATTATACCTGTGGAGTAGCGATGTGGGACATGATCAATGCTCTAGGCTAGGCAATAAATGATCCAATGGCCTCCCCCACAAAGTTAATTTCTGGAGTGGGTACAGGCACCTGAGCCTGGGGATCTCGAACCTCGTCAATGGTCACACCCACGTGCTGGGGTAATATGGCAACACCATGAATAGTCTGTCCTCCCTTAGGCACTCGTCCGACAGCCACAATGCGTGGGGGATCCCCATCAACCAACAGCTCATATTGACCGCTATACTGAGTGGGGTCTACAGCAGAGCATGATCCTCTAGTGCTGACACGAGGTGGTGTGGGAGTTTCATCGGCCCCCATGTTGCCTTGCGTCATGGAATGCAGCTTTTCTTCAAGCGCTCTTTGTATTTCTTTTTGTTCTTGTATTATAGACGTCCGGCCCCCCAAGGACGGACGTTTAAGGGGCTGAAGACAATTAATTCTTCAACCACCCTGTCAGCACCCTAAACGTCCGTTGAGGGGGACGAACGTCTATAATATTATAGGCGTCTGGCCCCTCCCAGGACGGACGTTTAAGGGGCTGAAGACAATTAATTCTTCAACACCCTGTCAGCACCCTAAACATCCGTTTGGAGGGGACGGACGTCTATAATATTATAGACGTCTGGCCCCTCCTAGGACGGACGTTTAAGGGGCTGACATGGGGAGTTGAAACGTTCATTTGTTCAGCCTCTCAGACGTCCGTCCCCATCCCACGAACGTCTATAACATTATACACGTCCGTCCCCCCCACAACGGACGTCTAGAGTTTCACTTATTTACGAATATGTCACCGGTCAATTATTTACGTTGGGGCTTTTGTGGACAGACGTCTATAGGAGGACGTTAAAAGCCAATTCTGCACTAGTGATTGATATTAATGTTATTAATACTAAGTATAAAATAATATAGCAAATATAAATAAAATTAGTACACGTTTAAAAAATCTTTATATCTAAGATTACAAACTCACTTCAATTTTTTTCCTTTCAAAATTATGTTTTATTCTTATCTTCTAGTTCGTCACATATTTTATATAAAATCTTCAATGAGAGTTATATGAGTTTATTAACAGAAAAGTGATATTTTAAAAAATGGACTAATTATTTTTCACTGGATTTCCAATAATACTATGATGTAGAAGTAGAGGTGGTAAAACAAATTAGTGTTTTGGCTTAGTCTGTGATTCATAAAAATATGTTAGGTATTAACTTGTCTCTCCATTTTTCTTAATTTTTTAATTATTTTGTATTTTTTTTAAATTATTTAATTTTATATAGATAAATATTAAAAACATATTTAGTTAAATAAATATTTTTTAATTTTTTAATTGAATAATTAATATTTTGAAATTAATAAATTAAAATAATTATTATATTTACAAGTTAAATTACCTTTTTAACTAATAATTAAAATTTAATTTATAAATGTTAACATGTTAAAAATTTAAGTTATAATATTATTATATATTTACTTTTTTTTAAAAAAAATATAACATAAAAAGTTAATCTTTTAAATTATTATTTATTTTTATTTTTAATTAAAGAAAACAAAAGCTATTGGGTCAACCTCTCCCCCACCTTTGTATTTGATTTGTCAATTTGACTGACTAAACAGGTAAAAAAAATGGTTGGCAATAGTGTGAGCTATGATCCACTTTTTCACTCTTACGTGAAACTGTTATGTTATTCATTCTGCTAAATAAATATTTGTTTTCATTTTTAAATGTGAGTTTATGCGATTCCTTGAATGAATTTTTAGATGTTTGTATATTTTTTCCTTGTAAATCATAGTTACGGTGAATATGCAAAAGAACAATAGTGAAATTTAAGGACTTGAAGAACACCTAAATAAACAAGTATCCAACATAAAAGAAAAGATGTCAAAACCACATCCAAACACATAATGCTTAACTTTAACTGGCAGAACTGTAAAGGTAGGGATTTGGGGGTTTTGAAACTTCAATAATTCCTTCCAGCATCAGCAAAACGTTCTTCATTGTTGGCCTAAGAGAGGGATCTTCATGAATACACCAAAGAGCAACCATGACAAATTTTTCAAAACTATTAATGTTATTAATAGCTTCATCATCATTTTCTAGAAGAATGTCTAGTCTTCTACTCTTGTAGCAATCATATGCCCAATCTGTCAATATCCCTTTTTCTTCATCAGCAAGCTCCTTTTCCACATTCCTCCTGCAACAAATTATCTCTAATAACAACACTCCGAAACTATAAGTGTCAACCTTAGTAGTGATTGGTGAACTTCTAAACCAATCTGGTGCAACATACCCTTTGGTTCCTCTGATTCCAGTTTCAGTGTGGCTTTGATTGATCAGTAACAACTTTGCTAATCCAAAATCTGAAATTCTGGCATTACATTGATCATCTAGAAGTATATTCTGTGGCTTTATGTCACAGTGGATGATTTGGGTACAACATTCCTCATGCAAGTAAACAAGACCTCTTGCAATCCCAGAGGCAATGTCAAATCGTTGTCTCCAATTTGCTTTCAAAGGGGTGAAAAGGAAGCTTGCTAAAGTGCCATTGCTCATAAACTCGTACACCAAAATTCTGTGTTGTCCTTCATTGCAATATCCAAGTAGACGAACCAGATTCCTATGATGAGTTTGACCTATTACATTCACTTCAGTTTGAAATTCCTTATCATTGTCTTGAAACAATTTGTCTAATTTCTTAACAGCCACACTTGTCATGTCTATTCTTCCTTTGTACACAATGCTGAAAGATCCCCTTCCCAGTTCTTCACTAAAGTTTCTTGTTGCTTCTACAAGTTCCTTGAAGGTGAAGTTACGCAAGTTTTTCCCAACAACACCATCGTTGGTTCCACCACTTTTGATCTTCTTCCGGTTGTAGGAGAAACCAAAATACATTGTACCAACCAACATTAAAATGACCAACACAGAGAAGCCCAAAAGAACTGATATCACGATGATCAAGGTATCATGATCTTCTTTCATCTTTTTGTTTGGTAAAGGAGTCAAGAGCTCATCATTTTTCATCAATTTCATGATAGAAGTTGCATTTACTTCTTTACCTCTTCTCCCATTTGTGAGTGGTAGCTTCTTCTTCCAGCAAGAATTTCCACTGAAAGTAACCAGCACACATAAGCAATCTTGCGAACAAGATTTTGTACACTGTTCTAGAGTACAAGGACTTACTGTTTCATAATCCGATTTTGGCCAGTCAGTGTTTTGCAACTCTTTCATCATGTAATCATCTAGTGAACCCATCTGACCACCTCCTTGACAAATTACTTGGAAATTTGGTATGCAACCACCATACATGTTATTTGAATCAATTAGAGAATATTTCTCTGGGCAGTTACACATGGGTCTCTGGTCATCTTTCAGGTTGCATATGCTATTAAATCCACAAACTCCTCCACCATCTGTGAAAGTAGAATCTAGACAAATATTTTCTGGTATTGTCTTTAAAGTGACCCACTTTTGTTCTTTGTTTGGATCTTTGGGATAATATGATACAGTCAAAACTCCATCAAAATTGAGTGTTGCTTTGTAGTAGACATCATTAGAAGAGATGGTATCGTTTGATGTGCTGACATTAAACTTTTCCCCACTTTTCTTCATTACATACAAGAAGCCTGATTTATCAAATACAAATCTCTTGCCAACATTTGTTTCGTTGTTTAAATCAGCAGTGCCAGTATTAAAGTAAACAGCATTACTATAGTTGCTAAGCAAATTTATAAGCTTAAGCACAAGATTCCCATCGTGTTGTAGATAAAGTTTGAACCTTCCAGTTGAGAAGTTGAGCTGTCCTTGTCGAGAAGAGAGTTCTCCACCTAACTCCATTACTTGAGTTGGAACCAATGTGTCAGTTGGATGAGTGAAACTCTCCCATAATGACACAAAATTTTGATCTAATAGTTGGAAATTTCCATCATCATTCATTTGACCAGTAAAAACTGCATTTGAGGTAAAATTTGATCTCCATAACTCTAAACCTTCCGGATTTTTTAGTACTAGTCCCCGAGAGTCGTTGAGTTCTAACTTTGATCCTATTGGAGCAAGGTTGTCTCCATTTGCATACCAAATGATGGTCCTATTTTGTATCTTGTTATACCATATAGCCAGTAAGAAAAGCTCATTAGGAAGTTGGTAGAAGCCAAATGCAAAATCACCTGAAGGAGAAAGCCAAGTAGATGTCTCATTACCAGCAATGAGTGAGTCACCAACCCTTCGACTGCAGTTTATTACAAGCAAGAAACATTAGTAAGGATCTTTGAGAAACTAAACAAGTGTGCAAATCAATGCTAATTGCTAATGTACAAACATATTTGTAAAAAAAATAAAATTATAATTTTGTTTTTTTGTTTTGTTGAATAAAGCTTTGGAAAGTAAGGTTTGTGTAATAAGTTTTAAACAGAATTTATATTCGGTTAGTTTGTATTCTGCAGTTGTTTGGTAATTCTGGCTTACAAAAAGAGAATTTATCTTTTTGCGTTGGATTAACAAGAGAGTTAGAAAGAGTAGTTTGTTTTCATAGTCCTAAGACGGTCAAGACTTCAAGATGAAATGTTACAACTATGGCTAAAAAAGTTTATCATGGAAATTTTTTATTTCTGATTACAATGAACAAAATGACATATTCGGGTCATCTTTCTCGACCAACAGGAATTATCCTATTACTACTTTAGATCAACAATCTCCTTTAACTCGTAAATAAGTGAGTGAAAGAATTGCCAAGCGTCTTTGTTGGTTTTGCGGGAAAAAATGGAATAAAGATCAATAACAAAAAATGTAGAGTATGAGGAAAGCTAAATGGTATATTTGTGGCACAAGATCACATATTTTTGGTGTAGATAGTGAACAAGACATTGAACTAATTACAAATAGTTTGTATATGGTTGGGAATCCTGATACATATAATGGTTTGCAAGGAATTACATGATAGCAGAATTCCAGTGGAAAGTCCTAGTATGGGGGAGGGGAGGGAGGGATCAAAGACATTTATTAGAGTTTATATTACTGAGAATTATTGTAGCATATTTATTATTTATTATTTATTAGGTTTATTGTATAATTGATTAGTTAGTTAGCCAGTAATCTAACCTGGCATTGGTAGATGTAGGACAGAAGACAATGTTGTAGTCTACAGGATTGGGACAGGTGAAGGTGCTGGTTTGGTCGTCCTGTGGGTAGCTGTAGGCTTGCGGACATGCCGTCTTGAATATTTTGGAGTACACACTTGGTTCGCACGAGGAACGGTTCCCGACGCAACAAAAATAGTCCTCTTGGAACGCACTGCAAGGGTTCTGACATGCCACCACTTCTTCATTTCTGGTTGCCTTTAGCTCCGCCGGACACACTGCGTTCAAATCCACCACGCACCCCGTGCTCTTACAGTTGCTGCCGGAACCACTTATGGGAACAACAATCAGGGGCAGGTTGAACCCGTCCACCAAGCTCACGTCATAAAAGTCAATATCGTTGAAGCCGTCTAAACTGAACTCCACCAGCGTGTTCGGTGGAGAGCCTCCACTTCCATTACATGCTATCTTGCCAGAACTGCAGTCGCCGGTAGCACAAGAGAACTTTCCGGTTATTAAGTCGGTGGTGCAGAGTGTACGGCCCCAGATTCGACCCAGCCAATTCACGGGTACATTGACACTGGAATTTTCGCCGCTTGGCAAAACGAACCCCGTGGTTGAAAGACTGACGTTACCAGTCAGAGCTGGCCACACCGTGTAGTTGCATTGGTTGATCAAAGTCAGTTTAGCGGAATTGATCCCTGTTAATTAGGTAATGTTATCAGAATTGGATGACACCTTCAAGATTTCAAGGTTATGCTGACATTAAAATTAACTGTAATTTTTAGAAAACTTAGGTCGAACCTGATAAATGAAGCGTTAATGATACCAACAGTGAGAAGAACCATGTTGACTGAACCATGTTGAGAATGAAAAAGGAAAAAAAAAATGGAGATTATGATGATGAAGCGAAAATTAAGGGCCAGTTATGTAAAGAGTGTAGCTTTCTTTGAATTCATAACGTGTACGTCATGGCTTTGCATCTCTGGAAAGAGACGCTTGTTGACCTTGGATATCATAAAGTTGATTGTAGCCTTGCATCTCTGGAATAGAGACTTTGTGCTCCTGAACGTCCTTTTTGGTCTAGTAGCACATGCCAGACACTGTTGTATTTATGAAACTTATACAAGCAAATCTTATAATCAACAGCAGTTTTGATATTCTTAGTCTTTCAAAGTATTTTTAGTTCATTTTGCATTTTATCTTCTGATGAAAACAAAGAAAAGAAACTGAAATGATAAGTGTGTTTATAGATAGAGATTTAGATAACTTATGACTCTTATTTTCTTTAGTTTTAATAATTATAATTTGATTTTAGTTTTTCATAACATAATCATATTTACTTAATTACACCCATACAGTATCATCCTACGTATACTTCATATCAATGTTTCAACTATCATGTGTTCTCAAAGTACCTTTTCTCGATAAAAACAATAACAATATTTTTTTCTTCTAATTTATAACCATAATCACAACATTGGTAATAAATCTTTCCTTATATTTTCTACCAATTTTATAATACTCATATCAATTATCTGAAAATACTTTTCTTCTTATAAGATTCTCAAGTATATCTCTCTAATTTAAATGATAATATAAAACAATTATAATAAAAATAGTAAACTACATATAATAGAAAAATTTTCTTATAAAAAGAATAAACTCCATAAAAGACTTCTCTTACCTTTATTTTTTATATTTAAACTAACATGAACTTCCTTCTTAGTTAGTAATACTCCCTGCACCTCACCTGTTTCTCTCTACACCTTTCATTTTACACATTTGTCCTTCATTTATTAAAGTCAAATGAAAATTAATGATGAGTTAATGATGAGTTAACCACCACCAACAACCCTAAATGGTATAAATCCTAAATATCATTTGTTGCCCTACATGCACCCACTTTCCTCTGCTTATTTTTTCACTTTCATCCTTCACTTCTTCACTTCTTCATTTCTTCACTTCTTCACTTGTACTGTTATATTGTTTTCTAAGTTCAGAGTTGTAAAGTTATACAGTAGTGGTTGTGCTTGTGCTGGTGGTGCTATGGACACTAGAGGAGGAAGAGTGTTGGTGGTGCTGTAGACAGTGGAGGAGGAAGAAGGCAGCGAGAGCTCACGAGGTTAGTATATTATTTGAAGTAAACACGTTAACCGCCGTTGGAGATGCGTTTAACGATGGCGCAGTTCGAAAACCGATTACACCACGCCGAAATTCGAATTTCGGCTTACCCCAACCGCACTTCGAACTTCAATTTAGGGGTGCCGCACTTCCAAGTGTGGTTTCACTATGTAGACTTTTTTTTTTGACCGAGCCTACAATTTCATATGCTTACTTATGATCATTTGATATTTATTAGCACATTGCATTCTGAATCATCTCTCATTTTTGTTGTTTGTTTATTGTGATATTATGGCTTATGCTTGCTTCTGATCTTTATTTGCACATTGCAATCTGAATCATGTCTCATTGTTCGTTTATTGTCATATTATGGCTTATAGTATGTTTGAGTATGTATGGGATCCAGTTTGATTTACATCATGTGAATGTTAGATTGACAATAAGTTTAGAGCAATAATGGATTTCATTTCGTACAAGTAAACTTCCATTTCTATTATACCATTACCATTACCCATTATGATTCATTTACTAATATTAAGTTTTCAGGTTCAATTACAAGATGGTTGTCCATTACCCATGGTGGACATCATTTCCTCAAACCATTGTTACCCAAAGGCACGATCATGGTCCTCATTTTATACACATAGGATGATATCATTTATGGAATTATTAAAACTTATGTAGATCTTGTAGAAGACTGAAATTAAGTTTGTTTTGTAGTAATTTATTTTTTCAATTGTAAATATGTTTTGTACTAGTTCATTGTTTTGAATTGATTGTCGTATTAATTGTCCTTTATTTGAATTATGTCTCATTATATAATTATTCATATTAACGTGTTCAACAAATTATAATTAGTCATAGTATGAAAACCATACATAAATATGCATTATAAATACTCAAAGTATAATTAAGCGTTACGTAAATAAGCATTAAAAAAACATATATAATAATGTCCTTTCAATAAAATGATGCTCGTCAACGCACATGACGAGCACCTCTAGTAGTACTAGCCTCATACTCCTCAACGGATCTACGAGCAACTTGTAGTGTCTTAGAAGTACGCTGATAAGGTACAATGCCCTCTGTAACGTCTCGGCAGGTTAACATGCTCTGCAGCATCCTGATCACATACCTCATACCACACTGAAATGAATATAAAAAAATAAATAAATTAACTATGTAAACAAAAATTGATATAATAAAAAATCGCACTTAGTTTCATTACATACCAAAATCCATATTCAGGCGTCCATCTACGACGAACTGGGGGCACCGAGATGTCATCCGGAAGGTGTCGCCTCATGCACGGTGCAAAACTGGATCGGTCATCATCGTCAGCTGGAGTGATGTATGGGTGGGACACCCGTCTAAAACACACTAGGTATCCATCAACACACATAGAGGGCTCATGAGCTTCAGCGACACCAGTAATGGCATGCTCTACATACCTCAACCAATTTAGATCAATTGTAGGAATGTCTAGCATCGGAAGGCATCCTGAAAACATACATATGGCCATGAAAGGACAGGTATACGTCTATGTGAAATGTATGGATGCTAGATGACCGAATCATAAGTGAGCCCATCAAAATATGTTCGCCCCCACGTCAGACTCCAACCTTGCCTTGGAGCTATATATCATGAAGCCTGTGGATCGAGGTTCTTGTACCTATCCGACACTCGCCTCCTTCCCATGCCAGGAAGGTGCTCATATATCCAACTCTACAAAAAACATTACTTAAATTTGTTTTATACATTCCTAAAATATATTAATTTTTTTTTGTAAAACTAAAATGTACCTATAGAAGAGTGGAATATCCAGTTTTCTGCTTGATAACAGTGAAGCTAGCATCTCCTAGCTGCTCATAAGTATGTGCCAGTGCAGCTGCTCCCCAAGAATATCTCGCACAACCATTCAAGTCTCGCAACATAAGGAGGTACAAGACCAGAATCAATGTCCCACTCTTATTCGTAAACATTCGTAAAAATTGTGCATCCAAGCAGATGCAACAAGTAGGCCCGAGCAGCGCACTCCTAAAGCTCCTACTCAATGCACTCTTGGTAGACCTCGCGGAGCCAACTAAGCCTAACTTTTGGACCACATGACTGTTTCATCTAGGCTGAAGCTTAGGCGCGGTCGACGCCAAGCAAGTCCATAAGATGAGATCGAGCCTCATCATACTCTAACTCCTCCACCTCACAAAATTGTCCCATGATAGGTAGATGGAGGAGATTGTGAACGTCATCTAGTGTGATGCTCATCTCTCCTACCGAGAGGTGAAAAGTATTCGTCTCTAGGTGCCACCTCTCCGCAAGGGAAACGATCAATCCATGATTGGCATACTCATATGATAGGCTGACTAAGGAAGCTAACCCCGAGATGGAGATATAAGGCTCAATAGCCTCATGGTACATTCCAAAATGTTTTAATTTTTTACCATGGGATATCACTTTGATCTCCCCTCGATCCTACATAAAAACACAAAATTATATAACAAAAATAAATAAACAATGAACAATTAACATTTAGGTTGATGACTAACTCGGCCTTGCCATATGACAAATGCAACATGCTGGGTATAATGTGTAAGCAAGGAGGTGTCACATGGACCTCCTGGAAATCCACCATCTTCAACTTCATCTTCAACTTCATCTTCAGCTTCATCTTCATTTTCATCTTCTTCCTCACTATAGTCCTCATGTTGTTGAACATCCTCCTACTCAACATAGTCGTCCTCACCATATCCCTATTATATAATTTTGTCCTGCTCCTCATACTCATCCTCATGAATAACATCCACACGATATTCTTCTACGCGTCTTTTACGAGCAGATGTCGTAGGTCGTCTCCTTTCATTATGTGATGAAGATGAAGGCTCACCATGAGAAGATGAAACCTCATCACAAGAAGATGATTCACCTCTAGTTCTAACCATTTCTATTAACCAATTATATTATTAACGAATTATATCATTAACCAATTATATACAAAAAAATAATTACATAATAATAAATATTGAAACAAATAATAAAGAATCATAAAATTAAAATTAATAATAAAATAATGAAGAAAAAATTAATAACTTAAATAATTACTTAATAAATAATACTTAAATAATTACAAATTATAACAAAAACATTAAAAATAAAAAATAAATTAAGAAACAAAATAATAAGTCAAAACTAAAAAATTTAGGCAAAATAATTATTATTTGATGAAATAAATAATTTCATAAAAATTACATATTAAAAACAAATTCAGAAACAAATTAAATAAAATTAAACAAAAAAGTATAAATAATAAATAATATATACAAAAATTAAAATTATAAAAAAACAACAAATTTAAAAAAAATTAACAAACAAAATAAAAAAAAGCAAAACATACTACGAAAACATATTAACAAAAAAATATATATATAAAATATGAAAAAAAATTACTTTAATATATTAACATAAATTTTCATAAGAAAACAAAAGAAAGAAAACCCATAAAAAGGCTTCACTACAGCTCCAACTTCATCCAACAGCAACTCCAATTCTGCAAAGCACCAGTGCACCTCCAACTGCGGCGTTCCTCAGCTGCACTTCACGAACTTTGGCCAACAGCACCTGCCGCACCTCCAAGTGCGGCTCTACGCGAACACTAAGCGCAACTCCAATTGTGACACGACTCTAAAATGCACTTTCATATGTAGCGGTGCCTTAACCGCAGTTACAAGTGCGGTTAAGGCGTCCCTCTCATATCATCTTTCCCCAACCCAGATCGAACATCCTAACCTAGATCAAGTAACCCCAACACTAGATCTAGCATCCCAACCAGCAAGCGTAACATAATAACAATAGATAACAGAACCAAACAATCATCATGCATTATATACGAGCAGCTTAAGGAAATCACACAACTAACTTGGACGCCAAAGCTAAGCTTGAAGAAAAACAACCATTGCTATGCTACACCTCGCCACCACAACAACACCGCACAACCACCAACAACAACACAACACAGCCACCAAACCAGAAACCAGATAGGAGGGAGGACGAGATTCAAAATAAATGGTCAAAGTGAAAGAGAGGAGGGGAGGACTGCTAGAAGAGAGGAGAAACAAAGGGGTATAGGGTGAGATATGAAATTCGACACATAAGAAGAAGGGAGGAAAAATGGGAGTAAGGTTTTCAAATGTGAAATGCGGCATTAGAGTGGAGAAAAGAGTAGGGTTTGCTTCTTTTTATTATTCAATGGATGGGTCAGCTTTTTTAAAAATTAAAATATTCCTGACAGGGTTGGAATTGGAAATATCAAAATAATGGGTGGTGCAGGGTGAAGTGAGTGAGGTGTAGGGAGAAACCCTCTTTACTCTTTTCTCTATTTTTCGTAGACAGGATGTCAACGGACGAGACATGAACAATTTCACTATCTCATACTCGTCTCTAGAGAAATAATTCATTCACATCCTCATATCAAGGCCTAACATCAATTTTTTTTCGTCCACATCCCCACCAGGTAACCATACATATTTTCTTATTATTTAAACATCAATTAATTAATTTTTATAAAATGATAAAAAATTATGGTAAAAGAAATATAATATTATAAAAATATTCAATATTAAATATGATATTTTTGTTTCATCAATATCAAATATTTAAAAATAAATTATAATTATATACAGATACCAAATAAAATTTTACGAAACCAAAACATTTATTAAATTTGCAAATGTTAATAAAACTTAGTTGATAAAATTTAAAAGTATGTTTAAAAAATATAAAAGGAAAAGAATATTCAAACAAATTAATAAGAATTTAATAAATGTATGTTTACTTCAATTTTTTAAATTATAATGAAATTTATTTTCTTATACACTAACAAAAATTTATAATGCATCACTTGATTAAAATCAAATAAAGAAAAAAGATTAAACTAATAATGATTGAAATTTAATATATATCTTTTATTTTTTGAACTTTAACATACGTTAGATGATGATAAAAAATGAGTGATGCTCTTTACATCTCACTTTTTCACCCTACACCTCCCAATTGACCGTTATGTTTCTTCATTCAATAAAATTTAAAAAAGTATAATGATAGTTTAATAATTTTTTAACCACCAACAACCCTTAATCATGTACTATTGTACTATAATAAAAATTAAAAAAATGTTAACAAATCAATAAAAAAGTTAAACAAAACCACAAAACACAACAAATTAAATTTAAATTAATAAATGAATCAAAAATAAAAAAATATACAACAAATAATTAAATAATAATTCATATTGAGAAATAAAATATCAATAAATAACTATAGATTAAAAAAATTAACAAACAAATTTAAATTTCGAAATTAAGAAAAATTAATTACATTAAAAATAAAATTTAAATAAATATCAAATATAAAAATAAAATTCAAATTACAAAATATTAATCGCAAAATATTTAATATTTAATATTTAAATAAACTAATAAAAAATATAAAAAAAATTAAATATAATAAAGCAAATCAAAAGAAGGAAAATCAATGCACTTGACCGTAGTTCAAGTTGCGACAATAGTAAAATCGCACTTCCAAGTGCGACAACCGTATTTACAACTGCAACGCGGTATGAACCGCATTGCCAACTACGATTAGAGTGCATTTCAACTTGCGACGAGCTCTCAACCACACTTCCAAGTACGAAAAGCTCTACAACCCCTCTTTCAACGCTGACATGCTCTCAACCAGTGTGGTTAAGGCATCGACCTTTGTCTCATCCAGTCCATAAATGCATCCCAACACATACAAACAACACATACAAATACTCCATACAAACAATCCATAAAAGCAACACATACAAATGAATATCATCACATACAATCTTTCTAACATACAAAGCTTAAGGAAAGAACAACTAACTTGGATGCCCAGGCTAAGAAGAACCACCACTGCAAGCGCTCACCACGATACCACCACGACGACCACCGAGGAGAGGTTTGTGCACGATAACAAGTAAAGTGAGGGAGGAGGGGAGGATGAGAGGAGCACTACGTGCAAGAAAAGAGAAGAAAGGGGTGTAGGATTTCAGAACATGAAATGCGGCGGAGAAGTAAGGGGTGGGTACTTGCTTTTAAGTGTTAAATGGGTAAAAGTAGTCAAAAGATTCTTTGTGGTTCTAACAGGGGCACAGTTGGAATAATAGAAAAATAGGGAGGTGTATGATGAAACTGGTGAGGTGCAGGAAGAAACACTCTAAAACAATTCATGACAATTATATTAAACTATTATATTATAGTAAATAAAATTTATTTACACAATTATAGTGATAAATTATAGGTATGACAATGAGTAAGAAAATAAAAATAATTAGGGTTAAATATGTTTTTAGTCCCTAAACTATTGGTCGTTTCTGGTTTTCGTCCCTCTTTCAAAGTAAGGTACAATTTGGTCCTCATTTTTTTCGAAACGTTCGTTTTAGTCCTCGGAATTTTGGTTTTAGTCCTCATTTGTTGCTAACTGAGGACCAAATTTTTAAACAGTGTTTAGTTTTCGAGGACTAAAACAAACGTTTCGAAAAGAATGAGGACCAAATTGTACCCTACTTTGAAAAAGGGACGAAAACCAGAAACGGCCAATAGTTTAGGGACTAAAAACATATTTAACCCAAATAATTATATAAAAATATCATAACAATATAAAAACAAACAACAAAAAAAATATTAAAAAATAATTATCAAATGTGCCTTAGAAATAATTTGATAAACCGTTAATTGAAATCTCATAAAGAAAAACAAATGTATAATTAATGGTATGGTAAGATGAAAAATACCTTAGAGATATAATAAATCTTTTGTTCAAATATCAACTTAGTCAAACGGTTGAAAGATAACGAAAATTGTTTTAGTGAAACATGAATTATTCAAATAAAACAAAAATTTAATAATAAGAGAATAATAAAGAAGATATTTTTTATATTACCTAGTAAAGGAAATATTTTTATTATTGAACACTTAAATTTAGAGTGTTAATCATTCTCAAGTGAAAAGAAAATATACAATAGATAAAAATATTAAAAAAGAGTAGAAAAATTCAAATGTTGGACTAAAAAAATATTCAATTGACATACATCATTTGAACATTAATACACAAAGGTTGTGATAAGAGAAAAAATATCATGGAGATGAGAATGAATTTCATGATAAGCCAAACCATTAGAAAAGAAAAGTATGCATATATATATATATATATATATATATATATATATATATATATATATATAAGCTTAATTAGTAGACTATAGGTGTTTCGATTGAATTGGTTCGAGGGCCGGTCGTCCTTCCTTGCTCTGCTCTCTTTCGATCGTCCAATCCTTTCCGAGAATGCAATCCACTCTGATGGGTTGTTGACCTGCAGAAGACATTCGTCGCTTAAGTCAGATATGTTTCATAAAGAGGTCTCTCTTTTATTAGAATAGATTCAGGTCATTTTACTTGCACATCAATCGTATATTTATAGGGCTTGTGGAAGCCAAACACATTGATTAACCATTAACACAATATATTTTTAGGCAATCAAAGCCAATAATCAATTATTAATATCATATGTTTGTAAGGCGTAAGGAAACCTGACCCATTAATACCTACTAACTGCCCATATATGGCCATTAACTCTAGGAGTTCTCTTTGGAAGTTCCTTCCGCTCTTAGTCGAGGTTTTTTCTTCTATGGAACCACCGAGCGACGGACTCAAGGAGTTCTCTTTTGGAAGTTACTTCCGCTCTTAGTCGAGGTGTGTTCTTCTGTGGAACCATCGAGTGGCAGACTCTAGAAGTTCTTCTTGGAACTTTTTCCTGTGTAAGAAATTTTCAATCCTAAAAGTATATTTAGTTCAGACCTATGCTCAACCTTGTCAGGTTTCAATGACTTTTCATTATAATTGATAAATTACAATATATTGAAACGTTTACTTCATTTTGTTTAACTCATATTTTTGTGAGTAAAAATATCTCCAATGAGTTTTCATTATAATTTATAAATTATAATATATTGAAGTGTTTAGTTCATTTTGTTTAACTCATATTTTTGTGAGTAAAAATATCGTACACAGGAAGGTTCAGACCTACGCTCAACCTTGTCAGGTTCTAATAATTTTTCATTATATAATTTATAAATTATAATATATTGAACTGTTTACTTCATTTTGTTTAACTTATATTTTTGTCAGTAAAAGTATCCTACACAGGAAGGTTTAGACCTGTGCTCAACCTTGTCCGGTTCCAATAAATTTTCGTTATAATTTATAAATTATAATGTATTGAAGTGTTTGCTTGAGTTTGTTTAACTCATATTTTTGTGAGTAAAAATATCCTGCACAGGAAAGTTCACACCTATGTTCAACTTTGTCAAGTTGCAATGAATTTTCATTATAATTTATAAATTATAATATATTGAAGCATTTACTTCATTTTGTTTAATGCATATTTTTGTGAGTAAAAATATCATGAACAAGAAGGTTCAATCCCTTACCGCTTGGTCAGTTGGACCACCAACATTTAATTTTGTCAGGTTCTAATTGCTTCTCATTATAAAAATAAAATATTCAATATTTTACTTTTATAATGGGAAGCCATTAGAACCTGAAAAGGTTGAATGTTGGTGGTCCAACTGACCAAACGGTAAGGGACTGAACCTTCCTCTACATGATATTTTTACTCATAAAAATATGCCTTAAATAAAATATTCAATATTTTATTTTTATAATGAGAAGCCATTAGAACCTGATAAGGTTGAACGTTGGTGGTCCAACTAACCAAGCGGTAAGAGATTGAACTTTCCTGTGCAGGATATTTTTACTCACAAAAATTTTGCGTTAAACAAAATGAGTAAACGCTTCTGTTAAATATATTATATCTTTTATCTTTTAGTTAGTTTGTTATTATTTCTCATTTGTATTTTGGGCTTAGCCCATATTTCTTCTATTATAAATAGAGAACCCTATGTGTGTATTTAAGACAAGGGAGATTAATCCAAATATAGTTTTTCACTATATTCAACATGGTATCAGAGCAGGTTCTCTGATCTTCTTCCAGGGACTATGCTGTCTGCCGGCGGCCGGCCGCCATGGTCGCCGGCAGCCCCTAGAATCTCAGTAGGCAGTCCATTTTTTCTTCTTAAATCTCTGCCACAGTCAGCACCAGTCCAGACCCAGTGTGCCACTGCTGTCGCCGCCACTTTCCGCTGCCGTCGCCGCCACCGCCGGTCACCGTCACAGTTTCGACGGGTGACCTGCGGATCTGGACCGTCTCTTCGAGCGACGGCCAACCACGTCGGTTTCGAGAGCCGCTGCTCAGTCACGCGCCGCTACGCAGCGCTTCTTTCAGGTCACTCCGCCATCGCTGGCCATCACCGGCCGCCGTCACAATTTCGACCGGTGACCAGCGGATCTTAAGCGTCTCCTCGAACGACGGCCAACCCCACCGGAGTGATGACCAGACTCCTCACCACGCGCCTCCACGCGCCGCTTCTTCTCGGCCACTCTCGGCCACGTGTTCTGCACGCGCCGCCTTCCCGGTGTCGCAGTTTCACCGCGTCCCTGCAGATCGTCTCGCCGGAGCTTCTTGAGTGTGTTTTGGTTCTTGTTTCTCCGTTTTGTTGGCTTGGGCTCATACCTAGGGTTTTCTCCCTCACGTTTTTGGAACCCTAAGTCCCTTTTCTTCTCTAAGTTTAAAATGGCTTCTTCTACTAGAAATCTGTTTCACTGCTAAGGATGTTGATTCTAGCAGTGGGTGCTTCGGAGAAAGATTTGGCTAGAGATGAAAAGTCTAGGTTTGAGAATGTGATCTTGAGCAAGATCGACTCAAAATTTGATGTCGAGGCATCGTTTGTCGCTGTCTAGGCACCCACCGTTCGCCGCTGTTCAGGCGCTTCGCTAATCAGGCGCCGTTTGCTGCTGTTCAGGCATTGTTTGCCTCTGTTCAAGCGTCGTATGCTTCCAACCACTGTAGGCCCCATCACCTCGTCAGTTAGTGATGGCAGTCCCTGTAGTTTTGTCGCTTCCAGCCACTACAGGCCCCATCAGTCAGTGATGGCAATTTAGTCCCTACAGTTTTATAGCAGTCAATCGCCGCTGTAGTCACTATCGCCTCAGACAGACGCAACTGCATCAGTTCTTCTTGGGCTAGAGTTTAGCCCGATCTTCTTGTGATACACTGCTAAGTATCACCACTTGGGAGTTGTCCAACAAAGAATTTTGGACCTCCAACATATCTTTGGATCTTTGATGCCTTTGTTTCAGCATTGTAGCTTAATATTTGGTTTTGTTTTAGTGGTCCAGCAACTATGATATTTCACATTTCCGCCCTTCACACTAAGGGGGAGTACGTTTCCAAGACACTGCAAGTCACATAAATATGGGTGTAGTCCCTACAGTTTTGTAGATTTCAGCTACTACTGTTGATCCCGTCACCCATCCATCATTGATGAGTATTTAGTGTAGTCCCTGCAGTTTTGTAGCTCTTAGCTTTCAGCTACCACTGTTGATCCCGTCACTCATCCATCATTGATTGGGAATCAGTCCTTGCAGATTGTCATTGTCCATCACTGCTTTCCTTCATCCACTTTTGAAGTTGAAGTTTCACAAGCTGTTGTTAGTCCATCTTTGCCTTGCACTCTTGAAGACAAATCATCTAGTTCAACACTGAGTTCATCTATTTCAAGCTTAGTTCATACAATTTTTATGCTCTAGCTTGAGGGGGAGTGTTAGATATATTATATCTTTTATCTTTTAGTTAGTTTGTTATTATTTCTCATTTGTATTTTGGGCTTAGCCCATATTTCTTCTATTATAAATAGAGAACCCTATGTGTGTATTTAACACAAGGGAGATTAATCCAAATATAGTTTTTCACTATATTCAACAGCTTCAATATATTATCATTTATAAATTATAATGAAAAGTCATTGAAACCTGACAAGGTTGAACGTAGGTCTTAACTTTCCTGTGCATGATAGTTTTACTCACAAAAATATGAGTTAAACAAAATGAAGTAAACACTTCAATATATTATAATTTATAAATTATAACGAAAAGTCATTAGAATCTAACAAGGTTGAACGTAGGTCTGAACCTTCCTGTGTAGAATATTTTTACTCACAAAAATATGAGTTAAACAAGATGAAGTAAAAACTTCAATATATTATAATTTATAAATTATAATGAAAAATCATTGGAACCTGACAAGGGTGAGCGTATGTCTGAACCTTCCTATGTAGGATATATTTACTCACAAAAATATGAGTTAAACAAAATGAAGTAAACGCTTTAATATATTATAATTTATAAATTATAATGAAAAGTTATTGGAACCCTCAAAAGGTTGAACGTAGGTCTGAACGTTTCGGTGTAAGATATTTTTACTCACAAAAATATGAATTAAAAAAAATGAAGTAAATGTTTCAAAATATTATAATTTATAAATTATAATGGAAAGTCATTGGAACTTGAAAAGGTTGAGCGTAGGTCTGAACTTTCTCAAAACAAAAGACATGCCTTTAGAAATTATTATGGAATTTTTTGATACTGATGCAAAACCTCGCATTGACCAAGAATAGCGATTTCGAGACCGAGCGTGCGTCTGGTTCTTTGTGGTTTCGTGGGGATGCCGCTCAGCCCCATGGTGGGCGCCAATTGAATTGGTTCGAAGGTTGGTTATCCTTCCTTGCTCTACTCTCTTTCGATCGTCCAATTCTCTCCGAGAATGCAATATACTCTGATGGGTTTTTCACCTGCAGAAGACACTCCAACGCTCAAATAAGATATGTTTCATAAAGAGGTCTCCCAATAATCAATTATTAATACCATATTGTAAGGCGGCAACCTAACCCATCAATACCTGATAACTGCCCATAAATGGCCACTATATATTTCATACAGAACAATAGGTATTTTAATAATTTAAACGGAAACAAAAATAAGACAGAAATGTGTATTATGACGGGACCAATATGTACATCCTCATCCTCATCCTCATCCTCGTCCTCGTCCTCGTCCTCGTCCTCGTCCTCGTCCTCGTCCTCATCCCTATACCAAATTGAAAAAGTAGAATATTAAACATATTAATACTCATACTTAAACAATGTGAGAATTTCCCATCAAAACAAAAAAGAGTTTAAAAAATACCTTTGAGAGAGTTTATTTGTCATCCCTACCTCAAACCTCTTGTCTCTTCTCATTTCTTTAAACTTTTATTGAACGAAGAATTATCTCTAATTTGTACTCAATTTAATAAAAATCTACAATTTATTGTTATTATTTCTCTTAGATATAATTAATGAGTAGTTATATTAATTTAATTTTTTATTATATTTTCTTAAATAAGTAGTTGAGAATGCTAATAAGTGTCCGAAGGGAACTCTTTAAGATATAACTAATGATAATTGATTTCACTACATTTGTATTGAAATATTGAATAATTAAAATAATATAAATTCATATAACAGATTTTATAGAGACAAAAATATTTTTCTCTGTCTTTTATGCCTACAATTGTTTTCTAAACATAAAATATTCTTTTTTTTTCTTTATTTTCTATTTTAATTCAAGCTTTTTTATATACTTAATTATATTTTAATTTTTAATAATATGAAATGAAAGTCAAATGGTTAATAATAAAGAGAAACGGTACAACATCGTTCGATATAACATTCATTGAGGTTAAAATTCAAAATTCTATATTAATTAATTATTCTTACACTACAAAATTTCTAATTTTACTAGGGTTTTTTTTTCACGTTACCAGGGGTTTTAAACCCTGCTAAATATATTTCCCGCGGTTCCTAAAACCACTGGAAAAACAACGTCACAATGACCGGCGGTTTTATGAAAACCGCTGCAATTTTTGGGGGTTTTCAAAACCGCCGGTAATTACCAGGGGTTTTCGGAAACCGCAGGTAATTACCAGGGGTTTTCCGAAACCGCCGGTAATTACCAGGGGTTTTCCGAAACCGCCGGTAATTACCAGGGGTTTTCCAAAACCGCCGATAATTATCAGGGTTTTCCAAAACCGCCGGAAAATAATTTTTTTAAAAAAATAATAATACATTTATATTTAAAGAAAATAAAATAATATTTAATACATTATTTGAATATTACATTGTCCTACATAATGGATTTTATATAAGAGGGACGTTTGTTAAAATAGTTTTCAAAAAAGATTATTATTATTATTCAATCTTCACAAATAAATATCAAACATCATCCCACTTTGAACCAAAGGCCATCAAGTTCAGTAGTTAACTCAAAGCATAGGAAACAAAGAACAGAAAAATGAAAAAAAAAATATAAAAGAATTGTATGGAAAAGAATAAAAAAAACAAAATCATTACTCAACCACTCATAAATTCTTAGAAAGATAAAAGCATGATCACAGAGCCAGCAAAAGAGACAGGCTGAAGCAATAATATTGGGAGGTGGAGGTTCACTGACAGGGCTTGGTGTTTGGTTTGTGTCTGAAGTTGGAGATTGACCCTCTTGCCCGGTACTAGGTGGTGGCGATGAAGATGATGATTGTGATGAAAGTGGAGAAGCATTGGTGCTTTGGTTGTTGTTTTTGTTCCTTTCAGCAAGCACAATCACTGTTAACTTCTCATTTTTCAGGCAGTTGTCTTTGCTTCCACTTATGAAAAAGTGAGGCCCTGATTTATCTAGCTTAAAGACTGTGTAGCCATAAGAGAATTTTGCATAAGGTGAATCGGTGTTGCAGCTCACATAGTCTTCACTCTTACATACAACACTGAGTCTTGGCCAGATTGGTAGTTGAACACTACAATAGCCATATATTTAAAAGTTTAATAACTAGTGTTGATGATGAGATTTTGCTCAGAAAGATAGAAATATATAATTATACTCAGGGCTTTAAATCTTTCAAGTTGTGAGAACAATACTTGTGTGAATGTGTGAAAAGCAATACTGGTTTTGTAAACTGATTTTGGCAATGTATATCAGATTATGAAAGTTATATATATATATATATATATATATATATATATATATATATATATATATATATATATATATTGAAAAGGTTGATTTGAGACAAAAGAATATAAGAATCGTTAACCAAAGTCAAAGTAGAAGTATATCAATTAGATGATCTAAAGTGAAACGTTAAACTGGTTAAACTGTGTAAATAGGAAGCATAGATTGAATGAAGAAAGCTCACCAAGGGAGTCTCCAACTTGAAAACGGCTCTTTTCTGCCCATTGATTGAAAGGATTGAAACTGGGATCATTGGGAACACTCCAACCCTTTTGGCCACCAACTACAAAATCATAGGAAGCACTCTTTTGAACCATCAGCAGAAGACAAAGCCATCCAACAAAGGCATGCACATGTCACAATCTACATTAAGGATAATTTCCCCGTTGCTAATCATTGATGACACTCTTATATGCATTTAGGACCAAGAACACATAATACAACCAATGATTAATTTCACAGCATCATGCACAAACCTTACCATAAATGTTAACGCATGAAAGGTATATACAATACCAATGAATTCATGGCTCCAGCTTTGAAGTTATGTGCAACTTGAGGTCTCTTCTCATGAGCCAAATATAACAATAGGGGCATAACATTCCCATCTACATCTTTGGCACTCGAGTCCTTTTCGTGTAGTAATATCTATAAAAAAAATAATGCATATTATACCAGGCATAAGTATAGCAGTACATAGAGTACACATAAATATTCAAACATTACTTTTAATATTATATTATTAAGTGAAGCATCATGTTAGCCTCTAAATAAATAAAAATTAAAGTTTAGTTAATGATAGTAACGTGGAACTTAATTAATATATATATATATATATTGTTAAAATATATATTATTGACAAAACTTTTAGAAATAACGTGGAACTTAATTAATGATACTAACGTGGAACTTTTAGACATCAAGACTTTTTCACCTTTTGAAAGCTACAAGTCATCAGGAGTTTTTATTGACAAAACTTTCTCCTTCCTCCATTTGCTTTCCCCATTTATTTTCCCTTCATCCATTCAATAGCTGCAAAGAGTCCAAAAAAAAGATAAGATGTAAGTCCCTGTAAAAACCTTTTTCTCAATCAAAACATTGAATATATATATATATATATATATATATATATATATATATATATATATATAATAAAGAATTGGTATTACAACACTTATTACAACATTAGTTAGTAAGATCTATAACCAATTATACACATACATATATTAAGAGGTGTTGAATATTTTTGGGATTTTTTTATTTATTTAAGTTTAGAATAATGTTTTTTTAAGTTGTAATAGTTGAAAGTTTTATTATGGTTTTGGATTGGTTATCATTTGAATTATGTTCAATAAATAAAAGTTTTTTTTGTCACTATTTAGTGATGATATTAGAGGTTATATTTCTTTAAGTTAGTGGATGTTTTACAAATTACAAATGAGATCTTGAAAGGGGTGTTACATTCTTTATCTTGTGAGAACTTAAGTTTGAAAAGTAAGGGAAGCTAACATTGGTTATTGTTTGTTTTGATGTGGTGTTTAATATGTTGCGACAACGAGATTTTGAACTACTTGTTGATATGTTGAATGCATAGAAAGAGTTTATATGTGTTATTAAGGTTTTGTGATGAAATTCATGATGGTATGACATGAATTGTTAAGACAAGATCGTCTAGACAGACTGGATTGTCTTACAACTCGAGTTTTTGAAGTTTAACAAACAATACTCAACAAAATATTATCATAAGATATAACGTCTAACGATGATATGTGCTAAAGGATAATATTGAATGAAATAAGTGTTTATCAGATATAACAAACTATCCAGAATATTAAACCAGATAAACATTCATGATGGTCTTACCAATTTATATTACTTGATACGATTTGGTACACTTGCCAATGAGTTAACAAGTTTTTGGCGCCGTTGCCGGGGACTTGTGGTCATACTATACTTTTGTGTGATTCTTAATTTGTTTAGACTTTTTCTTTATTTTTTATTTTATTTTTTATTTTTGTTTGGGCTAATCTTGTGCCTAGTGTAGTATTCTTTAGTGTTAGGAGCACAAAACTACCTGAACCTCTTCTTACAAGTTTGGAAAATAGTAGAAGAAGAAGGAGGAAAAGGATTTCTAGAGAACTTTTTCCTTCTCCTAAGACTCTTCAACGACCTTTCACATTATCAGATCAGGAGACAGAAGATATGGCTGACAATCAGAATCATAGACGTACCCTGACAGATTATGCAACAGTCATAGGTCCTCTTCATTTTAATAGCATTGCAAGGCCAAGGGTTAATGCCGCAAGCATGGAGATGAAGTCTGCTCTCATTCACTTGGTACAAAGTCATCAGTTTAATGGCTTAGCTCATGAAAATCCATATGAACATCTGACATCTTTCAATGAAATATGCAATACAGTGAAGATTAATGGTGTGCCAGATAAAGCTATCAAACTTAACTTGTTTCCTTTCTCTTTGGGAGGAAATGCTAAGATGTGGCTAAATTCATTCATAGAGAATAACTTCACTAAGTAGGAAGATGTGGTGGCTAAGTTTCTGAACAAGTACTTCCCTCAATCCAAGATAAAGAAAGGGAAGCAAGAAATCTCTTCTTTCTAGCAGGGCATGGACGAAACCCTAGGTCAAGCATAGGATAGATTCAAAGGCCTATTGTGGAAAACTCCTACTCATGGATTTGATGAACTTATAATAGTCATTCTTTTTCTTGAACGATTAAAATCACAGACTAAATTGATGTTGGATGCCTGAGTTGGAGGTAACATCAAGAACAAGACTCGAGATGAAGCTTATGAGTTGATTGAGAATACGACTGATAACAGTTGAATTTACCGTTAGGTAATACTTAATTTTGACACTAAAAACACCCTTTTTGACTTAGAAACTAGATTGGAACGATCATTACGATGAATAAGAGAGTTGAAGGTGAATTTAATGGTTTTGTGCTAGATTTCAACAGGAATTGAGATGATGTGGAAGAAGAGTTGAAGTAGTAAGGAGTTGGAACTCAGGAAGAACTGAAAAAGCATCAGAAAGGAGGATCGCAACAGCGTTGAGCGCCACTTTAGGGGCCTTAAGCGCCAGAGTACATTGTTTCACGCTTGGCTGCCATTTTCTAGAGCCCTTAGCGCAGGATACCCCTGGCTTGCAACTGGGTGCCCTTTTCAGGGGCGTTGAGCGCAACTTCCTCGAGTCGCACCATGCCTGCTTGCCCTTTGAGCTGACCTTGAGCGTCAGTTCTGACCCGCACACTGCCTGGGTGCCCTAAGTGGGGCGTTGAGCACCAGTCTTGTGGACTTGGACTCATTTTTTGTTATTTTTATGTTCTATTTAAGGACTTAGACGTCCTAGGGTTCACATCTTTGGACGTAATAGGCACAAAAACACACTCTTTGATCCCTTGGAGGCAGATTTGGATGTAGAAGCTCTTATCTTCAATTTCTAGGGTTTTATCTTTCATTCTTTTTCCATTGTTCATCTAGTTTCACCATGTCAACGGTGAACTAAACTCTATTTGTTGTTGGGGAATGATGTAACCTTTGTAAACTCTCATGTATTGAATTGATTCTTGATTATATATGCTTCTTTCATTAATTGTTAGGGTAATTCTTCTTCGCGTAATGGTTGCTTTGTTTAACTCATTCTTTAGCATGATGTATGATTTGCATGAGTACCGGAAGATATCTTACAATTCATGATCTGGAGCATTATTCCCAGAAGCAGTATTTCTCAGGAATGAGGGTACGAGTTATGGTTGTCTTAAGCTTTTGTTCTTCAAAATTAATTATTAGGAATGCTAGGAATCGTATGAACTAATGATTAAGGATAGGCATTCTTTGCCGAGGAATCGGGTTTTAAGTAGTTTAGATAGTGACATTGACATTAATGAAGAAGTAGAATTCGTATATACATGAGAGTAAACTAGGGGAAATCTAACCACAACAACATATTCATTCCACAATATCAAATTCGTTCATCTTTGCACTTTTGTCCAATTGATCAAATTGCATGCATATTTACTTTTCGATATTTGCATTGTAAACCCAAAAGAGTTTATTTTCAAGTTTTATTTAATCAAGAAATCACATAATTGTTTAGGCCGTGAGTCTCTAGGGAAAAGATACTTGGTCTTACCATGTTTATTACTTGATACGATTCGGTACACTTATTGGAGTCTTAACAAGTTTTTGGCGCCGTTGCCATGGACTCATGGTTTAAGTATTCTATTTGTGTGATTATTGATTAGCTTTGACTTGATTTTTTATTTATTTTAGTTTAGTTTTGTTTTGTTCTAATAGTGTTTTCTAGGATTTTGTTTTCTTGTGTATGCAGGATACAATTCATACTAGAAACAAGAAAACCTTAGAACCTCTTCTTGAAAGATTGGACGAGAGTAGAAGGAGGAGGAGAACTTGAACATCTAGGGAATTGTTCCCTTTTCCAGAGACACTTTTACAACCTTCACCACAAAGATCTGACCAAGCACTGAAGAAATGGCTGGAGAAAATAATGGCAGACACACTCTGGCAGATTACACAACAGTTGTTGGCCTTCATCATTTTAATAGCATTGCAAGGCTGAGGGTCAATGTTGCAAACATGGAGGTAAAGCCTGCATTGATACAATTGGTGAAGAACAACCAATTTAATGGACTGTCTCATGAAAGTCCATATGAGCATTTGACCACTTTCAATGAGATTTGCAACACTATGAAGATCAATGGAGTGCCAGATGACGCTATAAGACTTAGTTTGTTTCCTTTCTCATTGGGAGACAATGCTAAGTTGTGGTTGAATTCTTTCCCAAAAGATAGCTTTACTGAATGGGAAGATGTGTTTGCAAAGTTCTTGAACAAATACTTCCCACAGTCGAAAATCAACAAAGGTAAGCAGGAAATTTCTTCTTTCAAGCAGGGCATGGAAGAGACTTTAGGTGAAGCATGGGATAGATATAAGAACTTGTTGAGAAAGACGCCCATGCATGGCTTTGATGAAGCCACAATAGTCATTCTTTTCCTTGGAGGTCTTGGTTCACAAACCAAATTGATGCTAGATGCCTCAGCTGGAGGTAATATCAAGTGCAAGACTCTAAAGGAAGCCTATGAATTAATTGACAACATGGCTACTAATGACAATGAGATGCATAATGAAAAAGGAGCTCCACCTCAGTAGAAGGGAGTCCTACAATTACAATCTCAAGATGCTCTGCTTGCATAGAATAAGATTATCACTCAACAATTGGAGAATTTGATGAAGAAACTCTCTCAATTGCCAAAGGAGCTGCAGAATGTTTCACAAGTTTCACAGAAACTCTGTGAACTATGTGGTGGTGATCATACCAATGGTCAATGTGCTTTTCCAGTGGAGGCCGAAGAAGATGTCAACTATATGGGTAATCAATTCCGCCAAGGTAATTTCAACCAAGGGTGGAAACCTCACCCAAGTATGGGTCAAGGTCAATTTGGGCAATCTGGGAAGCAGGACAATTTAATAGACCACCGCAATAACAATCACAATGGCAACAAATATCTGCATTACCTAACAAAACTTCAAAGCTTGAAGAAACTTTTCAACAATTTATGCAGGTAACTATCTCCAACCACAAGAGCACTGAAGCTGCTATAAGAAATTTGGAGATGCAGGTGGACCAATTGGCCAAGAAGTTGGAGGATAAATTTGAGAGGCAATTTGGGATAATACTGAGGTTAACCCTAAGTAAGAATGTAAATCTATTGTGATCATAAGTGATGAGAGAGAAAAGGATAAAAAAGAAAGAGTTGAGTTAGAAGAAGAAGAAGAAGAGAAAATAGGTGAGGTTGAGAGAAAAAGGAAAGAAAAGAAGAGGGGAGAGAAAAAAAATTGAAAAAGTTGAAAAGATTCTTTCTTACCCTATTGAGAGTAGTAGAAAAGAAAAGGAGAAGCAATTAGGGTGTTTTAAAGAAATCTTCAAGAAATTGGAGATTAAAATTCCTTTGGCTGAAGCATTGCAACAAGTTCCTGTGTATGCACAATATCTGAAGAGATTCCTCAAAAAGAAGAGATATATAGATGAGGAAACCATTGATGTGTAGGGTAATTGCATCGCCATATTGCAGAAGACGCTACCTCCAAAATTCAAAGATCTAGGGAGTTTCACCATCCCTTGCACCATTAGGAATCATGATATAGGGAAGGCTCTAGTTGACTTAGGAGCTAGTATCAATCTAATGCCTTTATTTATGCTCAAGAAGATTGGTGGTCTGTAGGTCAAACCTACAAAAGACATCTTGCAAATGGCAGACAAGTCCATTAAGCATCCTTATGGTGTAGTAGAAGACGTGGTGGTGAAAATTGATAAACTCAAATTTCTAGTGGACTTTGTAGTGATGGAGATGAAGGAAAATGTAGAGGTACCGCTCATCCTTGGAAGGCCATTCATGAAGAAAGCTAAAGTTGTCATTCAGGTGGATGATGGAGTTATAACGTTGAAAGACCAAGATGAAGAGGTAACCTTCAACATCTTTGAAGCGGGGAAGCTAATACAAGTAACAAAGACTAGTCTTAAAGCTAAAGAAGAAGTTCTATCAGTGACTAGTCTACCTGATAAAGCTGCCAAGACGGTCAAGAGGAATCATAGTTATTGCTTTCCAAGGCTGAAGGAAGATGATGGAGATAAGGAAGAAAAACTCGTTCACCATGACTCTATAATGGAAAATAATTCCCTACCTTGGCAAACCAGTGAAATTCAAGAATAGGTTATGGGTTATCAAGGATATAAAGGCAAATGGAGTTCTTGAGATTGAGGATCCTTACTCTAGGAGAGTCAAGTTGATGACTAGAAAGATGCTGAGATTATGTTGGTGTCATGAAAGGAAGAAGCACATCAACATTGAAAATCAAACTTGAGCTTTATTGGGTCAAGCTAGTGACGTTAAAGAAGCGCTTACTGGAAGGCAACCCAGCTTTCTAAACTTATCTTTTTAATTTATGTTCATCTTTATGTTATTTACAATAGGTTATGATGTACTTGGCTTAAAACTTATCTCTGATGCAATGGTTTGATGATGATATGTTGTGTGTGATGAGTATTGATTTATGATGCTTTGATATATTGATTGATGTTGAGATGATGTTTGAGATGCTGATATACAGGTGGTTGCTCACAAATATTGTGAAACAGATGCATGATGTTAACTGGTGATTATGATACTAAGCAGGATGTTTATCTAAATGTTGGAACTTGAAATTAACCTGTGTGAGGATTGGACTCCAGAGTTTTTGTGAATGATTGCTATTACTTTGAAAGGATGAATGACTTTGCCCATGTTTCTATGATTGAATCACTTGCTTGCATGTGTCATATGATCAAGGCTATCTATTGTTACCCCTTTTTATCCAATGCATGATTTTAACGCAATAAAAGAGAGCATAATTTGTTCTATCCTTTGAACCTTTAGCTTTAAATCATGAAAGAAAACCCTTTTTGAAAATCTTTACCTTGAGTTAAGTTGAGAATATTTGTGTGGTATTGATAAAGGTTCAAGTTTGGGGTTGTTGGGAAATCTAAAAGGGGAAAAAGAGAATGAGCATTGAGCTAAGTGTTGAGCAAATGAAAAAGAAAAAGAAAAATAAAAAGAAAAGATAAGAAAGAAAAAGAAAAGCTCAATGCAAGGGAAAGTTGGGAAGAAGTGAGAATGGTTGATTGAAAAGAGAGATTGTGTTTAAATGATGAAATTATGAATGACTCTCTTAACTCAAGGATTTTGTGATATGGAAAAACCAATTTTCTTCTTAGCCCAACCACATTACAAGCCATAGAAAAGCCCTTGTGATGATACTTGCTTGTGAGTTTGATTGATTGTGGTTAAATGAAAAGCAAAGTTGATTTATGTGACATTGTGATAGTAGAGTGAATGAGTCACCTCTATATACACCTGTGTGTTTGAGAGAAACACTTTTTCTTAGTGAGGAGTAGTTCCATGTATGTATGATTACATCTTTTCTTCGTTGATCATTCATGAGAATAACATTTGTTGAATATTCTGTGATTAGGTGAGCACCACAATGAGCTTAATTGAATCAAGGCATTTATTCATCTTGACTGATATGCTCTATAATAAGCTGATATGAGCAATTACTTATCTTGAAAGAAAAAGTTTTGAAATGTGTGGAACCATTGTATTGATTAGTTGAAATCTAAGTTACATTTTGTTTGCTTGAGGACAAGCAAAGTTCTAAGTTTGGGGTTGTGATAACGGTTGAAGTTACCGTTATTTGATACTTAATTTTGATACTAAAAACACCCTTTTTGACTTAGAAGCTAACTTGGAATCATCGTTTTAATCAATAAGAGAGTTGAAGGTGAATTTAATGGTTTTGTGCTAGATTTCAACAGGAATTGAGATGACTTGGAAGAAGAGTTGAAGTAGTAAGGAGTTGGAACTCAAGAAGAACTGAAAAAGCATCAGAAAGGAAGATCGCAGCAGCGCTGAGCACCACTTTAGGCACCCTAAGCGCCAAAGTACATTATTTCACGCTTGGCTGCCATTTTCCTTGAGTCGTACCACGCCTTCTTTCCCTCTGAGTTGACCCTGAGCGTCAATTCTGACCCACACACCACCTGGGTGCCCTAAGTGGGGCGCTGAGCACTAGTATTGGGGGCTTGGACCCTTTTTCTGTTATTTTTATGTTCTATTTAAGGACTTGGACGTCCTCGGGCTCACATCTTTGGACATAATAGGCACAGAAACACACTCTTTGATCCCTTGGAGGCAGATTTGGATGCGGAAGCTCCTATCTTCAATTTCTAGGGTTTTATCTTTCATTCTTTTTCTATTGTTCATCTAGTTTCACCATGTCAATGGTGAACTAAACTCTATTTGTTGTTGGAGAATGATGTAACCTTTGTAAACTCTCATGCATTGAATTGATTCTTGATTATATATGCTTCTGTCATTAATTGTTAGGATAATTCTTCTTCGCGTAATGCTTGCTTTGTTTAACTCATTCTTTAGCATGATGTATGATTTGCATGAGTACTGGAAGGAATCTTACAATTCATGATCTGGAAAATTATTCCTAGAAGGAGTATTGCTCAGGAATGGGAGTATGAGTTCTGGTTGTCTTAAGCTTCTGTTCTTCAAAATTAATTATTAGGAATGCTAGTAATCATATGAACTAATAATTAAGGACAAGCTTTCTTCGCTGAGGAATTGGGTTTTAAGTAGTTTAGATAGTGACATTGACATTGATGAAATAGTAGAGTTCGTATATACATGAGAGTAAACTAGGTGAAATCTAACCCCAACAACATATTCATTCCATAATATCAAACCCATTCATCTTTGCACTTTTGTCCAATTGATCAAATTGCATGCATATTTACATTTCGGTATTTTCATTCTAAACCCAAAAGAGTTTGTTTTCAAGTCTTATTTAATCAAGAAATGACATAACTGTTTAGGCCGTGAGTCTCTAGGGAAACGATACTTGGTCTTACCATGTTTATTACTTGATACGATTCGGTACACTTTCCGGAGTCTTAACAATCGTTAGCAATGACAATCACACATAATGAAAGAGGTGAATTCCAACAAAAAAGGAGTTCTCCAACTGCAATCTCAAGATGCTCTATTGGCTCAAAAGAAGATAATGACTCAGCAACTTGAGGCCTTGACGAAGAATCTCTCTCAACTTCCTAAAGAGCTTCGAAATGTTTCTCAAGCTCAACATCAACTTTGTGAGCTATGTGGTGGAGATCATATTAATGGACAATGTGCTATGCAAGCCAATGCCCAAGAAGAATTGTATTATATGGGTAATCAAGGCCGCCAAGGTATCTATAATCAAGGGTGGAAACCTCACCCAAGCATGGGTCAAGGGCAAGTTGTACAATTCGATACACCACCACAACAGGAATGACAACCATAACCCTCTTTATCTGATAGGACTACAAAGTTAGAGGAGAAACTTCAACAATTTATGCAAGTGTCTATCTCCAATCATAAAAGCACTGAATCTGCCATTAGAAATTTAGAGATATAGGTTGGTCAACTAGTTAAGAAGTTGGAGGAGAAACTTGAGAATAATTTTGGGGCTAATACTGATGTTAACCCTAAAGGGAATGTAATGCCATTATGGCTAGAAGTGGTAAGATGTTAGAGGAGAGAAAAATTGAGAAAAAAGAGAAAGATGAGTTGAGTGAGAAAGAAGAGATGAGCGGAGAGAGAAAATAAGAGGATGAGAAAGAGAAAGAAAAAAAGAATGGAGAGGTTGTGGTAAAAGAAAAAGAGAGAGAAGAGAGAGAAAAAGGAAAAGCTATTGAGAAGCCCATTCCTTATCCTAAAAGTTATTAAAGAAAGGAAGGAAAAAGCAATTTGAGCGTTTCATGGAAATTTTCAAGAAATTGGAGATTAACATACCATTCTCTGAAGCACTTCAACAAATTCCTTCATATGCAAAATTTTTGAAGGAACTCCTAACGAAAAAGAGGAAATACATTGAAGAGGAAACTATTGAAGTACAGGGAATTTGCAGTGCTATCATACAAAAGCTTTTACCTCCTAAGTTTAAAGATCTGGGTAGTTTCACCATCCCGTGCACCATAGGAAAGTTGGTTGTTGGAAGGACATTGATTGAATTTGGCCTCTCTCCACGTTCAAAAAAATTTAAGGCTTGGAGCTTATGCCTACTCGTATGACTCTCCAATTAGCAGATAGATCCCTTAAATATCCTCATGGGGTGGTTGAAGATGTGCTTGTTAAAGTGGATAAATTTCTATTTTTTGTGGATTTTGTTATCATGGAGATGGAGGAGGATGTGGATGTGCCTCTCATTCTTGGGATACCATTTATGAAGACTGCCAGAGTTTTAATTGATGTGGAGAATGGAAAACTAAAGGTAAGAGTACAAGATGAAGAGGTGAACTTTGATGTGTTTGAAGCTATGTCTCACCCAAATGATGATAAGGCATGTTTTCATTTTGACACACTTGATGAAGTATGTATGATTCAAGAGAAGTTTGTACGTGTTGCTTCCCCTTTAGACAAAACCCTCATTGATGCTTGTGAAGCCTTAAATGACGAGGAAGAGAAATTAATTGATGAATGCTTGACTAACTTGGATGGTCAATTTATGATCTTAAAGGCGTAAGCCCTACTTATTGCATGCACAAGATATTCATGGAAGATGACTTTAAAGCAGTTGCTCAACCACAGAGAAGACTAAACCCTATGATGAAGGAGGAAGTTAGAAAAAAAGTGTTGAAGCTTCTGGAGGCTGGTATTATATATCCTATTTCTGATAGTGCATGGGTAAGCCAGTGTAGGTGGTACCAAAGAAAGGTGGGATGATGTTAACGGTTGAAAATACCGTTATTTGTGATGTAATTTTGATATTAAATACACTTTTTTTCACTTAGAAACTTGTTTGGACTCATGCATTTTCATTTAATTGTGTGAATAAAAGAGTTGAGGTTGAATTTGATGATTTTATGACTAATTTCCTCTGTTTTGATAGGTAATGAGAGAATGTGGAAAGCAGAGATGAAGTGCTAAGGAATTAGAGCTCAGAAAGGCCTGGAAAAGCACCTAAAGGAGGAACCGCACAAAGCTTGGGTGCCTTGTCCGAGGCTTGAGCCTCGAAAAATCGACGTCCACCGCCCGGGCGCCCTCCTAGGCCGCCCGGGCGTCGGCCCCCGAAGCCTGGACGTCCATTTGAATGCTCAGGCCCTACATGAGGATTGTCCACCGCCCGAGCGCCCTAAGTGGGGCGCCCGAGCGTCGCGCGTCGCAGAACCGGCCCAATTTTTTCTCTGTTTCGACTCTTTTAGACCAAGCCCTGTTTCTACTCTTTTCCAACTTTATTTAAAGGACCCAGGCGCTCTAGGTTTTGTATCTCTGGATGGAGCTGGAGGTGGGAACTTCCTCTTCTACTCTTAGGGTTTCACTATCTCATGCTTTTCCATTATTCATATAGTTTCTCCATGTCTATGGGGAACTAAACTCTATTTGTTGTTGGGGAATGATGTAACGTTGTGAACTCTCATGTATTTGAATTGATTCTTAATTTATATGCTTTTTCATTAATTATTAGGGAATTCATCTGTTTCAATGCTTGCTCTATTTAACTCATTTAGTAGCATGATTTATGAATTGCATGAGTGCCGAAAGGTTCCTTACAATTCAGGTTCTTGTTGAATTCTCCCAAGGGTAATATTTCTCAGGGATGAGGGTATGAGTACTTGGTCGTCTTAAGCTTTTGATCTTCAGACTTAATTTTCTAGGAACGCTAGGAATTGCACGAACTAGGAATTAAGGCAGGCTTATTGCGCCGAGGGATCGAGTTCTAAGTAATTTAGTGAGTGACGTTAATATTAATGTAAAAAGAAGAATTCTTATATACAAGAGAGTAAACTTGGTGAAATCAAACCCTAACAACATAATCATCTCATTTTATAAACAACCTCTGTTCATCTCTGTGTTACTCTACTATTGATCAATTTGCATTCATATTTAATTTTATGTCTTTGCATTTGAAATCAACAATCTCGTTTTATTTAAGTTTTAAGTAATTGAGTTATCTCACAACTGTTTAGTGCCGAGAGTCTTCAGGGATACGATACTTGGTCTTACCATTTTATATTACTTGTGCGATTCGGTACACTTGCCGATCCATCAACATGTTTTTGGTGTCGTTGCCGGGGATAAAAAATGTTGTTAATAGCATGCGGGAGGTTTCCTTCTCACTTTCTAGGGTTTCTATTCATTTATTCTTCCATCGTAAGCCAAGGTTCTCCATGACAATGGATAACTAAACTCATTTGTTGTTGGAGATGATGTAACCTCTAAACTTTCATGTATTTGAATATGATTTAAACATTTTATGCTTCTTTCATTGAATGTTAGTGATTTTCTCCTATTCGTAATGCTTGTTATGTTTTGGCCATTCATGACTTGATGTTTGATTTATTTGAGTATTGGGAAATATCTTATGAATCATGATCTAGAGGATTTGCCTCAAAGGGATTATTGCTAGGAATAGCGATAGGACGTTTGGTTGTCTTAAGCTTCTTTTCTTAATGCAAAATTGATTATTAGGGATTCAAGGAATTGAGGTCTAATAATTAAGACTAGGCTTTTTACACTGAGGGATCGGGTTCTAAGTAATTTTATAAGTTACATCAACATTCCAATGAAGAAGATGAATTCTAATATGCATGAAAGTGAAGTAGGTGAAATCTAACCCCAACAACATCATCATCTCATATTATCAACTTCATTCATTAATTCTTGTGTCAAGCCTCAGTTGATCAATTTGCATTTATATTTAATTTTGTTGCATTTGCATTTAAACACCAACAAAATAGTTTTTAAGTCTTAATTAATTAAGGTATTACACAACTGTTAAGTAACACGAGTCTCTTGGGAAACGATAATTGGTCTTACCATTTTATATTACTGGATATGATTTTGTACACTTGCCAATGAGTTAGCAATAACCTCGATTCACTTATTTACAAAACTAAACTAAAAACAAGAGTTCAATCAAGCTTTTAAGTCAAAAAGAGTTGATTTAGTATCAAAATTGCATCACAGATAACAGTATATTCAACCATTATCAACAGCTTCTGTGCTTTTATGATTGGAGATGGACACTTGCATGAACTGTTGAAGTGTGTCCTCTAGCTTTGCAGTCCTGTCAGATAAGGAGGGTTGTGGTTGCCATTGCTGTTGTGGTGGTCTATTAATAGTCCAGCTTTCCCTTGACCCATGCTTGGGTGAGGTTTCCACCCTGGATTGTAGTTACCTTGGTGGCCCTGATTACCCATAAAACTGACTTCTTCTTGGGTATTGGCTTGCATAACACACTGTTCATTGATATGATCTTCACCACATAGCTCCCAAAGTTGATGTTGAGGTTGAGAGACATTTTGAAGCTCTTTAGGAAGTTGAGAAAGTTTCTTCATTAAGGCCTCAAGTTGTTGAGTCATTATCTTATTCTAAGCTAATAAGGCATCTTGAGATTGCTATTGGAGAACTCCTGTTTGTTGAAGTTGAGCTCTTTCATTATGTGTCTCATTGTCATTTGCAGCCATATTCTCTATCAACTCATAGGCTTCATTGGGAGTCTTCCATCTAATGTTACCTCCATCTGAGGCATCCAACATCAGTTTAGTCTGAGATTTAAGTCCTCCAAGAAAAAGAATGACCACTGTAGGTTCATCAAATCCGTGAGTAGGAGTCTTCCTCAATAGGGCCTTCGAATCTATCCCATGCTTGGCCTAAAGTTTCATCCATGCCTTGCTGAAAAGAAGAGATTTCCTACTTCCCTTTGTTGATCTTGGACTGAGGGAAGTACTTGTTCAAAAACTTGGCCACCATATCTTTCCACTCATTGAAACTATTTTTTGGAAATGAATTTAGCCACATCTTAGCATTGCCCACTGATAACAGTTGAAAAACAGTTATTTTCATGCTTAAAATTGACACAAAAAGCAACCTTTACACTTAGAAACTAGCTTGAAATCATGCTTTTATCCATATTTTCAGAAATAAGAGAGCTGGACAGGTTTATGCTTGATTTCAGTGTTTTTGTGCAGGTTTTAAGGTGAATTTAGTGAAAGAAGTGAAGAAGGAGAGAGATGGAATTAGAAAAGTCAAAAAGAAACCAGAAAAGTCAACCAGTCAACCAGAAAAGTCAACCAGTCAACCAAAAAGTCAACCAGTCAACCAGAATACGAAAAAAGTCAACCAGACGAGTTTTGGGCCAGTTTTATGCGATTTTATGATCTGTTTGGGCCTGGACCCGTTTTCTATTATTTTTATGTCCTATTTAAAGACCTAGATGTCTTAGGGTTGGTATCTTTGGCAGAAACGAAGCAAATACTCTCTCTTCCACCCCTTGGGGTAGATTGGGAGTTGGTGACAGCTCTCCTATTCTCTTTCTCGGGTTTTTCTATCTCTTTCATTCTTTCATTATTGTTCACCTAGGTTCACCATGAATATGGTGAACTAAACCTTGTATGTTTGTTGGGGAATCAATGTAATCTTTTGAAGCTCTCATATATGGAATTTGTGCTTGCATCTTAATCTAAGACTTATGCTTTCTTTCATCATTAGTTAGGGTTTTTCCTCTTTGCTCAATGCTTGCTTTGTTTAACTCATTCAATGCATGATTATTGGTTTTGTCGATACGGGAACGTAGGGGAGGTCTAGATCCGGGGAATTTCTCCCAATAGTATATTGGTTGCCTTAAGCTCCTGTGCTAAAAAAACTAATTATTAGGAATGCTAGGAATAGTATGAACTCGTAATTAGGGAGAAGCCTTCTTGAAAGGTAATTTAGAGAGTGGCATTAACAATGATGACTTGAATGTTGAATTCCTAAAATATATGAGAGTGGATAAGATGAAATTGACCCCCAACAACATATTCATTAATATATTTCATTGAAAGTGTCTGTCTTTTGTTTTAGCCATTGATCAACCTCATGCATACATGTTTATTTTCGTCTTTTGCATATTAAACTCCACTTATTTTGTTCTTAAGTCTTAGCTAATCAACAAATCACATAACTAAACTAGGCCGTGAGTCCTTTGGGAGAACGATACTTGGTCTTACCGAGTTTATTACTTGAAACGATTCGGTCATACTTGCCGATTGTTAAACAAGTTTGTGACATCATATTTTGGTGATCATAAATTTGTCCATCAAGTTTTTGGCGCCGTTGCCGGGGACTCTGGTTTAACTGGTTAATTTGTGTGATTATTGATTATCTTTGACTTTAATTTTGAATTTCTGTTTTTATTTTCTGTTTTTATTTTTTCGGTTTTTATTTGATTTGGTTTTATTTTATTTGATTTTATTTGATTTGATTTGATTTTATTTTATTTTATTTGATTTTATTTTATTTTATTTTATCTTATTTGATTTGATTTTATTTTATTTTATTTTATTAGATTAGATTTGATTTGATTTGATTAGATTAGATTTTATTTTATTTTATTTTATTTGATTAGATTAGATTTTATTTTATTTTATTTTATATTATTTTATCTTATCCTCTGAATCTTTTATCTTCTGAATCTATATCTTCTCCTATATCTTTTTGTGCTAACAAATCTTTTCTAGGGTTTTGTTTTCTTGTGCATGCAGGAAGCAATTAGAACAAGGAGCAAGAAAACAACAGAACCTCTGCTTGAAGGTCTAGACGAGAGTAGACGGAGGAGAAGAATCCGAACATCTAGAGAACTTTTCCCTTCTCCAGAAACTCTCTTACAATCATCACCACAAGGTTCTGTTCATAGCACAGAAAATATGGAGAACAACAATGTTAGAAGAACTCTTGCTGACTACACCAATATAGCTGGACCTCAGCACTTTAACAATATAGCTAGACCTAGAGTCAATGCAGCTAATATGGAGGTCAAACCAGCACTGGTTCAACTGGTGAAAAGCAACCAATTTAATGGGTTATCTCATGAAAGCCCATATGAGCACCTCACTACCTTCAATGAGATTTGCAACACAGTCAAAATTAATGGGGTGCCAGACGAAGCTATCAAACTTAGCTTGTTTCCTTTCTCATTGGGAGGCAATGCTAAGCTTTGGTTGAATTGCTTACTCTGCACCGAGTGAATGAGAGTAGGCTTCATCTCCATGTTAGTTGCATTGACCCTCGGCCTGGCAATACTATTAAATTGAAGAGGGCAGTGACTGTTGCATAATTCTCCAGAGTACGTCTAACTGGTCCCATATTCTGATTGCTAGCCATGTCTTCTATTTCCTGATCAGAGACTGAAGTGAAGGGTTGTTCAAGAGTCTCAGGAGAGGGAAAAAGTTCTCTGGAAACCCTTTCCTGCCTTCTTCGTCTACTATACTCTAGACCTGTAAAGAGAGGCTCAGATAATTTTGTGCTCCTAGTGCGAATCTTGTCCTGCATACACTAATGAACACTGCACTAGAGCACCAGATTAGCCCAAACAAAAATTAAAAAAATAAACAAAAATTAAAAAAAATAAAAAAAATAAACAAAAATTAAAAACATAAAAAGTCTAAACAAGTTAAGAATCAAACAAAAGTATAGTATGACCATGAGTCCCCGGGAATAGTGCCAAAAACTTGTTAACTCATTGGCAGGTGTACCAAATCGTATCAAGTATTATAAACTGGTAAGACCAAGTATCGTTTCCCAAGAGACTCGTGTTATTAAACAATCGTATAATCACTTAACTAATTAAGACTAAAGAACGATTCCATTGAATGAAATTGAATTGCAGTAAAAGTAAACATAAAAACTTGAATGTAAAATTAATCAATTCAGGCAAAAACAAGAATGAATGAATGATTTAAGATTGTTGACATTATTGATAGGGGAAGCACTAGTTTAGTTGAACCCACAATCTCAGTAATATCTGAGTTTTTGATGATGACAACACATAATTAATAACACATGTGTTTTATGTGTTACATGTTCTATGCTTACATGTTATATGCGTATATGAGAACATGATTGTGTTGTTGTTGTGTTGTTCATTGCATTTCATTGTGTTATATATGTGATTTTATACATGAATGCATGACACATGTTTTTCGATGAAAAAACCACAAGCATTAATGTTGAACTTTAAATGTGTGGCAAAACAACAGTTTGAAATCGATTACATTATGGGGTGAATCGATTAAAACTCGTGTATTTGCACAAACTTTTTCAAGTGTGCTGTGACAGTGATAACAATTGAAAAACTGTTATTTTCATGCTTAAAATTGATACTAAAAGCAACCTTTAATACTTAGAAACTAGCTTGGAATCATACTTTTGTTCATGTTTTGTGAAATAAGAGAGTTGGATAGGTTTATGCTTGATTTAAGTGTTTTATGCAGGTTTTAAGGTGAATTTGGTGAAAGAAGTGAAGAAGAATAGAGATGGAATCAGAAAAGACATAAAAAAGTGCAAAAGGAGAAGTCGCAACTACCGCTGAGCGGCAGTTTACCGCTGAGCGGCACTCAGGAACTCACGTTGGATCCGCTGAGGGGTGAAAATGTCGCTGAGGGGGAAGAATCAACTCATGCACTTACCGCTGAGCGATAGTTTACCGCTGAGCAGCACTATTTTGGGCTTGGGCCTAATTTTCTGTAATATTACGAATAGTATATAAGCTTTAGGTGTTCCTAGGGTTTGTATCTTTGGCTGAGACGAAGCAAACACTCACTTTTCCACCCCTTGAAGGAAGATCTTGGATGCTCAGGCTACCTTCTCCTCTTTCTAGGGTTCTATCTTTCATTCTTTCATTATTGTTCATCTAGTTTCACCATGAATATGGTGAACTAAACCTTGTATTGTTGTTGGGGAATCAATGTAGTCTTGTGAAACTCTCATATATGGAATTTGTTTTAACATCTTATATTAAGATACATGCTTTCTTTCATCTTTAGTTAGGGATTTTCCTCTTTGCTTAATGCTTGCTTTGTTTAACTCGTTCATTACCATGATTATTGATTTTGTCGATATGGAAACGTACGGGGAAATCTAGATCCAGGGAATTTCTCCCAATAGCATATTGGTTGCCTTTAAGCTCCTGCACTTCAGAACTAATTACTAGGAATGCTAGGAATTGTATGAACTCGTAATTAAGGATAGGCCTTCTTGCAAGGTGATTTAGAGAGTGGCATTAGCAATTGATGAAAAGAATGATGAATTCCTAAAGTATATGAGAGTGAACAAGATGAAATTGATAACCCCAACAACATACTCATCCAGAACAAGGTGAATTGATTATCCTCTAAGAGAAGAGACTATGAATACAGAATTGATAATCTAGTACAGGATAATGAAAAGCTTGAGAAAGATCTTAAAGAAGCTTTGAAATGTGAAAAGACAGTCAAGGATGATTATTAATCCTGGTTGTGCATCATCAAAAAAGGGGGACATTGCTGAGATTGTTGATAGAGGGAGCACTAGTTTAGCTGAACCCACAATCTCTGTAATATCTGAGTTTTTGATGATGACAACACATAATTAATAACACATGTGTTTTATGTGTTACATGTTCTACGCTTGCATGTTATATGCGTATATGAGAAAATGATTGTGTTGTTGCTGTGTTGTTAATTGCATTTCACTGTGTTATATTTGTGATTTTATACATGAATGCATTACACATGTTTTTGGATGGAAAAATGACAAGCACTAATGTTGAACTTTAAATGTGTGGCAAAACAACAGTTTGAAATCGATTACATTATGGGGTGAATCGATTAAAACTCGTGTATTTGCACAAACGTTTTCAAGTATGCTGTGAGAGCTTTTCAAAGAGAAAAGTTTTCAAAACTTTGCATAATACTATTGCATAATCGATTGCATGCGATATGTATTCGATTAAGTTTGTTATTGTTTTGAAAATTTTTTTGCTTAATATAACTGTTACAACGACTATATTTTTAAATGTGTTCACCAAGCATTAAACGCTATTCGACTGTATTAATTGTGAATTCAATTAAGTGTTTTAACTGCTACTATATGTTACAACTTAATTGGTGTATTCGACTGCATTAGTAGCAAAGTCGATTATGTTGCGTCTGATACGAGTTCATCTATATATTGACGCAAAATTGAGTTTTGAAAAAGACTTTTGTGATTCTAACATTTTCATATTCTTTTGCAGAAAAATGAAAAGTTTATAGAAAGAATGAAAGCTTCAAGAAACTAGTTTGACCGTGGTGATCAACTAATTGTGATTTCTTGAAGAGCAAGAATTGCTGAGTTTTCAAAGTCTGATCCATCTACACATTTGGGTGTCTACTGCAAGATCAAGTTCTACAATCTGCTCAAGATTGGGTTGAGTTCCCTGTTGTGATTAGAGGAAGAAGGACGTGTTGCATTCTTTACTTTGAAGGTGCCTCAAAGGGGTTGGACTGCAGGAGAGGGGATTCTTGCTTCTAGTTTGTTTGTATACTGCCTATATTTTGATTAGAGGGTTAGAGAAGTGTTTTATATTTTTGACGTGAGGTCTCTATAAAAACCTTGTTGTAAAAACCTTAATCATTATAGTGCATTGACTTCCTATGGATTGGACGGACATTGGTTGTAGGCTTGGACGAACCAATATAAAAACTCAGCACTTGATCTTTCCTATCCTTACTCTGTTACATTCAATAAATTATACTTTACACGCATTCGATTAAATTTCCGCTGCATTGAAAATCTTTTAACTTGCGTTTCAAGAAAAGTATAAAGGTATCTCTTTTGGTGAACAAGATTTTGAAAGTTTTAAATTTTATACTTCACCAATTCACCCCCTGATAACAGTTGAAAAACTGTTATTTTCATGCTTACAATTGATACTAAAAGCAACCTTTAACACTCAGAAACTAGCTTGGAATATGCTTTTGTTCATATTTTTGGAAATAAGAGAGTTGGACAGGTTTATTCTTGATGTCAGTGTTTTATGCAGGTTTTAAGATGAATTTGATGAAAGAAGTGAAGAAGGATAGAGATGGAATCAGAAAAGAACTCAAAAAGGGCAAAAGAAGAGAAGCCGCAAGTACCGCTCAGCGCCAGTTTACCGCTGAGCGGCACGAATGTTCTATTTGAGCGCTAGTTTTATGGGCTTTGACCTGTTTTCTATTATTTTTATGTTCTATTTAAGGACTTAGACGTCCTAGGGATTGGATCTTTGGACGAAATAGGCATAGAAACATACTTTTTATCCCTCGGAGGCTGATTTGGATGCGGAAGCTCCTATCTTCAATTTATAGGGTTTTATCTTTCATTCTTTTTCCATTATTCATCTAGTTTCACCATGTCAATGGTGAACTAAACTCTATTTGTTGTTGGGGAGTGATGTAAACCTTTGTAAACTCTCATGTATGGAATTGATTCTTGATTATATATGCTTCTTTCATTAATTGTTAGGGTAATTCGTCTTCGCTTATTGCTTGCTTTGTTTAACTCATTCATTAGCATGATCTATGATTTTTGTGAGTATCGGAAGCTATCTTACAATTCAGGTTCTGAAGAATTATTCCCATATGCATTATTGCTCAGCAATGGGGGTATGAGTTCTGGTTGTCTTAAGCTTCTGATTTTCATAATTAATTATTAGGAATGCTAGGAATCGTATGAACTAATAATTAAGGATATCCTTTCTTTGTCGAGGAATCGGGTTTTAAGTATTTTAGATAGTGACATTGACATTAATGAAGAACTAGAATTCGTATATACATGAGAGCAAACTAGGTGAAATCTAACCCCAACAACATATTCATCCCATAATATCATATCCGTTCATCTTTGCACTTTTGTCCAATTGATCAAATTGCATGCATATTTACTTTTCAGTATTTGCATTCTAAACCAAAAGAGTTTGCTTTCAAGTCTTAATTAATCAAGAAATCACATAATTGTTTAGGTTGAGTCTATAGGGAAATGATACTTGGTCTTACCATGTTTATTACTTGATACGATTCGGTGCACTTGCCGGAGTCTTAACAAGTTTTTGGCGCCGTTGCCGGTGACTCGTAGTTTAACTATTCTATTTGTGTGATTATTGAATAGCTTTGACTTGATTTTTCTTATTTTAATTTTGATTTTTATTTTGTTTTTGTTTTAGTGTTGTGCTAACAATTGTTTTCTATGGTTTGTTTTCTTGTGCATGCAGGATACAATTCGCACTAGAAGTAAGGAAAAATTTTAACCTCTCTTTACATATCAGGAAATAGAAGACATGTCTTGCAATCGGAATATGGGTCCAATGAGACAAATTCTGGAGGATTACGAAACAGTCACCGGTCCTTTGAATTTTAACAGTATTGCCAAGCCAAGGGTAAATGCTACCAACATGGAGATGAAGCCTCCTCTTATTCACTTGGCGTAGAGCAATCAATTCAATGGATTAACACATGAAAATCCATATGAGCATCTGACCACAGTCGACGAGATATCTAATACAATGAAGATTCAGGATGTACCAGAGGAAGCTATTAAACTTAGCTTGTTCCCCTTCTCTTTGGGAGGAAATGGTAAGATGTGACTAAATTCATTCCCTGAAAATAGTTTCACTATGTGGGAAGATGTGGTAGCAAAGTTCCTGAATAAGTACTTCCCTCAGTCAAAGGTAAATAAAGGTAAACAATAAATACCTTCTTTTCAACAGGGCACGGAGAAGACATTAGGTCAAGCGTGGGATAGATACAAAAGCTTGCTGAGAAAGACGGTCACACCGTGCTTTGATGAAACCACATTAGTGATTCTATTCCTTGGAGGACTTAGCTCATATACTAAATTGATGCTAGATGCCTCAACTGGAGGTAATATTATATGCAAGACTCCAAAGGAAGCGTATGAGTTGATTGAAAACATGGCTACTAATGATAATGAGATGCAGAACGAAAGAGCTTAATTTCAACAGAAAGGAGTTCTTCAATTACAATCTCAAGATGCTCTGTTGGCTCAAAACAAGATGATGACTCAACAATTAGAGACCTTGATAAGGAAAATGTCTCAACTACCAAAGGAGTTGTAGCGTGTCTCTCAAGCTCAACATCAACTTTGTGAGCTATGTGGTGGAGATAATGTGAATGGACAATGTGCCATGCAAGCTAATACCCAAGAAAAATTAAATTATATGGGTAATCAGGACCAACCAAGTAATTTCAACCAAGGGTGGAAACCTTACCCAAGCATGGGTCAAGGGCAAGCTGAGCAATTTAATAGACAATCACAGCAGCAATGACAACCACAATCCTCTTTATCTGAAAGGATGACAAAACTGGAAGACACCCTTCAACAATTCATCCAAGTGTCTGTCTCTACTTAGAAGACCACTGAAACTGTCATTAGAAACTCTGAGATACAAGTTGGTCAAGTGGGTAAAAAGTTGGAGGAAATGTTTGACAGGAGTTTTGGGGCTAATATTGCAATTAATCCTAAGGAGGAGTGCAATGCCATTATGACTAGAAGTGGCAAGATGTTAGATGAGAAAAGTTGAGAGAAAAGAAAAAGCTAAGTTGAGTGAAGTAGAAGAAGAGAATGAAGAAAGAAAGGAAAGGGCAAGAAAAGAGAAAGATGAGGGGAAGGAAAAAGAAAAAGAGAGAAAAGAGAGAAAAAAAGAAAAAAACATTGAGAAGACCCTTTCTTATCCAAAAAGTTGTTCAAAGATTGAAAAAAGAAGCAATATGGGCGTTTCATGGAGATCTTCAAGCAATTGGAGATTATTATGCCCTTGACCGAAGCACTGCAGCAAATCCCTGCTTATGAGAAGCACATGAAGCAATTCCTCAAAAAGAAGAAATATCTATATGAGGAAACAGTTGAAGTGTAGGGTAATTGTAGTGCCATATTGCAGAAGACGCTACCTCCCAAATTCAAAGATCCAGGGAGTTTCACCATCCCTTGCACCATTGGGAATCATGATATAGGGAAGGATCTACTTGACTTAGGAGCTAGTATAAATCTAACGCCCTTATTTATGCTTAAGAAGATTGGTGGTCTAGAGGTCAAACTGATAACAGTTGAAAATTTGTTATTTTCATGCTTAAAATTGATATTAAAAGCAACCTTTAACACTTAGAAACTAGCTTGGAATCATGCTTTTGTTTATATTTTTGGAAATAAGAGAGTTGGACAGGTTTATGCTTGATTTCAGTGTTTTTATGCAGGTTTTAAGGTGAATTTGATGAAAGAAGTGAAGAAGGATAGAGATGGAATCAGAAAAGAACTCAAAAAGTGCAAAAGAAGAGAAGCTAAAGTACCGCTCAGCGCCATTTTACCGCTGAGCGACACTAATGAACACCCGTTGGCTCCGTTGAGGGGTGACAGTGCAGCTGAGGGGAAGAATTCAACACACGCACTTACCGCTGAGCGGTAGTTTACCGCTAAGCGCCATTATTTTGGGCTTGGGCCTACTTTTTTGTAATTTTTATAATAGTATATAAGCTTTAGGACTTCCTAGGGTTTGTATCTTTGGCAGAGTACGAAGCAAACACACACCTTTCCACCCCTTGGAGGAAGATCTTGGATGCTAAGGCTACCTACTCAACTTTCTAGGGTTCTATCTTTCACTCTTTCATTGTATTTCATCTAGTTTCATCATGAATATGGTGAACTAAACTCTTCTTATTGTTGGGGAATCAATGTAATCTTTTGAAGCTCTCATATATGGAATTTTTGGTTTAAACATCATATTTATGATACATGCTTTCTTTCATCATTAGTTAGGGTTTTTCATTTGCTCAAAGCATGCATTGTTTAACTCATTCGATGTCATGATTATTGGTTTTGTCGATATGGACACATACGGGGAAATCTAGATCCGGGGAAACTCTCCCAACAGTAGTATAAACCTAGACATTGGAATATGAGGGTTGGTTGCCTTTAAGCTTCTGTGCTTCAAATTAATTATTAGGGATGCTAGGAATTGTATGAACTCATAATTAAGGATAGGCTTTCTTCGCCGAGACATCGGGTTTAAGGTAATTTAGAGAGTGGCATTAACATTGATGAAAAGAATGATGAATTCCTAAAATATATGAAAGTGGATAAGATGAAATTGATTACCCCAACAACATACTCATCCATATAATTCGTTCAGTGTTTGTGTTCTTCTTTCCCATTGATCATCACATGCATACATGTTTACTTTTTGTCTTTTGCATTTGAAACTTATAACAATTTGTTCTCAAGTCTTAAATAATCAAGAAATCATATAACTAACTAGGCCGTGAGTCCTTTGGGAGAACGATACTTGGTCTTACCGAGTTTATTACTTGATACGATTCGGTCACACTTGCCTAGGGATAAACAAGTTTTTGGTGTCGTTTTTCGATGTTCATAAATTTTCATCACAAACCTAAAAATGCAATCTTGCAAATGGCAAACAGGTCCATTAAGCATCCTTATGGTATGGTAGAAGATGTGGTGGTGAAAATTGATAAACTCAAATTTCTGGTGGACTTTGTAGTCATGGAGATGGAGGAAAATGTAGAGATACCGCTCATCCTTGGAAGGCCATTCATGAAGACAGCTAAGGTTGTCATTCATGTGGATGATGGAGTTATAACGTTGAAAGATCAAGATGAAGAGGTGACTTTTAATGTCTTTGAAGCTGGGCAGCCAATACAAGTAACAAAGACTAGTCCTAAAGCTAAAGACGAAGTTCTATCATTGACTAGTCTACCTGATAAAGTTGCCAAGACGGTCAAGAGGAATCATAGTTGTTGCTTTCCAAGGCTGAAGGAAGATGATGGAGATAAGGAAGAAAAACTCGTTCACCTTGACTCTGTGATGGAAAATAATGAACCCTACCTTGGCAAACCATTGAAATTCAAGAACAAGTTTTGGGTTATCAAGGATATAAAGGCAAATGGAGTTCTTGAGATTGAGGCTCCTTACTCTAGGAGAGTCAAGTTGGTGACAAGAAAGATGCTGAGATTATGTTGGTGTCATGAAAGGAAGAAGCACATCAACATTGAAAATCAAACTTGAGCTTTATTGGGTCAAGCTAATGACGTTAAAGAAGCGCTTATTAGGAGGCAACCCATCTTTCTAAACTTATGCTTTTAATTTATGTTCGTCTTTATGTTATGTAGAATAGGTTATGATGTACTTGGCTTAAAACTTATCTGTGATGCAATGGTTTGATGATGATATGTTGTGTGTGATGAGTATTGATTTATGATGCTTTATTATATTGATTGATGTTGAGATGATGTATGAGATACTGATATACAGGTGGTTGCTCACAAATATTGTGAAATAGATGCATGATGTTAACTGGTGATTATGATACTGAGCAGGATGTTTATCTAAATGTTGGATCTTGAAATTAACCTGTGTGAGGATTGGACTCCAAAGTACTTTGAAACTAATATGTGATGCAAGTTTAAATGTTGAGGATTTTGAAAAAACGTTTCCACGCTATAAGAAAGTTATGAAAATTACTGGATTTTATAATAACCCGTGGCACCCTGAAATTTGGGCCGATACATTTTCCTATTAGAGCCTGGTTTCGAAAAACAATTTGGGGCTTTTGGGGAGTGAGCTCGTCTAGCTTTTTTGTGTGACTGTGTGAATTTCAGGTTTAACTGTTTGAATTGCATGTGTATGTTTGTGAGAATTACATGCATATGTGTATATATGTGTGAATTGCATGTGTATGTGTATCACTGTTGAAATGAAGTAATTGAATAAATGTTATTGTTGTGTGTGTAAGAAGAGGTCTCAGACCATAATCCCCTATCAATACCGCTGAGGATATTGCTCACGCTCTCGAGCAAATGATGCACACACTAGAGGGACAGCAGGCAGGACATGTTCCTAGGTACCGTGCTAGTATGAATGACTACCTACGTCATAATCCATCTAAGTTTAATGGAAATGATATGGAATAGCATGCTTAGAGAGAAATGTTCAAATGACAATTAAGAAATGGAAATTGAAAAGATTTAAAATGGAAGAGATAAGGAAGAGAGAACTTATGAACTTGAGGACACGCCACTTGAAATGATCCAAGATAAGTGCCAAGGTTGGATCGCCACTTGCTTCTCACAAGATAAGACCCAAAAGATGACTTAGAGACAAAATTCTATCTCAAAGAAGATAAGCAAATGAGCAAATCACCCTTATATTCATTCAATCAAAGGTGTGTACAAAAGGGGACCCCTAGGCTTCTTATACAACCTCTATGATGGATTAAGTGGCAAGTTTTAAGGGATGTGGGACTTATAGTGCTTTAGCAGCGTCTCCAAGGAATCTTAGTCCCACATCTCTTAAATCTTCCATTCTTAAAGGGTTTATAAAGAGAGATTAGTGACTTATTTCATGTATAAACCAAAGGAACTCCTCCTAGATTAAATGTCAAACTGCAAAAATCATCAAACATTTTGTGAATGAATTTATGTTGACCAATCAATGTATATATAAAAGAAATATTGATATAATGGGTCTTTGAAATTGGATTTGTTTTCTTAGGGAAAACTAAAAATCCTTCTTTAGGAAAACTTTTATTTTTGACTTGAGTTAAGTGTAAAAAAAAGAGTACATTAACTCGAGATGTGGATTGGAAATGGTGTGTGAAGAAGTGGTAATAAGACATGAGAAAGGTGGAATATTTTCACAAAAGGTTTTAGGAAAAGAAGAAAGCTTAATAATTGGAGAAAAGTGGAAGGATTGAAAAACTCCCTTGTCATGGCTTGGATCCATTTGAATGATGGGAGGGGAAGGTGCCTTCAGTAGGACTTTGTATAAAACTTGTGTCTGCTCCTTTCCTCTCACAAGTTTTTCTTTTTCTTTCTTTGATCTCTCCTCTCTTTCTTTTCTCTCATATTCTTCTTTTATGCTGTCATTGCTTTCTTTCCTCTCATTTTCCTCTTTTACTCTCTCCTCTTTTCTATCTTGTAGGTCCTCATTTAAACAATTAAGCATGACCTTCTCTTTTGAATCACTTGATAAGGAAAAAGAGTTATAAGTTGGTGAAGGTAAGGAAGAGGTAGACTCATTAGTGACAATGGCTTCCCCCTCAATGCATGTTGCCTTTTTATTGGGGCAGGTAAATGCTATATGACCATGTCCTAAGCATTTAAAACATTTAATGTGACTTGGTCTAGAAGGGGATGTAGGTTGGGAAGAGGAATGGTTAGAAAGATAACGAGGACAAGATTTGTTAGTGGGCTCCTTAGAAACATCCTTGGCTTTATCCTTTGATGATGAAGATTTGTAGAAAACATCTTTTGAAGAGTTTGAAATTTTTTTGTGAAAAGCTTCTTTTTGCAAGAGTTTCTTCTCGACTTTCATGGCCTTATGAACCACTACATCTAAAGTCTCATCATCATGGAGTTTCACAACATCTTGGATGTTTCTATTTAGTCCACTAATAAATCTAACTATTTTTGCATGATCATTTTCTTTAGTGTTAGTACGATGTATGAGCACTTCGAGCTCGCGAGCATACTCCTCCACACTTTGTCTACCTTGCTTAAGTCGTTGGAACTTAAGCAAGAGTTCCCTTAAATGGAGATGAGGTATGAAGTGCTGGATAATAATGTCCTTAAAATGTTCTTATGTACTCGCGGGTGAGGCCATGGTTAAGTATCTCCTATTTAGCCATTGTTTGGTGTATCCCTCTAAAGCTAAACAAGCTAACTTTACACGCCAAGAATTATCTAAGCTATATAAAGCAAAAATATTATCTACATTAGCTATCCAATCTAAGCAAATGTTAGGGTCTTCTTCTCCTTTGGAGGGTGGCAAGTTCAACTTGGGCAAGGGAAGGTATACGTTCACGGTTCTATCTTCTTGCTTCTTCTTGGTATGACCAAAACCATGAGGTTGCTTCCCTTTTGCTTTCTCTTCCTTATCCATCCTTCTCCTAAGGGAATCAAGTTGATGTTGCATTTGTTGAAGAGCCTTCACGAAGTCCAACTTGCTAGAAGCACTTCCTTGATGGCTACCTCCATTGGAAGAAGATTGTCTTGAACCTGCAGATATTTTTAAAGAGCAAACAGTAGCAACACTAACAATAGAAACACGTTAAATAGCAGCAAAAAAATTGAAGTAAAACACTCCAAACAACAGCAAGAATTTGGCTCAAAGCTCACGGTTTCTTGTAGTAAAACAAGGCAAGATCACTCCACTCACATGCACTCTTCTTGTAAAATAGTAAGGTGTCTCTCAAGTCAGAATTTTAGAGCACCACTTCAAGGACAAAAGCAAGTGGAAAGATGTACAATCCAAACCAAGACAACATACACTTCAAGAGGCCAAAAATGAAGAAAACTGCAAGACAAAAGTGGCAAAACAGAACCTATAAAAGCAATAAACTTGGCACAGAAAAATGGTAGCAATCGAGAGACTAATAGGAGACAAAACAGCAAGGAAAAAGGAGTCAAAATAGTGGCACAATTGATCAAGACAACAGCAAAAAAAAATTGGCACAACTAAGAAGCAAAGCACCTCAACATACTATGCATATATGAAGAGTAAGATCTAGAAATGATGGAAATAATTTGGCAAACTTCAAACCTATATATTCTGTATGTTTTGATGATAAAAGAGGCTTTAATTGAATGATCAAACACACTGGAAACAACAAGGAAGTCTTGGCCAAAGGTCACACAAATTCAAATAGCTTGGATAGTTGCAAAATTTTTTTGTATGTGCAGTATGCAAAGGTTATGTCTCGGCCAAGCAATATTTAAAGATGCAAGTGTGTTTGATTAAAAGGACAATTAGAATTGATGAATGCCTTTACTGATACAAAACATATAAGCAAAGTTCACACATTTAAATCCTATGGTGATCAAACTCAATTCAGCATACAAGCATGGAGATGTAATAATACTCTTAGCTATGCAATTTTAGAAATGTTTGCTAGAAAACTCCTAAAGAGGAACAAACATATGACTCAAAACAAAGCTAACAAGAAAGAAAAGACACATGCAATCCAACCAAGACAAGGAATATAAGTTGGAACAGGTAAACAAAAGGAAAGACAACACCTACTTGTTGAAGACTTCCAAGAGCATTTGTGTTGCTTGGGCAAGAATATGTGTGAAAGATTCTGGACAGCCACGTGAATCACTTCAATGTACAGACTTGAGTCTTCTAGAGCATCCTTTAGAGTGTGTGGATGTTGTATAACGAGCCAGAGACGAAATTCAGCAAGCAAAACACATCAAACAACAAGCAAACAATGCAAAACAGATTAAAAGTCTAGCAACAGTAAGTACTGGATGAACACTGGTTGAAAAAGAATTAATTGCGTATAGTAAATGAAAGAATTGAAACGAAGTAAAAGCTGGAAATTTAAGTAGACATACAGAAGAAACTGTTAAAAAAAATGACACACAAAACGGATAAGAAATGAACTCAAACGAAAGCAAACAATCTGGAGCTACATTAGCGCGTTCGTCGAGCGCGACGAACTTGGCTGGGTGAAACGCGAATTGAAAAAAGCTTTTTCTACTCTACTCTAACATGCAATTCCTACTATGATCAAACCTAAGGCTCACGATACCACATGATATGGAATAACATGCTTAGAGAGAAATGTTCTTATGACAATTAAGAAATGAAAATTGAAAAGATGTAAAATGGAAGAAATAAGGAAGAGAGAACTTATGAACTTAAAGACACGCCACTTGAAATGATCCAAGATAAGTGCCAAGGTTGGATCGCCACTTGCTTCTCACAAGATAAGACCCAAAATATGACTTAGAGACAGAATTCTATCTCAAAGAAGATAAGCAAATGAATGCAAATCACTCTTATATTCATTCAATCAAAGGTGTGTACAAAAGGAGACCCCTAGGCTTCTTATATAACCTCTAGGATGGATTAAGTGGCAAGTTTGAAGGGATGTGGGACTTGGAGTGCTTCCCAAGCTGACCAGCAACGTCTCCAAGGAATCTTAGTCCCACATCTCTTAAATCTTCCATTCCTAAAGGGTTTATAAGCTTCCTAGCAAGTCTAGAATTCAAAAGCTACAAACTGTGCATGTTTACTTGCACTACAAGCAACAAAAGGAGAAAGCCTATTTCTTCTTCTTTTCTTTTAAGTCCAAGATATATGAAGTCCCACATTGCTTGTAATATAAAGAAAAGAACAATTTATAAGCTTCTCTACAACTAAAAAATAACGAAAGAACAAAAGAGGCAAATACAAGCCAATGAAACCTATTCTACTCTTTTTTATGCTTGTTGTCACTTTCAAAACTCTTCAATGTTGCCCCATCTATGATCATATTAGGAAAGGCTACTCCTAATGAGGCAGATGACTAGATTTGCAATAATGAAAAGATCTTTGGAGTGCTTGACTATACTGAGGAGTAGAAGCTGATGTTCGCTACATTTATGTTAGTTGGCAAAGCAGAGTATTGGTGGAGGAGCACAAAGTTGTTGATGACTACCCAAGGAAAGGAGATCGGCTAGATGACTTTTAAGAGGAAATTATTGGAGTGGTATTTTTTTGAAAGTGATAAATATGAAAGAGAAGCAGAGTTTCTGAGCAAGGGAGCTGGATTATGTAGGAGTATGTGGCACGTTTTGTATACCTTTCTAGATTTTATACTGAAACCATGAGTGAAGGTTGGAAGTGTAGAAAGTTTAAGAGAGGTTTACATCCTAGTCTGATGAGATTCATAGTACATCTAAAGATCAAGACGTTTATAGAGATGGTGGAACAGTTTAAGGCTACAAAAGCAAACCGAATCAGAATCGTGTGATGAGGACTCAATAGGGTGGTTTCTCTAGAGACAAAAATTAGAAGAAGTTATATGCTAGACCACAGCAGGGACAATAGGGACACATTGGAGGGGGTAAAGTGCTATTAATGTGGGGGTCCTCATACCTAGAGATTTTGTCCAAAGCTGACTAGTGTAAAGCCTGAAGAGAATGTTATTTCTCTCAGAAGCTTGGACATCTTGTTGTTGCATGTCTATAGAAGAAGAACTCAAGGAGTGAGACTCAGACTCAGAAGTCCTTTAGAGGGAAGCTGAAAGCAACTAGATGAGTCTTCACCATGACAAGAGTAGAAGCGTCTGGATTAGGTAACTTAATTTTGGACACATGTTGCTTGAATGATAAATGTGTATATGTTTGTTTCATTTGGGTGCAACACATTCATTTATGACAAAAAGAAACTTGGAAAGAAATTATAATATAATTAACTTATTCTTTTTTACCATCTTATGAAAAGCCTTGATGTTCAATAAGATAGGTAGATTTTTAAATAATATAGAGAGAAGTCAAAAGAAAATATTTTTATAGAAATGTTGGATTTTCTAAAATGAAGTTTAAATCAATAATATTTTCTATTTATAAGTTTTATACTTAAATAATAAAACTTATAAATAATTTATTTAATCCTCCAATTGGAATGAAGAGGTTTTCCTCTTATAAATGTTGACAAATAAATGATATCACGGAAAAAATGTTTGTTTTGAGCTATGGAAATTTATTTTTAAGCATGTTTAAAATTATGTTGATTAATTTTCACATTTTTAAACTTTAGATTGATTAAAATAAAGAAAATAGAGGTCATAGAGTAGTTTCACTTTTTTTTTATGATATAACTTATTTACTCTCAATAAGGATAAAAATTGTAAAAAAAAAATTAATTTTTTATAACTTTATAACTAACATAACCATATGGAGAAATATGTATATATCTTATAGCGAATATATGAGTACCTTCTATTTTTAACATAAGTGCAATTAAAATTAGGTGAAAATTGGTTTCTTTAATGTGAAAAGGAAATTTTTAAAATAAGATAAGTGAAATTTTGGTTTCTTTAACAAAATTACGTGAAAATGTGGTCTCTTTAATGTAAAAATGAAAATTTGTAGTAAGATAAGTAAGTAATATGAGAAAATAATAATCACGTTAGTTAATAAAAAATTAAACAATAAAAATTTAGTTAAAAATGTAATATTTTTTAGTACCTAATAAATTAAAAATTTAAACAAAAACTTAAAATATAAATATCTAAACTTATCATGAAACTTAGTTAAGTCTTAATCATGATCATTAAATAATTTTGTCCAACAAAATTAATGAGAAAGGTATTTTGTGATGTATTTTCATAAATAAAAAACTTAAAAAATAATATATATTTTTTTAAATTTAGAGACTAAAATCAATCATAATCTTTTAGTTTTACAAAAACATGATCATTGTTTAGTTATATATATATATATATATATCACAATCATGTGGTCCTTATATTTTATCGCATTGTAATTATTGCACTTAAAGAATGAGAGCAAAGTGAGATACAAGTGTATTACCTCGTTGACACACATTAAATTGATAAATGCAAATTATAGTAATTAGATAAATATATGATTGAAACGATAGTTAGTGTCATTAAATATAAATATCCATTTGAAACCACGCATCTAACCAACAACCACTTATTCAAGTGTGGCTCACCTAATATTTTTAAAATACTTTTTTGACATTTCTCGTTTTTGAAGTAAACAAAAAATTTGCACTGAGCTTAACTCATAGATGATAAATAAATAATTAATAGCGTAAATCATTTATCATGCAACAATGATTCTTATTATTTTTTCTTTCTAAATATATATATATATATATATATATATATATATATATATATATATATATAATTCAAATTAATGAAGAGTTTGTAATTAAGACATGATACTATTATATTAAGTAAAACTCTTTTTTCTTTTTCTTTTTTTATAATTGAATCAGATTAACTGATTCAATTGAAAATACGGTTAATTGGTTCAGTGAGTGGTCAGAACTATGAAATTGGTTTCTAATTATATAGGTCAATGATTTTTTATCGTCTTCTTTTCAACACCCTTTTATTTTTAATATATATTATTATGCATTGTTATAAATCTAAGCATTATAAGATTGTGGTATATGTATGTATATTTTAAATGTTAAAAACTAATCAACTATGTTATTTTTATTTTTTTGTACTATTAAATTATGAAATTATATTTTTAATATTATATATATATATATATATATGTATATAATTTAATTGACCAATATTTAAAAAAGTATAAAAAAGTTAAAATAATGAAAGAAAACTTAGATAGTGATAATGACTAAAATCTTCAAATGTACTATTGATGATAATAATGATAATAAATTATAATCATTGTGTGAAATATTAAAAACTTAAAGAGGAGTTAGTTAATTTGTTGTATAATGTATTGCTAGTTATAATTAGTTTTCTGAAACATTCATATTAAACTTATAAATATGTAGGTGGACATCACAACATATATTATTTCTAACCATATATATCACGATAAATGACAGCCATAAAATATCAACTATCAAATCAACTTATAGTATAAATGTATTGGTTTTGTCTCTCTGGGAAGAGTTCTATAAAGAATTAATTGTGAAATATATACTAAAAAGTCAAGTAAAAAATTGAAATAAAAAAGTATTAGGAGGGAGTGAATTGGAATTTTAAAACTTTTAATTTGATTAATAAAAATTTAAATTCTTTTGAAAATCTTGATTACTAGATTATATAGTACAGAAGTTGATATAACTTTTTTTTTCAAAAAAATATAAATAAAATAAAATAAAAGAAAAGAATAATGACAAAGTTTTTATAATGGTTGGATTTTTACTAGATTTATATCATAAATATTACACACTTCTCACATGTACATGTAATCAAGAAATGCAATTTTTTTCTTGAAAATGTATAAAAAAAATATGAACTACATATGTAAAATTTACTATATGAAACATCAAAATTTGATGTAAAAAACAACTCGAATCAATAAAAAGTATATAAAAAATATTACTTGTGATTCATCATTAAAAAAATTAAAATTATAGATGTTTCAGCTTAAATGGGACAAGGATCTCCGCCGAACGTTCTCCTATCGCAGCGGAGCGTCCTCCTTCTCCTAGCTCAGTTAACCGAATACCGAATGAGAGTGACTTGTAGAAAACACTCTGACGTTCAAGTCATCCTAACCGATCAGTAGTATATAAGCCCAAAGTAACGTAGAAGCTCTCCTGCACCTTTTTATGAGTCCACATTAACAATAGATAATTAAAAGAATAAGACAAAACATTTATAAAAGTCATATAAAATATTTTCTTTAACAACTGAAACGTGAAAGTTATATTATATTATATTAATTCAGTTATCACATAAAAAATAATTCACATATAGTTATTAAAAAGTATACATTGTATATTATTTTCATATAGTTTAAGGAAAAAAAACGTAGTTCAAAATTTATGAAATAAAATTCAGTGTTCTGATATTAGATACTTATTAAAAATAAATAGAAATGAGTAAAATCTTTAATTTATACTTTTACGTATACTTTAATTAATATCAAGAACTTATAACAAAATACTTTATTTTTTTATATTGTTATGCTATATATTTACTTAACGTAATTTTATATATGGGCTAAATATTTATTAACACTATTATTAATCTTGGTTTAAAAACAATTTTATTGTAGTTAATGCAGTTTTATATAATTATTAATATTAGTATTGATTTAATAACTGTTATAACAGTTAATGTGGTTTCATATATTTTTAATTGTTAACAATATGAATTTAGTTATAGTTGAATCATTAAGCTTAAATCAATATTTTAGTCAGTTAAATAATTTGTCTACTTTTAAAAGCATTAACACATCAAATATTTTTAATTATATATAAACCTTTTATAATTTGTATTGTGAAGGTTGGTGTGTGGAGGTAAAAAAAATTTAATGTTCTTGTTAACATTTATATTATTTTGTTGCATTGCATAATATGGGGAGGTAGCGAGTAGTCTCTTTAATTGAAAAGACTCACCAATTAATGCACATAACTCTATGTTTTCTCACATAAATGGTTGAAAGGGGTTCCAGTTTTGTTTCATATTTGGACGTGCTTTTATTAAGAAACACAATAAAATATTCCAAATAATTTTATTTCAGCATATTTATAATTTATTATAAGTTGTTTATTTTTTTATATTATCTTGTATATTTTAATATTTGTATTATTTAATTTCAATTTCAATAAATTAAATAAAAATGAATTATTTCAATCTTTTAACGCCATCAAATAACGACAAATAAAATATCACCGTCCTTTTGAAAATATGGTGGCAAAAATGTAATTTTCTCAAACTTGATAATGCGGTTAAGGAAAGAATCGTTGTTATTTTTTAAACATTGCAATATAATGATAGTTAAAAGTAGGATTGTCGTTTTCTAAGCTTTTAATTTTTATTTTTACAAATTTTTCGTATTTTGGACAATAGCTTTTCACTGCATTTCTCTATAATTGCCCATCACTTACTATTTTTGGTTGTTCAGTTGACAAGTGAAGATATTGTCATTGTTTTATATCGTTTTTTTGTTGTCGTTGTTTTTTTCCACCGTTAGTTATTATTGTTTGCATTATGAGCGTGAATGATAACGGTGTTGATAACGCGATTAAATTAATACTAGTAAATTATAGTGTTGACAGGCAATGTCATGTTTAGTTAAACTCATCTTACATGTCTTTTATGATGAACAAAAGGAATGTTTTATAATTTCTTACACAACAAATGATAAAACAATTGCTTGATCACATATGTGTTTGTGTTTGAAGTGATTTGTATAAGCATTCATTATACGAAATGAATCATAAGTTGAAACATATTGCACATTGCATATCTGGTAGATTAAACTATTTATAAAATCTGTTAAAATTTTTCAGATTTCAGTATATGCTTTACAAGGGCAAAGCAACTATGTTTTAACCGATTACATTAATTGTATAATCGATTAAAACGCGTTGCTATGCCAATATATGTTTGCTAAGTGCATTGAAGTGTTTAGAATGGAAAATGTTTTCAAAATTGCTTAAGTATGAAACTTAACCGATTACATTATTTCCCTAATTGGTTAACATGTGTTTCTTGTGAAAATCATTTTCTTGAAAAGCCATAATTGCCTATAACGGTCATATTTGTTTGTTGGTGGCTTATCTGATTTCCTTAATCGATTACATGCTCCATTTAATATGTTAAATCTAACACAGATGTAAAACTATTAAAATAGAAGAAAAAAGTTAACCGATTACATTATGTGCTTAATCGATTAAGCTGCGTCAAAGTTTAAAAATTCTATAAATAAACGCATTGCTCGCTGCTTTAATATGATTTTATGATCTTACACTTTCATAACTGATTTTTTGTTGAGAATTAATTGTAGGAGCGTTCTAATCTTCTTAGAGAATCAAAATTACTCAATTGGAAGGAAATTCATCTAGATTCTTACAAAGAAGTTGCTCTTACACATTGTTGATTATATTATGCACTTAAGGTGTATTCTTGGAGATTAATGTCTACCTATAATCAAGTGGTGTGTTCCCTGTTGCTTTGAGCCAAGAAGAGAACTGTGTGTGTTCTGCATATTAGAGTTGGGATCTAAGGTTACACAAAGTTGGGATTGCTTTTTGGGTTTTTAAGACTATGTGGTGTTCACGTCTTGTGCTATAGGAGATATTGAGTTGGGAAAGGAGAGTGCATTGAGAGGGGAGTTCTCTGTATTCTTGCTTGTATAACTCTATCAATATAGTGGTTCCCTTCAACTAAGGTTGTTGAAGGAAGACTGGATGTAGGCTTGGCCGAACCAGTATAAATCTCTGTGTTGATCTTTCTATCCCTTATCTTTTATTATTGATTCATATACTTGTTATATTGATTTCAAGAAAACCTTAAAGATTTTGAAAAGCTTTTTAAAGAACAATTTTTGAAAGGCTAACCAATTCACCTCCCCCCCTCTTGGTTGAGATAATTGGCATCACTTTTTCTACAATTAGTGTTAGAGTTGGGAATTCAAATTTTACCCGAACTTTAATCGGTTAGGTTTTAAGTATAATCGATTAAATTGATCCTGATGATCAGTATACCTCAAACCTTTCGTGAAGGTGCATCTACAAACAGACTACCATTGTTTGCAAGTGAAAACTACCCTTTCTGAAAAATTAGAATGAAAATTTTCTTGGAATCAATAAACAAGAGAGTTTGGGATGTTGTGATCAATGGTCCCTATGAACCAACAAGAGTGGTAGATGGTAAGACTGTTATCAAGAACTTTTCCAAGTGGACCTTAGATGAAAGCAGAAGAGCGCACTATGATGTTAAATCAAAGAATATCATCTCCTCTGCACTTACAATTGAGGAATTCTACAGAATCTCTACATGCACAAGCTAAAGACATGTGGGATGTTCTTGAAGTAACTCATGAAGGAACTGATGAAGTCAAGAGAGCCAGAAAAATTTCACTCATGAAGGAACAAATTGAGAACAATAATAACTTTTTATTAGTTGATTAATACTTAATTGTGATCTATATTTCATATATTTTACTCAATTTTGGTGGATTGCACTTTGTGTTGATCTCTGAGTGCATATTTGATTATGGAGATTTTGTGTCAGTAAATTCATTTCGTGTCACCTAAAGACAAATACGAAATGCTTTTGAAATTTTGTAAAATATAAGGGGTGATGATCAAAATTTATGTACAACTCATAATAAAAGTTAATATTCTTGAATGGGATAGGGTCATACCTTTAATAAGAAAATGTGTAATTTGCATGCAGTGATAGAAAACTAATTTCGAGGATGTATCTACAGAACATAAATATAGATCGAAGTTGGATAAAATTGCCATGTATAAGTGATGATTACGAGAAAGTGGTGGAAGAGTTTATACAATTCGCTCAATGTAATGTTGGTAGTATAGAAATTAGAGTAAAAATGAGGTGTCATTACATGAATTGTTTGAATGGGAGAATATTAGATGTTGTCAAAATTAAAGAACATCTTTTGTGTGATGGATTTTTGAAGAATCATACAACATGGACGTGACATGGTGAATTGTTAGACACATGAATATGTTGATTGGACAATGGACGATAAATTAGAGGACATGATTTGTGATGTTGGAATACAATCCTTTATTGAAGTAGTGTGTGAAAATATGTTTATCGATGCAAACATTTTGTTATATCCTGGTTCAACTAGCTTCACACGATTATCAACAGTATTAATGTTGATGAATTTGAACTCATGAATGAGTACACTAATAAAAGCTTCACATAATTGTTTCAAATGTTGAAGGAAATAATTCCACGATAAAAGCAATGTATTACTTTCATAAAGCTTTTCCGTTAACAATTGAAGCACTCATGTGGAGCTTTTATTGGTCCACTCATTCAATACCTTCAAATTCATCAACCTTTACATTGCTGAAATTGTATGAAGTTAGTTGAACCAGGATATAACGAAGTTTCTACATCGATAGACAAATTTTCATACACCGCTTTAGCAAAGGACAATACTCCAACATCATGGTTCATGTCCTTTAATCTATCTTTCATTTTTCAATCAACAAATTCATGTGTTTCAAACACACTTAAAATGTCTAGCAATTCACCATGCCACATCCGTGTTGGATAATTCTTTAGAAATCTATTGCACAAAAGATGTTCTATAATTTCAACAAATCTTCTCCCATTCAAACAATTCACTCCAGGACACATGATTCAAACTTTGTTTTCTACACTACTAGCATTATGTTGAGCAAAATGTATAAACTCTTCCACCCCTCTCTCGTAATCATCACTTATATGTGGTAAATTAATCTAACTTCAATCCATATTTATGTTTTATAGATACATGATCAAAATTAGTTTTTTATCAATGCATATCTAAAGATTGCTCAATGAAATAGTACAAGATAAAACAATAAATAATATTTATCAAGGGTTGGACACCTCCAAACTTAATACTAATACATTCAACAAATATAACTAGGAATTTTGGATTCAATAAATCAAATATCTTTAAATAATAAAATTAATCAAATATATATAAATCATATACATCTCTAAATCATATGTAATTTGTAAATAACAAATACTAATCAAATAGCCAACTTACTTGGAATGGAGAGTAATAATAGAAGGAAAGTCAAAAGAGTAAAGAGAGAGTGGCGGGCCTGGAATACTACGGTGGCACTAGGCTAGACCAAAGAGAGTGGAGAAGACACTAAATTGGAGTAAAGACAATGATGACACCTTTGCTGATTCAAAGAGAACGAAGAGAGAGGAGGCGACTTTGTTGATTCAAAGAGAACGACGAAATGAGGTGGCAAAGGAAAAATAACGAGGAAGAACAATGGCGAAAAAAGGTGACTAAGAGAAATGAAACAAAAGTGACAAATTATGCGGGTGGTAGTGTAGTGGGCTTCAACTATAGTAGGACGAGAGAAGAAACATGCATGTGCGGGGAAGTGAAAAGGTAAAAAAAATTTAACCATTGTCAGCTATTTTATGACTTCCTGGTGACTTAATTGTCATGATTTATCAGTTCCACGATGGTTCTAGGTATAACTGATGTGATTTTTAAATTTTCACGACAGTTTTTATAGAAAACACCGTAATTTGACTTCTAAAAAATTTAACTTCATTGCATTTACGAAATGTCATCGCATTTTGGTTTCACTACATTCGCTAAAATTGTCGTAAATCCACACTGTTGAAGAGAATTTGTGCAGTAGTGATATTTTTATATATTAGAGGAAACTAAATCGATACAAACTCTTTGTAAAAGATATTATTCTAACATCACTAAACCAATCCAAATACTTTACATAATTAAAAGAAAAAAATTAAAGTCATTAACACAAAACTTTGCATTGTCTTTTATATATATATATATATATATATATATATATATATATATATATATATATATATATATATATTTTCTTTTTTAAATACCTCATTCATTACTAGATGAAAAAAAATCATCAGTAAAATTTAATTTTTTATAGAAACAAATCGTCATAAATAAAATTTATCAATGGATTTTATAAATAAATTTTATAATTTTAATTATAAATTAATATTTCTCTTACAATTGAATCCATCCTAATGCAGAATATTTATTAACGAGAAATATTTTCGTTGTTAAAATTTGTTTATAAATTGGACGTCAAAGTTTATGCTTTTGTTTTCATCATGTTATAGTAAAATTTATTAGTAAATCACTTGGTAATGAATTTTTTTAATTTGTTGATAAATCTATTAATAATTAAACTTTTTAAAATTTTATCGCTAATTTTATTGGTAATTGAATTTTTTAAAATACATTGATAATTTTGTCGTTGAGTGAGAAGAATAAAAGAATAAGAAGGAAAAAAAAGAGAAGAGGAGAACCAGAAAGAAGAGGAGAAGGAGGAGGGGGAAGAAGAGGCGGCGATAATAGCGACAATGATAATGTTGATGGCAACGACATTAGAGATGATAATGATTGAGAAAGAAGAGGAGCCATAGACATCAGTGACATTGATAGACGACGACAATGACATACGACAATGACGATAAATAATGACAACAACTATAAACAACAAAAAAGAAAGAAAAAAAAAGACCAAATCATAATATTTACTATATTTATTTATAAATTTAGGTAATTAATAATTATTGACGAATTTTTATCCGTCAATAAAATTTAGTGTTTTAATCTATTTTTTTTTTCAAACATATTTTTCCTCCATTTCTGATGTCTCAAAATATATTATCGTGATTCATAAAGACGTCTCAGTTCCCAAAATAGAATCAGTTGAATTTAAAGTTAAAGATTTGACCACAGTCTTTCAATTACTAATTTTATTATAAGAATATGCCCAGAAATGTAACAACATAGGCACTACCACTAAAAGTGTTGAAACATCCTATAAATTTACCCATAGCCAAAAAAGGTACCGATATATAAACTGCCGGATCAGGCCCTCCTCTAGCTACTCCATGCATTTTGAGCATCCCATTGTGTGCTATAAGTTGACTAAAGCAACTTTATTAACGTCTCATTGCTTTTATCGGAACAGTAATTCATTCTTTTCTTATAATTGCAGTGAATGAATTGAATTGTTGTCGCTTATTCTGATTAATATTAAAACTATTATTTTACTCAAGTCATAAGATTAACTTAGTTTTAAAATTAAGTAATAATATATGAATTTTGAATCTTGTTATTTTTAAAAAAGTAAAACGTAAGGTCATCACAGTTTTCCACGAATAATTTGAACACTCGTGTCCTTAACCGATGCAAAAGTCTGTCTCACCCATTAATGTGTGTTGACGAAATAAAAAAATGAAAGATATTTTGATAACATTTTTGATAATGTTTTAATATTATTTGTTGGCATAATACCCAATTTTGTCCCCACTTTGGTTCGGAAATCTCAAATTAGTCCCTTTATAGAAAAGTGAGTTGAATGGATCCTTACTTGTAATTATTTGACTCTAATGAGTCCCTTCCGTTAAATAGAGGGAAACGGAGTTAGTGGACTGATGATGTGGCAGTCGTATTTGGTGAGGTGTCAATACGGAATAGTTTGCTTGCTTACGTGGTGTTAGGGTTCCCATTTCCATTTGTGGTTGTATTAAAAATTGGGGATAAAGGTTTTAGGGCTCATTTGTTCGAGACTAGGGCATGACCGAGAAAGAAGGCAGAGGCAGGCAGTGTTTCGAGATTACAAGTCATCGCGGGAACTGGTTGAGAACGAAAAGCGACTTTGGAAGGTGCGTTTATGGTGCTTACGTTAGGGTTCCCCATTTTCATTTCTAGTTGTATTAAAAATTGGGGATAAAGGTTTTAGGGCTCAGTTGTTGGAGATTAGGGCATGTCCGAGAAAGAAGACAGAGGCAGGCAGTGATCGTGGGAAGACGGAGCAGTGAAGACGGAGCAGTGGTGGTTCGCGGTTGGCGACTTGTTCTTCGTTGTCAGTGGTTGTCTCTGTTTGGGGTTCGTTCCTTCGGGTTCGCTCTTTGGGGTTCGCAATGTCTTCGAATCACGGTTGTTCGTCTTGCTCATGGGGTAGCTGTCGCGGTGGTTCATCCAGAGGATTGGTTGGAAGCCAAATTTGCCACTGTGGGGAGGCTGCTGTGTTGAGAGTGGCAAAAACAATTAAGAACGAGGGGAAACAATTCTGGGGCTGCCCTAACTACAAGCGGACAAGAAATGAAGAACTTCAAGGATGCAATTTCTTTAAATGGCTTAGTGAAGATTGCGTAGATGATACTGTTGGTACTATTGCAAGGCAAAGGAGGAAGATTAATAGTCTGGAGAAATGTGTTAGGGAATGTCAAAAAAGGGAGAAGATGTTAATAACAATTATATGTTTTCTGGGATTGTTTAATATCATTGTTGTATGTATTTTGTTTAAAAGTCCATGATGTGTTCTGTTAGATAGTTTATGTAAGAGCACTTTGGACAAATTGTAATATGATGTTATCAAATTAAGGTGAAATTTGAATTCAAGGTTCTGAAATTATGGTTTGAATTGAAGGTTCTGTTAGATAGTTTGAATTTACAATAAAATGAGGAAGTGGCTTCAGTGTTTGTAATAGTACTTCTGTAATCCAAATAAAGAGTTATGTAACAGGTACAACACACTTTCAGTGTTTGTAATATAATTGAAGAAGAAATTGATATGCCAAAATCTGTGAACAAAATATAAATATAAATTGAATCCAAAAAGCTGTGATCACAATATAATGAGAAATTGATATGCCAAAATCTGTGAAGAAAATATAATGAGAAATTGATATGCCGCTCGTTCGGTCCTGGTGCTCCCACTCGCTGAGGACGGTCGTCCTCGCCCCTTGTTGGCTGGTCAAAACGCTCGTCCATGCTCCGCTCGCTCAGGACGCTCAGGACGCTCGGCTCCCATTTGCTTAGGACGACCGTCGTCGCTCCTCGTTATCTCTACATGCCGCTCGTCCTCTACCGTATGGTTCCATTCTCGCTCATAACGCTCGTCCTATACCGTATGGTTCCATTCTCGCTCATAACGTTCGTCCTATACCGTATGGTTCCCTTATCGCTCATAACGTTCGTCCTATACCGTATGGTTCCCTTATCGCTCATAACGCTCGTCCTATACCGTATGCTTCCCTTCTCGCTCAGAACGGTCGTCCTATACCGTATGCTTCCCTTCTCGCTCAGAACGCTCGTCCTATACCGTATGCTTCCCTTCCCAATCCCTCCTATATCTTCTTCTCTCATACACTCGCCAGGTCCTAACAGCAAAGGTCCAAACAGCATTCATAATTACATCATAATGAAAACAAAAGCTGTCATAATTACATCAGAATGAAAACAAAAGCTGTCATAATTACATCATAATCAAACCAACTAGATGTCTGTGATTACAAAATACATGTCTGTGATACCAAAATACCCATCACTTAAGCTAAACATACTGTCAGTTTTAAACATACATGTCTGGGATTACAAAATTCCTAAATCAGTTTTAAACTTCTGTTGTAGATGCCTGAGTAAGTTGACTTGGTCCAGTAATTGGCTGACTTTGTTCAGCTTGGGTTGCAGGTTGCTCACTTGATTGATATTGAGTTTGGTTTGCTGGAGGAGCTTGTGGACAACTATTTCTTTTATGTCCAACCTGTCTACATATGGAACATCTCTTACGAGTTCCATTTTGCTTCAGTTGTGTGTCATCCTTCTTTAGCTCCCAAGGCTCTAGCCTTCTCTTCTTCTTTGGTCTACCAGGCAAGACTCTTTTAGTTGGAGGCAACACATCAGGGTGAGAAGTTGTTTCCCATAGCTGAGGACCATTGACAGGGTAGATGATTGGAATGTATGTTTCTTGGTAGGTTGACTTTGTAAACCAATGTGGCACGTAGTCTTGTCCATTGATGTTGATAAATGTCATGGCAGCTAGTGCATGACAGCATGGGATAGCTGTTAAAGTCCACTTTCTGCAACTGCATTCCAATTTATCAATGTCAACGACATACTTGTCACTCATCATTGAAATGTGTCTGACCTCAAAAATTTTCTCTCCAGACCAACTGCAATCAGTGTTTAAAAGAGAAATCAGTGTTTAAAAGAGAAATCAGTGAAATGGTAATGTCAAGTGCAGTGAAATCAACATACCTAGGTATCCAGTATTTTGTCAGGTGCAGTTCCTTGTCAAATCTTTTCTTAATCTTTGGACAAATACTACCTTCATATGTGGATATTTTGTTTCTATTTGTTGCCCATCTCTTCATGAGGTACAGACGAATGTCCTCCATCATTGTGATGATGGGCTTACCTCTTGCATGTAAAATTACACTATTAAATGCTTCAGACATGTTATTCACTAAGGTGTCACAAACAGCATTACTTGTAAACCTTGACCGTGACCAAAATCTACTTACACAAATAACAAGTGCAAAATATCAGCTATGAACCCAAACAACAATTAATAGGAGCAATGAATTTTAAAGGCATGTGGATTGGCATACCTTGGTGGGATGGCTATTAAGTATTTAAAGGCGTCTGGATTCACCCCTTTAATTTCTCTCATCACTGCTTCCCATGTTTGAGGGTGTGTTGATGCTGCTGCCTTCCATAGTAGACGTTTTAGAATCTGCCCAGGAAACCTCTTCCTGAAATTAGCATAGATGTGCCTCACACAAAACCTTTGCTCCACACCAGGGAGAAGTTCTTGTAAGGCTGGTAAAAGTCCCTATTCACATTAAGCTATACAAGTTAATATAAAAGACATGAAGGTTTAAAACATAAAAAAAGATGGCAATGGTAATAAGTTACTAACTTTTTGTTGATCTGACATAAATGTGATGGTTGAAGAAATCTCCACACCACCAAGATCATCAATGAGAAGATGTAGAAACCAACTCCAAGTGTCCTTATTCTCAACTTCCACAACAGCATATGCCAAAGGACACATTTGGTCATTCCCATCTCTTCCTACTGCAGTTAACAACTCACCTCCAAATTTTCCTTTTAAGAAACAGCCATCCAAACCTATAATCTTCCTACATGACACGAAGCTGTCCTTACAGGCCTTCATACACACATATAGTCTCTTGAAAATTGGAGTGTCCTCATTAGGTTCAACATGAACTTTCACAGTTGAACCAGGATTTGACCGAAGCAACTCATTGGCATAGTCATACACTCTTCTATATTGTTCTTTAAAATCACCTTCTATTTGTTTGGATGCCATTGCTTTTGCCCTACAGGTTGTCGACCGTGAAACACCAATGTTCCACTTCTTAGAAACTTTGTTATGGAGGTTATACAGATTAATATTTGGATTGTCTTTCATAGTCTTCTCTAACCTCCCACTCAACCATTTTGAAGTCATTAGACGGATGTTAAATTCTCTACTGCAAGTGTGGTTGTCTACTATTTTCCTTAGCTGCCATGTCTTTTCAGCTGCCTTATATGCACAATATGCATTCCAAGGACATTTCCCTTTTGCCCCACAACATCTGACACGCACTCTTCTTTTGTCATTTTTATAAACCTTTAATTTTCTACCATTCTCTACTCCATAGGTTCTTATAGCTTCTGTAAATTCTTTTTTGTCACTGAAATACGTGCCCACTTCCCATTTATATTGTTCCATACTTTTGGGCATTGAAAAAACACCAAAATCCCCATGGTCATCCCTGTCATCATCTGTGTTATCACTTTCCACAACACTCTTCAAACTGTCGGATTCCCAATCACTGTCAGATAAACCCCTAGGTCCACCAACTTCAACTTCATTAGTACCTTCAAATATATCAAATCCCACTACATCCTCTTCGGACCCATTCCAACTGCTAACATCATACTCATCACTTTCTACTCCATTACCCTCTACCTCACCCTCTACTTCTGCCTGCCCCTCCACATCAGACTGGACGTCTACATTCACACCATTTCCCTCTACTTGAACCTCTGCCTCCACACCAACGTCCTCTACCTCAACCTGTGCCTCCACACCAACATCATCTACCTCAACCTGTGCCTCCACACCAACATCCTCCACACCAACATCCTCCACTGCATCCTCCACACCAACATCCTCTACATCCTCTACCATACCCTCTATATCAGCCAGTACATCAACCTCAACTTCTATCATTTCTGATTCAGGTTCTATAGCAGGTGCTATTGTCTGACCCTCTGCTTCACCCACTGCCTCAACATCTGCTACACCAATCTCTATCTGAACTTCCTTTTCAGCACTCTCTCTCTCAACTTCTCCCTCAACACTGGGTCTATGAACTTCCAAATCACCACTCTCTCTCTCAACTTCTCCTTCAACACTAGGTCTATCAATTTGGGGTTCAGATATGCATTCCAACTGCAGAAGATACTCAGGTTCACACACCCTATGTATAACATAGAGGTGAGCTTCACCATTCAACATAGCAATATTGATCAGATGACAAGCACCCTTGTCATCTAATAAAGGTTCCAAACAATCTTCTAATACAGGACCACGACCCAATGAATACCATAAGTCCTTTATATTCCTATAACCCATCTCCTTTAGAATGCTTAATATTTCAAAATAACTCCATCGATCAGGGTCTATTTTTATAGTTGTGGTTTCACCATAGTGATATCCAAATGTCCCATTATTCTCAAATTTTCCCCCATGGTGAAACACGACTTCAATGTCTGAGTTGGCCATATTATCTAATATAAAATTGGTCACAGTTAGTTAATCTATGCTTAACCCTTAACCCAAATGATATCTAAGCAAAAAACAAAGCATAAACATACTACTGTACAGACCATAAACAACTCAAACAAAACAAAACCACATTTATGACATTAAATAAAGCAAATGCCACAACACAGTACCACACACTATGAAGGGGGACCACAACGACAACGTCGCAACACAAACAAAGCAAATGCACTGACAATGGGGCACACAACACAGACAAACCATAAAATAAATCAAAACTTCTGGGGGGACCACAACGAAAGCAACGAAACATAGAACAAAACCTACCATAAACGCACCTTCCAAAGTCGCTTTTCGTTATTTACCCCACCAATGGTCGTCCACTCACAAATGCTTTGTCTACAAGTTCTCACCAGTTCCCGCGATGACTTGTAATCTCGAAACACTGCCTGCCTCTGCCTTCTTTCTCGGTCATGCCCTAGTCTCGAACAAATGAGCCCTAAAACCTTTATCCCCAATTTTTAATACAACCACAAATGGAAATGGGAACCCTAACACCACGTAAGCAACCAAACTATTCCGTATTGACACCTCACCAAATACGACTGCCACATCATCAGTCCACTAACTCCGTTTCCCTCTATTTAACGGAAGGGACTCATTAGAGTCAAATAATTACAAGTAAGGATCCATTCAACTCACTTTTCTATAAAGGGACTAATTTGAGATTTCCGAACCAAAGTGGGGACAAAATTGGGTATTATGCCTTATTTATTTGTTATGTTTATCTTAATGTTTATCATTATTATTATTATTGATGTTGAATTAATCACAAAATGAGATAAATAATGTTAAAAAAATATTGTCATTGTCCGAAAGAAATATTGAAAAAAAGATAGAGAATATAAAAGATAAAACAAATTATATATATAGAAAGCAAATTGCACCTATCTATTTTAATACTATAAATGTGTCTCTGCCACTTTCTGATGACAGAAATAACCACTCGTTTCTCTGTCATATTTATGTTGGCGTAAACATTAGAGTGATAAGAGAAACTGAAAAAATGGTGTCGTCCATGGAGTTGCTAAGGCTTGCAAATTGGGTCATGAACCAGGTGCTTGTTAAATCATGTTATGGAGTAGCAAGGAAAATTAAAAGCCACGGTTTTGATTGGGGTGATCTTTCATATAAAGCATTGCAACAACCTTCCTCGTTCTCTGATATTGTCAAGTGTGATTTGGAGGGTAGAGGGTCTCAAACCCTTGCTTGTGACTTCCACAAAGTCCTCTTAAGGACTCGTTCCTTCTTTCCCTATTTCATGCTGGTTGCCTTTGAAGGTGGAAGCATCTTCAGGGCATTTCTCTTGCTTTGTTCATGTCCTATACTGTGGTTTCTGAACTATGAAATGAAGCTCAGACTCATGATCTTCATCTCCTTTTGTGGACTCAAAGTGAAGGACATGGAGAACACTTCAAGGGCAGTGTTACCAAAGTTTTACTTGGAGAACCTTAATCTTGAGGCCTATGAGGTAGTTGCTTCAGTAGGGTCCAGGGTTTTCTTCTCCACTATGCCTAGAGTGATGGTGGAAGGATTTCTGAAGGAGTATTTGAATGCTGATGCTGTTATAGCCACAGAGTTGCATACTTCTGGTTCTTATTTCACTGGTTTTCTCTCTAAGTCTGGTTTTCTTGTGAAGCACAGTGCCCTTAAGGATTATTTTGGCGATACAAAACCTGACCTTGGCATTGGTAACACAAGCCTTCATGATCAACTTTTTATTTCTCTTTGCAAGGTATCTCCTGAACCTAGTTACTTCTTATGGATATACTATGCTTTTGATTATGTGTTTCTTCAAGGATTAAATTCTAGATTCCAAGTATGAAGGAAATATGCATATATTAAGAAAGGTCATTTCATAAAATAAACTTCAATATTTTAAGGGATTTATCTTTAATTCTTGGTCTACTAGAAGATCTCATATTTGACAGAATACCGTATTTCACCATTTAGTTTTTTTTCTTAATTTTCTTTACATTTGTAGTAAATTTAGAAAATTGACTCTTTTGAAATAGATAAGTAATGATAAATTATCATAAGGGTGTAAAAACATAGATGATGTTTTGTGTACACCATGATGAAAATAAATATAAATAATTAATAAAATTTATTATTTATTAAATTTATTGTTCACTTGTAATTGAATTACAATTATATAATTTATTATTGTTTAATGTCATCTTCAAAATGTATATATCTTTGTACAAAAATATATGTAAAAATTTTTATGATAATGTTAATTTAAAATATATACATAATTACAAATTTTATCGTGAAAATGATTTAAATTTAAAATTTACTTTTATATATCAAACACAAATAAGTATATGATGTTCACTGTACTGATAATTTTTCTTAATTTCAAATAATGATATATATATTATATGCATGTCAGTAGGCCCCAAAACATGAATTCATATTGGTTTAGATTTTGATACCCTCGTAGGGTGCAGGGACCCCTCACCACGAGCTAACCAAAAAAAGGACACCGACAACATTTTGAAATACCTTTGGGTAATATGATACGGTAACGAAAACATTTCCACAATTCATAATTTTCGTTTATTGAATTTTTCTGAGTTTAGAATACATTATTATAATAATAAATAAATAATAAATTAATAAAAGAATAATATGTATATTGTATCAAAATGTTATTAAAAAATTTTGTTAAAATATTTTTTTCATATATATATAAATGTATATATATATATATATATATATATATATATATATATATATATATATATATATATATATATATATATATAAAACATAGAAAAGGAAAGACTATGATATAATAAAAGATGTGTAAGTCCACAGGTAAACGTTATTATTTCACCTTCTGGTGTATTTATTTCAGTTGGTACAACATTATTAGTCTGCAATGCATCCAACACCATTAATTCAATTTATGCATTTTGTCATTACTTATTCTAAGTAAATGATAATGATGTAGGAGGCTTATGTGGTGATGAATGAGGGAAAAGTGATGCCAAGGAACAAGTATCCAAAGCCCTTAGTATTTCATGATGGAAGACTTGCATTCTTGCCTACTCCTTCAGCAACTCTGTGTATGTTCATGTGGCTTCCAATTGGACTTGTGATGGCCATTTACAGAATATTTCTGGGTGTGTTCCTTTGTTACAAATTCACATTGGCATTAGGAATGTGGTGTGGGTTGAAACTGGATTTCAAAGACAATAACCAGAAAAAATCAGAGTCAGATAAAGGGGTGCTTTATGTTTGCACTCACAGGACTCTCTTGGATCCAATTTTTCTGAGCTCAGGTTTGGGGAGGCCTTTGACAGCAGTGACATACAGCTTAAGCAAGGTGTCTGAGTGTATAGCCCCTATTAGGACCATAAGACTGACAAGGGACAGAAAAGAAGATGGAGAAACTATGAAAAGGTTGCTTGGTGAAGGGGATTTGGTGGTGTTTCCTGAAGGAACAACTTGTAGGGAGCCCTATCTGTTAAGGTTCAGTTCCTTGTTTGCAGAACTGGCTGATGAGATTGTGCCTGTGGCTGTGAATGTTCATCTGAGCATGTTCTATGGGACCACAGCAAGTGGCCTGAAGGTGTTTGATCCATTTTTCTTTTTCATGAACCCTAGCCCTAAATATGACATTGAGATCCTTGAAAAGGTTCCTAGAGAACTCACTTGTGCTGGGGGAAGGTCAAGTCATGAAGTGGCAAATCACATACAGAAACAGTTGGGCTATGCTTTGGGATTTGAGTGCACCAACCTTACAAGGAGGGATAAATATATAATGCTGGCTGGAAACGAAGGGGTTGTTCAAGAAAACAAGGGGAGAAGAATCTGATAATATGGAAAATTGTTCAAAGCAATGTCAAATGTTTTTATAGTTTTCTCAATCTGTAAAATGTCAAATCTCTTCATGTGTAATGACTGAAAGTGAGCCAGAGATTTTCCATGTGAAGTTTGTTCTTCCTTTGAAATTTCATTAGATTTTAATGGAGAAAGTATGGAGAAAGTGTTTGTATACAATCATTTCTTTATAGGTTTAATGTTTGTGGTAGGTCCCTATTTTCGTCTCTCAAATAGGTTCTCTTCTTTTTCGATGTCTCAATTGGGTTCTTATTTTTTTAAAATTGAATAAAATAGAGGCTTGCCGTCAAATTGAAAAGACACCATTAAGGAGGGTGTTATGTGACATGCTGACAGTATACATGTGTAAGGGAAGTTGGCATGGTGACGTGGCATGCTAACACCCTGGTGGTCGGTCACTCGGTCTGGTGGTCGGCCACTCATTCTGGCAGTCGGCCTGATGATCGGCCTTTTATTCGGCCACTCAGTCTGGTGGTCAGCCTTTTATTCGGCCACTCAGTTTAGTGGTCAGCCTGATGGTCAGCCTGGTGGTCGGCTATTCGGTCAGGTGGTCGGTCGCCCTGGTGGGTGGTCGTCCTAGTGGTGTTGGTCGGTCTGGTGGTTGGCCACTCGGTTTGATAGTCGGTCGGCCTAGTAGTCGGCCACTCAGTTTGGTTGTCGGTCGGCCTGGTGAGTGGTTGACCACCAGACCGAATGACCGACCATCAAGTCGACCACCAGGGTGTCAACATGCCACGTCAGCATGTCAACTTCCCTTAAACATGTATACTATTAGCAAGCCACGTAACACCCTCCTTAATGGCGTCTTTTCAATTTGACAGCAAACCTCTATTTGATTCAATTTTACAAAAATAAGGACCCAATTGAGAAGCCGAAAAAGAAGGGAACCTATTTGAGATTCTGGACGAAAATAATTACCTACCAAAACATTAAACCTTCTTAATATTTTCTAAAATGTCAAATCTCTTACTTCATATGCAAAGAAAAGAAACAATAGTTCACAACCTCTTTTATTTAAACACATATTTAACTACTTCCTTTAATAATAAAATATATATATGATAATTCTTTAGATTTTTCATATTTTTATATGTGAAAACTATTGTCTCTTATTTAGTTTTTAATTTTTAGAAATATAATAGTTTAGTGTAAAAAGGACTTTTTAATAAAATCGGATTAATGTTCTTTTTTATGGTAAATAAATTAGTTTTTAAGAAATTAGATTATTTTTCCTTTTAGAAAAAAATTCAGAAAACAAAATAAAATATTTTTTTAGAATAAGTTATATTTTCTATTAATTTTATTTTAAATCTTTTTTAATTTTTTTGCAAATTTTGGATTTGGTTAATTGATTCTCTGTGCAGAGCTAATTGGGCTTAATTGAGCCAATTTGAAATGGGTTGTAATTGATCAACAAAAGCAAGTCGAGCTACACATTTTGGGTTGGGGTGTTACTCCCTCCACCATCACAACTTGCTTCCTCCACCACCCTATTCCCTTTTACCCTTTTCTTTATTTTTTCATTCCTATTTTACCCTTATTAAAATTTTAGGGTTAATATTATTTAAAATCTCACGTGGACATTCATTCTCTTTATCATTTTTTCCTCTTTCTCTTTATTATTTTTCCCAGGTTGTCTCTTACGTTCCACTACCCTTGGGTTGTCTCTCATGTTCCACTTCTTCTTCTCTTTTATAGAATTGTGACGTGAGAGTGTGGTGGACTTTGTCTTTAGTAAGATTGAAAGTAGGGACAACAATTCATCTTCAGCCGTGAGTGTGGTGGTGCTTCAAGGTGCTGGTTCAGAGGCGTGAGAGGTTCAGAGGCGTGAAGGTGCGTAATAAAACCCTAAAATATAAACCGTATAATCTTTAAACGGCTGTTAACATCCGTTGACGGATGCTCACATCCGTTTAAAGAAGTATGTCGCACCACCGCCACACTGTCGCGCCGCACCACCGCACTGTTGCACTGCCGCGCTGCGCACCGCCCCCATCGCCGAACCGTTGAAGGAGGAAGAAAACGAATATGAAGGAAAAATGGAAGATGAGAAACGGATGTGATGGAGTTTGGGTGAGAATCTGAGAGGGTTGGGAGGTGGGTGAGAAGGGGTAAAAAGATAGATTTTAGGGTTAAAGTAAATAATTATGATTAAAATGTAAAAAGGTTATTTTTGTAATTATAAAAGGTTAGTTTTGTAATTCAAAAAATATGATAGAATTAGGGAGGTATAATAATGCATGGTGTCTAGATAAAGCATCTGCAACAACATTAATTTTCTCCTTTTTATGTTTGAGGACATAAGGAAACTACTCGAGGAACTCCACCCACTTTGCATGTATTTTATTTGATTTTCCTTGCCCTATAAGTTACTTGAGAGATTCATGGTTAGTATTGATAATAAACTCGCGAGATACCAAATAATGCTCCCAAGTTTTCAATGCTCGAATAAGGGCATATAACTCTTCGTCATAGGTAGGATAGTTCAATGTTGGTCCCCGAATTTTTTCACTAAAGTAAGCAATGGGATCACCTTCTTGAATTAAAACAACTCCTATGCCTACCCCAAATGCATCACATTCTAGCTCAAAAGCTTTGGTAAAATCGAGCAAGCCTAGAATGGGTGCATATGTTAACTTATGCTTTAAGGTTTCAAAAGTTAAGACTTGTTTTTCACCCATACGAGTGACACATTTTTCTTAACAAGTTCGTTGAAGGGAGTAACAATAGTAGAGAAGTTTTCCACAAATCGCCTATAGAAACTTTCTAAACCAAGGAAACTTCTTACTTCCCCTACTTTCTTTAGAGTTGGTCATTCCTGGATTGCCTTGATCTTCTCAAGATCAACATGGACACCTTCTTTCCCAACTTTGAATCCAAGGAAAATTTCACTTTCTTGACAAAAAGTACATTTGTCAAATTTGGCAAAGAGATGATGTAGTCTAAGAAGAAGCAAGACTTTCTTAACATGGTAAAGGTGTTCTTGAAGACCTTTGCTATAGATTAAAATATCATCAAAGTATGTTAAAATAGAACTGCTCAATTTCTCACACCAAGAGGGGAAGGGGAAATTGGCGAAGTATAAAAATAAAAGTTTTTAAAATCTTTTTAACAAAAATTGATGCCTTTCTACTTTTCTTGAATTGCACGGTAAAAGATTTTCAATGCAACGGAAACTTAATCGAATAAGTACAGAAAGTAATCGATTGAATAAAAGAGAGTAGGGATCAGAAAACTAAAACATTGAGTTTTTATACTGGTTCGGCCAAGCCTACATCCAGTGTCCTTCCAACCAAAGGAAGCCAATGCACTATAAAGATCAAGCTTTTTACAACAAGGTTTTTATAGAGACCTCACGTCAAAAATATAAAACACCTCTCTAACCTCTAATCTAATATAGGAAGTCAACAACAATACCAACAGCAAGAATCCCCTCTTCTACCGTCTAACCCCTTTGAGGCACCCTCAAAGTCAAGAACACACACGTTCTTCTTCCTGTAGTCACAACAGGGAACTCAAACCAATCTTCACGAGATTTCAGAATCTGATGACGCAGTAACACCAAAGTGTGCAGATTTGATCAGTCTTTGAAACACAACAGTCTTGCTCTTCAAGAAATCACAAGTTACCACGGTCAATCTTGTTTCTTGGAGATTTTCCTCTCTTTCTATAAGATCACATGTTTCTGTAAATGATATGAAATTGTTAGAATCACCAAAAGTTCTTACAGAATTCAAATCTGCGTCAATTTATAGTTGTTAACACATCGGTAAGTGTATCGAATCGTATCAAGTAATATAAAATGGTAAGACCAAGTATCGTATCCCATAAGACTCACGACACTAGACAGTCATGTAATACCTTAACTAATTAAGACTTAAGAACAATTTCATTGGTTTAGAATGCAACATACAGAAAAAGTAAATATGAATGCAATTTGATCAATTGGGAAAAAACACAAAAGTGAATGGATGATTTTGATAATATGAGATGAGTATGTTGTTGGGGTTTAGATTTCACCATCCTTATTGTCATGCATATAAGAAATCATCTTCTTCATTCAATTGTTAATGTGAATATCTAAATTACTTAAAACTCGATCCCTCGACGAAGAAAGCCTATCCTTAATAATTAGACCACAATCCCTTGCATCCCTAATAATTAATTTTGCATTACGAACAGAAGCTTAAGACAACCAAACCTCTTATCCCCATCCCTGGGCAATATTGCTTTTGGGAGAAGTTCTCCAAATCGTGGTTTCTAGGTATTTTCCAATAAAGCAAAGGAGAAAATCCCTAACAATTAATGAAACAAGCATATAATAATTTAGAACAAATTCAAAAGAGGTTACATCTTCCCCAACAACAAATGAATTTAGTTCTCCATAATCATGGAGAAACTAGGTGTACAATGCAATGAAAGTGATAGAAAAACCCTAAAAACTGAATAGGAGAGCTCCCGCATCCAATTTTGCCTCCAGAGAGTAAAAAATTGTGTTTCTGCGTCTCTACTGCCCAAATATGCAAACCCTAGGATTAACAAGTCCTTAAATAGAGCAGAAAACAGAGTCCAAGCCCAACACGCTGGCGCTCAACGCCCCTACTTAGGGAAGCCAAGCGTTGGTACGAGAGGAGTGGCGCTGAGGGTCCTGAAAAAGGCAACCAGGCGGTGTGCAACACAAGGAGGATGACGCTCAGCGCCCTAGGAAGGGTGCTCAGGCGTTGCTACGAGGCATCCTGCGTTGAGGGTTCTAGAAAAGGGCAATTAGGCGCCCATACAAGACATCCTGCGCTGAGGGCCCCAAAAAGGGGCAACCAGGCGTCTTGTGACCTTTTGTAGCCTTCTTTTCTGGTGCTTTTTTGTCCTTTCTGGATTCCAACTCCTTTGTACTTTAACTCCTCTTCCAAATCATTCCAATTTCCTAAAAAATAAAAGGAATTTAGTGACAAAAATCATAAGTTCTAACCTCAACTCTCTTTATTCACAACTTAACTAAAAACAAGAGTTGAAGCAAGTTTCTAAGTCAAGAAGGGCTCATTTAGTATCAATATTGAATCACAAATAACAGTGAAATCAACCATTATCAATAGTATAACACATATCAGACGCATTTTAATCGATTGAGCTACTAACATAATCGAATATAACAATCAGTTACAACAGAATTAGCAAAAGTCAAACAAATAATTGAATGTACAATTAATACAATCGACTATCATTTAATGTTTGATCAACATATTTAAAAATATGACCGTTATGTTAGTTGTTACCAGTATTTAACAGATTTTCATACCATCAACTAACTTATTCGATTACATAGTGCATGCATTCAATTAAGTGAAATCTTTTTGCACAGTTTTGAACACTTTTCTCTTTAAAAAAACTCACAGCACACTTCAAAAGAGTTTGTGCAAACACACGAGTTTTAATCGATTCACCCCATAATGTAATCGACTTAAAACTATTGTTTTGCCACACATTTAAAGTTCAACCATAGTGCTTGTGATTTTTCTTTTCCCGGAAACATGTCATGCATAGACATATAAAATCACATATTTCACACAGTGATATGCAATGAACCACACAAACATAGCTCAAACATGTACTCAGATATGCTTTAACAGATTTAACACATTAAAGAAAAGCATATGACATGTAAACATAGAACATGTAACATATAATATACGTGTGTTATTAATTATGTGTTGTCATCATCAAAAACTTAGATATTACTGAGATTTTGGGTTAAGCTAAACCTGTGCTCCCCCTATCAACAATTTAAACAATCTCCCCCTTTTTTGATGATGCACAACCATGATTAGTAATCAACCATGTTGCACAAATCAAATATAGATTATCAACCAATTACAGAAAAATCATAATTCTCCCCCTTTGGGCATTAGCAAAAAAGCTAAGCACACTATAATTGATACATAGATAATCAAGCACAATAGAGATGCATCAGATAAAAACATTGTATGATGCTCCCCTGACAGTATTATTTACATGATTTAGGATATTCTCCCCCATAAATGAATACATGTAAAACAGTTCCATAACATGCAATGCTCCCCGTGTCATTATGCATGTTTCAATCTCAAAACACATATGCACAATGCAGTAATCATAATGTATATCAGAGCATGTAAAAGCATATTTCAAGTAATGTATCAAAGCAGATATGTAACCGTAATATCAGATAAAAAATTGATACATTTTCAATCAGCAAAAAAAAACAATTTAATTTCTTATCATCTCAAAATATGTATATTAGTTGAGCAAAGAGATATAAGAAGAATTAACATTCAATAGTACATAAAACAAGATTTAAAGATATTAGATATTCCAAGTTTTGAATCCTTAAACCACTATTGATACTCAATCGATTTTAATCCAGTCAGAATTGATTTCTTGTTGTAGCATATTGTTGACTTTGCAGTTTCATCTAGCCAACAAGTAATGTTCCTGCAAAACCTTTCATAGTCTTTCTAGATCAAGCATTTTAGAATTAGTATAATACAGGAATTATCATAGATAATGTGTGAGTATGCAAAAATATGAATGTAATAGTAAAATGTAACACATTTGCATACAATCATAGTGTAATCGATTTAAGTTCTATCAGTTTTACTCAATCACAGATATAATTTTTCATACACAGATTGAGTTAAACATAAACTCTTATTTCATTGAAATTTTAATCATGGACTACAATCAGATTGAAACAAAACAAAGATGGCATATAAAGCCAACAATACAAAAGAAACAAAGAAAAGAATACAATCAAACAAAGACTCTAAACTGTAATCACAGGACTCTAAAACATGTAGTCCTATATCCCTATTCTGATACAGATATTTCCATAAAATCCTCTTCATTGGACTCATCATTCTCATAAGTTGATTTCTCTGTTGATGTGGAGCTTTCCACATAATTCTTAATAATTTCATCCATTTTCTCATTCATTCGCATAAGAGATTTCTTCAACTTGGCAGCTCTCTTGGAGGTTTTGTCAAACTTATTCACCACAAATTTTTCAAACTCAGACTTAAGAGATATAGAGATTTGTTCATTATCAGACTCAGATACTTCATCTTTGTCTTTGATTGGAGTTTATACATCACTGAATATCCATCCCAAGATAGTTTTCTTCAAACCAATGCATGTTAGCGTTGCTTTTCCAATTTCATTGGTTTTGTTACATGTGATCTTGATTTCACTAGTAAAATCAATTTGGCTGAGTGACAGGATTTTGCTGATAACTACACCATAGGGTAGATTACACCAGTTATTTATTCCAGCATCAATAATATGTTTCTTGAATATAGCTACCCAATTGGTTTATATTCTTAACACTATTGCATCAATGATGTATGCAATTATCTTCTCTTCTTTGTCTAACCACCTATGCAAAATTCCTTTTTCTTTCTTGTATTTTTCAAGATACCTCATGCAATCCTTGAACATTTGCCTTTTTATGGTCAACCTGTTATGCAACGAGTCGGTTAAGTGTGACATGCATCCTTCATCCTTGAGTCCAGCAACCTATAGCCAAGTATCATTATTGATCACTATGTCTACCCCTTTTACACGTGAGTGGATATCACTATTGACAACCTAAAGGTTATTATAAAAAATATTAACTAGATTTGAATAACAATCACCCTTCATCTGAACAAAGGTGGATAGACCTTGATGAGCAAGTTTTTCTGGAAATATGAACCCTTCATTTCTGAAAAGGGACAACTCGATTGATTTGTGCGGGGTAATATCCTTGACATTTTTCCAACCCATGAACCTTTCTGTAGTAGTACTATCACTGATCCAACCAGAAGGACTTGCTTTTCTTTCAACCGATACTGCTTTTCCTCTACTTCCTCCTGAGTGATGAGATGAAGACGCCATGTGATAATGAGCTCTTGGACACTCTTCTTCAGTTCTAGGGTTATGAGGATTATAAAGACATAACATACTAAATGCTAACACATTTTTACAAGTGTTATATGTATGAGCGCGCGAACAAACAAAAAAAACGTATACTTAAGCCCATTCAAATTTTTAAAACAAGAAAGCCCGTAACAAAGATTATTAATCAGTTTCATTAAATCCAAAGTCGACTTAGTGTGATCTCAAAAACAGAGAAACACATGCCTAGAACATATTTGATTAAACACTTAATAGAATCGATTAAAAATCAAGCAACTTGATTTTCACATAAAATTTTGAGATTGTTGAGAGGGGGAGCACTGGTTTAGCTGAACCCACAATCTCAGTAATATATGAGTTTTTTATTATGACAACACATAATTAATAACACATGTGAATTATGTGTTACATGTTCTATGCTTACATGTTATATGTGTATATGAGAACATGATTGTGTTGTTGTTGTGTTGGTCATTACATTTCATTGTGATGTATATGTGATTTTATACATGAATGCATGGCACATGTTTCTGGATAAGAAAAACCACAAGCAGTAATGTTGAATTGTAATTTAAGTCGATTTCATTATGGGGTGAGTCGATTAAAACTCATGTCTTTGCACAAACCTTTTTCAAAGTGTGTGCTGTGAGATTTTTCAAAGAGAAAGTTTTTCAAAACTATGATTTACATTGTTACATAGTCGATTATATTCGTGTTGCATTCGACTAAGTCTGTTACTGTTTTGAAATTTTGTTAATGCTTGATATAACTGTCTAACGGTCATATTTTAAATATGTTAACCAAGCATTAAATGTCTTTCGACTACATTAATTGTGAATTCAAATAATTGCTTTGGTTGCTGCTAACTACTATAACAAAATTGTTATATTTGACTACATTAGTAGCTTAGTCGATTAAAATGCGTCAAAGATGTGTTATACTATAAATTGATGTGAATTTCACTTTTGTAAGGACTTTTGTGATTCTGACTTTTTCATATTCTTTTGCAGAAAGTATGATTCTTACAGAAAGAGGTAAAGCTCCAAGCAAACAAGATTGCCTGATGTGATCAACTACTAGTGATTTCTTGAAGAGCAAGGTTGTTGTTAATAGACCGGGGTGATCAACTACTAGTGATTTCTAACAACAAGCGTGTTGGAGATCGAATGGTTCTGTTAATGGACCAAACGGTCCTGGAGAGGAGACCGATCGGTACTAAAACAGTAAAATGGAAATTGAAATGGAGGAAGGAAAAGTTGGAAACCGAACGGTAAAAGTAAACATGAACAGTACAGGAAAAGGCCGAACGGTTCTATAGTGAGACCGAATGGTATGAAGAAAATAAGCTAAAGAAAATATATACGGGAAACTAAAGCCGAACGGTAGTCGAAGACCAACACGAACAGACCGAACGGTCCAAACACAGCAAACCAAAATATGAATTTAAAGCGCAAAATGAAATGTAATGCGGCGCGAAAGCCAAATGCAACTCAAAAGAACATAGATGAATACTAAACGGAATCAAAGCTGATTGGCAATATAAACCATGAACTAAAACGTAAATGCAACAATAGAGCCATCCGAAAAGTGCAAACGAGAATGGAAACAGTGCTTGAAAATGAGATGAACAATAACTCGCAGAACAGTAAAACGCAACCAGCAGAGAAATAGTTGATGAACAGTAAAATGCAACAGTGAAGAAGACAGTGAACAGTAAAATGAAACTGAAAAGTGGATGCAGCAATGATTTCAACTCTTGTATTGCAATGTAAACAAGATTCAATAAATGAAATTAAAAAGGAAACAAAACCTAAACCTCGCTAAAGGGGGAGGAGGAAGAAGAAGCTCCCCAAGAATAGAGAATGTGAGTGCGATTGGGAGACTTGCAGAAAAATCTGCTTTTCGGGTTTTTTTATATAACCGAAAAGACCCAAAATACCCTCCTAATGGGCCTGCCTACAAAGTAACCTAGAATTAGGCCGAAAGTCCTAAGGTTTGACCCAATCTCCTTCTAAAATGAAATTAAACTACACCATTGATGTGGCCACCCTCTTGAAGTCCAAGAATGTGCTTCCAACACTGCTGCTGAGTATCTCTGGTCACATCAACTGACCATTCGGTCATGAAGAGATCAAACCGTTCGGTTCAACGATGCTCTGTAGGCTCCGGAACTGATTGATGCAGACTTCATAAGACAAGTTGTATGTCGTTCGGTTCATCACAACATCAGACCGTTCGGTCATCAAGCTCTGCATGTTTCTCTGACCATTCGGTGCAACACTACTTAGACCGTTCGGCCCAGCCTTCAAATGACCGTTTGGTCAAGGCTTCAACAGACCGTATGGATAAGGCTTCAGCAGACCGTACGGTAGTGTGAATTCTCTTCCACTCTGTACACTGCTTCACATACCGTTCCGTGCTCGGCCATCCAGTGCAGGCTTACAAAAGGCCATTCGGTCAAAGCTTCCAAGATGGCTTTCTTAGCTCGTTCGGTAGTGAATTTGGCAAATCGTTCGGTCACAACTTTGTCAGACCTGTCAGTCAAGACATTTGTCAAACCGCTCGGTCAAACAGTCTCTAACCGTTCAGTCCTGGCGGTGTCCGATCGTATGGCTATGTGCAGTACGTTCAAACCTTTCGTCAACCTTCCAAACAGTGACTGTCCTGCAAATAGTAATTGAAATAATTAAGTCCAAATAATTCAAATTAATGAAAATAAGAATTAGTCTTGCAATTAAGCCCAAATAGTGAAAATGCAACAATAATTGAGAATTAAGCACAATTCACTAACAAAGTATGGTGTGGAAAGCTAAGTGTATAGTGAAAAATGGTGACTCATCATATCTCTTTTGGTGAAAAAGATTTTGAAAGTTTTATTTTATACTTCACCAATAACCCCCCCCCCCCTCTCATGGTGTGAGAAATTGAGCCATTCTATTTTAACAATTGGCACCAGAGCTGGTTTTCATAAAATATTTGAAAAACTAGTCGATAACTATTTTCGTTAAATCGACTGAACCTGGAAAATGGCTTTCAATTCTCATACCTTTGGTAAAGGTGCTTCGACAAATAGACCGTCACTATTTTCTGGAGAAAATTATGCTTTTTGGAAAATAAGGATGCAAATCATTCTTGAATTGGTGGATAAAGGAGTTTGGGATGCAACTCTAAACGGTCCATATGAGCCTACTCATGTTTTAAATAGAAAAGTTGTTTTGAAATTTTTTTCTAAGTGACTCAAGATGACAACCGCAGAGCTCAATATGATGTTAAGGCTAGAAATGTGATTGCATTAGCACTAACAATGGATGAATTTTTCAGGATATCACAATGCAAGACGGCCAATGAGATGTGGGAACTTCTTGAACTCACACATGAAGGAACGGATGAAATAAAGAGAGCCAGAAAGAATTATCTCATACAAGAATATGAGTTGTTCAGAATGAAAGCGGGAGAGACTATCTATGAAGTACATAAGCAATTCACACACATAGTAAATCACTTCATGGCTCTTGGAAAAGTTTTTGACAAGGAGGAAATCAAGATCAAAATATTGAGAAGCCTCAATAGAAGCTAGCAGCCGAAAGTCATTGCCATATCTGAATCAAGAGACTTGACCAGCATGAACATGGTCACCTTATTTGGGAAACTCAGAGAACATGAATTGGAGCTTGGAAGGCTAAAGGAGGAAGAAGAAATTGAAGAAAAGAAATCAATTGCTCTAAAGGCCACAAGAAAGAAAGCTGCAAAGAATCTTGAATCTGAAGCTGACTCAGAAATAGAACTGCATGACACAGAGATAATGAGCATGGTGGTAAGGAAGTTTAATTGGTTTATGAAAAATAAAAGTTCCACCGCTGACTATGTAGGTGCTGTAAAAGGAAAGAAAAGTTCAAGAAACAGTGTTGTGCAATGCTACGAGTGTGGAAAAGAAGGACACATCAAACCAAATTGTCCAAACTTGAAGCATTAAAGAAGAGTCAAATAGTGATATTGATTCTTCAAGCGATGAGGACTGCAGCATTAAAGAAGAGTCAAATATTTGCTTCATGGTTGGATCTGCATGAACAGATTATGACAATGATGAGGAATTTGAAAATGAGCCGATAGAAGTAAAGTATGACATGCTGCTAGATGTGTTTCAGGAAATACACACATAGGCTATGCGACTCCAATATAAGGTAAATCGATTAGCCTTTGAAAGAAGGGATTATGACCATAGAATTAATAATCTGGTAAAGGATAATGAAAAATTGAAAGAGGAGTTAGAAAATGCCTTAGAGTCTGCCAAGATAGTCAAAACTAAAACAAAGATAGTTGAAAAAGAATGTGAAAAATGTCCTGTTCATATTGAAAAAATTGATTACTTGACTAGCACTCTAGTAAAATTCACACAGGGAAAAGAAAACCTAGATGTTGTTCTAAGAGCTTCTGGTAGAGTTGTCTACAAACAAGGAATTGGTTATAAGGCTTAAAGTAATAGGTCTATTTCAAAGAAATTTGTTGATCTTAGTAAACCTATTACTCATGCATGCTTTTATTGTAACAATATTGGTCATAATGTTAGAAATTGTTACTATAGAAAAGTTGGTGTTGCAAAAGGAAAGTACAGGTGAATCCCCAAGGAACAACTCTCTGAAACTAACAAGACAGGACCCAAGTTCAAATGGGTACTAGCGTAAAAAAACGTTTAATTGTTTTGCAGGGTAGTAGATATTGCTGAAGTAGTATTTGTTAGCAAAATGATGAAGAAGAAGTTTTGATGATGTCCAAATCAAGTCAAGAAGTATAAGTTTCAAGAAGATCATTTGAAGACTTGTATTATTATATAAAGCTTTTGTAATAATTGTAATTAAGTGGTTAGGACTTAGCTTCTTAGTAGTTTTATGATTCCATGTACTTTCATAGTTGAAATTTGATGTTTGGAGTAAAAAATGTACCGTATTAATCAATTAAGACCAGTAATAATCGATTAAATCGATAAAAGCTGAAAAACTCTAGGCGGCTTCGTAATAATCGATTAGAACTTGCTTTAATCGATTAGTTAATCGATTAAAATGTAAATTAATCAATTAAAAGTGACCGTTGGAGTTTATAGCCGTTAAAACTAGTCGTTGCACTCGTTTTAATCGATTAACAATGATATTAATCGATTAAAAACGTTAAATGGCTGGAAACGAAGAATGAAAGAGTATTTTCTTGAGTCTATAAATAGGCTCTCATTTTCCATCAATAGCAACTCTTCCCTTGTGCTCTAGATCTTTGAAATCATTGAGAATTGTGTACTCTTGCTCAGCTAAAGAAACTCTTGTCTGTGAAGCTGTTGAAGTACTACTGCGGTGATTTCTAAACTTTTACAAGTTGTTTCTTTGTGATTGTAATTTGTAATCATTTTGTGATTAGTGAAGTGTTTATCTTGGTTTTGAGATAAGCGACTGGATGTAGGATTGCTAAGATCCGAACCAGGATAAAATCATCTGTGCAAATTTCTCTCAACCTTACTCTTGTTATTCATTTATATTATCTGCTTTGTAAGTAAAATTGAGTAGAAATTAAAAAGGCACATTTTATTATTGAAACCAATTCACCCCCCCCCCCCTCTTGGTTTGTTATTCCACGCTAACCATTCCGCTATAGCCGCTCTAACAATTGGTATCAGAGCTCGATTTGATAGTTATTCAAATGGCAGGATTACATCAAACTTTTGCAGAGGGTGCTTCTATCAATAGACCACCCCTATTCACAGGTGAAAATTATGCATTCTGGAAGGTAAGAATGCAAATATTTATTGAGCCTATTGATGTTGATATTTGGGAAGTTATTGCATTTGGCCCTTTTGTTCATATTAACAATATGCAGGAACCAAAGCCCTGTGTTCAGTAGACTACTAAAGATAAGAAGAGATTTCAAAATGATGTGAAAGCTCGAAACAGTATTTCATCTGCTATAACCGTTGACGAGTTTTACAGGATCTCTGTGTGTAAGACCACTCAAGAAATGTGGGAAGTGCTGAGAGTGACCCACGAAGGTATAGATGACGTAAAGAGAGCAAGAAAGAATACCCTAATTCAAGAATACGAAATGTTCAGAATGAAGCAAGGAGAAACAATTTCAGACGTTCAGAAACACTTCACCAACATCGTTAATCATCTCATTGGACTAGGTAAGTCTTTCGAAAATGATGAACTTAATATAAAAATTTTGAAATCTTTAGACAGGTTGTGGCAACCAAAGGTGACTGCAATTTCTGAGTCACAAAACCTCAACATGATGACCATGGCGACACTATTTGGAAAGTTGAGAGAGCATGAGCTTGATCTTGGAAGACTAGATGAAGAAGAAGCAAAAACTAAGAAAAAGACGCTAGCTTTCAAATCTGAGGTCGAAAGGAGCAAAAGCAGGATAGAAGATGAAGACTCGGATGATGAAGAAAATTTGAGTCTTGTGATCAAAAGGCTTAACAAGTTCATGAAATCAAAAGGCAAAGGAATATTTAGATATGAAAAGAGGGAAAATCAAGGATCTTCCTTAAATTACAGATGCTACGACTGCGGAGAAAAGTGGCACTTAAAAGCTGACTGCCCAAATAAAAAAAAAAGGGTGAAGAAAAGAAAGAAAAGAAAAACTTCAAGAAAAAGAAGGCCTACATTGGATGGGAGGATGACAATGAAACAATTTCTTATTTGAGCGAATCTGATGAAGAAGCAAACATTTGTTTGATGGTAGACGACGACACTACTAGCCAAGTAAGTACATCCAGCCATTCTGAAATTATAGTCAACTTAGTGAAGATGAATTGCATGAAACTTATGCTGCTTTAATAGAAGAATCTGAAAAATTAGATAAAGCTCATAAGAAATTGAAAAAGAATTTTAAAGATTTAAAACTTAATCTTAAAAACGTTCTTGAAGAAAATGAAAATTTAAAATTAAATGTGGAAAATCTTTCTGAAGAAAATAAAAATTTAAAATTAGATTTTAAAAATATTCGTGAAGAGAATAAAAATTTGAAAAATAAAATTTTATTTTATGAAAAAGGTAAATATCTTAGTAGTAATGAGTGTGCATCTTGTGTGAATCATAAGAAATTACTATATAACACAACCTTAGGAGAATGTAGCAAGAAAAATGAAAATAAGGTTGCTAATAAGTATGTTCCTAAAACTAAAAATAAACATAACAATAGAACCCATAGAACTTGGATAGAAAAAGGAACAACTTATTGAAACACAAATGTGGTATCATGCTTCTATTGTATGAAAAAGGGTCATACTTCAAACAAATGTAAAATTAAGCATTATGGCATTTTTAGTGGTAGATATGTTTGGATTGCAAAATAATTTAAATCTAACCCAAAGGACCCATACAAGTAGTTGGGTACCTAAGAAGCCTGTTCTTTTTATTTTTGTAGGAATTATCAAAATCAAGGAAGTTCATGTGGTGTATTGACAGTGGATGCTCAAAACACATGACTGGAGACAAAACAAAATTTACAAACGTCCGGAAAAAGGAGCAAGGCTTTTTCACCTATGGTGACAACAATAAAGGAAGAATCCTTGGAAAGGGAGATATTGGAAGTAAAGATACATTGATGATCAAATATGTGCTTTATATGGAAGCATTAAGGCACAATCTAATTAGCATTAGTCAACTATGCGATAGAGGACTCAAGGTAACTGATAACACTCTAGATTTACATATTTTTCTTTGTTAAAAATCATTTCTTAGATTTCTTTAGTTTTTAATTTCTTAGAATTAGGCTAGTTTTATGTTTTTCTCTTAATTCTTTAGTTTTATAAAATTTTAGTTAAAAAGAGGTTTTTAGGTGTAATTTTTAGCTTTTGTTAATTAGTAGGAAAATAATAATTTTTTTTTTTAGAAAATCTTTAATAAAAATCTTTCTTTTTAATTGTTAGATTTTTTTTCTTTAATTTGGTACTGTTTTTTTTTTTTTGCAGAAAGGGGCTGGTGCTGTTTGGGCCTATTGGTCTGCTGATTGGAAGTAAATAATAGTCCAACGCCACTCTGCTGGAATTGGGCTACAGATTTAGTGCAACGACGCCGTTTTGGGAGGCTGGCAGCTGCAGTTTCCTTGGGGTCTTCGCGTGCGTAATTCATTTGGAGAAAGAACTCAATATGCTGGCATTTGGGAGAAGAAACACTTAAGCTAGGGCAGAAGAAGAAGCTTGTGATTCTGACCGGACCTGACCGAAGAAGGTGATCGGAGGGCTGTGGAGCGAAATGAAGGCTAGCCGTCTGATCAGAGAGCGAAGCGTCACAGCAAGGTTCTCCATCTCCCAATTTTTTCTTTTTTCCCTTTCCTTTTCCCTCTTTCGTTTTCTTTTGTTTTTCTGACCCTATAAAAAGGGCTTTTACCTTGTAAATATATACTTTTGCACACTTTAAGATACATTTTCTGTTCATAGTTCTAAGCTCTGTAGATTAGGGTTATTTTCCACTTTCTATAGAGTAGGATTCAGTTCTCTTTGCTTTTAGAGCGCACATCACGGTGGTGACAGCCGCGGTGATTCTGATTGAGCATGTATTCGGTACAATTTTTGTAATTTTTCTTTTCTCGTTAATAATACAGTTTGTTCTTGATGTTTCACATGTTCAGTGTTTTGATATTCTGTTATGTTTCGTGCTTGTGTGTTTCTTGTGTTGTTTCAATGAATAAACGAATTGGACTGTGATTCTTTGCATTCTATATTTCCTTTTTGGAATCAAATGACTCTATTTTGAGCATTCACTTTCGAGATGTCTTCTCGAGCCAAAGATGAGTCCAGTAAATAAAAACTCATTCAGTTTTGTGTTTTTATTCTTTTTCTTCTATCATTTTTGTATGTGATTTTAAATCTGGAATTGAATTTTATTTGAGATTTGTGAAGGAAAATATCCGCATTTCTACATCTGTGTTGGATGTAATATGACTCCATAGTGAGCATGACTTATCAAGAGGTCTTCTTGAGAGATGTTAAGCTTCATAATTGTCAGATTAAATTCAATTTCAGTGTTGTTATATTGTTCTTGTTTTGTTTCAATTATGATTCCTGCTCCTATTTTCTATTTGATGATATATAGATTAGGTTCAGTTTTAGTTTTGTTTTCCTTGTGATGTTAACTGTTAGCATTCATAGGTTAATTCTAATTGCATTCAGTTTTCATTTTAGTTTAGGTTCTGTTCTGTTATACATAGATTCTATAGTTTAATTTAGGTTTTATTTTCTTGCATTTTATTCTTCTTCTTTTCTTTTTAAAACAGCTTTCGTTTCTTTACTGTTTTCTTTTAAATTTTCTTTATTTTAATTCCGTTTCCCCACCTGTGAGTTAGTAGTTAGTAAATAAAACACAAGAATTAATTCTACACTTTAATCTTAATTTTAGCCGAGTCTTTGGATTGATACCTAGGTTGTCCCTATACTTCATTAGTGGGGAAATCTAGTTTGTTCTGTTTTTGTGCGACGAAAAACAGTTTAACAAATGGCGCCGTTGCCGGGGACTCGGCAAGTTAAGTTTTAGAGTGTTAGGTTAGTCTTGTATAGGTTTAATGGTTTCCTTTCTTTTTGCAAATTCTTTTTAGTAGGCTTAGGTTCTGTTTTTAAAACTGCAGTAGTGTGAATTTTAATTTTGGATTTTTTTTTTGCTGTTTTGGTCTTTGATTCTGATGACTGTCTTGGAATATTTTTGTTTTTTTTGGTTGTTCTGTGTGCTTGATTAACAACTCTGTTGAGAGGTTTAGGCTGAGTGTGTTCAGCCAAACTCTGGGGAATTAGTGAGATTATCTTGGGGTAGTTTTAGTAGTCTGAGAGTGTGGTAACTGAGCTGTTTAGTATGACTTTTCCTCTGGAGAAGTCCATGAAAGAACTGGCCAACCAAGAAATGAGTCACCAGCCAGTGTGCACCCATTTACCCCTGGAGGGGAATGCATCTGGAATTGAACTTAAACCTGGTTTCATAAGGTTGTTACCCACCTTCCATGGATGGGAGCATGAGGACCCTCACCAACATATCAGAGAATTTATTCTGGTGTGTTCTTCTATGAAGCCGTTTGGAGCTGCTGAAGAACTGGTTATGATGAAGGCTTTTCCCTTTTCCCTGCAAGACACTGCTAGGTATTGGATAATCTACCAGCAGCAGCCTTTTAGAAGTTGGGAAGAGATGCAGTGTAGATTCTTGAATAGATTTTTTCCAGCATCAAGAGTATCATATTTTAGGAGGCAGATCTGCACCATTGAGCAAGGGCAGAATGAAAGTTTGGCTGATTTCTGGGACAGATTCAATAAGTTATGCCTCATGTGCCCAAATCATCAGCTGCAGGATTCTCTACTCCTAACATACTTCTATGAAGGTCTGCTGCAAAGAGAGAGAATGTTTGTTGATGTGGCTGCTGGAGGATCCTTAATGAATAGAACTCCAGCTGAAGCAAGACAGCTGTTGAGTAAAATGGCTGAGTGCTCTTATCAAGGATATTTGTACAATACAGCTGCTGTTACTGTACCGGTAATTGGGGCAGAATCCAAAGACTTAAGGGAATTGACTCAAGTAATGTCCCAGCTGGTGGAAAAAGTGAAGTTGCTGAATCAGCAACCTTCAGAGAATAAGATGACAACGTCAGGAATGTTAGGCTGGTCTGATAACATTTTAAATGCAACCTGTGACTCAGCAGCCAATAATTTAAAAGAGAACTGGGGCACAGTGAATCTGAAGGGATCTCAACAAAATTCTTGGGAGAATGAAAAGATAACTGGTTGTATAAAAGATGTTGAAGAGAGCAGTGTATCAGTGGAAATTACACCTGCAGAGGAAAAAGAGACCACCAAGTATATTCCTCCCCATTTGAGAGGAACATCTGAACTTGGAAAGATGCAACCAGCTCATCAACCAAAGGTGCAAGTAAAAAGGACTGCCAGTACCAATGCAGTCATGTTAAGAAGTGGAAAGGAGTTGCATGCTTCAGTGGAGAAAGAAAAAATTGCTGAGAATGAGCAGCAACCAGAAATCATAATTGAACCACCTTTCCCTGTCAAATCTGCACCTACAGAAAAGAAATTGGAAACTGATGCTGAGTTATTGAAGATTTTTCAGAAGATAGAAATTAATATGCCTCTGCTGGAAGCAATTAAACAGGTGCCTAAATATGCCAAGTTCCTTAAAGAAGTGTGCACCTATAAAAGAGGATTGAGGAGGCCACAAATCAAAAATATTTCTACTGTTTCCAAGTTGGAGCTGCCTCCTAAACATAGTGATCCAGGGCATTTTACCATCCCATGCACCATTGGAGAAATTTCCATTGCAAATGCTTTAGTGGACTTGGGAGCATCCATCAATGTCATGCCCAGTTCTGTTTATAAGGCTCTGCAGTTAAGAAATTTAAAGCCTACATCTGTCATTATCCAACTAGCCAATAGAAGCACTGCGAAACCTTTGGGCATTGTGGAAGACGTGTTAGTGAGGGTAAATCAGTTAATGTTCCCAGCAGATTTCTATGTTCTAGAAATGGAGGGTGAGAATTCAAGGCAGAGTCCTACATTGATTTTGGGAAGACCATTTTTGATGACAGCAAAAACCATTATCAATGTGCATGAAGGAAATTTAACCATGGAGTTTGGAGACACCCAGGTCAGATTCAACATTTTTGAAGCCATGAGTCATCCTCTGGAAAACCATTCAGATGTGTTCAGTTATTCAGAAATTTGTTGTAATAATTTGGAGCTTCAGGTGCAATCTGATTTGAACATGGCAGAGGGAGAATTACATTCAGAATTCTGCATTGGGTGTGAAGATAAATTCCTTGAAAATATGGACGTGCGAGCACTAGAAGAAGGCGTTTTTGAACTTGGCGAAGAACCTGCACAAGAAACTCCAGAGCAGCAGCAAAAATCTGAATTAAAGCTGCTGCCTCTGCACTTAAAATATGCTTATCTTGAAACTGGAAACAAATTTCCAGTGATCATTTCAGCAAGTTTGAACCCTGAACAGGAAGAGCAGTTGCTACAAGTCTTGAAACAGCACAAGAAGGCTCTTGGGTGGACTTTGGAAGATATACCAGGAATCAGTCCTGCCTTCTGCATGCATAGAATATTGCTGGATAGTGATGCAGTTCCTGTTAGGCAGCCTCAAAGGAGGTTGAATCCAATTATTCAAGATGTGGTGAAGGAGGAAGTGAGCAAGCTCTTAAAAGCAGGGATGATTTTCCCCATTTCAGACAGTACTTGGGTATCACCAGTTCAAGTGGTGCCAAAGAAATCTGGAATGACAATTGTAAAGAATCAAGAGGGAGAATTTGTGCCTACCAGAGTTGCAAATAAGTGGAGGTCTGTATTGATTACAGAAAGCTAAATCAAGCCACAAGGAAAGATCACTTCCCTCTTCCCTTCATAGACCAAGTCATTGAGAGGTTGGCAGGTAAACCTTTTTACTGTTTTCTAGATGGCTTTTCTGGGTACATGCAGATTCATATACACCCTGAAGATCAACATAAAACCACATTTACATGTCCATTTGGCACTTATGCTTACACCAGGATGCCATTTGGACTATGTAATGCTCCTGCAACTTTCCAAAGATGCATGTTGAGTATTTTTTCGGAATTAATAGAAAGTTGCATGGAGGTTTTTATGGATGACTTCACGGTGTTTGGAACTTCATTTGAGGAATGCCTAGGCAATTTAGAAAAAGTTTTGAAAAAGTGCATTGAAACTGATTTGGTCTTAAACTTTGAAAAATGCCACTTTATGGTCAATGAAGGGGTAGTGCTAGGACATGTTATTTCTGAAAAGGGCTTCCAAGTAGATAAATCTAAGATAGATGTGATTTCTGCCCTACCTTACCCTTCCACTGTGAAGGAAGTGCGTTCTTTCCTAGGACATGCAGGCTTTTATAGGCGATTCATTCAGAATTTCAGCAACATAGCCTTGCCACTGTCTAGACTCCTTCAAAAGGATTCAATCTTTGAATTTGATGAGGCTTGCAAGGGAGCCTTTGATGAGCTAAAAAGGAAACTCACCACTGCACCAATTCTTCAACCTCCAAACTGGGAATTACCTTTTGAATTGATGTGCGATGCTTCAGACTTTGCACTGGGAGCTATGCTATCCCAGAAAAAAGAAAAGATCCCTCATGTCATTGCATATGCGTCTAGGACCCTTGATGCTGCCCAGAAAAATTATACCACCACAGAAAAGGAGTTGCTGGCAGTCATTTTTGCTTTGGAGAAGTATAGGCCATATTTGCTGGGATCAAAACCTGTGGTTCACACAGACCACTCAGCCTTGAGATTTTTAATGAAGAAAGCTGATTCAAAACCCAGGCTAATGAGGTGGCTGCTTCTGATGCAGGAATTTGATATAAAAATTAAAGACAGAAGTGGAGCCTCAAATCAAGTGGCTGATCACTTAAGCAGAATAGCAGGAAAGGAGGAAGAAATTCCACTAAATGAAAAGTTTCCAGATGAGTTTGTATTTTCTGCTCTGACTCAACCTCCTTGGTATGCTGAATTGGTTAATTATTTAGCTGCTGCTGTTTTACCTGTTCATGCATCTAGGCATTATATTGATAAATTGAAATCTGATGCAAAGTATTATGTGTGGGATGACCCTTATTTGTGGAGGTTTTGTAGTGATAAAATCATTAGGAAGTGTGTGCCTGATACTGAAATAAATGGAGTCCTGCATGGCTGTCATGATACATTGGTAGGAGGTCACTCTGGCCCAACCAGGACAGCTAGAAGAGTGTTAGATAGTGGATTCTTTTGGCCCACTCTTTTCAAGGATGCCTATAATTTTGTGAAGAGTTGTGAGGTTTGTCAAAAGGCTGGGGGGAATATAACTAGGAGAAATGAGATGCCTCTGCAGAATATATTGTTTTGTGAAATCTTTGATGTTTGGGGCATTGATTTTATGGGACCCCTGCCAAGCTCATTTGGGCATTCTTACATTCTGTTGGCTGTAGATTATGTGTCTAGGTGGGTAGAGGCAAAAGCAACCAAGTCTAATGATGCTAGAACAGTCTCAAAGTTCTTGAAGACTAACATTTTCTGCAGGTTTGGGGTTCCAAAGGCAATAATTAGTGATCAAGGCACACACTTCTGCAATCAGCTTATAGCAACACTTCTGAGCAGATATGGAGTTAACCATAAGTTGTCTACACCTTACCACCCACAAACAAATGGGCAGGCAGAGGTATTTAACAGAGAAGTAAAGAAGCTGCTCCAAAAGCTGGTACAGCCAAATAGGAAGAATTGGAGTGAGTTGCTAGATGAAGCACTGTGGGCACAAAGGACAGCATACCGTACACCTCTTGGGATGTCACCTTTCAGGATAGTATTTGGCAAATCATGCCATTTACCAGTAGAGATTGAACACAAGGCATTCTGGGCTGTTAAGAGGTGTAATTTGGAGTATAATGAAGCTGGGAAGCAGAGGAAATTGCAGCTACAAGAGCTGGATGAAATTAGGCTGGAGGCTTATGAGAACTCAAGGTTTTATAAAGAGAAAGTGAAGAAATTTCATGATATGAATATATCAAGGAAAGAGTTCAGCATTGGGCAGAAAGTGCTTCTGTACAACTCCAAGATGAAGCTGATTGCTGGCAAGCTTAGATCAAAATGGGAAGGTCCATATATAATAGTCAAAGTATTCCCAAATGGGGCAGTAGAGATTAGGAAACCAGAGGCTAATAAGTCATTCACGGTCAACGGTCATCAATTAAAAATCTTCCAGGAGAAGCAGCCTTTAGAAAATGAGAAAAGTACATTGCAGTTTAATGATCCAGTTATAGAAAATTTACTTTGAATAAACTTTATTTCATCCTTTTCTGCTTTTGTTTTTTTATTTTAGTTTAGTACTGTGTTGATTTTCATACTGTAGATTTTATATTCTGTTTTCGTAATGTTTTTTTTTACTTTTTGTGCTCGTTAGTAGTTCTGACTTGTATATATTCATGTGCTATCTGTTTTGTATATCTGTCCTGATTCTGTGATGCTTTTGGTCCTTAATTTGAAAAGTTGTTGGTGATTACTGTGTTTGTGTTGCTGGATGCTTAGTCAATACATCTGTTGAGGAGGTTTAGGTTGAATTAGAAGTGCGTATAATGAAAAATTTTATTTTTTTTTCTCTGAATCTGCAAACTAACAGGTGTTCATCTAGCTGTGAGAGTTGAAAGTGTATGACCAGGGCTAATCACAGCCCTTTGTGTACCCTGGATCCAGAAATTGGCAGAAATAGAAAAGGAATCAAAAAGGAGAAGAACCAGCGTGAATCTGAGGCTACTGGATCATTTCCAACTTCATTTGAGTGTTTATCAGATACATCTGAGACTGAAGACATGACTGTTGAGCAAGGAGAGAGAACATTAAAGGAGCTGGCTAATCAGGAAATTGGATTCCAGCCCCTGTGCATCCAAGTGCCATATGTGCAGGGGGCACCCAACTTTGATCTTAGATCTGGGTTCATTCAGCTTTTGCCAAGGTTCCATGGGTCAGCAGGGGAGGACCCTCACAAGCATATTATGGAATTCACAGTGGTCTGGTCAACTATGAAGCCATTGGATGTACCTGAGGAGATTGTCAAAATGAAAGCCTTTCCCTTTTCATTGCAAGATGCTGCCAAGGAGTGGCTGTTTTCTCAGAATGTACCCATAGTTAGCTGGGGAGAAATGAAGAGAAAATTTCTGGAAAGGTTCTTCCCTGCCTCCAGGACAGCAGCTGTGAGAAAAGAAATAAGTGGAATTAGACAACTGCCTGGGGAGAATCTGTTTGAATACTGGGAACGCTTCAAGAGGTTGTGCTCCACCTGTCCTAACCATCAGATCAATGAGCAGCTGCTGCTGCAATACTTTTATGAAGGGTTGTTGCCTCAAGAAAGGAACATGATAGATGCAGCAAGTGGAGGCACTCTCATGGACAAGACACCATCTGCAGCAAGAAACCTCATTGCAAACATGGCTGAGAATTACCAGCAGACCTACACCAGAGGTGGCAGTAGTAAAGGAGTTCATGAGATGCAACTGAATGCAATCTCAGATTCAGTACAAACCAACATGTTTAATGAGAACAACCTGCTGCTGGGAAACAAAATTTTGGAGCTAATTGAGCTAATGAGGCAGATGGCTTCAGGAGGCCAAGTGAATGTAGTGAGAAAGCACTGTGGTCTGTGTGCATCAGATCAACACTTCACAGACCAGTGTTATCAACTTCAAGGTACCCCTGGAGCTGAATCAGTGGCAGCTGCATTCCAATATCAGCAAGGAAACTTCAGGCAGAATCAACAGCAATGGCAAACCCAAAATCAGCCACAACATTACAACCAAGCTTCCAACTCACAGAATTCAGGATGGAGGAACATGATGAACCCAAGATACGAAGCTCCTCCATACAATCTGCAGAGTGGACAGCAGTCAAATGGGCTGATGTAGAGCATGAATCAGTATGCACAGCAGAATAGGCAGAATGCATCATTTTATGGAGGGCAGAACCAGCAGTATAGGCAGAACCAGTCACAAACGCAGCCTAGGATGGACCCTACTCTAGAGGCAACCATTCAGGATATGAAGATGCAAATTGGGCAGCTGGCTCATGCTGTCAATGAACTGGTGAATCAGAAGGCTGGAGGCATTCCTGCTCAGCCAGTAGTGAATCCAAAGGAAGCACCAAGCAGCACATAGAGCTTCAACGAATAAGCTTCCTTTTCTTGTTTTTCATTTGCAGTTTCTATTACTGTTACATACATTGAATAATATGTTTCTCTTGGTTCTGCTATATACATTCTTTGTTCCAGTTGTTTTTTTTTTTTTTTTTTTTTGCATATATCCACTAGTATCTGTTTTGTGCATATCTGTTATGTTTCTGTTGTTTTAAAACCTTACCCACTCACACATTGAGGGCAATGTGCCTCTTAAGTGTGGGGGTGGGAAGGTATAGGTTAGGTTGGGTTAAATTTTTTTTCTGAGCTGTTTTTCTCTTAGCTTAGGTCTGGTTTAGTTTTAAATACCTAGAGTAGTTTCCCATTATTGTTTTAGTCTGTAAATACCTATTTTTGTTACTGATCTGTTTTAGTTTAGTTTTTAGCTTTTTTGTTAATAGTTCTTTAGGTTTTTACAGTTCATTCATTTTCTGGTTTATGTTGTTTTAGCTTAGGTTATTTTACTGTTTTTTTTTTTTTTTTGTTAAAGAACTTCTTTTAGGTCCCTTTTTCTTTGCTTGTTTCTATTATTTTCTCCTCCTTTGTAGTTACTTGTTCTGTTTTAAGCTCTTGATTAGTTTCATGCCTTGTTTCAAGTTTTCAATTAGGATTTTCTTTTCATAATTAGTTTCTATTTTCTTTCTGCTACTGTTTGTAAAATTTTCTGAATTTATGTTGTCAATACTTAGTTTTTTATGCTTTTAGATTATGTTTTAGGCTGTAGAATTAGACTTTATTTTTGCTTATAGTTTCTGTAATTAGAATTCATATTAGAATTTCCTTTCTCTGCTTATATTCTTGCCTTCTATTTCACGTATTAGGTATTCTTTAATTTCTGTTTTAGCATTAGCAATTGTCTTAGGTGTTTTACATTTTCATGTTTTGTTTTAGTTTTTGTAAATAAGCATTTGTTTCAGTTTTATTTTCCCTTATAGGTTCTGTTCTGAGCTTTTAATTTCTGAGTCTTATTCTGGTTTTTAGTAATTTTCTAGGATCTCTTCCATTCATTGCTACTGTTAGATTTTTTTTTAGGCTCTTTTTCTTCCAAATTCGAGTCTGTTTTAGTTTAGATAGGTTCAGAGCTAACTCTTTGCTTATTTTTTTCATTTTACTGTCTTTCTTTCGTAGAAGCGCTTTAGATGGGAGTTGGTTTAGGTTATGTTTAGAGTTCTTTCTTTCTTCTTTTGTTGTTTTCTTTCCAGACTTGTAATTAGGATTTGTTAGCTTAATATCATTCTGCTTTAGATGTCTCTTTTGCTGTTTTACTTTGTAGAGCTTTAGTTGAGATTCTTTCTGGTTGCATTCTGTTTAGTTTTACTTTGTCTAGGTTGTAAATAGCTTTAGGTAATGTTGTGCAGGTATTTCTAGATTCTATTTCACATTTTACTTAACTTTTTGCTACCTTACTTAACCTCTTAGCTTTATTTCTTTAAGATAGATTGCCAATAGTGTCTTTAGCTCTAGATTTGAGTAGATGTAGCTCTAGCAGTAGTTTTTGCAGTTAGTTCAGTCTAAATAAGCAGTTTTTGCATGATAGAGAGTAGCAATTCCATTTTTGACAAATCTTTAACCCTGGAGAGTTTTGGGCCAATTTTTTTATTTCTAGTGTGAATGCATGCATTTATAGTAGCCATAGTTCTGATTTTGTATTAATTCTCTTTGAGTGTGCTTGATCTTGGTAGAACTTTAGAGATGATCTAGGCCTTCTTTCTTCTTCCCATTCACATTTCTTTCCATTGTACCCTCATTTGAGCCTTAGCCTTTTCTTTGTTTTCCATCCATTACAAACCTTTTCCCCAATCATACGCATAAAACCTTGAGAGATTTGTGAGAAGTAGGGAGAATTTAGAACTCAGAAAGCAGAAAAAGAGTGAGGCCAGAGGTGAAGTTGAGAAGAAAAAAGAAAAAGAGCTCTAAAAAGAGAAAAATCTGATCTGAAAAAGAGAAGAAAAAGGTTTGGAAAAGAGAAAAAGAGAAAATTGATTGAGAAAAAGACCTGAAAAAAAAAGAGATTCTGGCCAAGAAAAGAATGCAATACCTGCAGTGAGTTCTAGTTGTCCTCTCTTTCACATTTCTCTTATCCATTTCAGTTTCTGCTTTTATTTCCCATCCATCTGGCCTTTCCATTCTCCATTACATTACAAGCCATGAAAGTCCTAGTGATCTAGAGTTATCTTGATTCAAGCAGTGTCAATTAGAATTTTTCCAAAGTTGTGAACTGTGGTCTATCATGTTATGTGGAGTGAAACACAGGCTGACCTAAACACTTGAGTGATCTGAGGGAAACACTTTATCCTGTGAGGTTGAACTTGGATTGCTACTTCTCTGAATTGTAATTTTCTGCTTGTTTTGGGTTGAATTTAACTGTTATTTACTTGCTAGAGTTACTGAAACTTAGATTTAGAGTTGGTGATTCTATTTGTGCAGTTCTTATTAGAGAAAAATAGCTGGATGGTATGTGAATTAGCAGAGTTGAGTTGCTTGTGATAAGAGTCTAGTGTTCCTTGTTGTGTGTCTTTAGTCTTTTCCTTTATAGATTGAGTCTTTGCTTTTGCTTTTTCTTTTTAGTTTGTCCCTGCCCAGGAGGGCAGTTGTCTAAGTGTGGGGGTGTGATAACACTCTAGATTTACATATTTTTCTTTGTTAAAAATCATTTCTTAGATTTCTTTAGTTTTTAATTTCTTAGAATTAGGCTAGTTTTATGTTTTTCTCTTAATTCTTTAGTTTTATAAAATTTTAGTTAAAAAGAGGTTTTTAGGTGTAATTTTTAGCCTTTGTTAATTAGTAGGAAAATAATAATTTTTTTTTTAGAAAATCTTTAATAAAAATCTTTCTTTTTAATTGTTAGATTTTTTTTCTTTAATTTGGTACTGTTTTTTTTTTTTTTTGCAGAAAGGGGCTGGTGCTGTTTGGGCCTATTGGTCTGCTGATTGGAAGTAAATAATAGTCCAACGCCACTGTGCTGGAATTGGGCTGCAGATTTAGTGCAACGACGCCGTTTTGGGAGGCTGGCAGATGCAGTTTTCTTGGGGTCTTCGCGTGCGTAATTCATTTGGAGAAAGAACTCAATATGTTGGCATTTGGGAGAAGAAACACTTAAGCTAGGGCAGAAGAAGAAGCTTGTGATTCTGACCGGACCTGACCGAAGAAGGTGATCGGAGGGCTGTGGAGCGAAATGAAGGCTAGCCGTCTGATCAGAGAGCGAAGCGTCACAACAAGGTTCTCCATCTCCCAATTTTTTCTTTTTTCCCTTTCCTTTTCCCTCTTTCGTTTTCTTTTGTTTTTCTGACCCTATAAAAAGGGCTTTTACCTTGTAAATATATACTTTTGCACACTTTAAGATACATTTTCTATTCATAGTTCTGAGCTCTGTAGATTAGGGTTATTTTCCACTTTCTATAGAGTAGGATTCAGTTCTCTTTGCTTTTAGAGCGCACATCACGGTGGTGACAGCCGCGGTGATTCTGATTGAGCATGTATTCGGTACAATTTTTGTAATTTTTCTTTTCTCGTTAATAATACAGTTTGTTCTTGATGTTTCACATGTTCAGTGTTTTGATATTTTGTTATGTTTCGTGCTTGTGTGTTTCTTGTGTTGTTTCAATGAATAAACGAATTGGACTGTGATTCTTTGCATTCTATATTTCCTTTTTGGAATCAAATGACTCTATTTTTGAGCATTCACTTTCGAGATGTCTTCTCGAGCCAAAGATGAGTCCAGTAAATAAAAACTCATTCAGTTTTGTGTTTTTATTCTTTTTCTTCTATCATTTTTGTATGTGATTTTAAATCTGGAATTGAATTTTATTTGAGATTTGTGAAGGAAAATATCCGCATTTCTACATCTGTGTTGGATGTAATATGACTCCATAGTGAGCATGACTTATCAAGAGGTCTTCTTGAGAGATGTTAAGCTTCATAATTGTCAGATTAAATTCAATTTCAGTGTTGTTATATTGTTCTTGTTTTGTTTCAATTATGATTTCTGCTCCTATTTTCTATTTGATGATATATAGATTAGGTTCAGTTTTAGTTTTGTTTTCCTTGTGATGTTAACTGTTAGCATTCATAGGTTAATTCTAATTGCATTCAGTTTTCATTTTAGTTTAGGTTCTGTTCTGTTATACATAGATTCTATAGTTTAGTTTAGGTTTTATTTTCTTGCATTTTATTCTTCTTCTTTTCTTTTTAAAACAGCTTTCGTTTCTTTACTGTTTTCTTTTAAATTTTCTTTATTTTAATTCTGTTTCCCCACCTGTGAGTTAGTAGTTAGTAAATAAAACACAAGAATTAATTCTACACTTTAATCTTAATTTTAGCCGAGTCTTTGGATTGATACCTAGGTTGTCCCTATACTTCATTAGTGGGGAAATCTAGTTTGTTCTGTTTTTGTGCGACGAAAAACAGTTTAACAGTAACCTTTGAACAAAACTTTTGATTTTTCTGAAGTTGCTTTAAAAGGAATTAGGCATAACAATATTTATTTGATAGACTTAGAAAGTGCATCAAATAAGAACATTTCATGTTTAGTTGTAAAAGAAGAAAATCCATGGTTGTGGCATAAGAGAGCTGCTCATATTCATATACAACAATTAAATAAACTCATTTCTAGAGACCTAGTAATTGGTTTACCAAAACTAAAATTTGTGAAAGATAAATTGTGTGATGCATGTCAAAAGGGTAAACAAGTGAAATTATCTTTTCATTCGAAAAATGTTGTCACTAGCTTAAAACCTTTAGAACTTTTGCACATGGATTTATTTGGTCCTTCTAGGATAAAAAGTTTTGGTGGTAATTATTATGCTTTAGTTATTGTTGATGATTATTCAAGATATACTTGGACTTTCTTTCTTACTCTTAAAATTGAAGCTTTCAAGGAATTTAAAAAAGTTGCGATTTTAGTTCAAAACGAAAAGGATTTGAAAATAAAAGCTATTAGAAGTGACCATGGAGGTGAATTTCAAAATGAATTGTTTGAAACTTCTCTGCACCGAGAACTCCTCAACAAAATGGAGTTGTAGAAAGAAAGAATAGATCCTTAGAGGAACTTGCTAGAACTATGTTAAATGAATATAATGTTCCTAAACAATTTTGGGTTGATGCTGTGAGTACTACATGTTATGTATTGAATAGAATGCTTATTAGACCTATTTTGAAACATACTCCTTATGAACTTTTTAAGAGTAGAAAACCAAATGTTTCACCTTTGAGAATTTTTGGATGCAAATGTTTTGTCTTATATAATGGAAAACTAAATTTAGGAAAATTTGACTCTAAAGCGGATGAAGGTATTTTTCTCGGATATTCTCTAACGAGTTAAGCTTATAGAATATTTAATCGAAAAACTTTTGTAATAGAAGAATCTGTACATGTTGTCTTTGATGAAATTGTGGACCTTGAGGCAAAACCTCTTGAGTTAGATGAATCAGATGCAGGAAATGATGATGAATTGCCAAAGACAACAAATGAAGCAAATAATGATGACAATCCTCAAGATGAAGATCTACACAAAATATGGCAATAACCTAGAGGATTATCATTGGACAACATTATCGGAGACATTTTCGAAGGGGTAAACACTAGAAGAAATATAGAAAATTATTGCATGAATGTTGCTTTTGTTTCACAGATAGAACCGAAAAACATTAAGGAAGCTCTTCAAGATGAAAAGTGGTGTATAGCAATGCAAGAAGAACTCAACCAGTTTGAAAGAAATCAAGTTTGGGAATTAATTCCTAGAAAAGACACTCATCAAGTAATTGGAACCAAATGGGTGTTCAGAAACAAACTGGATGAAGATGGAAACATTACCAAAAATAAAGCTAGGCTTGTAGCACAAGGATACAGTTCAGAAGAAGGTATAGATTATGATGATACATATGCTCCAGTTGCCAGGTTAGAGGCAATATGCCTACTCCTTGCTTACGCATCTATAATGAAATTTAAGTTATTTCAGATGGATGTTAAAAGTGTTTTTCTAAATGGTTTCATCAAAGAAGATGTGTATGTTGAACAACCACCAGGTTTTGAAGATTTTAAATATCCTAATCACATCTATAAATTGAAAATAGCACTATATGGTTTAAACTAAGCACCTAGATCTTGGTATGAAAGGCTTAGCAATTTTCTTTTAGAAAATGATTTTAATAGAGGAAAAGTTGATTCAACATTGTTCATTAAAAGAGTCGGAAAACATTTTCTGATTATCCAAGTATATGTTGATGATATTATATTTTGTTCATCTAATAAATCTCTTTGTGAGAATTTTGCTAAGACTGTGTAGGGAGAATTTGAGATGTCAATGATGGGAGAATTAACATTCTTCCTCGGTCTTCAAATTAAGCAAATGGAAGAAGGTACGTTCATTTCTCAAACTAAATACTACAGAGAAATTCTTAAAAAAATTGAAATGGACAATGCCAAGGAAGCATCTACTCCCATGGGAACCTCATGCTATTTAGAAAAAGATGAGACAGGTAAAGAGGTAAATCAAACTAAATACAGAGGTATGATCAGTTCTTTATTATATCTTACTGATAGTAGACCAGATATTATGCAAAGTGTTTGTGTGTGTGATAGGTATCAATCTAGTCCTAGAGAATCTCACCTTACTACAGTTAAGCGTATTTTGAAATATCTTAAGGGCACTACATCCTTTGGTTTATGGTATCCTTCAGGAGTGGAACCTAGTCTTGTAGGTTTTTCTGATGCAGATTATGGAGGTTGTAAGATCAATAGAAAAAGCACTAGTGGAACATGTCATCTTCTAGGGAGTTCCTTACTTTCCTGGCACTCTAAGAAACAAGCCTGTGTAGCCTTACCACTGAGGTAGAGTATATTGTTGCTGGTAATTGTTGTGCACAAATCTTATAGATGAAACAACAATTAGAAGATTATGATATTCACTTAGATCATATACCACTTAAGTACCATAATACAAGTGCAATTAATCTTACAAAGAACCCTATTATGCACTCTAGAACTAAGCACAAAGAGATTAGGCATCATTTCCTTATAGATCATGTGCAGAAAGGAGTGTGTGAGATAGAGTATATTGACACAAAGTACCAATTAGCTGATATCTTCACCAAAGCACTGCCTAAGGATAGATGTTTTGAGCTTATGAGGGATATAGGAATCCTAGAAATCTCTTAGAAGTATTTTTCGTAAAGTTTCTTGTGTTTTAGCGTGTTTAGTCTATTAAAAGCACCTTTAATCCATTAAAAGTGTTACCCCTGATACGCTGCAGACTCGCATACGATATAATCGATTAATTCAAGTTTTAATCAATTACGTAATAGATTAAAGAGTATTTTAATCGATTAAAAGCATTTTAGTGTGCTGGTTTTTTATTTTCTAGCCGTTGGCAATAGTTCTTAACGTCTCTAAACGTCTATATTGTGATTTTTTTACCGTTTGGAAGCTCCTCTTACTCTATTTATACCCCATTTTTTCTTCCTTACCTTACTTAGTCTTTCCCAACTTTTTTGAGATCATCTTCTTCCCTTTTTTCATCATCTAAAAGCTGCTGCCACCATATTTTCCCTTCACATATGGCTGAATCATCCAGAAGGAGGAGAAGACGAAGGAAGCATGGCTTCTGAGAGCAACCTTCCGCAACGTGATGCAAATGTTCAAGGATGGATTTCAGATGTAGAAGAACAACAATCTTTTTCGCAGTTTTGGAAGGAAAGAAAAGTTCTCAAGCAAAAGTTTATTGATCTCCAATGGTTCACATCTTATGGATTCAACTTTGCTCATCTCATTGTTAAACAAGGAGTTCAATACTTGATGGAACTTCGAGGGAGTTACTATCCTGATCTGGTTCGGATTTTCTACTACAACCTTAAGGTTCATGATGGTATTTTCCAACAAGGGTAACGGGGGTTGATATTGTCCTTGACAATGAAGTTTGGGCAAATGTTTCTAAGATCCCTCTTTTGGAAAACTCTCAAATTATACCAAGTGATTTTATTGACTTTAACAAAATCATGGTATATTACTCTTTTTTGAAGCATCCCCAGCAGCACCAGAATAGCAGACTCCTTCTTGTTGGTGGATTGAAGATGGAAGAACCTTTTCTCCATTATCTTCTTGTGTGGCTCTTATGTCCCAGAGGGTTCAACCATGCCTAATGCTCTGAATTTGATCTTATGATCATGTATGGGATACTTCAAACTATTCCTATTAATTGGCCCCATCTTATCCAGAGCATCATGTTCAAAGCAAAGAGGTTGGATTTTGCACATCTCCCCTATCCGCTCCTGGTCTCCCGCATATGCGAATATAAAGGGGTCGATATCTCCAATGAAAGAGTTTTGAGCGTGTGCTTTCAAACCACAAAATTGGAGATAATTCCCTGAAGCAAATGGGCTTCATAAAGCAAGGAAATGTATACATTCATGCTAATGATGTTGATGCTCACGCGATGAAGATGAAGAAGATATTCTGATGCCTGACCCAACTCATGTTGTAGGACCATCTCAAGTGCAGGAAGAGTTTAATATGGCAAGCTTGTCTAGGAAAATGTCTGAGATGGCAAGACTGCAAAATGCTCGCCATGAGGAAATTTGTACTCATCTCGAGAACGTTGATGAGAGGATCTCTGGTTTAGAGAAGAACTTTCAAGATAGTGATGACTTTTAAGTCCTCTTGTTCTAAGATGTTTTAAATATTGCTTGTGTTTCAAATCTATGCTTTGAAAGTTCTAGTATGTTTCAATGTTTAATGATATCATATAAAATATTACGTTTACATCTTATGCATACATGCTTTTTATTAAGGGGAAGTATAATTTTAACACAACTTTTTAATTATGATTAAAAAAGGGGGAGAAAATATTTTAAAGCTTATATTTTCCTATGTTTTTCACTAATGTTATTTTTCTTGCTTAAGTTGCGTTTTTATCCAGGTTATTACTAAAAGCTTTAAAGCAAAATGATTTTTGATCATCATCAAAAAGGGGGAGAATGTTAGCAAAATGATGAAGAAGAAGTTTTGATGATGTCCAAATCAAGTCAAGAAGTATAAGTTTCAAGAAGATCATTTGAAGACTTGTATTATTATATAAAGCTTTTGTAATAATTGTAATTAAGTGGTTAGGACTTAGATTCTTAGTAGATTTTTGGTTCCATGTACTTTCATAGTTGAAATTTGATGTTTGGAGTAAAAAATGTACCGTATTAATCGATTAAGACCAGTAATAATCGATTAAATTGATAAAAGCTGAAAAACTCTAGCTAGCTTCGTAATAATCGATTAAAACTTACTTTAATCGATTAGTTAATCGATTAAAATGTAATTTAATCGATTAAAAGTGATCGTTGGAGTTTATAGACGTTGCACTCGTTTTAATCGATTAACAATGATATTAATCGATTAAAAGCGTTAAATGGCTGAAAATGAAGAACAGAAGAGTATTTGCTTGAGTCTATAAATAGGCTCTCATTTTCCATCAACAGCAAATCTTCCCTTGTGCTCTAGATCTCTGAAATCATTGAGAATTGTGTACTCTTGCTCAGCTAAACAAACTCTTGTCTGTGAAGCTGTTAAAGTACTACTGCGGTGAGAGAGGAATAGTTGGTTCATCCTTGGTGCAACTGAGGAAGTGTTTGGAAGAGGTTCATCCTTCATGAAGTATTCGGAGGAAGTGGTTCATCCTTTGTGAAGACTCAAAGGAGGTGCAGGTTCATCTCTTGTGGTATCAAGAGAGGTGGTTTCTAAACTTTTACAAATTGTTTCTTTGTGATTGTAATTTGTAATCGTTTTGTGATTAATGAAGTGTTTATCTTGGTTTTGAGATAAGCGACTAGATGTAAGATTGGTAAGATCCGAACCAGGATAAAATCATTTGTGCAAATTTCTCTCAACCTTATACTTGTTATTCATTTATATTATCTGCTTTTTAAGTAAAACCGAGAAGAAATTAAAAAGGCACATTTTATTATTGAAACCAATTCACCCCTCCCCTTTTGGTTTGTTATTCCATACTAACCATTCCGCTGCAGCCGCTCTGACAGTATTCAACTCAAGGATGAACTACCATGATGAAATCAAAAATTCTTGAGATTCTGAAAGTGGTAACTGCTGTATTTTCATTGCATCATGCATAATAATTGTTTGTATGATTGATTGATTAATGCATGTTTGTTGAATGATTAATTGAGTGATTGTATTCTGTGAAAATCAACTCGCTCGAGTTTTAACCGATTATATTAAGTATAAAGTTGAATATGTTTGAAGTATGTATGTCTCTGTTTCTTAATCCATGAATACATGTAATCGACTTTGGACTTAATTAAACCGATTAAAAATATTTGTTATGGACTTTCGGTTTTTGAAAATTTAAATTGGGCCTGATTGAATCATTGATTATTCGTGCCCTTATATATATGTTTGTATGCTCTGAATTTGCTTCATAGTTGTGACACACAAAACCCTTATCTATATCAAAGTGTCTTTGCACATTAATTAGTAGCAGTCAAACAAATAATTGAATGTACAATTAGTGCAATCGACTATCATTTAATGCTTGGTCAAGATATTTAAAAATATGACCTTATGTTAGTTGTTACTAGCATTTAACAGATTTTCAAAACATCAACTAACTTATTCGAATATATAGTGCATGCATTCAATTAAGTGAAATCTTTCTGCACAATTTTGAACACTTTTCTCTTTGAAAAAACTCACAACAAACTCCAAAAGAGTTTGTGCAAACACACGAGTTTTAATCGATTCACCCCATAATGTAATTGACTTAAAACTGTTGTTTTGCCACAAATTTAAAGTTCAACCATAGTGTTTGTGATTTTTCTTTTCCTGAAAACATATGTCATGCATACACATAAAATCACATATTTCACATAGTGATATGCAACGAACAACACAAACATAGCTCAAACATGTTCTCAAATATGCTTTAACACATTAAAGAAAAGCATATGACATGTAAACATAGAACATGTAACACAGAATATACATGTGTTATTAATTATGTGTTGTCATCATCAAAAACTCAGATATTACTGAGATTGTGGGTTAAGCTAAACATGTGCTCCCCCTATCAACAATCTCAACAAAGTAGACCACTTTGAATCTTCCTATGTATTCTTGAAGGATATGATTCCTTAAGCGCATGAATGTACTAGGAGCACTGGTCAAGCCAAAACTTGGTCTTGAAAGCGGTTTTCCATTCATCTCCTTCCTTGATTCTAGTTTAGTGATATCCGCTTTAAAGATCAATCTTGGTAAACATGTTTGCTCCATGTAATGCATATAACATATCATCCAACCTAGGAATAGGGTGCCTATACTTAATAGTGATGTTGTTGATGGCCCTATAATCAGTGCACATTCTCCAAGATCCATCTTTCTTTGGGACCAACAACACTGGCACAACACAAGGACTAAGGCTCTTTTGGATCCACCCTTTATTCAATAAGTCATTAACTTGGTTCTCTATTTCCTTTGTTTCATTAGGGTTGATCCTATAGGCTGGCCTATTGGGAAGGCTTGCCCCAGGGATTAAATCAATTTGATGTTATGTTCCCCTCAGAGGTGGTAAACTGATAACGGTTGAAAAACCGTTATTTTTATACTTAATTTTGATATTAAAAACAACCTTTATGACTTAGAAACAAGCTTGGAATCATGTTTTTGCTTAAGTTTTGGAAATAAGAGAGATGAATGGGTTTTATGCTTAGTTTTCCTTGTTTTGGCAGGAATTAAGATGAATTAGATGAAAGAATTTGAAGTAGTAAGGAGCTGGACTCAAGAAAGGAAGTAAAAATGCACAAAAGAAGAGTCGCAGTCACCGCTGAGCGTAACTTTTACCGCTGAGCGGCATTCTGAAGCACCACAGTCACCGCTGAGGGTTAAAACTGCCGCTGAGCGTCATTCTAAAGAACCGCTCTTACCGTTGAGCGCAATTCTGCCGCTGAGCGCCATTTAGTTGGGCTTGGGTCTATTTTCTGTAACTTTTAATAAACTATATAAGGTTTTAGTCGACCTAGGGTTGATATCTTTGGACAGAAAGAGGCGAAATCACACTTTCTACACCCCTTGGAGGCGGATTTTGGATGCGGAAGCTCCTTTCTTCAAATTCTAGGGTTCTATCTTTCATTCTTTTCATTATTTTCATCTAGTTTCACCATGTCTATGGTGAACTAAACCTCCATTGTTGTTGGGGAACCGATGTAATCCTTTCAAACTCTCATGTATTGAATTGGTTTTATATTTTATATGCTTTGCTTCATTAATTGTTAGGGTTTTTCTTCTATGCTCTATGCATGCTTTGTTTAACTCATTCAATTGCATGATCATTGATGTTATCTGTATGGTGACATATAGGTAAATCTACAACTGGGAAAACTCTCCCAGAAGCAATATTACCTAGACATAGGAATAGGAGGATCGGTTGCCTTTAAGCTTCTGTGCGATTATAATGCAAGAATAATTGCTAGGGAGACAAGACATTGTAAACTAGTGATTAGGAGTAGGCTTTGTTCACCGAGACATAGGGTTTAAGGTAAATTAGAAAGTGGCATTAACATTAATGAAGAAAGATGAATTCATGAATACATTAGAAAGTCGGAAACCCCAACAACATCATCCTTCCATATCTTACTTCAATCTCTTTGGCTTCTTTCAATCCAATTGATCAAAACTTGCATTCATGTTTATTTTCCGCAATTCAAACACAATGATTTTGTTCACAAGTCTAATTTAATCAAGAAATCATATAACTGTCTAGGCCGTGAGTCCTTTGGGAAACGATACTTGGTCTTACCATTTTATTACTACTTGATACGATTCGGTACACTTGACAAAGTGTTAACATAAACCACTTGGTACCTCTATAGGAAATAAATTAGCAAATTCTTTCAAAAATTTTTGTAACCCCTTTGGAAGAGAATCAAGTTGATAATTTACTGAAATAAGTGTCTCTTTGCAGTAGAGAAGTAAATGAGGTTGTCCAAGAAAAAGATGTTTAGAAATTTTTGTGTGGACAACATCTTTGGTCGAGGCACAATCTACCAAACTCAAAGTCTTTTCTTTCGTCACTTTTTTAGTTTCTTTTCTTTTTTTTCGCATCAAACTTCTTAAGAATTATTTAATCCTCTCACTTGTAAAGGTGTAAGAGGACACAAGAAAATTTTCTCTCCTTTTTGTTGGATGGTGATCCTATTGGTGAATACATCATGCAAAGCTTGTTTGTCAAATTGCCATGGTTGTCCAAGTAGGATGTGCCCAGCTTCCATTGGGACTATATCACAAACAGTTTGATCTTCATATTTTCCAATGGAAATGGGTACACTAACTTGTTCCTTGACTACCATCCCTTCATCCTCTTTAATCCACTGAAGTTTATAAGTGTTTGGATGATGAGTAGTAGTTAAGCCTAACTTATTGACCATTCTTGAGCTGCAACAATTACAACAAGAGCCATTATCCACAATCATTGAACATGTTTTTCCTAAACTTTATATTGTGTGTGGAATAGATTTTTGCGTTGTGATTGTTCAAGCTCAACATGCTTTATATCAAGGAGTCGTCTGACCATAAGTGAATCCCCATCACAAGGTGGAGTCTCATGTTCTTCGTCAAATGTGGATGACTCAGACTCACTAGAGGAAGAATCCACATTATCTCTCTCATGTTCAAGCATGTAGGTTGACCTTTTGGTTCGACACTCAGAAGAATAATGTCCCCTTTCCCCACATTTGAAACATCTAGTCTCCCTAATTTTACCATCTCATGAAGATTCTTTTTTAGTCTTGTCTATACCTTTTCCTCTTTCTCTTTCTTTCTCTCTTCTTATTTCTCTTTCTTTTCCTCTCACTTTCTCTTTCTCTTTTTCTTTTTCTCTTTCTCGAGGTTCCTCATACCTCGATTGACTACCCCCCTCTTATAATCTTTCTTATACATGGAGGTAGTAAGATAAGTCTTTTTAGTGGAATCTTTCCTTCGAAGTTGTTCCGCCACTCATACACAAAGTTGGACAAAGTCATTAAGATCTAGATAAGGTAAAAGTTCTACCTTATCTCGTATCTCATAGTTGAGCCCACTCTGGAACCTAGCAATTGTTACTCTTTCTTCCTTTTTAACTTCAGCTCTTAACATGAGTAATTCCATTTTTTGTCGATACTCTTCTACACTCATGTTTCTTTGTTGGAGGCTATCGAGCTTGTCCATGATCTCCCTCTCATAATAGGCTGGAACATGTCTTCTATGCAAGGCTATTTTATGTTCATTCCAATATCGAATGATATATGTTTGTCGCATCCATTGGTCTCTATTCAAAGATGTCCACCAATATAGAGCAGCGCCTTGAAAGGTCAAAGTTGCCAAGGTTACCCTTCTTTCATCATCTATATGGTAACACTCAATGATTTGTTCAACCTTAATCTTCCATTCAAAATATTCTTCTACATCATCTCTTCCATAAAAAGGAGGAAGGTCAAGTTTGGGTTCCATATGATGTTCTTTATAATTGTGGTGTCTCCTAACAAGGGGTTGATAGTTGTCATTATTATGATGACCACTATAAACATTTTGGTCATTATGATGTTAATGAATATCACCATGATCATTGTTGTGCCTATGTGAAGATTCAGCATGAGCTTTACCTTTCTGGTTAACGTTGATGTTAGCAAATATTTACCTAAGATCATTAATTTCTTGTCGTGCTTATTGAAGCTCGGCTTAGGTTCTTTGGAGTTCTTCACTTAAGTGCATATTATCATAATCGTGTCCAATACTCCCTTGAACACTTGAATGACTCATACTTGTGAAGTCAAAAGGAAAGAGTTTTCACATGATTTTGAAAAAACTTGCACATGTAATAAGTCTAAAAATTTTCACAAACTTTTTTTTTTAATTTTTTGTGGAAGGATTTCTAAGAAGATTCTAAAGTTAAAATGTATCAAAATAGCTCTCAGGAAGAAGAGATGAGTCACAATTGGACAAGCTTAATAACCAAGCTCTTCCTAGCCATAGTGTCTTTGGATGTTCTTACATTAGTTTCTAAGTAGAAATATTTCAAAAGATTTTTTTAAATGCAAGATGAAAATTATCCTAGAAAACAAATGAAGGTTTATCTAAATGAACGTGCACCTATATATCACATAGACTTAAAACATAAAAGACATTCAAGCAATTGAAAGAAAGCTTGAAATATGGACAATTAACGAAAATGCTAAACGGTCCTAAGTGAAAGTGCAAGTGACACTTGGAGTCCCTTGACACACTTTCACACTAAGAATCGAAAACTATGATATTACAATGTTCAATTGTGTACTTGGAATTGCTTGAAGAGAATTTTTCCAAACCACTTAAGTTGCCAAATAAAAGGCAGATTAAAACTCAAAGGTTCTGTGATATGAAGATTGAAAAAACACTTGAAACAATGCTTAATACAAAAAGAAAGTAGAATTTGGTCCAAATAGGTTGGAAAAGTGTGGTGCTGGTTGTTGAAATGCTGTTAGACCAGGAAGCAAAAAAAATGCAGCTTAGAGATCAACCACTTGTAGCCAATTCAGCTAGCTCTCCACTTCCTAATATGCTACCCTGTTGTATAAAGTGATCTCCAGCTTGGATACCTCAAGAAAACGTTACAGCACCATTGCAATCAGCCAAACATTTTCAAACAAAACCAGTTTCACTGCACCAGAATTGTTTACGCACAAACAGATTGGAACAACTCACTTTGAAGTCAAACAATTGGACTTGAAATGGTTTTAGGTGTTGAATAATAGGAAGGACACAAAAAGAACCTTAGAAAGGCACTAGAAAGGATTAAACAAGCAAGGAAAATCAAATCACAGATTAACTTCCAAGTTTCATGAAACTATTTGATAAATTGCAAAAGTGTTTGATAAAATGCCCCAATGAAGTGCAGATTTTGTGATTTCTAATTTTAGGGCTTCAAAACTGGATTGCACGGTTTTCAATTGCTTTTCATGACTTGATTATACTTCTTTCATCATGTAATTTCGTTTGGAAACACTAAACCAGCTTTTGCCAACCCAAAATTTGAAATTAAACAATGCAAAATTTCAAACAGCACTTGGAAATAATTCTGTATAAGAAAAATGGTACTAATTTGGTGGTTTTAAACCCAAATTTACGTGGAAGTGACTCAGCAGATAAATTGAGGTATCAAACAACTTTGTATCATCATTTTGAAGATGTTCAAACAATGAAACAGCTTCAAAACAAATTGCAATACCAAATCACTAGTTCACTTCCATTTTAAAGCATATTTTGATGGTTTAAAAGGTAAATTTGCATATAGGCTGGAAAATGACCAAATGAACAATGCAAACAACTTTCAAATGACAATTTAAACTTCCTCAACGTTGCAAATGCACAGAAACAGCAAGATTAAACAAATCACTCTTATTATAGCCTATTATGCAGCCAAAGTGCACGAAAAACAACACCAAAAATCAGAATTCAATGAATCCAAACTGGACAGCAGTTGCAATGACTCTAACAAGGCCTAATACACTAGATCTAGCTGAAAATAAGTAGCTAGAGGATTTTAAACAAAGAATACACATTCAAGGACAACAAGCACGGTGAAAAAGCTTGACAGAAACATTGGACAACAAGTTATACTGGTTTTAAGGCAACCAAGCTATGCTAAATGCATTTCCTTGCTTTTAATGGTCTACCATACCTTTAGCCATGTCCAAAAACATCAAACAAAATTGTATCATGCTTCAAAAACAGAAAATTTTGACTGAAACAGATTAAAGAACCTGGAACTAGAAATGCAATTTTGTGCATATTTTTGGAAAACAGAAATCAAGTTCAGACACTTTAGCTCGTATCACCAAGGCTAGAACATTGTATCATTGCCTCATATGGTTTATATATAGCTACACATGCATCTGAACTCACTTTAAAACGAAAAAACGACGCTGGGACATATCGAACCAAATGAAAACAGAAGCAACACTTCATCAGGATGCACATAACTAGACAAACTGGATTTTTAGATTTAGGCTGAATTAAATGAAAAACTAATGAACTTCACTGTTTAAAATGTCAAACAAAAATGTAGGAATACTGGAAACACAATCACAACAACAGGAAACACGAAATCACACCAAACAAAAATGAAAACAATTTCAAACGGTGGCAGAATGGACAACACAACACGGAAATGAAGAAACTAAATGGAAGAGTGGCTTAGCTCTTGTAGACACACGTGAGGTGCTAGCTCTGACTACCAAATTATGGAAGCAAGTCCCAACTCCATGCAAGAACAGCTCCACATCACAGAAGAAGTGTAAGGACTGCACGACCCATATTACTTGATTCACCTACAGGCCTAATAACCACTTCACAAACAGGTCCTACTACAGGTCAGAACCAAGCAGTTACAACAGATGAGGACTGTGAGGAAAATACCAAAAGGATTCCACACCAGCCACGCTACCTCAAGGATTTTGTGATCACATCTTCCCGTAAAAAGGGGAAAACCGTTAGGAAGAAATGAATGATAAAGTTCCTAATATTTCTTTTATTATTGCAAATGATTAGTTACTGCAAGATTGTTACTAAGTGCATATATAGCACTGTATTGTAGGGAAGAGAGGCAAGAAAGAAATAGAAAAGTTTTTCCCCTCTGCATTCATTCTTTCTCTTTTCTGATATTCTTTTATTCTGTCATCCTCTGTCACCTTCGGTTGCTTTCAATTGGTGCTTTCATTGATCCTGACTTATCGTCATGGCGCATCTCCTCATGATGAGCTCACCAAACTTAACGTCAAACTAGAACAATTACTCCTTTCCCATGCCAATCTATCCAACACCCTCCATGACATAGCCAACCGCACAACAGTCCTCGAATCCCAGCCGCTCCCCAACCCTTCACACTTCCCATCCAGACCACTCAAATTTGACCTCCCCACCTTTAATGGCACTGATGCTCTTGGCTGGATCTTCAAAGTCAATCAATTTTTTGCTTATCACCAGACCCCTACTGATCAACGCATCCAGATCTCTTCCTTCTATCTTGAAGGCCAAGCTCTTGCATGGTTCCAATGGATGTTCAACAATGGGTTATTGTCATCTTGGGACTCATACATTCGCGCATTGGAACTACGATTCGCCCCTTCCAAATTCGATGACCCCATTGCTTCACTCTGTAAGCTCACACAAACCACCACCTTCCAAGATTACCTTTCGGATTTTGAAACCTTGGCCAACCGCATTTCCGATTACCCATAGAGTTTTTACCTTAACTGTTTCTTATCGGGTTTAAAGCCCAATCTCCGTCGGGAGGTCACTACCTTACTACCCCCAGATCTCCCTCATGCCATTGCCTTAGCCAAGCTCCACGAGGAAAAATTCCGCTCATCACCCTTACCCTTTAACCCTTTGGCCGTCCACCGCCATTTTCCCCACCTCCACCAAACACACCCTCTCCTGCCAAAACACTTCCACCGCTACTTCCCACACCTACAACCAAGCTTCCCATTAAAAAGCTAACCGAAGCCGAAATGCAATCTCGCAGAGAAAAGAATCTTTGTTTCAATTATGATGAACCCTATACTAGGGGTCGTCGTTGCAAACCACAATTTCTATTGCTTACTACCTTCGACGCAAAGGATGGTGCGGAGGATGCGTCCACGGACTTCCTAATTCAGAGGAGATCACTCAAGAGGCAAGTCTTATAAGCCTCCATGCATTCTCAGGTCAATGGTCCCCAAGAACATGTCGGGTTATAGGATCTATTCAGGGTTATGCAGTGCAAATTTTGATTGATAGTGGAGCAACACACAATTTTATTCAGAACAAGGTGGCCCAATTCCTTCATTTGCCAACCCAGCCAACACCAAGCCCATTAAGGGTGATGGTAGGTAATGGTGCCTTTTTACCTTGCTCTTCATTATGTCCTAATATAACTCTCACCTTGGACACTCATGATTTTTCCATCGACTTGTACCCATTGGACCTATCAGGCACTGATGTAGTTTTGGGTGTTCATTGGCTTTCAATGATCAGTCCCTTTGTTATGGATTACAATGGTCCATTTATGCGCTTTACTTGGCACGAGAAGCTCGTTGAGTTAAACGGGGATTCTGGCCCAAACCCTTTCCCTATATCGGCCCATCAGCTCCGTCATCTTCACAACACCAACCGGGTTGAAGCACTGTTTCAGTTAACACTTGATCACAACCCTTTTCCCACTACCCCACTTACAGAGCTTACATCCCAATCTAAAATCATACCTTCCACCACCGAACCACTTCTTCAATCCCTTCTCTCCCAATACTCAACCATCTTCTCTACCCCCACAGCCCTTCCCCCACCACGCACCACAGACCACGGAATCACCTTAGCCCCAAACACTCCTCCCATAACCAAGCGACCCTACCGATACCCACATTTCCAAAAACAAGAAATAGAAAATCAAGTACAAAAAATGCTTAACTCGGGATTCATTAAGCCAAGCAATAGTCCCTACTCTTCTCCGGTGCTTCTCGTTAAAAAGAAAGACAGAACGTGGCGATTCTGCGTTGACTATAGGGCTCTGAACGCTGCCACCATCAAGGATAAGTTCCCAATCCCTACCGTTGATGAGCTTCTGGATGAACTTGGTCATGCCTCGTGGTTCTCCAAACTTGACTTTTTTCAGGATTTCACCAAATCCTCATGCTCCCTGATGAGAGGGTCGCACCCTCACACAAAAATTGATTGCAAAATTAATGCAGTATAAACTAGGAAGTGACTCCTAGGTCGTCTCTCAAGGACCAAATGTGGTTCGTGGCTTAGGTCAAACACGAAGTGGGGGGGGGTTTTGAAAGTGTTTTTGTAATTCCAAATGAACTAAATGAAAACTGGAAATTAAATACAACCAAACACAATTGAAAACACTAAAATAAATGAACAAAGCGTGAAGACCGAACGGTCCTACAGATGACCGAACGGTTTCTAAAACAAGTGAGGAAATTGGAAATGCAAGAAGATAAAGAAGCTGAACAAAACAGACAACATGAAAATAGTAAATTGAATTAAAGTGAATGAAAGCAGTGAACCGACATTCCTAAAGCAAGATGTGTGAACTAATTAAAATGCAACGGACAATAAAAAAAACAAGTGGTGTTCTATTCAAATGAAATACTTAAACTAAAACATTAAATGTCCAACACAACTTAGAATTTAAAATTAAATGCTCAAGGTGCGTGACAAATTGAAATGCAAGAAATAAATAACAAAACACATCAACTCTATAATAACATGAAATGTCAAACTTAAACTAAAAAGTGAAATGTTCATTATAAGCGTAGGATAATATATATAGAAGAAACAAAAACTCTTGGGACATAACCGTGTGCACCTTCAATCAACATAATCAACACTTCCTTTTTTTTCTAAAAGAAATAAATTGAACGCCGCCATGTGTCTCTTTAATGAATCATCCTCATTCTCCATGAATCACTGTGCTTCCCATCTTAAAAGAAAGAAAAAAAATCGTGCTACACCTCTTCTTCCAGAAAAATAAATGCAAAGAAAAGAAATTGAATCTCCACATGTGCACCGCTTGCATCCCACTCACTATGAATCAGCGTATACTCTTTCAAAAGCCAAAAACATTCAATCACAAAATGCTGGACCGAAAATGAAAAGGGGCGAAAATAAAAGAAATGCAGCCAAGCCAAGGATTTAACGTTGAGCCCTCATTTTATCCACAGCCAACAAGAATGAATATGAATGTATCAGCGTGCACAAGTAAAGAAAAAACAAAATTGAATAAGAGCTTCATTCTAAGAGAAAAGAAAGTGCGGAGGTTGCTGCTCACAACATGCTGGATGCAGCAGCTCAAGCCAAAAAAAAGAAAAATGAATCCCTCCGTCCAGCCCCTTACGCGTGCTGCTGCTGCTGGTTCACACGTCCCACTCTCCCCTGGATGTGACATTGATGGATTGAAACTTCAACCAAAAGAAGTGTACGGAACCAAATGAAAAGGAAAGAATTAAATTCAGCAAAATGAAATAAACTTGGATCTCTCATTCACGCTAGCATAACATCTCCTATGAATCACCATGCTTTACTTAAACAAAGAAAGAAAACACCGTGCACATCTCTGCTCCACATTCCCGTGCTGACACCTTTCTTCTCCAATGCCCAATTAGTGCAGCGTGTGCTGCTCCCCTATCCGTGTGCTCCTCTTACTGGACCAGGTGGCGGCTGGAACAGCTCCAGGCCGAGACACCTCCTTCCAGCACACCTCCTTTCACTCCCAAGCATCCTATCCGTAACCCTCCATCTCCCAGTTTTTTTCTTTCTCCAGCTCTCCCCCCGTGGTGTCTACAGCTCCGCTCCCCAGGCCTCTCTTTTTTTAAACCCTCATGTGCCCACTGGATGCAGTCATTGTGAAGGCCGGATGCGTCAGCTACTGGACCGTGAATTTTTCTGCCAAGCTGCTGGGTTGTGTGCATTATTCTCCAAGTTGTTGGATTCTTTTCTTTTGCCACCTCAACAGCTCTCTTCACTTCTGCTTTGGGCCATGACCGTGCATGCCATCTCTGGACTTTTTCTTCTTTGCTGGATTGAAAACCGAGTTGCTGCTGTGCGTGATGTGCAACCGTGAACTCCAAAGCTGCTGGGGCATGCTTTCTCATTGCCACCCCCATCCACGTGGACTGCTCTTTGCTGTTCGTCACCCCCTGCTGCCAGCGTGTGGGCTGTGACACTTCCAAAAAAAACGTGGCAGCACCTCCAATTGGTTTTCTCGGCTGGACCATGTGCTTTTCCATTCACCAATTAACAATCACTTTTCCTCTTCACTCATTTTAGTTTAAAGTATATTGATATGGCATTTTCTTTTGACCTCCAAATGTTCCAAATTGTATTTCCAACATTTTCCCTGCAATTAATAATGCAAATAATTTGCTCAAATAATCCAAATTAATTAAAATTAGAATTTTTGGTCAAATTAAGCACAATTAGTAAAAATGGGAAAATACTGGACAATTAAGCACAATTCCCCGATTAAATCCAGTACAATAAACTAAGTGAAATCAATAAAATATTGATTCATCACTCCCAACTGATAAAGAGAAAACCGCATTCAGGACTCACAATGGCCATTTCGAATTTTGGGTCATGCCATTCGGACTGTGCAATGCCCCTTCTACCTTCCAAGCTACCATGAATGATCAGTTTAGACCCCATTTACGTTGTTTCATCATTGTTCTTTTTTATGACATCTTGGTCTATAGCTCCACACTGACAGATCATGTACATCACTTAGAAATCACTTTCAAACTGCTTCTCTCGAATTGTTTTCGTTTGAAAGGTAGCAAATGCACCATCAACACTTCGTCTATTCAGTACCTCGGTCATGTGGTCTCCGACAGAGGCGTTCAACCAGACCCTGCTAAATTGGCTGCAGTCAGTTTTTGGCCCACCCCCAATACAGTCAACTCCCTTAGAGGTTTTTTGGGCTTAACAGGGTTCTACCGGAAATTTTTTGCAGGTTACGCCTCCATTGCTCAACCTCTCACCGATCTCCTCAAGAAGGACAACTTTATGTGGAACGATAATGCACAAGCTGCATTCACCACCCTCAAAAATAGGTTACTGGCTTCACCTGTCCTAGCTCTTCCTAAGTTTGACTCAGTGTTCACTGTTCAAACAGATGCTTCAAGAATTGGAATGGGAGTAGTCCTTTCGCAAAATGGTGACCCAATTGCCTATTTCAGCAAACAATTTTGTCCTAAGCTACGCAACTCTTCCACTTACATTAGGGAATTGTGTGCCATTACTTATGTTGTTCAAAAGTGGTGTCAATACCTCTTAGGACGCCGTTTTGTGATTCAAACTGATCAAAGGTCGATCAAGGAACTCTTATCTCAAACGGTTCTCACACCTGAACAACAGAATTACCTTTTTAAGTTGTTGGGTTTCGACTTTGAGATCCAGTATCGACCAGGCAAGACCAACAATGCAGCCGATGCTCTATCACGCATTGAGGACCCAGCTCAACCTTTTTCCACGTCCCTTCTTGTATTGACAATTCCCCAATTGGATTTTCTACAGGACCTCAAGTCCTCCTTACATAATGACCCTGCCTTTGTTACTCTCAAAGACAAGATCGTTACTGCTCCACATGACTATCCTCATTATTCGATCCAGGAAGGCCTCATTATCTTCAAGGATAAGATTTGGCTGCCATCCACATGTTCCTATATACCATTGCTCCTCCATGAATTTCATTGCACTCCTTTAGTAGGCCACATGGGCATCTCCCGTACATTGAGCAAGATTTTGTCTTCTTTTTATTGGCACGACATTCTCAAAGATGTCAAGCAATTTTTTGAGCAATGCACAGTTTGTCAACAGACGAAGTTGCCTACTCAACGCCCTGCCGGCTTGCTCCAGTCGATTCCTCCTCCATCACACTGTTGGGAGGATTTGTCACTTGATTTTATCATTGGCCTTCCTCCTTATAAGAATTTCACTACTATTCTCGTGGTTGTGGATCGATTTTCAAAAGGGGCACACTTCGGTATGCTTCCCAAGTCCTTCACTGCTACAAACGTGGCCCAATTGTTTGTTGACATTGTCTGTAAACATCATGGGTTACCTCGCAGCCTTATCTCCGACCGTGACCCGATATTCTTGAGTCAATTTTGGAGAGATCTTTTCAGACTCAGTGGCACCAAGCTTCGAATGTCCACAGCATACCACCCCCAATCGGATGGGCAGACAGAGGTGGCTAACAAGGTACTACAACAGTATCTTCGATCATTTGTGCATCACAAGCCCTCCCTTTGGGGTAAATTTCTCTCTTGGGCTGAATGGAATTTCAATACCTCCGTCAATTCTTCCACCGGTTTCACTCCTTTTGAAGTGATGTTCGGTCGAAAACCTCCTCTAATTCCTCCCATGCTTTCCGAAGACACAACCAACGCAGCTGCTCAATCCGAACTCTCCATTTGTACTGCAATACTTCAGAAACTAGCAACTAATCTCAAAAAAGCCCAGTCGTCTATGAAGTATTGGGCAGATAAACATCGTAGGGATTTACACTTTATAGTAGGTGATTGGGTGTATATCTGCCTACGGCCACGTCGACAATCAACTGTTACCGGTGCAACCACTACAAAGCTTATGAAACGTTTTTTTGGTCCCTTCCAAATTACCAAGAAGAATGATGAAGTTGCCTATGAAGTAAACTTGCCACCTTCTGCCAAAATTCACAATGTATTCCATATAAGTCTCCTCCGTCCTCACAAGGGGTCACTACCATCATCTCCTCTATCCCTCCCACCTAACATTGAGGATCACCAACCAATTCTGGAACCAGTTGCAATTTTGGATTGAAAGAGCAATACTGATTTCCCCACATCCGATATTCAAGTATTGATCCAATGGAAGGGCTTGCCTTTGGAAGAAGCAAGTTGGGAATCTTGGTCTCAGATCCAACAACAATTTCACCTCGAGGACAAGGTGCTTCTTGATCAAGGAGGGGATGTAAGGACTGCAGGACCCATATTACTTGATTCACCTACAGGCCCAATAACCACTTCACATACAGGCCCTACTACAGGTCAAAACCAAGCAGTTACAACAGATGAGGACTGTGAGGAAAATACCAAAAGGATTCCATGCCAGCCACGCTACCTTAAGGATTTTGTGATCACATCTTCCCGTAAAAAGGGGAAAACCATTAGGAAGAAATGAATGATAAAGTTCCTAATATTTCTTTTATTATTGCAAATGATTAGTTACTGCAAGGTTGTTACTAAGTGCATATATAGCACTGTATTGTAGGGAAGAGAGGCAAGAAAGAAATATCCCCTCTACATTCATTCTTTCTCTTTTCTGATATTCTTTTATTCTGTCATCCTCTGTCACCTTCGGTTGCTTTCAAGAAGGCAATGGAATGGAATGACCCATGAAAGGATGGTGCACGCCAGGTGTTTGTGAAATGGTCCACTGAAGGAATGGTGAGTGTTTAAGGTCTCTAAGCTCAGAAGGCCTTCCAACATGAAAGGAAGATAGAGGAGAGTGTGATGAATTGTCACACAACAAGTGATCCAAGAGCATAAAGTTCTGGAGTAAACTCAACAACATTTCATTTATACTTCAAAGATGATTTTACAAAGGAGAGGTCCTTCTATTTATAGGCGAAGAAGGACCTTCTATTTTGCACCTTCATTCTCATAGTTAATTTTCAAATCTTTAAAATCATTCTTTAAAATTTTATGAGCAACATCTAGTTTTTAATATTCATTTAGCAATTCAAGAAATGCCTTTTGTAAATCAAATTCATCACTTGACTCAAAACTAGAATCACTTACTTGGCTTCCAGCATCTTCTAAGTCTGCCATTAAACAGAGATTTGTTTCCTCGTCTGATTCACTAGCGCTTGAAGAACTAGAAGCGTTTTCTTCCCATGCTATGTAGGCTTTCTTCTTCTTGGGAAATATTCTTTCCTTCTTTTCTTCACTTTTCTTGTTTTTAGGACAATCAGTTTTCACATGTCCTCTTTCTCCGCATTCATAGCACTTGACGCTTGATGGAGAACCTTGATTTTCTTTTCTTTCTCCATGGTACTTATCTTTTCCTTTTGCTTTCATGAATTTTGCAAACTTCTTTATCATGAGGCTCATGTTTCCTTCATCATCGGAATCATCATCTTCAATTTTTCTTTAACTTTTTCCCTTAGAAATTTCAGATTTGAAGGCAAGCGTCTTTCTTTTGCCTTGATCCTCTTCTGCAGTTAATCTTTTCAATTGAAGCTCGTGCTCACGAAACTTTTCAAAGAGAATCCCCATTGACATCTGAGTGAGGTTTTCAGACTCCGAGATGGCAGTCACCTTTGGTTGCCAAGACCTGTCCAATGATTTTGAATATTTTTACATTCAATTCATCAGTGTCAAAAGTCTTACTCAACCCTGTCAAGTGGTTCACAATGTGAGTGAAGCGCTTTTGAACATCTGAAATGGTTTCTCTAGGCTGCATTCTGAACATCTCATACTCCTAGATGAGCGTGTTCTTTCTTGCGCGTTTCACGTCATCTGTACCTTCATGTGACTCTAAGAACCTCCCACATTTCTTGTGCTGTCTTACAAACTGAAATTCTATAGAATTCATCAAGTACAACAGCAGATGAAATAATATTACGAGCTTTAATATCAAATTGAGCTCTTCTATTTTCCTCAGCAGTCCAGTTAAAGTATGGTTTTTCTACTTCTACACCATCAACAATACTTTTTGCAATATAAGGACCATTTTGTACTGCTTCCCAGATGCCTCTGTCAACAGACCCCATAAATATTTCCATTCTGACTTTCCAGAATGCATAGTTATCACCAGTAAAAAGTGGTGGTCTGTTGATGGAAGCACCTTCGGCATATACTTGATTTTGATGACCGACAATTTTCGAAAAAAATTGAAAGAATATCAAAGCAAGCTCTGATACCAATTGTTGGTACAACTGGTATCGAAGAGTCGTGTAGTGAAATAAAAATTAGCAAATAGCAGAAAGCGTGTTCGATAACAACTCAAGTTAAGATGGTTCATTTTTTTATAAAATTAGTTTTCTGAGAGAAAATTTATCGAACAGTTGATGTACGGAAATATAAAGAGAGTAGGGAGTAGAAAAATCACAAAAATGATTTTTATCCTGGTTCGAATCAAAAGATTCTACGTCCAGTCGTTAATCACTATGACTAGTGATTAACCTTTTTCACTAAAAATAGTTTTACAGTTACAATATAGTGAATGCAATAAGAATGATAAAACCATCCTTCGACGAACGAACCGGAAAGGTGCTTCCTTCGACCAACAAATCGGAAGCGAACAACCACACTTTCCTTCGACCAACGAACCGAAACAGTGCAGTTAGAATCTTCCTTCGACCAACGAACCGGAAGATAGCAGCGTTGCCAACTCGTAGAGAACCGCTTCGACCTTTGACACACAAAGCGCGAGCTTCTCCTATTCACGAGACCAGGCAATGCAATGAACCAGCTTTTTAGAACTTCCTCAGTTATACTGTATTCTTAAAAAGCTCAAAGTTATTTGCTAAAGTGTTTGGCGAAGGTATATAAAGCCTACTGGTCCGAAACTGAAAAGACGCATTACAACTACCAGTGATAATCGACTATTGTAAGTGATAATTGATTATATGCGAGACTTGGAACAGTTTGGATTTTTAACTCTTCAACCGATCGGCTCAAGTTCTTCATCTTCTGCCGCTCGATTTGATTTGTCACAGCCTCCTATCGTTCGGTCTTCAACTATGTTTGGCTTGAGCCTTATCACCTTTTGTCGTTCGGCTTGGTTACTTATATCTTTCCAACGTTCGGTGCTAGCTGCTCGGTCTCAGTCATTCCTTGCTACAGCTCAGCCGAACTACTTGCTCTCAGTCAAGTCTTAAACCGTTCGGTCATGCCTTGAAGTGTTACAAATCGTTCGGTCTTTTACTACTATGCTTCATTCAGCCTTTTATCAGTGTTCAGACTTTAACTGTTTTCAACACTGTTCGATCTTTTACTGCGTTCGGCCTTCAATTGTTACACTTCGTTCGGCCTTCAATTGTTATGCTTGTTCGGTCTCCAATTATTACGACCGTTCGGTCTCAGTTATGCCTTTGCTCTCAACTTCAGCGTCCACCCGCTCGGTCTCGTTCATGCCCCACTTGATCTTGGTCATGCCTTCTACCGTTCGATCTTAAGTTGTGTTCGGCCATGAACAGTGTCCGGCCATAAACAATATTCGGCCTTTTTCTAATTGTAGTCGTTCGGTCTTCGTCTGATAGTGATCGTTCGGTCTGCAACTTACTTTTGTTCTTTTTCTTTGCTGATCATTGTGTATATATGCTTTTAAACTTGATGCAGCAAGAGTCTTCATATTCTTCACTTTGTAGCATCATCAAAATTACTAACTTCAAAACACCAATGCTCCTCATTGGTAACAGGGGGAAGCTCGCGATTCGAATCCCTAGCCCCACTTTGTTGGAGACAATGGAGGCGCCAGAGACAATGGAGACGCCGGTGATGGACGAATTGTAGCGGGATGGCGGTGGACGCAGCAAGCAACCCGCGAGAGAAACCAGACCGCGAAGTGGAGATTTCTTTGCATGAGAGAAATGGAGGACGCGAGGACTACACGTTTGGTGGTGTTGGTTCGTCTAGTGGTGATGGAGGTCGTAAAGGAAGAAGAAGAACGAGGAGTTGCAGGGAAAGAAGAAGAACGAGGAGGTGCGCTAGGGGAAGAAGAAAATGTTTTAGTAATTTGAACAAGTAAAAGGGCTACTACCTCGGTTCAACAAATAAACGAGGCAGGAAGAACACAACTAACTCGGTTCATTTGCTAACCGATGCAGTAGGGCTTTGATGAAAAGTTGTCAGTCTGACTTACAGGGTTGGGTTGATTTGTAAAGGCTTTTATACTTCGGTTTCGTAAATAACCGAGCAGTAGAGTGAATGGGTTTCGATCTTGAGTGAACCGACGCATATAAGTTCGTCTTAATTACAAAAATATCACCACATTTTAATATGTTTCGATTTTGCAAAAATCAATGCATATTAAACGCGTTAAAAAACTGTTTTTTTACTACTGATATAATCTCATAAATCTTATATTTTCTATAAAAATTCAAAATTTAAACAATCATATTATTACTTAAACATAACCTACTACTCTGAAAAACAGAATTACATTCGTTTCTCTTGTTCATTTTAGATTTTAGATATAATTATGACTCGGTACTTAAATAAAGTTCTAATAAAAAGTTATTGCTTATAGTTTTTTTTTTATATTTTATCCATTAAAATTGTGCTATTGTTTATGGAATAATGCAAAGCATAGATAAACTTGGAGCGACCCCTTTCATCTTGAAAGTGGATTTTTGATAAATTTAATTCAATGTCATTGTCGTATCAAGGAGTAATCATTGCAGAATCACTTATTAAGCCGACATGGTGTCTTTCCGAAAGTGCTTTTTGGAAGGTTACCATATAAATAAAAGACCAAACATGGCTTCCTTTAGACCTACAATTTTCTACTTAATAACTCACGACACAGAAGCATTTAAGGGTAGATTGAATAACTTCGTGATTTATTTGAATAAAGCTTTTAATAAAGACTTTAGAAAGGAAAAGGAAAATGGAAAATTAAAAATACTTTTTATACTAAAATTAATGTATATACAATTTAAAATTACAAATAATATATATATATATATATATATATATATATATATATAAATTTTATAACTATATATAAAAAAATACAGGTATTTAATGTTTCTTTTCAATTTTACTTTCTTAATAACTATTTTTTAAATTTTTTAAAGACTTTAAATTTTACTATACTTTCTGTATTATATTATATTATATTGTATTGTGTATATATATATATATATATATATATATATATATATATATATATATATATATATATATATATATATATATATATATATATATATATATATATTAAAAGAGATACACCTCTTTGTGTTTTTTTTCAATTTTACACTCTTAATTTTTATTTTAAAATTTAAATATAATTCATAATAAAAAAGCTATTTGTTTTTAGTTTTATCATTTTAGTAGTTCTTTTTTAATTCAAATAATTACTCATTATAAAATAATTATTTACAGTATTTCGAATTCAAATAATTACTCATAATAAAAAATTATTTATACAATATTATTTATAATATACTTTATTTTAATAACTAAAATTTATTTTATTTATAACTATATCTGTAATTAGATATATATTTGTTTTTTCAATTTTAACTTTTAATTACTACTTTTAAAATTTAAATAATTTGTATATAATTATAAATGTGTACACTTTTAAAAATTAATGTATACATAAAATATTTTTAAAATTTATTTTCTTTCTCTTCTAAAACTTTTTATCAATAAATTAGTTTATCCTTTTCTACTTGGAGAATATTATGTTAAATGTGTATTTGAGTTGAGGGATTTAGTCCTTGAAAAATAAGTGAATAAAATACGAAGATAAAGACGTTTTTTTATTTTTAATTTAAAGAATGTTAACTATATGAGATATTTTAATTTAAATCAAGGACAATTTTTCTTACTCTTTCATTGTGTACCTCTGTTCATTAATCATATTCATGTGTTTGGAACTTTCTTTTACAGAACATTTTTTCTACGAGACTCCTTTGCTGTATATTGGTCAATCACTTTTGATTGCAAAATGAATAAATAAATATATGTAATAGAGAAAAAAAATATATTAGATCATTAGGTTTATCCTGGTTAAAATATCATATGAATTCATAGTGTAAATTGCCCCATCCTTGGATTAGTTTTGAAATTTTATATTAGTCCAAAAGTTAAAAATAATTTTTAATTGGTTATTAATATGAAATAATTTACATGAGGAATTTACATAATAAATAAATATTATATAGATATTAAAGATTTATTATAATGGTATGATAATAGCAAACAATTCTTAGTAATATGTTGAGTCATATGCTCAACATATAGCATTATCAACTTTGTTATGAGGAGAAATTATTTAAAATTTGATAATGTGACAAGAGACAAATAATGAAAGTGAAAGTTTTTGGTATTAATTATTTACACCGTGATTTTAGGGAGGGAAAAGCTAAAAAAATATTTCAAAATTCACACACAATTATGTATGTAAACTTCATCACAAGATTGGAAAGGAGAACACTTTAAGCACTTTTTTTCTTCTTTTCTTTATCCCTTACATTTTATAATTAAGCCTCTTTGGAATTGAAAAAAAATAAACGATTCCATTAATTCCCTACAACTTTATGGAAAAAAAAATATATTATTTTGGCAGGCAAAAAAAATAAATCAGTTTTTCTTATTCACATCAAAGTAGAATGAAAAATAATAAGCAAATATAAGGGTTTTCGTGATTTCTAAATTTATCATTAACCTTTACACAAGTATTTTTGGAAGAATATGATTAGAATACGTAATGTTTAATCTAATATGGGATTTAAAGAAAAAATCAAGTAAAACTTTTAAAATATTTTTTAAGAGAACTTTTATAAAATATAGAATCGTAATGTTTGAAAGAAATTGATAGATTTACAAAAATTTAAGAGATTTAATATATTTTAAAAAATCAAAAATATTTTTACCTTTACGTTTGTACCGTGAAATACATGTTTACCCGTTATTATATAAATTAAGTAGATCAAAGTTTATTTTATTGACACCGACGTTTAATACTGTAGTCAATCATCTAATATACAAATATAATTTGATTTTAAACTACATGTCATTATTAAAATTATTAATAATAGAAATGGAAGAAGGATAATTGCACAATAATTGGACTCTTGCGATCAAGAGATTAAAAAAAACATATATATTGAAAAAGATAATAAATAAATAAATAATAGAGTTTGGATTAAAAAAAGAAATTAGTATATATAAATATCTATAAAATGGTATTTTAATTTAAAAATAATAAAAGTTAATTATTTTAATAATAATAGATTCTAATATAAATAGTTATCTTATAACTTTTTTTCATATTTTTAAACCACATCATCTTTTTACATACAACTTTTTTAAATTAAGTGACTTCTCTATAAGGGATTATTCTTTGCTTGTTAGTTTGAAGATCAAAGATGACTAATGTAATTCTTGAGACCAACTCTTCACATCCATCTAACAAAATAAGTTGGTATTTTACTTCTCTCTTCGGTCTATTTTGTTTTCCTTTGCATGTGAATTATCTTGAGTTGTATGTAAGCAATTATCTCGAGGAACCTCTAGTAATCAATGGTCCTAATTAGGGTTGGACAAAAGTAACTGATTTGTAGTGTACTAGAGTTAATTATATTATATTATACTAAAAAAAATTTGTCCATTTTTACTAAAAGTTAAATATATTATTTTATGGTTTAGTTTTTAAAAACTTAACTTATAACATTTTCGGTTCAGTTAGCTGCGAGAATTGTTATGTGTTTTTTCATTCCTCTCTCATTTTCAATTTTTCAATTATTCCTCCTTCAATCTAACGTAGTTATTAAATTTATTTTTATATTAAATTTATTTTTATATAACATGGTTACGGAATTAACATTGATTTATATATATATATATATATATATATATATATATATATATATATATATTAATTATGTTAACTAAATTAGTTTCTAATCAAAACTTAAATTAATCTTTAATATTAGTTACTAAAATTTGAATTACTTATTTATACTATATTTTAAATTAGTCTCTGATAAAGTTAGTGACTAATTTTATTATTTGAAAAATTAATATTTTATTAAAAATTAATAAATGTTATCATCAATTGACCTGTCATAGGAATAAACCATAATAATACGAAAATATGACCTCAAACCCAACTTTAAGAAAGAGTGCATTATCATCCATAAATATTAAACAGTTCATAAAACTCTAAGCGATTATGAAAGAAAAATGTGGTTATATATGACAAGCATTAGCTTTTTAAATTTGAGAAGATACATAAAGCATCATCTTTATAAATTTGAAATTTTCTTTAATCGCTGAAACAATATATTTTAAAAAACAAAGTTAATAATCTCTGAGCAAACGTAAACGAATATGATAATCGAGAAAGAATACTAAAATGGAAACAAGAATTTGTATACTGATTTGATTCTACTAAAATTTATATTCAATTTCAATCTAAAGAACTTTGAGTTGAATTATTTTAGTAAACTTAGATGCATCAAGTATGAAACACACTCAAGTATAAATACTTATTAAAAATAACTCCAATCAAATGTAAAATCCTATCAACCCTTATTGTTACAAGAAATGCGACAAGAAAGACTTGGAAAGATATCACTGTAATTGAATAATGGTCCTCAAAGCCAATTCCAGCCATTGTAAAGAAGAAGAGAATAATGGGTTGAATTGAGTTGAAGTGGAAGAATGTGATGTGAATTTGATTGTGTGTGGGTTATTTATATATATGTATCGAGACAGGGGAATGAGAAAGAAAAATGGAAAAGATGGGTTGAAAGAATCTACTCTATTTTTTTTTACCTACATAATCTACTGCCTTTTTTTTACATAGAGAATCTGTCAACTTTTTTTCTTTTTAATAAATTTTTCTTTATATAATAGAGTATCAATTTTTCTCAGTTCAATAAAAATAAATATTACTTTATAATTCTCAACAATTAGAACTTGTTGAGATAGCTTCTGATACATTTTCCTTAGTTTAGTAAGTCGTATAATTCTGTATAATTAACAATTATTTTGTTATTAAATAGTGTTAAAATCAGATTTTAGAACTAATTCTGCATAGTTAACAATTACTTTGTTATTAGATAGTGTTAAAATCAGATTTTAGAACTAGTGCACTATTAAAATTAGTACAATTCAGTTTAAAATTAGTAGTTCAGTTAAGATTAGTGATGTTTACAATTTAGTTAGTAATTCAGTTTATATTGTAGTTTACTACAATTTAGTATAGTTCAGTTCAGTCTAGTTTGATAAAACAAAAAACAGTTCAGTTTGTCTGAACAATTTTACAGTTCAGTTTAGACATATTAGTTTTTAGTTAAGTACAATTTTTAGTAGTGTAGTACAGTTCAGTTCCATTTGTCCATCCCTAATGATATATGTTGATTGCCTTTTTGTTCTTCATAAAGACATATAGAGTTTTTTGTGCTTTTGGAGGTATTCATAAATATATTGAGCTATTTGGTTATATTGTATAAGGAAAACTAATTACCTTATTGTTAAGTTTTTGGTGCTTAGAGAATTGGAATTTGCATTGTTTATGTTTAAGTTGCATGAAATTAGTTGAATTGCTAATATTAGTGTTTGAGTATGTTGAAAATGGTCATATTGTTTGTAATTGACTGAATTGATGAACTTAGATTTGACCATTTGAGTATACAGTTTGACATTAAAAAATATTTTTGAATCAAAAGAATATCAATTTGATCATTTCATTTTTCAAATCACTTTTGATTAGTGTTATCTAGTACGGCAATGAACAATAATTGTGTAGAGCTGAGCTAAAGTTTGGTTATACAAGTCAAGAATGTAAACTTCATTTTTGTTAAAATAAAGACCAGATCAATGCAAAATCTAATCCATTACGTAGAAAAAATAAAGATTTTGTGAATATTTTTTCTTCTATACTTTTATATACGTTGTTAATTTTACTATTTTTATTAAATGTATGATCAAACTGACGAACTAATAGAAAAAACAACGTTTTTCAAGATTTTCTATTTGAGTGAACTCTGCTTCGCAGTTCCATTTTTTTCAACCATTTTCTTTTGTGTTATTCTCCACCTATATATTTTTTTCTCTATACCGGAAAAGCAGTGCATAAACTTAAAAAGGAAAAAGAAAAGCAATGAGGTATAATTATCTACTGAAAGCCTTCATATAATTGCTACTTTTTCTACAAAGTGTTTTCTATGATATGATGTATGTCATATTAATGGTTTTGTACCTATCTCCTTTTCTAGTACACAACCCCTTCCCCACCCTTGAATAAAATAAACACCAAATCCATGCAAAATCTAAACTTCATTCTTCTTAAAAATAATTCTTGTAAAAAATTGCTAATAATGGCCACAGAATGAAGCAAAAGGGTAGAAATGTTGGTGATGTTGCAGCTGCAGCAGCAGAGGCAGAAGGGTCCTTGGGCACAGGTACTGAACCAAAAACATTTGCACCACTTGTGTTTGTTGTGTTTAACACTGACGAACTTATACTGCAATTTCAATTCAACCATCATATATATGATTTCTGATTTCTCACAAGTTTTTGTTGCAGAAAGAGAGAAAGAAAGATATAACATGGTTCAAGATTTTCACCTGGTGGATGCATACTGACATGTTCCACTACCTGCAATGCAACACATGAATTGATCACTAAGAGTTTATAATCAACCAAGTTGTTTATAATATAGAGATTCAAACTGCTTGGTTTCTCAAATTCAGCGAAATTTAGAAGAAAATATGTTAAATATGTTGTAATTTTTTATCTTTAATAACGTAAAATTAAGTGAATATAGTTTTTTAAATCCAGCTACTTTAAATTTTTGGCATATTAAATAAGTTTCAGTATGACATTTGTTTCCACACATATTTTTTTTTTCAATGTTAGATTGAAATGTCATTTAATAAGTTAAAAAAATTAATATTATTAAATTAAAAAAATTATATTTATTCATTCTTAAAGTTTAAAAATTAAAATATATCAAAAATTTAAACTAAAGATGAATTTCAATTTCATCTTTAAATTAAACACTAAAAACATGCTAACATCAAAATCAAAACTTGTACAAAGTTGGAAGTTAAAAATAATGAAACCTTACAAAAAGTCCTAAGTATTAGATGTCATTTTAACTATAAGGGTCCTTACAAAAGTAGACACATTTATTATTATACACATAATGTTTTTTGGAAAACAAATTGTGATAAAAAGGATTGATTACCTTGGAGACTGAGAAGATATAGGAGGCTTTTGAGATACTTTCTGTAATAAAGTAAGAAAGGAAAAAAGCTTGAGATACTTTTTTAGTTGCTATGTATTCCCCCAAGGCAGTTTGAAAGTGTGTTCATTCAAAGATGCAGTAAAATATTTCCAAAAAAGATGATGATGCAGTAAAAGCTTATTTTATTTTTCTGCTGTCTGTGCAGAATGGAACCCTAGAATCCACCAGAGATAGTTCTGATCACACCAATCAGAAGCAATGTGCCTGTTCTTGACTTGTTGCACATTTTCATTTGTCTCTTATTCTTAAATTAATAGTCACCTACCCTAAACCTTTATCAAAATATTAAACTTTTCTTTTGTACCAAAATGTCTAATATTAACTCTTAAACATCTTCCTGAGAATAAGAGTTAGAAATAGAATGATAACTAGAAGCCTTACTTGGATTAGTGCTAGTGATGACAGCAACTCCACCAAAATTGCAGCTATTAGGAACAGGGTTCTTCTGATAATACTTATTGAAGGCATAAGAAGCATGGTCTCTAACAGAATTTGGGAAGTAACAGGTTCCACCAGGTTGAATTGCAGAGCAATCAGTGGCACCATAGCCACAAGCATAGTCCAATGCAACTTGCAAGGCTCTCTGTGAGGCAGTAGGACTTGCAGTGCACCAGCTTGCACCTGAGGAATAAATTGGAGAATTATTTGGTGTGATGATTGGGAGTGTGGAGGCTGGAGAAACTGTATCAGGGTTTGAATTAGGATTCAGAATTGGAGATGATGAAGTGATTGGAACTAAGTTGGGAATTGTAGTGATTGGTGTGGTGATGTCCCTTTGAGTGCTTGACTTTGACCCTCTAAATTCTACTTCTTTTTCTTCATCATGCCTTAGTGCTTCCTTTTCTGGCTTACTTGAACCTGTATTTTAGATAACAGTCACAGGGTTATCTATGTTTATTATTATACTATTTTATCACTGCAACCATGTGATTCTGCATCTGTAATGGTGTACCCTTTTTTTGTTCTTAATTAACTCACCAGTAGTTGGTGTTGTCATCTCACATCAAATTTAAAAACTTCAGCATTTTTTTTACTTCAATAGCAAAATCACTTACAAATTTTATATATATCTCACATGTTGCAGCATATTTTTTTTACACTATATATCTGCCTAAAGAATAGTGTTATGAAATGAAGAATAGTTTTTTTTTTTCACAACTACTGGGAATAAACAGAAATAATATGACTTAGTCTGTAGGCATTTTTTTCTTAGGAGTTAAAAGTGCTGACTGGATTCAAATTGTTCCTGCAGCATTCAACTTAGCATGAAACCAAAACTGTACTTATATTCAAAATTTTGCATAATTGCATAGAAACTAATTATTAGACCCTTATCCTGATATTAGAGTGGATCTAGAAAGGCCACTAGAGACAAGTAGGGTATCTTTTGCATAGAGACATGAGCCAAAAAAAGTTGGACCCTTTGCATCTTTTCAGGAAACGGTAGAACTGGAGCAAGATTGAATACAATACAACAACTCTATTCCATGTGAAACTGCAATATCAACCAAAATACAGAACAGACAGCACTTTCAATTCAAAAATCATGGATAGAAAAAAGTGCTCAATTGGTAAACTATAGTGCAACATAAACAGCATGAAAGAGTGGAAAATAAATTTGGAAAAGATAACTGCACCCAACTGATCTAACATGTTTATCTTATAAACTTGAACAACAACAAAAGTTGAAAGAAAAAGGACTGAGACTATTGAAATCCCAAACTCTGGTGCAGAAAATGCATTTTTGGGGTTACAGAATACAAAAACACTATCCAAGTGGTACAAAGAATCTAGGACTAAAAGAGAAAAGAAGAAAACAATACACCATAAAGATAAAGAACACAAAAGGAAGCAGTTCAAAACAGAAGAAAATGAGCAGAGAGGAACATTATCTTAAAGCAGAAGCAACTTAGCTTTATATTGTATATCCATAGAATAGAAGAATAGAGAGAAAGGAGGCAAATGAAGAAAAGGGGAGAAGCAGAAAGAGACCAAAGAAAGAAAAATGGAAACTAAATTACCTGAACAAAGGAAATGAGCAAGTACAAGAAGTAGCACATAGTAATTCACACTTCTTTCCATGTTGACTCTTGTTCTTGTGCTGCTTTGGTATACTTTTTGTTGTTCCTTCTTCTTCAATGTGGCTCCCAAATAACACTTGTTCTTCCCTTGAAACAGCTAGAGAGAAATGAAGATATCATAAACTAGAGATGATGTGTGTGGTGTTCAGTGAAAGGTGTTTTGATGGCTATTCATGTGAATGAAAAGATACACATGAATTTATAGAGCATGTGAAGTGTGAGAGAGAAGGTAGGAGAAGATTTGAGAAAGGAAACATGGTGTGTGAGAGGGTGCAAGCAAGAGAAGGAGGGAAAATGTGGGGCAAAAGGGTTGAAAAGAAAGTAAAGAAAGAATGGAAGTGTTTGGATTTTAGGGTGAGTGAGTGTTAGTGATCATTGTAATGATGGTGCTGATGTGAGTTGCTGTTACCTTTCTCTATTCTATGCTTTCTTTTTACTGTTTTATAGACTTATTATTGATGCTATTTATTATTATTCTTCTTCATCACTTTCTTTTTCTTTTTTGCATTCCCTTTATTCTTTGCTGAATATAAAACTTGCTCCAATTATGTCAAAAACTTGGCACTCTGCTTGATCATTAACCAATAATATGATGCATAAATTGAATATATAATTGTGTGAGCCTTTAGTTATGCAAGGATTTAAATGGCAAGTGGTGTTTTTTTGCAATTGGGGTATATAGTGTATATGTTATTTCAATACCTATCATTCTATTATTGTTTTGTCTTCAGTCACTTAACTAATTCAAAATTTTAAATCAAATCAATTAAATTTGATAATAATTAATTCAAATTTTAGATTTATAATTTATCAATCCAATAACTCAAAAATAAATAAATGAAGAAATCTTTTAATTATTAATTGTTATGTATTTAATTTTACAAGAAAACCATGAACTTATTTTATAGTTTTTTTTTAAAATTATTAGTTTATAGAAGTCAATTATATCAAAATATAACTTATACTTCTTTGAATGACAGGATTATATGTAATTTTTCTTAAAAAGTAATATTTAAAAAAAACTTTGGATGTCTATCCAACAATTACTTTTATTAATTCAAACTAAATCAATCTGCTTTTAAAAATTAGTTTGATTTTAAAAGTACACAAAATTTGAAAATATTAAACAAATTAAAACTAATAAATTTTATTAGCTAACGTTTTATTTTATTCTAAATATGATATAAATGGTAATTTTTAAAACAAAAATATCCCTTCACTAAAAATGTGTCTGTGACTTTTATTGCAACTTATTGTATTCTTCAATAAAAGAAATATATTGTGTTATTGAGTGCTTTAAAGAAAATGATTAGATAATAACATCTATAAATAAGCTCTTTGATACTTGCAGTGATGCTTCAAAATTTAATCGAAATTATTGTTTTTATTTTGTTTGGGCTACCTTCTTTAAAAAAAAAGCTTAATACGTTATTTGGTCTCTAGTTTAAGACGATATGTTCAAAGTGATTCTACTTTTGAAATCTCTCCAAACTCTACATAACAGTTTGTCACATAATTGGATTGGTCATCTATTATTGACTAAAGTGAACATTATGCTGTTAGGTTTTGATCGTCGTAAGCAAAAAGAACAAACTTGAACTGTATTTTCCAAAATATGGAACAATAATAAACTTTCGAGAAAAATAAAACCACTTTGAACACATCGTCCCAAACTAGAAACCAAATGATGATTAAACCTTAAAAAAAATCCATTTTAAGTGATTCCATGTTTTTGTTGCAACCATATGCAGACTTTTTCATGTAACATGTCACTATTTGTTTCTCATATAAGTCAAAATCTCTTTGAACCTTTTTTTTAATGAATCAAATCTTTGAAGTGACCCAAGTATTCAAATGTTTAGTACTCACCAAGAGATCTTAAATTCAAGATTTTGCATTATAATAATAAAATATTATAAAAATAATAATATTGTAAATTTTTTGTATTTAAAAAAAAACTTAAAATTAACATGACTTAATGGAGAAAAAAATAAGTAAAATAAAGACATATTTAACTTCATTAAGTATAGTTCAGAATAAATCCTCACCACACAAAAACTTCCATACATGGATGGATCATGATATACCTAAAATAACTTGCCAAGAGTGTTCTTCTTGCTAAAAAAAATACCGTCTTCAATTCCAGTGAATGTTCATACACTAAATAAGCACAAGGCTCAAAAATACCTCACAATATATTTTATCTATAACATAAATTAAAACTTGTACAAAAATATTGCACAACATGGCTAATTTTATCATTTTATATTTGTTGATTACATTATTTAATAATTTTATAAAATATGATATAGTACTTTGGTTTAACATAATTACCAATTAACTTTACAACTTTGAACTAATACTTTAATTAGTATTTTTGTTAAAGATGTGTTTGTCTCCTAATAGAACATTGTCCCATGCATTTGGATAGAAATTTAATTGATTTGAGGTGAAAGTTCACCCAAAAAGTGATCCTTCCAGCGATCTTTTCCTAATATGGACTTTAGACCAATTAAAGAAGAAAGACATGGCTAAGGGGATAATATAATCATGGCCTTCTCCAAGTTCTTAATAAAGGCACTTCTTGACTTTCCTCCATATATATAAAAATTGTGTTATAATGTTTTTAAAGACGAGATAAAAGTGTAATTATTTGATTTGATTCAAAATCTGTATTGATTAGATACATATAAGTGTATCCAATATTTCTTAGTATCACTTTCAGCAGAGTCAATTAGTATAATCGAAGTTTGATTTTCTGATCACATTTGAAAAATGGTTTATTGACGACAAGCTTTAAGACGATCTAATCTAATTAGATTTTCTTTGAGTTAATTTTTTTCAATAAATGTTAAGTTTTTCATTTTTAGTGTTGATCACATGTACGACGAGATTTTGTACTTACATGTAAAATATGAGTTCAATAGATTTATCTATGCTAATCTAGATCCCTATTGGTATTGTTATTTGTAAAATAGGTTTTTTAGAAGTAATCTTAACTTTTCTTAACATTTTTAGACCTTTCTTTAAAGGAGCACGATTGAAGTGAGAGTTAATTAATTTTATATGCTCAATTAAGTTGATTTAGATAATTTAAATTAAATTGAAGTGAATTTTTATATGTTGTGATTACTTTAAAATGGTAGTCATATTTAAATCTATTAATCTTAAATTGAAATTGAGATTTTGAGGTGTCATTTTAAGTTTATTTACGAGTAATAAAATGACTGTTATATTTTCACTCAAGAAAAATGAAAACATGACAAATTTCTATCCTTTGACTGAGCTAAAATATAAGATTCATCATGTTGAAAAAACTAGTATTTAGAATGTTAGAATACGTCTTTTCAACTCCTTATTCTTAGTGGTACGTTGCACATACTATATCATAGTCTATGATCAAGTTATTAGAAAAGTAGATATCCTTTTTCCTTAATGAGTTATAGGTACAATACCTCCTAAGTGTCATCACCACAACATCCAAACTAAGGCAACAGTATCCAAAATGGGTCATTCAAGTAACATACCGATACCGCCAAAGCAAAAAAGGCCCAAAGTTAAATACTGGAGATAGGTTTAATACCTATTTTGGTCCCTCGGTTTTAGAGGTTTGTTCAAAGTTAGACGTTCACAATTATCCCATATTTTATAAAAAACGGTTCGAGTTGATCCTTTTTGCTTACGGCATTAAAAAACAAACGGAACTTAGCCAGACTGTTCAATTTTTCATTACGTGGCAACTGTGTGGCTTGATTGACGTGGCAACGTTACAAGATTACCCAATATCGGAGTTTGACACACCGAAAGCTCTGCTCTATGCTCTCAACTTATGAAACTGACGAGCAAAGCACGCGGATGCCTCCTCGTGATCGATGACCGGTATCGTCTGATCGAAACTTTCATCGATGGTGATCGTTGTCGCACTCTCTGAGCCAGCGAGGAAGCCATTTTCAAACTCACTGACAACATAATTGATGTTTACACATTTTTCAATTTGAGAAGAAATAAATTAAGTGGAAGTTGAAAATTTTGATTCGCTTCTGTCCGAGGATCTTTGCCATGAGTAAGGGCTTTCTCATATCTTTGCCACAACCACCAATGCTTCAGTAAGGGTTTTGAGATATGTTCTTGATAGTTATCAATAATCAAACCCTAATAGATTTTCTAGTAATTGAATTGTGGATGAATAAGATGGTGTGGATCGTATATAATAGTCCTTCGTTTTTCCTTTAATGGGTATCTCTCTATTCCTCCATATCTGAATCAATTCATATTTTTTTCCACTTTTGATTGTTCAAATCCACTTTTCCTTTTCGTGAAGCTTTCCAAATTTGGGCAGTTGCTTTTTCCAGTTTGTTTTTCTTTCTTGGAACATAGAAATTGACATAAGAGAGTGAGCACACAGAGTAGGAAGAATGAGAGTGTCACCGACGGCAACGCCAAACACAGTATCAATGACGTCTTCGGTTGCACCGCAAAAGTACAGGGGTGTTGGCATTGCTCCTTGGTTTTTTGGTGAAGAAGTAAACCCTAGTTATTTTGAAATACTAGGTGCCACGTCAATTAGGCACACAGTTGCCACGTAATGAAAGATTGTACATGTTGGCTAAGTTCTGTTAGTTGTTTAACGCCGTAAGCATAAAGGATCAACTCGAACCATTTTTTACAAAATATGGGATAATTGTGAACGTCTAAAAAAAGGTAGGACAACTTTGAACAAACCTCACAAACCAAGGGACCAAAATAGGTATTAAACCAAGGAGATACAAGGGTGATGTAGCGAATCAAAATCCGAGAGGAGAGAAATAACAAAAAATGCACAGCTGACAACTTGGAATATGCATCACATGGAGTTAGTTACAAGGGGGAGTTAGTTACAAGGGAAAAATGCTTAAAGTAGAGAGAGGGAAAAGGGAGGGGAAGGTGGGTTATGGAAAGGGACTACATTCTTGGGTTTCCTTTTGTTTTTATGATATTTCTTAATATAACAACAAACTTGGTCTTGAATCACGCTGATCAGACCAAATTCCATAATACAACTAGTGTTTCTATTTTCTTGTGTTGATTTCATTGTTGGTTCTTATCAACTGGTATCAAAGCTCTTGATCCCAAGAGCTTGAATGATTATCACACGATTTACAATGGAGAGCATAATGGAGAATGTAGAACGAAGCTTACAAGCTCAACAATCGAAGCTTCGTGAGATCAAGCAGATCCTGATGCAAAGAGATAGACCTCAATTTTCTCGATGGTCCCATCAACCACGACGTCGGACAAGAATTACGGATGAGGAAGAGGAAGGGAGTAACTATTTATGTCCAGAGCGGGACCATAGAGAAGGGATGGGATCCACCTCAGGTGTATGATTTTGGGGGAAGGAAGCTGGAGATTTTGGTGTTTAATGAAGATGACACATGCAGTTGACTCGCTTAGGTGGAACGATACTTCAAATTGAATTCAGTTTTGGAGGATGAAAAGTTGGATGCAGTGATGGTAGCTTTGAAAGGCCAAGCCCTGAATTAGTACCAATGGTGGGAGGATCAGACTATGGTTCGAAGTTGGGAGGACTTCAAGACAGTGACACTCTAACGCTTCCAACTCGGATTGGCTCAAAACTCATTTGAACCCTTTTTAAGCATTAAACAAACTAGGACAGTGATGGAATATCGCGGGCAATTCGAGATAGTGTCAGCACCTTTAAGAGGAGCATATCATATCATGTTAAAGGGGATCTTCCTTAACGGTTTGAAGGAGGATATCAGAGTTGAACTCAAGCTATATAACACAGACTCTATATCTGAATTGATGGATCGATCCTTATTGCTGGAAGAGAAAAACATGGTTGTGAGAAGAGGAGGTTTAAGATGGGAAAAGAAGAAAGGTTGACGAGATAAGGAAGGTAGCTTTGTAAAGGTTCTGGGGGATTCATCTTGGGGAAAATCAATGATACCCATGGCAGAAAAAGGAGGAAAATATAATCAAGAACCTCTTAAGGGAGAAGAAGCTAGTGGAAGGGAGAAGATTGACTCAAGAAGAACTACAAGAAAGGAGTCAAAAGGGGCTTTCTTTAAGTGTGGAGAAGAATGGGGGATGAGAGCATATAGGACATTATGAACTTGTATTAGTGGAGGGCTAAGAAGATGGTAAACCAACTGAAACAGAGGAACCAATATTAGAATTAGAAAACAAAAATCTGTAATTATCTTTGAAAAGTAGAGAAGGTCTTCAAGAAAATCCTTTAAGATAAAAGGAACAATAGGAGAGAGAGAGGTGTTGATTTTGATTGATTCAGAAGCCACGAGTAACTTTATTTCCCAACTCGTAGTGGCTGAGTTACAATTACAGGTGACAAAAACTCCAAAGTATACGGTGGAGATAAGTAATAGGTAGAAGGAAAAGAACAAAGGCATGTGTAAAGCAGAACAAATAGAGATGCAGGAAGTCCGAATTGAGCAGGACTTTTTTATCCTTAATCTCGAAGGTACAGAGGTGATGCTAGGACTAGATTGGTTGGCTAGATTGGGAGACATTAAGGCCAACTTAAAAAATTTTACACTCTAGTGGGAGGAAAGAGAACATAAGTAGATTTTGAAAGGAGATCCCTCATTGTGCAGAGAGCAAGCTTCTTGGAAGACAATGACAAAGACTTTACGTTTTGTAGATGAAAAGTATTATCTAGTTTACCAATATTTGGATTATAGGGCACTCAATAAACTCATTATCCCAGATAAGTTTTCGATACCGGTGATTGATGAATTTTTGGATGAGTAAGGAGCGACAGTAATGTTTACGAAACTGGAATTGAAGTCCGGGTATCATCAAATTAGAATGAAAGATGAAGATATTTCAAAAACAGCATTCAGAACCCAATGAGGTCATTTTATGTTTTTAGTTATGTCGTTTGGCCTCACCAACGCCCCTTCAACTTTTCAAGCACTTATGAATAAGGTACTCAAGCCTTACTTGAGGAAGTTTGTTCTAATTTTCTTTGATGACATTCTCGTTTACAACAAGAATGAAAAGGAACATGAGGGGCATTTGAGAGTTGTTTTATAGGTGGTAAGGGATCACAACTTATTTGCCAATAGGAAGAAATGTAATTTTGGGCAGAGACACTTGGGATACCTGGGTCATATCATTTGTGAACATGGGGTGGCTGCAGATCCTAGTAAAATCCAAGATATGCTCACTTGGCCTGCTCCCAAGGACGTTAAAGGGTTAAGGGGTTTCCTTGATCTCATAGGATATTATAGAAAATTTGTGAAAAACTATGAAAAAATTGTGAGCCCTCTCACACAATAGCTAAAGAAAGATTAGTTTCAATGGGGAAGTGATGCTCAGGCAGCTATGTCCATAACACATGTCCTAATTGTTCCTAATTTTGAGAAGCCTTTTGTAGTGAAAAGTGATGCTTCTAGTAAGGGAGTTGGAACAGTATTGATGTAAGAGGGGAGGCCAGTGGCTTACATGAGTAAGGTTATCTCTAAAAGGGACCAAAGTAAATCAGTATATAAAAAGAACTTATGGCAGTGGTTTTAGCTATTCACAAATAGAGGCCTTATTTGTTGGGGAGGCACTTTGAAGTACACACTGATTAAAGGAGTCTTAACTACCTGGTTGAGCAACAACTAATGGAAGAGGAACAACAAAAGTGGGTTTCAAAGTTATAGGGTTTGACTTTGAAATAAAGTATAAACCGAGAAGGGAGAATACAGTAACTGATGCACTTTCCAAGAAGCAACTATGGGCACTAACCATTATCCAATTTTATGAATGGGATGAAGTGGATCATGAGGTTCAAGCAAACAAGAAGTTGAGGGGAATTATACAAGAATTATTAAGAGACTCGAATGCTCATAAAGGATATAAACTCTTGCACGGTAGATTATACTATAGAGGAAGAATAGTAATACCCAAGGGGTCTTCTAAGATTCCCTTGATTCTTAAGGAATTTCATGATACAGCAATAGGGGGCATTCTGGATATTTTCATACAAAAGGATTGCAAGGTTGTTGTGTTGGGAGAGAATGAAGAAACAAATTTAAGAATATGTGCAGTAGTGTGAAATCTGTCAACAAAATAAATACCAGGCCTTAAATCCCTCGAGATTATTGCAGCATATGCTTATACCGATAAAAATGTGGTTTGAAGTGTCCATGGACGTCATAGGAGGACTCCAAAAAGTAGGAGGGAAGGATACAATTTTGGTGGTGGTATATAGATTAACAAAGTATGCCCACTTTATAGCCACGTCTCATCCTTACACTATCAATGTTAGGGATGGAGAGTTTATGAGTGAAGGAATTAAACATTAAATGCCTAACTGCCTTAGCAGTTAGGAAGAATGGGGTTATTGGTTGTATAAATAGCAAATAATCAATTGTAGTGGGGTGTGGATTATTTTGATTGTAGTCTAACAGGGTTTGTCATCCTGAGGAGGGAGGTTAGGCTCTCTAGAGGGAGGTTATGCTCCCAAACCCAGTCCTTGTAAAGAGATTCGTTTACGGTGAATAATAGCAAAACTCATTCTTTCATTTCTGTTTCTATCTTTTGAGTGTTTTCTTTTTAGGTTCCAAACCCAGGAACCTAACAATTGGTCTGACCTGTTGGATATCCTTAGGAGAGGGGTCAAGAACAGATCAAGAAGTGGTTAAGAAAGGGGGGAAGCATGGAAGGAAGAGACAATTCTTGGGAAAGGAGGATCAGCGAACATAAAAGGGAGCTAGCAGAATGGAGAAGAAATATGCAAGAAATGCAGCAGGAAACTAGAGAACTCTTGCGAGTTCTTGGAGGAAGGGTGTGGAACCAGGAAAAGGGATTAGAAGGCAATCCAGGGTTTGTAGATGAAGATCAACATACTGTTAACGAGAATCAGAGAAGTAGAAGGGAATGCTCGGGGGAGGAACGAGAGCGAAGACAAAGGGGGGAAAAATTAAACGCACTAGAAGGAAGAATGGAGGAACGAATGGCGGCAATGGAGCCGTCAATGGATTGACGAAAGGTAGAGATGGAGTCGTCAAGGGAGGAAATGAAGGTGAAAACGGCGGCAATTCGACAAGACTCGGCAGCCACACGCCAGGATCTTCAAGAAGTGAGGCGATTATCGGGGGGACGACACCGCATTCAAAGGGAACTGTCTAACGACAGTCAGGTGCCTGTGAACACCAATAGGAGTACGAGACGCAAGGACGAAATTGGGGGTGGAGAAGGTGAGCGGTTCAATTGGAGGAAGAGGGTGGAGTTGCCCGTGTTCGAAGGATTAGATCCATTGAACTAGATCAATTGGGCGGAGCGACTCTTCGAATTTCAAGGAGTAGCGGAAGAGGAGAAGGTACGATTAGCGTATGTGAGCATGGAAGGGAGCGCTGACTACTGGTTCAAAGCTTGGAAGGAGAAAGCCAAGAATCGTTCATGGGATGGTTTGAAGGAAGCCCTGGTGATAAGGTTTGGAACCATTGTTGAGCGGTTGACAGCATTGAGACAGATGGGGACGGTGGACGAGTATGTACAATACTTCAAGATATTGGCGGGTCGAACGAAGAGGTACCGAACGAGCAGCTGTTGGGATATTGTCTTGCGGGATTGATAGAGGACATCCGGAATCAAGTCCGACAGCATGAACCGCAGGAATGGATGGTGGCGATGCGGATCGCAAGGGATGTTGAGGAGTTCCAGAGAGTTGCCAAATGATTTGAGGACAAGTGCTATAGCCCATACCAATCGGGAGTGGCCGAGCAGTCTGAGGCCATAGAACACCAATTGTTTAGGGGACGAACGTGCGGTGAGGTGACACGGTCCGAGGCCAATTGCTATAAACCAAGCAGATCGAAAGTTGTCGAGCGGTCTGAGGACAAGTGTTATAGCCCATGCCGATCGGGAGTGGCCGAGCGGTCCGAGGCCGATCGCTATAACCCAGACTGATCGAGAGTTACCGAACGGTCGGAGGCCAAGCGCTATAGCCCAGGTCGATCGAGAGTGGCCGAGCGGTCGGTCGGATCCGAACAGGAGAAGACTGCTGGACCCAACGGGAAAGGCTTGACGAAGCTGAACGGGCTAGCACTACAAGCTGCGAGCTCGAGAGGACTGAAGGAACCGAACGGTCCAGAAGCGAACGGGAAAAAACTGCTGAATCCGAACGCAAAAGGACAGGAGGAACCGAACGATCTTACATTTACAGTCAAAGGCCGAACGGTTTTATCCTTAAAACGATCTCCTAGTCATTGGCCGAACGGTCTTACAGTTACATTCAAAGGCCGAACGATCTTATAGTCCAAACAATCTCTTAGTAATTGGCCGAACGGGCTTACAATTAGAATGAAGGCTAAGGAGGGAAAGGTGGATGGAAGAATCAATGGCCGGGAGAGAAGGATGGATTTTGAAAAGAGGTGGACCAGCGAACAAAAGAAGGGCCTTGCCGTTCGTGAGGCACCTGTAGAGGGGAGAGAACTTTTTGAAGCTTTGAAAGACATCAAAGACCATTTCTTCAAGGATTATAATTCTGGAAAAGACGTGACTAGAATGTTGGAAGCTAATAAAATCCAAGAAGAATGGAAGTCATGGGATGAGGAATTGCCACCAACCAAACCTCCAGACCTGAATTGGAGGGCAGTTGCCAGAAGGTTCCATTCATATGAATACACGATGATGAAGAGGAGCCATGAGATCAAGCCTCTCGTTTCCAACCTTGAGGACAAGGTTGTTCGGCAGCGGGGTGTAATGTTAGGAATGAAGAGTTTACGAGTGAAGGAATTAAACATTAAATGCCTAACTGCCTTAACTGCCTTAGCAGTTAGGAAGAACGGGGTTATTGGTTGTATAAATAGCAAATAATCAATTGTAGTGGGGTGTGGATTATTTTGATTGTAGTCTAACAGGGTTTGTCATCCTGAGGAGGGAGGTTATGCTCCCAAACCCAGTCCTTGTAAAGAGATTCGTTTACGGTGAATAATAGCAAAACTCATTCTTTCATTTCTGTTTCTATCTTTTGAGTGTTTTCTTGTTAGGTTCCAAACCCAGGAACCTAACAACCAAGGATATTGCTGAAATATTCCTTAAAGAAGTGGTGAGATTACATGGGTTCCCTTCCTCCATCGTGACTGATCATGATAGGGTCTTCATTAGTTCCTTCTGGATTGAATTATTCAAACTTGTTGGAACCAAGCTTCGGTTCAGCTTCAATAGGTGTGTTAAGACTTATCTGAGGTGTCTAACTAGTACCAAACCAAGATATTGGCCTAAGTGGCTAAGTTGGGCTGAATTTCGGTACAACACTAATTATCATGAGTCTATCCATACAACCTCTTTCAAAGCTCTTTATGGTAGGGACCCACCACCAATCATTAGAAGGGATGTAAGATTGACAGTCGTGGAAGAAGTGAGCAAGATCACAACAGACATACAATGTTAGAAGAGTTAAAAGGACAAATAGCTAAGGTACAGAACTGCATGAAGCAACAGGCTGATAAATATAGGCAAGATGTGGAGTACAATGTGGGTAACCGAGTATTTTTGAAGATTCAACCATATAAGTTGAGGAGTTTGACAAGAGTCAATCAGAAACTTAGTCCACGCTATTATGGGCCATCTTAAATTGTCGAAAAAATTAGCAAGGTTGCCTATAAATTAGCACTTTCAGCAAAGAGATTGATCCATCCTATTTTTCACGTGTCCCTCCTCAAAAAGTTAGTAAGCAATGATGTCCCGACTCAACCTCTACCCAAGTGTTTGACAGAGGATTTGGAGCTCAACATGCAACCTGCAAAAGCCTTAGCAATTCGTCAAAATCAGTAAGGAATCATGGAGGTTTTAATTAAGTAGCACTAGTTGTCAGAATATGAAAATTCATGGGAACCTTTGACTGAATTACTGAAGCACTTTCTAGGATTCCACCTTGGGGACAAGGTGTGTCTTGATGGGGAAAGGAATGATAAGGCCCAGCAGAAAAGTCCCAAATCAAATACGTGTATAGAAGGAGATACAAGGGTGATGCAGTGAATCAAAACCCGAGAGGAAAAAAATAATAGAAATTGCACAGTTGGCAGCTTGGAATATGCGTCACATGGAGTTAGTTACAAGGGGAAAATACCTATAGTAGAGAGAGGGCGGAAAAGGGAGGGGACGGTGGGCTATGGAAAGAGACTAAATTCTTTGGTTTCCTTATGTTTTTATGATATTTCTTAATATAACAACATACTTGATCTTGAATCACGTTGATCAGACCAAATTCCATAATACAACTAGTGTTTCTATTTCCTTGTGTTGATTTCATTGCTAATTCTTATCACATACATAATTCAATATTAATGTCATCCCAAAAATGTCACTGAGCAACTAATTTTTGCTTGACCAAACATGATTAAGAGAAAAAGGTTTACTCTCAACCTTATTCTAACAAGAAAACTTTTAATTGAGCAACAAATTTTCACTTGAACAAGAAAATAATAAACAAAAGGTATTTTGAAAAACAAACGCAATACATCAGGGATGATTTAATTGTGTATTTTAAACTTTCAAAAAAATTGCAAAATTGATGTCTAGTACAAGCCATTACACAAAATTTTAACTTAACAAATGTCTGGTTAAGGAATTTTTGTGAGAGAATGTCTAATGAAGACACTCATGCAAATTTAAGTCGATACACTTACTGTAAAAAATACTTAGTAAAACTCAGATTGGCAAAACTCTCCTTCTCAAGTTAACTACAAATCAATAACATGCAATTCAAAGAGATTTAAGATAAAGATATTATTACAATATGTTTTATACAAGTTTGTCTAAAATGTCAACCTATATGCAGTTCTTGATCAACACAATCAAGCTTCATTAAAAAACTAATGCTGAAAAGTATAAGATGAACATTTTTTTGGACTGCAACTACTTTTGACTAGCAAATTTGGACTACAACTACATTTTGCTAAGATGAAGTTCTTAAGATTGTAATATAGAGTATATTACATGAATGGTAAAAGCTTTGTTGTCATAATCACCAACTTTTTTTTCTTTAGAAATATCGTATATATAAAAAGGATGAAAGAAAAGAATCGTTGTAAATCCTTTAAAGTTATTGTGAGATCTTGAGAAATTATTCGTCATTTGTAAGTGTTAACAAGTGAAATTGTAAATTTAATGACAAGTAATTTTTTTTAATCGTTAATATGATAAAACATATAATTCTTAATGAAGTTATATTTTGTATAAAATATATAAACTAGCATTGTTAATACATTCTTCAATAATATATAGGTAAGCTTTTACGTAACTAATTTTAGAATAAAAAAAATAGTTTCTCAACAAGGTAAAACTATCTTATAGATAGATTATTTTATTAAAAGAATGTCATAAAACTTTTCTAAAGTTTCATTTTTAATTTGAACATCAACTAAGCTTTATCAACTAACAAAGAATCTCGAATTTTAGAAAAAAAGTCGTCCAATTATGAAGGATAAAATCTGAGTTTAGAGAAGAATGTAGGTAAAATGTTGAGTGAAAAGGACAATTCCAAAATGTTTGCATGGCAATAATGATGAGGGCAGTAGCACTAAGAGTTAGCTAGGCTGCTACGTAGCCACATGATGAGAAGGAAGTGGTTAAGTACTTCCAAGACTCCGGGCAGAGGAGATACTAGATTTCCATCAATGTCTATACTATATTTAAATTTTCCCTTTCCTTTTTCTCTTTTTGGGTCCATTTGAAGTGGCTCAGTTTATTGCTCTGCCAAAGAGAACAGTGCCCAGCACCAAGCAACTTTCGGCCCCATAGAAGCTTGAGTAGGTGCATTACGACAAGAAACTTGATAGAATCTAAAAAAATTATTAGCTTTTAGAATGGAGTTGGGGAATAGTGCAATATCATCCCCACCAAAAATTATTGTTTTAATTTTGCGCTAATCTCGATGCCTAACTCAAGACTAACTTAACCTCGTGTTAATTTCTCCCACGACAGATATCTAATGTCATAATTGCTCCACTTCACGCCTACGTTCTCATCATCATGTTTGGGGTCCCCATTCCCATGAGATATATGTATAAAACTGCAAATTAGCTTATGCTTGCAGCTTCCTAGAACAATTTTGCTGGATTGAACACGTATATTAAATAAACCTTCCCTAAGAAAAGGGTACCCCAGTAATACACAGTAAAATTAACGGAAAACCAGAACTACAGAAGACATGTTATAAAGGTATGTACAAATTGAATTAACGCTCAAGCTCTGAATGAAAATAGCATGAAAATAATTCACAACCTACAAGAATAATTTCTTGCCAAAATAGATAAGATAAAACAAGCAGAAGGGTATTAGTTATTGTGCTGCAAAAATTGATGCAAGTTCTTGGATGACAAATCTTGAAAACTACCTGGGTGCTGATGTTCTTCCAGAACACGTGGCTGAGAATGATTAAGGTTAAAATATCCAGGACTAGCATACTGTAACAAGAAAGCCTGATTTGGGTGCCCCAGAAAGTTAGACTGGGTTCTCTCTGGGATAAACGAAGTTCCTGACTCAGACCCATAGTCCCATTGAGAAAAACTGCCATGCTGCTTAAAAGAACGACAAAAAACCATTAACCTAAATGATGAAATTATATAACAGACTTCTATAATGTAGATTATGTCAAGGTCAGTGATCAGACTTCGGGAATAATTCTTAAGTTAAAACCCAGTTTTTGAAAAAGTTAATATGAAATAAAGTTTACAAATTAGTTTATATTCATGTTAATATTTGTTTATGAAAAACTAATTTTAGTTTTTCTTATTTTCTTGTTTTTCGAAAAGTTTATTCAAATAAATCTAGTCAACGATGATCACACTTCAGGATAATAACCCATCCGTCAGATGTGAAGAACAGTTGAATGTCACTTTTTTAATTTGCTTGTTGCAGATGAAGCACGAATAGCTAACTTTACATGGCATTTTTCTCATAATACGAACGAACTATAGTCAAAAGCTCTGTATGGAAAAGATCATTCTTCATCAGAAAAAACTACAACATACCCGATGAATAGAGCTCAGGTTATGTCCACCTCTATACTGAGAAGATAAAGTCTCGTCTAAGTTACTTGAAGGTATCACATGAGAAGGAGGACTGTCCAGAAAGCTTTCAGAACTATAAACTGAAGAGCCAAGATTTCCGTAATCAAATCCATCTCTGGCAGTGGCACGGGGAGGCAATCTATTTGTAAGGAATTCATTTCCATTTTGCACAAGGTTGTACTTCATATCTGCAGGATATTCATGTGCAGTATGGCCCGAAAATGCTTGCGGAGAGGGCAGGGAAAGATATCCATTCTTGTCAAGAAATTGATGAAAATGTGTTGAGGATTGAATTGTAGGATCCTGGGGAAGTGCGGATCTCATAGGTAGAGAAAAGGCACTTGGCTCAATGACCTGCAAGGTTCAACAACTGTCAAGTATATCAATGACTAACTATTAGGTCCAATTTATCTATGACTAAGATTTTAGGGCACTGATTTGGAACCTTTAAACTTTAGGTAAATGATATTATAGAACTTTCCATCAATGTTAACTCTTATTCTTTTGGCATTTCTTATCTACATTAAGACTACAGAGTAAGTTATTCCCGGTTATAAGTTGAAAAAATTATCATAGGATATTTATTGGATAGGTTATCTAACAATCATAATGAACTTGTAACTAGGTTTTAAGCCTATATATCTAAACAGATTGGCATTAACATAATAGCCCGATTTCTGCTAGGAGAAAAAGTCCCCGTTCCTCCTAAAGCAGCCACTTCCTGCTAAATCAATGCATTTGCCAGAAGAGGACCATGAGAAACAACTCAACTTGATGTATCCAAGAAACCCAGCATGTATTTCCCCTCATCCATTTTAATTCGATACAGAATCCGTGCACATCAAGAAAATAAATAACACAGTGTTTGGATTAATAAGAAATATTGAAACAAATTTTGGAGATCATTAACTTCTGAGTAGTCCAAGCAATACGTAAGACTTGAACCATCTCTTTTTGGTTATTCTTCAACAAACAATAATCCAGAGATATAAACATCATTAAATGACTATTCCTACCAAAGAATATCTGTTCTATGAATTCATTAGCATATGGCCTCAGGCAAAAAACAAAAAATGAGAGAACAGATGAATACTCTACATTGGACATGGAGATGGCAGGATTTCTTATAGATGATACTTCATTACTGTGTCTTGCGGGTTGTGATTGTGACGTAAGAAATGACAACAAATCACCAGGTATTGAATTTGGGTCAGCATACTGCATCAAGGTAAAAACAGAATAAACAGCTATTAAATTTCAAAAGTAAGCATGAACAAGTAAACAGCTATTAAAGAATAGAATCACGTAGATTATGTGCACAGATATATTTCATGTACAAAGCCCGTCAATACCAATAAGAAAACCAAAATAAAGAACTCAAGTATGAAAGGCTATAGTGTCACCAGTTCTCTTGGAAAAGTAAAATGGTTTCGACTCCCCAAGCCTGGCTGTTTGAAAGGCAGTGACGTATTCACCCAGCGAGATGTTAGGAAACTACGGTCTGCGACAGATGCTGTGATGTTATGTTCATGCTCAACAATTTCCTGAGGAATAACATGGTTCACAGGCCATTGCTTAGGAGACGAAAGGAAATCACTGTTTTTATCACCTGCTGCTCCTTCAGGAACATCAAATCCAAGCTTCTTATAACCATAGTCTACAGAACTAAGGGAGACAACAAAATAAAATAAGTTGTACCGTAGACAAAACAGACTATATATCCAAAAATAGGAAATGAAAAATAAATTGCCTTGCATCCAGGAACTGAGCTGAAGAATCATCTACAGCTGCAGACTTCACTTCCATGACATTTTTAGAAAGATGATTAGAAGTAAGAACCGCAGATGCAGAATTACTGCCGCTATTATATGTACCAAAACTCAAATGTGAACAGTCAGCACCCAAGGCTTGTAAATGAATTGGAATAACCACTGAAGAGTCATCTTCAAATGTTGCCACTTCTGGTTTAGACTCTCCTATACTTAATCGCTGGAGAATTGAAACAGAAGATGACACGTCTACAAAGACCATCAGTAAATTTATTTGAATAATCAATAGAATAATAGCGATCCATTACTAGACTTTGAGGGAAAAAAAAACTGAAAAAGTAATAAATATTTCATGAAACAACGCTTTCCCATGTTTCAAGATTGAATAATGCAGCATATCCAAATATTGGTTTCATTCCTTTCTACAGATTCTGATACAAGGACAACACAACTCCCTAGAAAACTTAAACATTTACAGAAGTGAGGAAAATGAATTATAATCATCATCATTGAAAACATTCACAATTCAAATGTCAGGTGCGTGATCTACTGTGTAACCCAATTCACTGATTAACAAAAAATGACAATACAAAGGTGGTTTAATTTTTAGGTTCCAAAACCAACTTCATAGTCGTTAGGAAAGAAATGTGAATACCCAGTTAAACACTGAATAGTTTGTTATAAAAATATCTCCTCCAAATTCCAATACTCCAAAAAATGAAAAAGTTGATCATCGCACAGAAACAACCAAACCCTCTCACTAATGCAGCACCTACAAGAATCAAATACAATTATGCCACCACTAGGTTCTGTAAGAAAAACAAAGTATTTGTTAAACTATAGAAAAGAGAGTCATTGACCTGAAACCGTGTGTTTTTGAAACAGCAAGGATGTTTCATTTATATTGAGAAAATGAAATTAATAAAAATAAATAGAGGAGATATGATATAATAAATTAAAACGTTTCTAATAATACTAATATATACATAGATGTGTGAGTATATGTCTGTATAGTATACATGTATGTGTGTGTATGTGTATAATCTAGATATCCCTTATTTCTATAATTGTAACAATACCAATAAACCCATTTAGGGTGGGCCTTTTAAGTTGTTTCTCAAAAAGTTAATTTTAGTCTCTGCACACCTGTTTTTAATATGACTACATAGAAAGAAGCCCGAACACTTCAAACTTGTAATTGTGCCTTTACATCACATTTACATGTCGATCATGTGCAGTTACATGTAGCTGTAAGTCTAAAAATTTTATACTTGTATTCACAAATATAGGTTAAACCATTCACTTAGTTCCTACTATATATATAGTTGTCCACATTTTAGTCTCAAATGAGGAAACTATGAGTTTTATTCCCTACACATGTATAAAAGTTAAACTTTGGTCGTTTGTGCTAACACCAGAAAAAACTCTCTGCGGTGTAAAACCACTGCAAGGACTTTCTGACTATGACAAACTCCAACAAAAAACTGTTCACGAACTAAATTTATAGATTTCTCATGTAGGAACTAAAACTTATTGGAAACAGGAAGAGTAATAGGGACCAAATGAATAGATATATATTCCCACACCTGAGAATAATGAAGAGTTACCTTCATGATGCTTAAGAGAACTACGATGATCAGGGAAAAGAGTATTCCCAAAGTTAGAATTGGAATGAGATTGTAGTCCAGTGTTGCTGCTCAAAAGAGCCTGTTTGGTAGACATAGGAGCAGATTCAGTTTCTTCAGAAACAACATCATCACAAGCAACATCCCTCCATGAAACTGGGGCTACATCTAATTCACTATTCCTGTGTGAACATAATGCAGTATCATGCAAGCTAGGATGCTCGAGTGGCCCATCAGAATTTGAAGCATACATGTTTGGTGCCTGTGAATATCTAGCAATTGGATGCTCAATTACAGGCCATTCATCATGAAAAACTTGTTGCTCAGAATGATTTTGACAGGGAAGACCTAAACTTGACTCCAAATTTCTACATGCAGAAACTCCTGAGGTATTAAAGTTGTTCACAACATCTTGTGATGATGTTCTACCCATTTTTACAATGTCTGCCATTGAAAGATGCCCTTTTTTCACTCCTGTGATGGAGGGTTGAGGTCCTGAAGAGGCTTGGGCAGAATCCGATACAGAATGTCTGGTTATTAAGGACTGTCTTCCATTATCATTACTAAAATAATCACTGCATTAAATTTAAAATAAAACATATGGAGAGTAGTTAGAAATTTTATTTAAAAAAGTAATTAATAACAGTAACAATCTAATCAAAGTGATATCAATATGTATAAAAGGCAGGCAAATAAAAACATTTTGTTTATTACTTTTCTAAGAGATCAAGTTAACACCAATGGAGACACAATATTCAAAAGTGAATCTTTTATTAAAAGGAGATTCAGCCTAATTAACATTTGAATAATGGACAACTTTAGTATGGTTACTGTGACCATGTAGAAAACTTTTTCTAGGAAATCCTTTAATGTACTTTAACATACAAATGACTACATTTCAATGATCTACACATGAAGAACTGAGAAATTGACTCACCACACTGGCGGTAAAGGAAATTTCAAGACAAGTAATAGTAAGATAGTTCAACTTTCCAACTAATCTTTTGTACTGCTCAAGATCTAAGCAATACTCCCCAGATTAGGTAGGAGTTTGGTATTGGGATCCATGGGTGTCTCAACAAATTTTGAATTCATTAACACAATTTCGTTTAAAATATCTAATGCATACTTCCTTTGAAATAAAACAATACCATTGTTGGATTATACACAATCCCTAAGAAATATCTAAGTCTACCAAAATCTTTGGTCTGAAAGTGGTGACAAAGGTGTGGTTCATACATGAGATGTCATGGTGGCAGCCATTGTCTTTAAGAACAATGTCATCAACATATACTATTAAATTGATACACTCAACACTTGAGTAAAGGTAAAAGAGTGAATGATCCGTACCACTATGAGTCAGACCAAATTGTTGAACAAAATTGCTATATTTTCCAAACCAAGCCCTAGAAGATTGTTTGAGACCATATAAAGATTTGTGAAGACAACATACTAACCCATAAGACTCCCCTTGAGCAACAAAACCTAGAGGTTCTTCCATATAAATTTCTTCCTGGCTATAAATAAGAGAGCAAAAGTCATTTTTGCCACTAGAGAAAAAGCATCACACCATATTACAAACCAAAAATTTGTATGTAACCTTTGGCCGCAAGGCAAGCTCAAAGATGATCAAAAGTAACATCAAACCCAACTTTGATACCAACAACCTACAACAGATTTCCCAAATGATAATGGGACAAGATCCCAAGTCCCACCTTTTTGAAGAACACTTATTTCACAAGCATGACCTAACTAATGCCAACCAAGATCAGCTAAGGCATCACCTAATTAATACAAGAAATAGATGAAAGGAAGTGTAAAAAGGTTGAGGTTGTCTACAAACTCTCCCCAAATTACTTTGGATTATTACAAATTATTGCAGACATAGACAAGGTGGTCTAAGAACTCAAGCTCCCAAATTCAGCATAAGTACTGTTAGAATATTTACCCTATTTATCATGATTATATTATGTCTAGGGTTACCCTATTTATCATGATTATATTGTGTCTAGGGTTACCGTATTTATCATGATTATATTGTGTCTAGGGTTACCCTATTTATCATGATTATATTGTGTCTAGGGTTACCTATTTATCATGATTATATTGTGTCTATGTTACCCTATTTATCATGATTATATTCTGTCAATTTATTTTTATAAATAGAAGATTATGAGAGGGGTCAATCAAGCCCTATAGAATTATTTTACAGTTTAATTCTCAAGTTGGTATCAGAGCAGGTTGTCTGAATCTTTTCTACCTTTGCCACCGGTGGCCTGTGGCTGCCGCCGGCCTTAAAAATTTCATCTTTTCTTAAATACCTCAACGAGTCGTCCTGTTCTGGTTTCTATCTAGTCTCCAAACCCTAGTTGTTGTCCGCAATTGTCCAGCACTGTTTGCCGCTGTCTGGCACTGTTTGCCGCTGTCTGGTGCCGTTTGTTGTTGTCCGGTGCCATTTACCGTGACACTATTTTTCCACTGTGAGGAGTTGTCCACATAAGTTTGTCACCATCAACCTTTGTTTCCTGTCATTCCGACGCCGTCCGCTAATACCCGCCACCGACCACCGCCACAGTTTAGTCTGGCGACCAATAGATCTGGATTGCCTCCTTTTGCCATGGTCAACCTTGCCTGTGTCAAGGGCTAGTTCTCATCCAAGCACCGCCACCTGTGCCACATCTGTTCAACCTCTGTCGTCGTTGCCGTCTTGTTTTCTCTGGCGAAGTTAGGGGTTTTGTGCGCATCAAAGAGCGCGACCCATCCTGGTTGTCGTTGCCTCATTCTCCTCCACATGCAATGTCACGCACGACTTCTCTACGATCAGCTTCCAACGTGTGTTTGTCACGTGCCACCTTTCCGGTGTCGAAATTACACTGTGACACTGCCATTCGTCTCGCCGGAGCCTCGTGAGTGCATTTTGGTCCTTGTTTCTTAGTTTTGGTGGTTGTAACTCAGACCTAGGGTTTTCTCCTTTGGTTGTTTTGGAACCCTAAGTCCTTCAGATCTCTGTTTCATCATTGTTTGACTCATCGAATCATGTTGAGTCCATATACGTCCTTGGTTCTTGATTTCAAAGTTAGCAGACCGCTCTTGTCGCCCAACAGCTTCCAAGGGAAGAAATTCCCTTCTACACAAGGCAAGCCCTGTTCTAAAACAAAAATACACACACCTGCAAGAGGAACCGTTTCCTCCTTAAAAGATAATCCCTACTAGACTAAATAACTTCCTTTAACCACTCATAAATTGTCCAACTACTGTTAATTGTTTTGTAACTTCTAATTTTGAACCTTTTTCCTAACATACACCTTAAAAGTCTTATTAATACTCCTCAGATTCTGAACAATCTTGTCTTCAAGGTGAAAATATGAAAATTGATCGTGAATGGTCCTTATCGTCTCCTTCAAGCTCCTCTTCCTCTTCATTCTCCCCAAATTTAACACCCGAAGGTTCTTATCAGAACATTTATGACCAGGACGGTATGGTCCTCCACATTGAAAACATATGCCCTCTTCTCTTCGCTTAATATATTTAGCGTAGGGTAAATTTTGTCATCCCCATGTTCTATTTTCTCCTGAATGTGAACGACTCACCTTAGACTCTAAGGTTACTCCCCCTCCATCTCTTCAAGCCGTGCTAATATGACTAGAACTCCCCGATTCAGTCTGAGTCCCTTTCAATGCTTCTACCCAGAAACCACTCCTCCACTCCCTTGAAAATGTCCTTGATACAAATTACTTCTAATTGTTGTCCTCTCACCAGACCTTTCATCACTAAAACTCCTTCCACATCTCTAACGATCTCCATGGCTCTCAATAGATCCTTGGGATTGTGTGGGCGGATCTGGTTTCTAATATTATCATGCAATCTTACAAAAAAGTATCCCATCAGTTGATCATTTGTCACGTCCATGGCTTGTCCCACTAACATCTCAAATTCCTATATCTACTCTTCCACTTCACCTTTCTTTCTGACAGCAGCCAATTTTTCAAACACTGATGCTCTATCCCTTCCTCCAGACCTTCTTATTAATGCTTTTGTCAATTACTCCCATGAAGGATTTTTGGTTTTCTTCCTCCAAAATCCGAACCAATGACTAGCTCCACCTTCCCTTCTGATGAAGGCCAACTTAATCTGCTCGTTCGGTGAAACCTCCTTGACTTCAAAGAATTTTCAACCCAAGATATCCCACCCATTTGGACCCCCTCCCTCAAACGAAGGAAGTTCCACTTTTTTCATCCACCCCCGCTAGTATTCTCTTTTGTCTTCCTCCCATTCTTCACCAATATCTTCTCTTCTTCCCACTCTATCCCCGTTTACAAAACCTCTGCTTCCTTCAGACCCCCTTTCAATATTCTTAAGTCTGCGCATAACATCCTCCATCGTATCATTGAGCCTTTGAAAGTTGTCTTTAGATTCCTCCCTCATTTCCTCAATTACCCTCCCTACCGTGCTCACTATACTCTCCATGACTCTCTTGGTGTTTTTGGTCCGACAAGTCAAACCAATTGTTAGGTTTCTTCGACACAAGAAACCAGATTTCAAATTCAGTTTAAGAAATTATCACACAAATCTTACTGCACAATGTATTATCACACTTTAATTAGGAAAAACATAATACAGAAAACATCCAAAAGCTCTTACACAGACAAGCCCTGCTCTGAAACAAAAATACACACACCTGCAGGAGGAACCGTTTCCTCCTTAAAAGATAACCCCTACTAGACTAAATAACTTCATCTAACCACCCATAAACTGTCCAACTACTGTTAACTGTTTTGTAACTTCTAATTTTAAACCTTTTTCCTAACATACACCTTAAAAGTCTTATCACTTTCCCCTCTTATACATGTACATATCGAATACCCTTTCCAATACACCAATTTGGAAAAAAAAATCATTTCCACTATAACAAGCAAAAGAAAAAAAAAATTCAAAGGAAGAAAAAAATGGACAGAACAATCAATAATAGGACAATCAAAGCATCAAAACAACACATGGATTATCCCATGGAAAAAAATGTGACATTAAACCACACTCCATCAACAATAACAATTTGAATTCACATAAGCTACCACATTGCATTAGAAAACTCACCTTTTAATACTGTTCATCAAATCATGAGTTGTAGGACCCATAACTGAAGCACTAACACATACTGACCCACCCTCCCCCTTGCCATTAGCTTTATGCTCTGACATTAAGTTACACATATTTGACAAGGTAAGGCAATGGAATAGTAAAAAACCACGTCAATATACTAGCTGCGTGTACCAGAAATTGCATGATGTTCCGCAATCAGAGAAGATACCGTTATAAGTCACATGTGCTAATCCACTTTGTACAACACTGCAATCTCTGCCAGTTTTGCCTCCGCGACTCAAGCCTACATTCTTACCCCTAGTCCTTGAATTGAAGGGGCCCTTCATTTGAAGTTTAAAAAGCAAACAGATTATTCATCCCACAATTGGCTCAACCTTATCTCAATGATCAATGTCATACGAGGAATACCTCTTTTTTCTTTTCACGTTTATTTTTCACCTCATGAAATGTATCTGCAGTTAAGATATTGGAAACTACCAAGCTTAAAGATATATAAATCATGCCAACAATTCATAGATCATAACACTCAGAGTAAGATTTTTAAGTCGCCACTGTAGATATAACTTATAAAATAATTATTACAAAAGCCAATTACTTAATTATAAGAGAATTCATAATTGGATGGCATGGTGGTATTTGGTAAACATTCACAATATCAATGCATCCTAATTAGATTCAAATAAATAAAAGGATGCAGGATTGTCACTCACAGAAAATACACATGTTATCTACCAAAAACAATGAATAAAACTAACAATTTAATTTTCATGCACCATCCGTGAAATGATTTTAGTTCTGTAACCGCATGAACTAAAACTTCTAGGATAGTCATTATAAAAGCGCCGACACGTTATAATTAATTTCATAGATAAAAAATGCAGATAAATCATAATACACGATATGAAGTCAGAGAAATCACTTTTAGACTATTCTTTCTTTCTTTCAATTTCTAAAAGAGAAAAGGACAAGACGTTCCACTGCAACAAAGAAAGCAAGAAAAGGAACACAGTATCGAAGAGCAAAACCTTGAGAGAGAAGCTTCTCAACGGCGCGGTTTAAGTCCATGTCACATTCCTCGAGCACAGCGTAGATCTCATGCTCCGTGCAGTCCACGATCTCCTTCACGCTCTGCACCACCTTCTCCGTCGCCACCGGCATGGCGCTCTCCGCTGCAACGTGTTCTTCGCCGCCGTTCATGTTTCTTCTTTCACTTCCCGTTCTTCACCCTCCGTAAATTTTGTCGCAGTTTCTATCCTTCTAGCCAGAATACTCTGATCAAACAAACGGAACCTTTTCGCACACACAAACCTTTTCAACTTCTCGCGCTTCAGCTTTATATATATATAGCGGTTTTTTTTTCTGACTTGTGGACTGCGGTTTAGTAATCCACACAGTCACGGGGGCACACGCTGTTGTCACGAACTGTGATGTTTGGGGCTCTCACGGTAAAGGCTTGTTTAAGAACATTTTCGCCACGTCTTTGGAAATATGACTGTGATTGGTTGATGTGCGGAAGGTCGGAATGACGTGGAAGATTAGATGCTTGAAGATCGAATTTTAAGATTTTCTTTTATTATTTTAATATATTCTTATTCTTGTTAATATATTATTATTCTTATTCCTTCATATTTAAAATAAAGTTTTTCTAATTTTAAGATTTAAATTTTTATGTCCTCGAGATTGAGATAAAATTGCATGTTTAAAAAGATAATAGTTTTATAATTTATAAAAGTTAATAATATGAATTCATTTATAAGCTTTTTCTTACCGTTTTTTTATTATTTCAACATAAAATTTAATAATTGTATTTTAATTATAATAAAAGGTTAAATATGTTTTTTTATAAAATTAATTTCTCTTTAAAACTTTGGTTTATTATTTTTAGAATAACATGAATTTCATCCTTTTAATCAAAATTTATTAATTTTATTTGAGGTTTTAAACGCGTTTTTCAATTAGCATTGAACAAAAGAATACATCAAATAATATAAATAACTCTAATGATATGATGAAATGCGTTTGAAACATCAAATAAACTTAACAAATTTTGGTTGAAATGACTAAATCTACACATTTCTAAAGTTGAGAAACTAAATTAGACCAAAGTTTTAAAAATAAACTAATTACAATTTTCATTGAAAGTTAAAGGATACAAAACATATTTAACCCAAATCACAATATTTTAGTGATCAACATATCACAATTTTAACTTATTAAAAAGAGCAATATGATTATAAATAATGTTTTAGCAAAGTTTTAGGACAACAAATTTCAATACAATTTTAGCATTTACAAAATGATCATTTTAGTTCTCCTTATATATTTAAAAGAGTCTTTATATAAACTTTATAAGATATTACCATTGCAAACCCTTTTTTGTTCTTCTTGTTATTATTTGTCTAACTTTGACATAGAGAAGCATTGAGTGATGAAACATTAAATTTGTTTATCTTCTTTGATAGTTAATAGTGGACAACATTTATATTCATGTGTTGCATAGTGTTTTACTTCTTTAACTGACAAAATAACACACTTTACTAGTCAAATAGATTGGTTAGTGTTGACATGCTTATGTCATAAAATAAATTTCAACTTTAGCATGAATCTTAAGAAATATTTGAATATGTCTTTGAACTTGAGTGCAAGAAAGTGGTTTTAAGCCTAACTCAATCCCACAAAATCAGCTTCTAAGGTGAGGTTTGCACCCCACTTATATATTATAATTTGGACTTATCTTTAGTCGATGTGTGACTTCCAACACACCCCCTTCACGCCGAGGTATAGACATCTCGAGCGTGAGAATAGAATTAATGGATGGTCCGATAGTGGCCCAACAACAGGTAGAACATAATGTCCACATATATATCGCTAGGATAGGCTTCAATCATGACTTTGATACCATATTACGAAGTGAAATTTTAAGCCTAACTCAACCCTACAAAATCGACTTGTAAGGTGAGGTTTGCACCCCACTTATATATTATAATTTGATCTTATCTCTAGTCGATGTGGGACTTCCAATATTAAACTCAAACTTTGGAATATTCTTCATGTGTGTCAACTTAAAGTCTTCCTATATATTTATTGTGAACTTAAAATCTTTTGCTATACTTATTGTTTGTTATCAATTGAAGTGAAACTTGACATAGTACAGTTGCTACATGTTTTCAAGCTTTAAATTCAATCAAAACATTCAAGGTATTCAAGTTTTGCCCCCAACATTTAGTCATATTTAACACATTTAATCTCACACAACAATAAAATATTAAAAAACTTAATTCAAGTCATGGGATAAGACAAGTTGCCAACACTTTAACCTATACAAATTACAAGTTATGTAAAATGAGCTTGCATTATATGTAATCTATTTTGGATAGACCTATGTGGGAAATTTGACTTAAATGTCTAATTCACCAACATTTTGTTTTAATGTAGATTATTGACCAACTCATATAACTCATCCACGTTATCATTCCTAACTTTTTTTCATAAACAAATTAATGCATATTGTACATTGTACAAGCACTAGTACAAAAACAGCGTATAACGTCACGCGTTCAACATTCAACCACTGAATAATCAAGGTTAAAAATGACCGGTGGCAGTTTTATAAATAAAAGCAATTATTAAACGTCGTTTAGAACTGTAATTTGATATAAAAGGATATAAAACGTCGAATGCCACAGAGTTCGACATCAAAAGGTTAGTGAATTCAATAAAAATTTGAGGGAGAGATTGAAAATTCATTCACTTTATCTTAGCGCGCGAGACGTTCTTCTCTTCTCAAACTTTTCTCGAATGAAGTTTGACGATCATCACATGTAATCTTTCTTTCATTTGATACAAATGCATGTTAATTAACTACTTTATGTATGATTGTCGTTTGTTTTAACCGATTATTTTCGTGTTCTTGTCCTTCATTGGTGCATTTTGTTTTCTCTCTCACTGGTGACGACACTTTATTCCGACGAACCCACCTTTTGAAGGTTATTTTTCGTTTTCGTTTTGAAGAACTTATTTTTTGAACTTGTTTGTTGTTTTTTTTTTGTTGAACTTGTTTGTTGTTATTGTTTGGTTGAACTTGTTTGAACTTGTTTGTTGTTGTTGTTGTTGTTTGATTGAACTTGGTTGTTGTTGGTTATTGTTGTTTGTTGTTGATACTACACTACACGTTCATAGTTCTTGCTTTATAAAATAGGGTTAAATATGTTTTTAGTTCCTTAACTATCAAGCGATTTTAGGTTTAGTCCCTATTAGAAAGTTTTGTTCATTTTAGTCCTTTAAATATTGAAACTCTTATAATTATTCCTTAAAATTGAACGGCGTTAACTTTTGTTTAATGTGGCAAACGACAAGTCACATGTGATGCCAACTTATTTTAGGTGGTTGCCACGTATCTTTTCTTCTCTGAAAGTCCTCCCAACATAGTGTGACCTAATCAAACCCTGCTGAAAGGTAACCCCAACTTTTGCAGCACCAAGCATAGCCACAACCAAGGAACAACAATCACAATATCCCACAACCCTAGAATCAGGAACAATAGTCACAATATCACAGTCCATGGGACTCTAGTTAAAATATCCCCAAATCTTGTACGAGACTCAATCAAATCAAGCGCGCAGGTTTCAAAGGCGAAGACAACAACGCTCTTGCTTCTCCTCCTCATGACGAGGGGACAGAAGCCGAAGGGGTCACGAACGACCACTAGTTTGTCCTCGATAACAAAGACGAGGGAGTAGGCGCCCTTCACCTTCTCGCAGGCGTCAACGATGCGGAGGATGAAGGGGCGGTGCTTGGAGGTGGCGATGAGGTGGAGGACGACCTCGGTGTCGGAGGTGGGGTTGAAGATGGAGCCAAAGTCCTCGAGGTCGGACCGAAGAATGCAGTAGTCTAATCCTTTTCCTTATTTTCTAGATCCTGCCTCGCAGATTGCTCAATGCCAAACACCAACCCTTATGGATAAACGCAACCGTTAGTAGTAATCACTTCAGCACTGACTGCTACCTTTTAATAAAAGAAAACAACATGTTATTATAATATGAACTAAAAAAATGGTTTTATGGAAAAATCAATCTCCACAGGGACTTTCTCTGTGCTGGTCAATGATGATTTGAGGAAAATTTTGGAGCTTGGAGTTAACTCCAAGAGGAAGGACTCAAGGCCATGTGTTGACCTTTGAAAGAGATGCAGATTCTTTTGTGGAAAAGTTTGGAGCTTGGAAAAGCAGCAGCAAAAGGGTGGTTGATGTTACCAAGCTATTGGAACTCTGATTTGGGCATGCCACAAAATGGGGTTCGACTTTCTGGTCCTCTTCCGGTTCTCGTTCAGGTGGCTGAATCGGAGAAGAAGATCATGGAGAAGATAACGATGAAGGAGAAGTCGATGTTGTGTCCATGGTAACCACCAGCGAGTGGTCTGAAACATATAAAAAATAAAAATAAAAGCAACGTGACAAACAGGAAGGAAGGTGGCATCACACGTGAACTTACCGTTTGGTGTATCAAACAAAAGTTAATGTCGTTCAATTTTAAGGACTAATTATAAGAGTTTCAATATTTAGAGGACTAAAATGAACAAAACTTTCGAATAGGGACTAAACTTAAAATCGTTTGATAATTAAGGGACTAAAAACATATTTAACTCTATAAAATACCAAAAACTAAAATTTGTTATTTTTTTTTTCTTTTTCAAATCTCGTAGAGTTGTAATAAAGGATCACAATTAATTAAAAAAAACAAAAAAAAAATTGATTAACACGTATATTGACAAAATTCAACGTTAGTTTAACGTCGAAATTTGTAAATCCGACGTCAATTTAACGTCTCCTGATATGACGTCGTTCACGAATTCGCCGTTAAAAATCCAAAATATTCGACGTTGTAAGCGATTTGTGTACTAGTGAAAATACGTCTATGTCAGTAAATGGAGATAAATGTCCTATGTGAGAAGATATGTTGGTCGTGACATGTGTATGTGTGCAATTGTAATAAATTATTATTCTATGGTTTATTTGTAAATCTAAGTATTGATTTATATCAAATTTTGCTCTTTGATAATGAGATATACTTAATATAAATTTTTCAAAAGATATCACTTACACTTTCAAGTGTATCTTTGATGTGTAGATTTATGTGCTATTTTTATGATTTTTTATATTAATATTTAATGATTGTATCATCTATATATGTAAAACTACATAAATATATATATATATATATATATATATATATATATAAAAGAAAAATTTATTTGTTATTTATTGTTAAATATTTGTATTTATATACCTATTGTATATGTTTAACTTATATTTTGAAATGTTATATAGTTTTAAATTGGATAGGATGTAGATAAAATTTCATTAAATCTTTACATTATTTGTGTAGTTTGTTAACAAAAAATATCTGCACATGTCTTTAATAATTTTTATACTGTAATTGGATAATTTTTTATTATTAAATTACTTTTGTTCTCAACTGATTTAGTAATAAGTGAAATAAAAGTATTACTAAATGAAACGAATCAAATGTGTAAATCAAATGGATAAAATCATCTTATCGTAATCAGGCATATTTAATTTCACCAATTAAAAGTATAATTGTCTTAAAAAGTTTCGAAACAAAAACATCTTCTTGTTATAATCTTATATTTAAACTATTTAAGATATTTGATGCGATATTTGAATCTTGTAATATTAAAACAAACAACTAGCTAATGCTATATTTATCTCAATCTATTGTAAAATATACAATTTAGACTTAATTATATTTTTTATTTCTGAAAATTGAAGTACTTTTGATTTTGTTTCCTTAAATTTAAATAAGTATTTATAAATTTTTAAATTTGAAAAAGATATTATTTTATTGTTTAGATTAAATATTTTTAATCTATTAAATTTAATATTTAAGGACTAAAACTATATTTAGATTTTTTTCTTTAAATTTGAGGATCAGAATAAAAATCAATATATTACCAATATTCATAACAAAATTGAGGCAATAGGACTCTAGTGAATTGTATATTTTGGAAATTGACCTAATGTTGAGCGACTTATAACTTTGTGACTTGACTTTAAAAAATGGTGTTGATAGAATAATATGAAAAATATTGGTTCCAATTATTGTAGGATGTGATGTGATCATAGTCACGTTGTCTCAATCCATGGATAGGTGTGACTTGTAAGGCTATGCATGGATGATCATATTATTCGAGGATAAAGAACTAATGGTCAAATATTCAGGCATCTCTAATCAAGATATATTTAAATAATATATTTAAGAATTGAGTGAAGTAAAATAGATTTTCACACTCTTTTTGTTTAAAAAAAAAACGGAAATGAAGGTTTTTCTTAGAGTTTATGAACTCGAATGGAAGTAATTAATAAACAAGTATTTTAAAATATATGCAAAGATTTTAGATATAAAAACGTTAAAATATATATTTATTTGTTTAACTAAATTTTAAGAACCTTCTAAATTTAAATATTGGTTAAATATGTTTTTAGTCTTTCAACTATTATATATTTTTGGGTTTAGTCCATCTTTTAAACTTTACTTCATTTTCATCTCTCTCCTTAATGCAACTGTTAGATTTAGTTCTCAAATACTAACGACGGTAGTTTTTTCGTGATCTGGCGTGAGTTGGCTAACGGCGTGCCACGTTTCATGCCATGTGTACTTCTTTAGCACAGGCTCTCCTTCTTATCTGCCTGCAAATTCCCCAACAGCGATAGGGTTCTTCCTTGCACCACCACGCCGACGATCACCTTGCAGCATTCTAGCCCTAATCGCGCTCCAATGAATCTCGACCATAAATCGCGAGGTGACCTCCATCTCCACTACCAAAGAAACCCCAAAATCGTGCCACTGCCTTCCCACTTACAACCCTAAATTGCGAAACGTGAGTTCACATCTTTGTCTTCTCCCTCACGCAACTCGTGTTACCACCAGAAACCAACCACCTACAGAAATCGCGCAACCATGGCAACCTTCACCTCCATGTTCATCCTCTTCGCAACCCCAATCAGAAATTGCAAAATGCAACGTCATCTTCTTCATCGCATCCGAAATGTGAAACCTGTCGTGAGAGTTCTCCCATGCAATCAAATTCAACGAACAAAAAAATTCCCAATTCAGCAAACCCTAATCGCAATGTCCCCAAAATCATGAAACAGAGAATCGCGCCACCATGAGAATCATGATTTGCCCTAATCATGCAACAACCACCCTCGTTTCCCAACCCTATGACAAACCAGTGAAAACCTTCATCACAAAACCCATACGCCGCCTATAAGACCCTAGGAAAATGTGGTAAATAAGGAATAATGTGGTTATGAGACTTGGATCTTATTGCTTGATAATTGATGATTACATGTTTTCTAAAATTATAATTATTAAGTTTATTATTTAATGTTATTATTGATTAAGTGAAACATATGATTGATATATTGTTATTTGAATGATTTATGTAGTGCGTTGTTATTAATATGATGTATTGGATTGAGGGTAGAAGAATGATTTATGATTGAATAGGTGTGGGCCAAATTCTAGAAGGAAAGAGAGTTAAAGTAAACTTTTGGGTTTTAATTTGTATTGTGCGCCCAAAGGCAAAAAGGTCATTTTATCCTAATTAATTAGTGCATAAATTAAGTTTTGGGGGTGTAGAAAGGAAAGGAAAGGAAAATAAATCTGAAATTTAAATATTTAGTGGTTGTTGATATTATTTTAATTAAAAAGATAAAGATAGAATAAGAAAAGATAAAAAAAAAAGCAGAAAGGGAAACTAGGGTTCATAATTGTGTCCTACATAAAAAAACGAAAAAGAGAGAGATAGAGAAGCGACTTTGGGGAGAGAAGAGGAAGAACTGCTAAAAACCTTAGAGATTGGTGGTGTTTTAGAGTATAGACAAAGCTCTAGAATTGGCCAAGGTATCAGGAAGCTTACTTTTGTTTGTTAATTCGTGTATGTTATATGTGTTCTTGGTTATTTTGATTAATAATCCTTGTTGATATATGTTTATATGATTATGATTATGGTTGTATGTTGCTCTTTTTGGGCAAGGGTCTATGTATGCATGGGCATAGGGTTTATGTAATATTTTTGTTGGGTTTTTCCTATGAATGTATGTATGGTTGTTGGGTTATCCCAATTGAGGGTTTAATGATAAGGGAGAATAAAGTTATGAGGCTTGGGGGTTTTCCATGCAAATGCATGTGTAAGGGTATGATAATAATGATATGCATTATAATTGTGTTGTTTGGGTTATAATATGTATAATGATTGAATTTGGATAATTCAAGTGATGTGATGTATGTGTTTGAGTATGTTTACAAGGGTATGTGATGCTTGAATGCATGAATGATGTTTTGGGGGAGTTTCCTTGTGATTAAAGGTTGTTGCATGTGTGTTTACAGATTTGAATTATGTCTAAGATATGTTTCGTTTAGTAGATAATTGATTATCACTAATGATAATCGATTATTGCGCGTTGATATTGAGTCTGGTTGCAGGAATAATCGATTATCATTTATGATAATTGATTATCCCTTCTTGCGTGATGTTTTTGGGTGATTTTTACTGAGATAATCGATTATCAAAAGTGATAATCGATTATCATAGTGTATTTTGGTGAAAAATGGTGAATTTGATGAAGAATGGACGTGGTTCAAGCCTAAGAAGCAGTGGAACGCGTTGGTACACAAGGAATGAGAGTAATGGGCATGTTTAGGGTTAGATTTGACTTGTGATTGTGAATTGGAGTATAAATGAGTATTGGGATGTATTGGAGTATATGATTGATGAGCATGAGAGTGGAGGATATGTCTACTTGTTGTACCTAGTAAATCATGGTGTTATCTACAAATAAGTGCTTCCTTTTGCCTTGTGTGTATTGAAAGAATTATTTGGGTATTGAACCTTCCTTGTGGGGGTTGCAGGTGTTTTCCTTGTCCTTGTGTGGCAGGATTACATGTTCCTTAGCTAGATTGCGGGACTACTCGAATGTATCTGTATGGAGAATCTACAGATGGGGTTGTAGGAGCGGCTATAGTCAGCGAGGTAGGGTACAAGAGTGTGACTGATTCTTTCCACTGTGGCGTTTATAGTGTGGTAATGCTCATGGTTTTTTTCATTACTTGGATAGTCATGATGGTGGTGTATCTATGATGGTGATCATAGTGGTTGAGATGCTCCAGGTGATGCTATGTGAAAGTTGTGTTACTATAATAGTTATAGTAAATAGTTAGCATTGATGTTAATGAGTGAATATACCAAGGGTCTATGTCTGAGATGTTAGTGAGGACATTAAGGATTATAGATCAACGATCGACGGTCAAGGATTGAGGATTGAGTAATTCGTTTTGATGAATTGTTATGTTAGAGGATTAGGAATCCTATTGTTATTACTAATATGTGTGAGATGTTTGATTATTTTTTATTTAATCAGTATGTTTATATAATGTTATTATGATTATTTTATCGGTAACTTACCCATACGTGTTTGTGTTGTGTGTTTGTGAATGAAATTATCAACGATGATTGTATAATTCATTATACGTGAGCAGATGATGTTGTAGATGGTGCTAAGGCATGATAGATTCGAGAGATGACGGGGGACAAACTTAGGGTTTTTATTCAAAGTTATTGCATTTGAATTTTAGACAAAGTAATTGAAGTTGTTTTAATTCCTTTGTTATTTCTATTGGACAAATGTTTTAAGAACTATTATGTTTTAAAATAAATTATGATGTTAAATGTTGAGATTTTTTAAAATACATTTCCGCAAAAGTTGTAGTTTAAATTTTTACCGATTTTTTACTAGCCCGTGACACCCTAGAAATTTAGGGCGTCACATCGCCACGAGTTCGCCATCACCTGAAACACAAACCTATAGAAAGAAAATCATAGAACCACCATCAAACCCATGAGTGTTGCTGCTCTCTCGCGTTCTCGCCGCTGATAATGGTTGAAAATACCGTTATCTGTGATGTAATTTTGATACTAAATGCACCCTTTTCTACTAAAAACTTGCTTGAAATCATGATTTTATGTTACGTTGTGTGAATAAGAGAGTTGAGGTTGAACTTAATGATTTTATGACTAAATTCCCTTGTTTTAGTAGGTTAATGAAATGATTTAGAAGAGGAGTCAAAGTATGAAGGAGTTGGAACTCAAGGAGCAAGCAGAACTGCAGAAAAAGAGAAAAAAACGCATTGCTGAAAAAATCCGCGAGGCTTGGGCACTCCCTAGGGGGGCTTGAGCGCCAGAAGTGCATCGCACATCGCCTGGGCGCCCCTTTTGGGCGCTTAAGCGCCAGAAAGTAACGTTCGACGCCCAGGCGCCCCATTTAGGGCGCTTGAGCGCCAGCAACATGGGCCGAACTTCGTTTATGTTTCGTTTTCGCTCTATTTAAAGGACTCAAACGTCATAGGTTTTGTATCTTTGGCAGAGGGAGCGCAGCAGCACACTCTTTCAGTCTCTGGAGGCGGATTTCAATGCGGGAGCTTCCATCTTCTACTTTTAGGGTTTTTCTATCTCATTCTTCTCCATTATTCATCTAGTTTCACCATGTTTATAGTGAACTAAACTCTATTTGTTGTTGGGGGATGATGTAACCTTGTGAACTCTCATGTATTTGAATTTATTCTTAATAATATATGCTTTTCATTAATTGTTAGAGTAATTCATCTGTTACAACGCTCTCTTTGTTTAACTCATTCAATAACATGATTTATGAATTGCATGAGTGCCGGGAGGTTCCTTACAATTCAGGTTCTTGTTGAATTACTCCCAAGAGTAATATTTCTCAGGGATGAAGGTATGAATCTTGGTCATCTTAAAGCTCTTGATCTTCACATTTAATTACTAGGAATGCTAGGAAATGCATGAACTAGTGATTAAAGACAGACTTATTTCGTCGAGGGATCGGGTTTAAGTGATTTAGTGAGTGACGTTAACATTAATGCATAAAGAAGAATTCTTACATACATGAGAGGGAACTTGACGAAATCTAACCCCAACAACATACTCATCTCATATTAAACAACATCCGTTCATCATTGTGCTACTCTTCTATCGATCAACTTACATTCATAATTAATTTTCTTTTTTTGCATTTGAAACCAATGTCTCGTTTTCTTTAAGTCTTAATCAATCAAGTTATCACACGACTGTCTAATGCTGAGAGTCTCTTGGGACACGATACTTGGTCTTACCATTTTATATTACTTGTGCGATTCGATACACTTGCTGATCCATCAACAAGTTTTTGGCGCCGTTGTCGGGGACTCACGATTTAAACTATTCTATTTGTGTGATTCTTGATTAACTTTGACTTTATTTTTATTTTTTTATCCTATTTTTAATTTGTGTTTTATGTCGTTTGTTTTTGTTTTTGTGCTAACAATATTTTCTAGGGTTTTGTGTCTAGTGCTTGCAGGATGCAATTCGGACGAGAAGTTAACTATATGGACACTCAATTCCACCAAGGTGATTTCAACCACTATTGTAAACCTGACTTAAACTTGGGTTAAAGTCAATTTGGGAAAGCTGCCGAACAATTTGATAGGCTGCCACAACAACAATGACAGCAATAACCCTCTCTTTCAAAAAGAATGGCTAAGATGGATGACACACTTCAACAGTTAATGCAGATGCCTGATTCTCATCATAAAAGCACTCAAGCAACATTCAGAAGGATAGGGGGGCAACTTTGTCACATAATTCAGAAGCTAGACGATCTTGGGAGTAACATGAAAGTTAACCCTATGGAGGAATGTCAAGCTATTATCACTAGAAGTCACAAAGCTTTAGATGAGAGAAAAATAGAGAGAAAAGAAGAAAGGTTGAGTGAAAAAGAGAAAGATGTAAAGGAAGAGGAAGAAAAAGAAGAGATAAAAAGTGAGGTTGAGAGAAAAGAAACACAAGAGGTTGAGAGAAAAGAAATAGAAGAGGTTGAGAGAGAAAAGAAAAAAATTGAGAAAAATCTTTTGTACCCTAAGGAGTGTTCCAAGGAGGAAAAAGAGAGGGAAGAAAAGAAAAAGAGATAGAAGGAGCATGAGAGAAAAAAGAAAGAATCATATGAGAAACCCCTTCCTCACCCAAAGAAGTATCGTAGGAAGGAGAAGGAAAAATAGTTTGAGCGTTTCATGGAAATCTTCAAGAAATTGGAGATTAAAATTCCTATGATTGGGACACTGCAATAGGTTCCTAGTTATATTAAATTCCTAAAAAATTCAACAAAAAGAAAAAAATATCCAGAAAAGGGAACAATTGAGGCACATGGCAATTGTAGTGGGTCAAGCTAGTGACGTTAAAGAAGTTCTTGCTGGGAGGCAACCCAATTTCTGATTATTTTTTTTTTATTTAGTAGTGTGGTGTGGATTTGATTTTGTTTTGCAGTAATGATAACATCTCCTGATGGATGCTGGACAACATCTACTGAGGGATGCTAAAAGGATTCAGATAACAACATCTACTGATGGATGCTGCTACGATGAATGATAGCCCATTTTTCTGAACTTTTCTTTTTAGTTGATTTAATTGTGTGGTTTTGATTTGATTTTTTTCTTTGTGTGTTTGAGTTTTTTTTAGGTTAAATGCTGCTTCTGATGGCAGTAATGATAGCATCTACTAATGGATGTTGTTATGGAAGAGGACGGTGACTAGACATCTACTGATGAATGTTAGGTGATTAGGCATCTACTGATGGATGTCGATGAAGATGAGAAAGATTGGTGTCTACTGAGGGATACCAATCAAGATAAGAAATATTAACATCTACTGATGGATGCTATGTGATTAGACATCTACTGATGGATGTCACTAACAACATCTACTGATGGATGCTATGATGATGAAGATGGTGTCAAGCTAGTGACGTTAAAGAAGCGCTTACTGGGAGGCAACCAAACTTTCTAATCCTTTCTATTTAATCAATTGTTTTGTTATTGTATTTTGCTTGAATGAACCACACTACTTTGATTCAATTGGGCTGTGTTTTGTGATGAGTATTGCTTTGTGATATTCTAGTGTATTGATTGATGTTGAGATGATGCATGATGTGCTAATATACAATTGATGGCTCACAGAGTATGAAATAGGTGCTTGAGGTAAAACTTGATTGAGATACTGAGCAGGGTGTTTTTCTGAATTCTGGGACTTGTGAGTTTACTTGTGTGAGATTTGGGCTTCAAAGTTTTTTGTGAATAATTGCTATTACTTTGGAAGCATGAATGAGTTTGCCCAAATTTTCTATGATTGAACTACTTGCTTGCAGATTTCATATGATCAAGGCAATCTTTTGTTGTCCCTTATTCTTTTAGCCTTCACATGAAATTTTGCCAACTGAAAAGAGAATAAATTGTTCTAACCTTTGAACCTTGAGCCTTATGTATGTTTGAAAAACCTTTTTTTTGAAAATCTTTAGCTTGAGTTGAGTTGAGAACATTTAATGGGGTATTGACAAAGGTTCAAGTTTGGGGTTGCTGGAAAGATTGAGAAAGGAAAAAGAAAAAGCATTGAGCTACGCAGTGAGTACTTGAAAAGCAAAAGCAAAAGAAAAAGAAAATTGAAAAGAAAGGAAAAGAAAAGCTCAATGCAAGGGAAATCTGGGAAAAAGAAAGTGAGTTTGTGCTTGAATGATGAAATCATAAATGCCTCTCTTAACTCAAGGATTTTTCTGACCAGAAAAACCAATTTTCTTCCTAGCCCAACCATGTTACAAGCCATGAAAAACCCTTGTGATGAGAACTTGCTTGTTAGTATGTTTGATTGTGGTTAAATGAAAGGCAAAATTAATTTGTGTGACATTGTGATAGCAGAGTGAAAAAGACACCAACACCTCACTATACACCTTTGAGTTGAGTGATACACTTTTGAGTGCTTGAGTGAAACACTTTCCTTGGTCAGGAGTAGTTCTTTGAATTTCTGATTAAATCTTTGCTTGGTTGATTAATCATTCTTAAGGATAACATCTGTTGAATATATGAGCATCACATTGATTTTGATTGGATTAAGGCATCTGCACATCTTGACTGACATCCTTATGCTAAGTTGATAAAAGTGATTTCTTGTTCTGGAAGAAAAAGGTTTTGAAAAATGTTGAATCATTGTAGTAATTGTTCTGAAAAGCTGAGTTACAATCTGTTTTGCTTGAGAACAAGCAAAGTTCTAAGTTGAGGATTGTGATAACAGTTGAAAATACCGTTATATGTGATGTAATTTTGATACTAAATGCACCCTTTTCTGCTTAGAAACTTGCTTGAAATCATGATTTTTTGTTAAGTTGTGTGAATAAGAGAGTTGAGGTTGAACTTAATGATTTTATGACTAAATTCCCTTGTTTTAGTAGGTTAATGAAGTGATTTGGAAGAGGAGTCAAAGTATGAAGGAGTCAGAACTCAAGGAGCAAGCAGAACTGTAGAAAAAAGAAAAAAACGCAGTGCTAAAAAAATCCGCGAGGCTTAGGCGCCCCTCATGGGGGCTTGAGCGCCAGAAGTGCACCGCACACCGCTTGGGCGCCCCTCAAGAGGGCTTTGTTAACAATGAGGAGCATTGGTGTTTTGAAGTTAGTAATTTTGATGATGCTACAACGTGAATAATATGAAAACTCTTGCTGCATCAAGTTTAAAAGGATATTTGCACAATGATCAGCGAAGAAAAAGAACAAAAGTAAGTTGCAGACCGAACGTTCGCTATGAGACGAAGACCGAACGACTACAATCAGATAAAGGTCGAATACTGTTTATGGCCGGACACTGTTCATGGCCGAACACAACTTAAGACCGAACGGTAGAAGGCATGACCAAGACCAAGTGGGGCATGAACGAGATCGAGCGGGTGGACGCTGAAGTTGAGAGCAAAGGCATAACTAAGACCGAACGGTCATAATAATTGGAGACCGAACAGTCGTAATAATTGAAGGTCGAACGAAGTTTAACAATTGAAGGCCGAACGCAGTAAAAAACCGAACGATTTAAGACTTGACTGAGACCAAGTAGTTCGGACCGAGCGGTAGCGAAGATTGACTGAGACCGAGCAGCTAGCACCGAACTATGGAAAGATATAAATAACCAAGCTAGGTGGTGAAAAATCAAACCGAGCGGCTGAAGATGATGAACTCGAGCCGATCGGTTGAAGAGTTAAAAATCCAAACTGTTCCAAGTCTCGCATATAATCGATTATCACTTACAATAATCGATTATCACTAGCAGTTGTAATGCGTCTTTTCAGTTTCGGACCAATAGGCTTTATATACCTTCGCCAAACAATTTAGAATAGAACTCTGAGCTTTTTAAGAATACAATGTAACTGAGGAAGTTCTAAACAGCTTGTTCATTGCATTGCCTAGTCTCGTGAATAGGAGAAGCTCGCTGATGGAATCCTGCTTGTACCTCTCTTAGTGTTCTCTTTCATTACTTTTACATTTTATTGTATACTTTTATTAGCTTGCAAGGAGCATGGTTACTATAAATACCCAGTCCTCTCTTTGTAATGGACTTTTGAGATTAATGAGAATTGAGTTTTCTGAAATAAGAAATTATTCTCTCTTGAAAGTCACATGCTAAAGAGTCCAAAGACTCCCTCTAGCCACCTTCCAAGCACTTCTCTCACTTTCATTTTCCATTCCACTATGCTTCTCTCTCATCACACACCATCCGCTTCAACATAGTGGCGTCAACACCTCTTGGCCACGCGTCCTCCTTTCTCTGGCACACATCATCTACCACCGTGCACGCGTCAGCGTTCCTTTCCTCCACCTCTTCATTCAGCCATGCGTGACATCTTTCACGCTTCACTTTCATTCCTCTCCCGTAGAACTTCACCACAGTTCTCTCATTTTCCACTTCGAAGAAACCACATCAGCTAAGGTTTTCTTCTTGAGTGCATCACCATCACGGATCCACGTCTCATCCTTGGTTAGTTTCATTTCTCTTCACGAATATACATCTCATTCCATATCCGTGCCTCATCTTCACCATTCCTTCGATTTCCACCGATTAAAAACCTTATTTCCCGATTAAATCCATTTTCCACCGATTCAGCTTTGATTTCCACTGATCAATTGGTCCAATTTAGTGATTCCTCACTATTCTAGGGTTCTTCGTGTTCTTTTATGTTTCTAGGGTTTTCTATCGAACAAACCCCAGTTTCTTGAGTTCTTCTCAGATTCTTGCGTTTCTCAATCATTTCGTTGAGTCATTCTTCGTCGGAGAAGCTTCAATCTGCCTCTCCTTGGAGCTCTTCCATCAGTTGGCACCAGAGCTCAGGTTGCGTTCACGCTTCAAAGGTAAGTATCGCGTTTCTGTTTCGTTCATTTGATTCTGAGTCGTGTCTCTATTTCGAGTTTTCTTCTGTTCTTGCGTGGTTTCAACTTTTCTTGTGTTCATTCATCTTGTTTTATCTCAATTTGATTTTGATTCTAAGTATTTTGTGTTGTTTCTTTCCATTTCTGAGTTGTTCATCATTTTCCTTTACTGTCTTGTGTTGTATCTTGTTCCAATTGTGATTTTGTACCTTGAGTCAGTGTTTTTATCATTTTAATTCGGTGCAAATTTTTGTTTGAGTCATTTACTTGAGAAATCATAAATTGTTTTGCCATAGTCATGTTAATTTTCTTATTTTGTCCTTTCATTCAGTTGTAATCTATTTTTATGTTTTTTTTGTTGCATTCTGGCTGTTTGATCAATATCAGCAGACCATATGAGCAATGACAAATTCATTAAGAGTTCGGGTGCTTGGTGTTTGACATGAGATGCAGCTTTGCATTGGTTCACAGCACTAATTTGGTGCCTAATATGTTTCTGTTTATTTTGTGCACTTGACTGAGAATTTGGCATTGAGATGCATCTGATTGATTGAGCCAGTATCATGTGCATACTATATAAGCAATGAATTGCTTTGGCAAAGCTTGGTTGCATTGAGAAAACTCTAGTAGAGTCTCATTTGTAGTTGGTCGATCTACATTACTTTGCTTGAGTCTAGTTTTTCTATTTTAAATATGGTTTATCATTAGATCCTTGTTGGACATCTTGCATTATCTTCCTAATGTCTTGTTTGAATTTTAATTGTTGTTTCTGAGTTTAGCTAGCTGATAAAAAGCTATTTGAATCTTTGAGTTAAAATTTGGGTGGTAAAGTTGCTTGAAATAGGAAAATATCAAGGTTAGCTCAATCAGATTTCATAAAAGCACGTTTATGCTTCCATATGCAATACAAACAAGTTTGTTTTAGCATTTATAACGTGTTGAAGCAAAGAAAATGAATGTTTTAGCTGACCTGTGTGTTTTCACTACTTGAACCACCCAATTTTTTACCATTGTTTTCTTTAACAAGTTGTTGTTTTAATGTTCTGAATTTTGGAATTGGTGCATTCGAAATTGAGTTGTCATTGTAGCAAAAGCTTGGTTATTCTGTTTACATGTAAAACAATTCAAAAGAAACATTTATGTAGTTCTAAAAAGGTGAAAGACCAGTGCAATTGACTTTTATGAAAGCTGATGCATTAGAAAAACTGCCTTTTCTCTTAGGAATTTTATGGCACAGTTTGAACCAATTCTGAACTGAGTTTGAATTTGGTGCAAATGCAACTTGTTTGGGTTTTTATTGCTTTTAAAATATGTTCTAGTTCTATTCCTTAGGTTCTATTTGAGTGCTCACATTATTCATTGCCTTGTTTCTTGCTTGTCCTGATTGGCTGTCTTAGTTTTGTCTAATTCATATGTGCATTCTGTTTTGCTGTTCTTAATTTGAGCTATAATTCATCTGATCTAGAGTTGTCTTAAGCAATAAATTTGTTGTGCTGTCATCTGGTGCTTATATTGTTGTAGTTGTCCTGATATGTTCTGATCTCTGACTTTGCTTTAGCCTTTGCCTGTTTGAGAAGCTTTTATACTTTGGTTTCTGGATTTTGAAAGAAGGTTTGTGTGCTTGGTAGCATCTTATGTGGTGGTGGGTAGCATCAAAGGTTCGCGCAGCTTCAATCGGCCTCTCCTTGGAGCTCTTCCATCAGCTCGCGATTTGTGTGTCAAAGGTCGGAGCGGTTCTCTTAGAGTTGGCAACGCTGCTATCTTCCAGTTTGTTGGTCGAAGGAAGATTCTGACTGCACTATTTCGGTTCGTTGGTCGAAGGAAAGTGTGGTTGTTTGCTTCCGGTTCGTTGGTCGAAGGAAGCACCATTCTGGTTCGTTCGTCGAAGGAAGGTTTTATCATTCTTATTGCATTCACTATATTGTAACTGAAAAATTGTTTTTACTGAAAAGGGTTAATCATTATTCATAGTGATTAACGACTGGACATAGAATCTTTTGATTCGAACCAGGATAAAAATCATTTGTGTGATTTTTCTACTCCCTACTCTCTTTATATTTCCGTACATCAACTGTTCGATAAATTTTCTGTAAGAAAATTAATTTTATAAAAAATGGACCATCTTAACTTGAGTTGTGATCGAACACGCTTTTCGCTATTCGCTAATTTTTATTCCGCTGCACGACTCTACGATACCGGTTGTACCAACAATTGGTATCAGAGCTTGCTTTGATATTCTTTCAAACGTTTTCGAAAATGGCCGATCATCAAACTCAAGTGTACGCCGAAGGTGCTTCCATCAACAGACCACCACGTTTTACTGGTGATAACTATGCATTCTTGAAAGTCAGAATGGAAATATTTATGGGGTTTGTTGACAGAGGCATTTGGGAAGATGTACAAAATGATCCTTATATTCCAAAAAGTACCGTTGATGGTGTAGAAGTAGAAATACCATACTTTAACTCGACTGCTGAGGAAAATAAAAGAGCCCAATTTTATATTAAGGCTCGTAATATTATTTCATCTAATGTTGTACTTGATGAATTCTATAGAATTTCAGTTTGTAAGACAACACAGGAAATGTGGGAAGTCCTTAGAGTCACACGTGAGGGTACAGATGACGTGAAACGCGCAAGAAAAAACACGCTCATCCAGGAGTATGAGATGTTCATAATGCAGCCTGGAGAAACAATTTCAGACGTTCAAAAGTGCTTCACTCACATTGTGAACCACTTGACACGGTTGGGTAAGACTTTTGACACTGATGAATTGAATGTTAAAATGTTAAAATCATTGTGTCGCAACCGGAATCGCGACGGGACGACGATCCAAAAAAAGAAACGGGTTTTGAAAAGAGATTTGGAGTCGCCACCATTGTTTATTCTGGAAAACTACGAAAAAACCATAAAATGATAAGGCATGATCTGCGAAAATGAGATTCTTGGTTCGGGAGTCAGTTACGCGTAGGGAAGGCATTAGCACCCTACAATGCCTGTCCTAAGGCAGTACGTTTAACTAAATACGCGAATATGATGTGGTTTTCAAAATGTTTAACTATCCCCTAAAATAAAACTCTAAATAAACAAAATATATTTTTTACTTTTTGGGCCCGACAAGGATTGACCTTGCTCCTACGTATTCTCATTCAAAATGAGAAATCAGGGTTACGTAGTTCTTTTGAAACTGTTTGAGAAGTTTGTTTGGAAATTGTTTGAAAATTGTTTGAAAATTTATTTTGAAATGATTTTGGATTTTGGGAAGTGAACCTGACAAGGACTAGCCTTGCTCCTACGTATCTCCACTCTTGATGGAGAATCAAGGATCACATAGTTTTGGGTAGAAATATTGTTTGTTTGCTTGAAAGTGTTGTTTTTAGTTTTTGAAGATTTTTATATTTTTTTTATATTTTTATAAAAGACAGAGAGAGGTTTTTAGCACGAGGACGATGCGAGCGATCACACACGTGCTTAACCTTTAAAACATATTTTTGGTATTTTTTATTTAAGAAAGAGAAAAGGTTTCTAACATAAGGACGATGCGAGCGATCACACATGTGCTTGACCTTAAAAATATATTTTTGTATTTTTAATAAAAGAAAGAGAAAAGGTTTTTAGCATAAGGACGATGCGAGCGATCACACATGTACTTAACCTTTAAAATATTTTTTCGGTATTTTTATAAAATAAACAGAAAAGGTTTTTAGCACAAGGACGATGCGTGCGATCACACATGTGCTTAACCTTTAAAATATTGTTTTTTGGTATTTTTATAAAATAAACAGAAAAGGTTTTTAGCACAAGGACGATGCGTGCGATTACACATGTGCTTAATCTTTAAAATATATTTTTTTGTTAATTTAAAATATTTATAATTTTAATATTTTTTTTTGTAATTTTTATGGAAAACGAAACAAACAAGGGGTGTGGGCTATCATACAAGGGGTTGCACATAATAAAGTCCTAACACTCAAACAAATAATAAAAGCATAAAATAAAATAAAAGCAGAACAAAAATAAAAGAAATAAAATAAAAGCAAGAGAACATCCCATAAGAATGGGGGTGCAGAGATAAAAACCAGAGGTGTAGAGTGAAATTGAGGCTTTCTAGTTTGGGTCAAAATCTTTTCTCCAACTTTGTATCTGCCAAGGTGTAAAGATGAAAATGGGGGGCATCCTGAAATGTGTGCCCAGGTCCAATTCCTTTTTATTTTTGTTTGTAAAAATAGAGTGGGCTTAAGCCCGAACGAAATGGGGGTGTGAATGGGAAGTGGGATTGCAAACGGGAGATGGGTGCGTGCAAAGGGAAGATAGTGTTTTTTCGTTTTTGTTTCAAAAAAATGGATCTGACCCGAGAACCTGGGCCCAACGGTTTGGGCTCTTTCCCTCACTCAGGAGCATTAGGGGTCTCCCACTCTTTACTCCATTCAAACAGGCAGCTCAGAATCCAAACAGATACCTAGAGTCTCTCTTCCAACGAGGCAGTTAAAAGTGGACCTCCGCCTGTTCACGCACACGCGCCATTGCCTCCACCAAACCGGCCGTCCCCAGCCGCAAAACCAGGACGCCACCAGTGCGCCGATCGCCGCCACATACCCCACTGTTTGCCACGCCAAGCTTCTTCGCCCACCGTCGAGACCCTCGCCTTTCACCCTGCAACCTCACCGCCACTGCCTCCACCGAGGTCGGCCGCCGCGAGCCATGGCGTCCTCGGTGACTCCAAGCATCACCAAAGCTATATCCGACCACTTCTTCTCTTCCTTTCTGCTCTCTCCGACACCGTCAACCCAGGGAGGGGTTCGTCTCCGCCGCACGTCCAGACCTCCACTCGACTGGCAGCCGCGAGCCGCCGGAGCCGTCGCCGGACGAAGCGAAATCTCTCCTCTTCCGTCGCTCGTCGCGCGTGAGTTGGACATGCTCTCGCCGTCGTCAACGATGCTTGTCGCCGTCACCAACGATGGACTCTCCTATTCCTTCTTTATCTGTTTACAATCTCGGTGTAGGGACGAAGAATTTTGGAGAGTGTGACGATTGTGATAATGGAAAGGTGATGAAGCTTTTGAGAAACTAGTTTCCTGACTCGCCCTTATGTTACTCCATTTTTTTTTGTTATTTTCTGTTGTAGGTGAATGGGGGATCTGTTGGAGGTGAGGAATCGGGAGTGAAAGGGAAGTGTAGTTGGGAGTGATGAGCCGGGGGTGGAGAGTCTTGTAGGAGCATTTTCGGAGGGATTTAATCTGGCGAATGAATCCTGGAATCCATAGCAGCGTGAGAGTTGTGCGTGTGTGAGGGAGGAAGACAAAGGTTGGAGTCTCTGTTGTTACCGTGGGAAAAGACTACGAAAATGAAGATATAGGTTGGGGAATGGTAGATTCCCGTGGTGTGCTTGGTGGAGGAAATTGGTTTATCTAGAGGTCTTTGTTCAATGAGTATATGGCTATTTTCTCTGACTTTCAGCTCACGCAACTATTGTTAATTACACTTGGTGAATGTTGTGGGCATTGAAATGACATTTTGAATGAAGTTTGATTAAGAGATAGTGTCGTGAATGAAACTCACATAACTATGTACGTTGCTGAAACATCACTCGTTCATCTCCTAGTACGCATAAGGAAAACATATATAGAACATATAGACGTGCATGACTAAAGGGTTTGAGTATAAGAAAACTTACCTTCGTAGCTTCAAGATGCCTCTCCCTTTGGTCTCAGGTCTCTTGCTCTCTCGTGGTGATGGTGGTGATCCCCCCTCAGCTCTCAGACATTGTGCTTTTTTCCTAGGTTACCAGTGATGAAAAACCATTTTGAAAACCACCCAGCTCTTTTTCTGCTGCCCTGCTTCTGGGAGCTCTGCCGTATCCTCTGCCCTCAGATCCTCCTTTGTCTTTTTTTTTATGCTTAAATTGGATCAGTTGGGAAAAGCCATTCAGCCATCCTTTCCCTCTTTGATGTATGATTGCAACTCAACATAAGGAATTTTAGCAATAGGAACCCACACTTTTTCTTCCTGCTGGAGTATATTAAGCATTTTAAGCATTACTGCATGTTGCTTTGTGTTGCAGGCTGGTAAACACAGTTGTTTTGTGTTGCAGGAGAGAAAACTTGGTTGACTTTGGTGTTTTTTTTTTATCAATGCATATATATCACTTCTTAACAAATAAAAAGGAAAATAAAAAGGAAAAACTTAACAATAAAAATAAGTAAATAAATATATACATAGATAAAATGATATGATACCAAACAAATAAAAATAAACACAATAAAATAAAAACCAAAGATAAAAGCAAAAGGATAAAATTAAAACATAATAATAAGAGAGAATAAAAACACAAAAAAGTAGAAAATTAATAAAAATAATCGAGGAAAAGAAAATAACATCAATCTTTTTTTTTAATAAAGTAAAATAACTAAAAAAGTATAATTAAAACATAGATAAAGATGAAAGAAAAAAATAAAAAAAAAATAAAAAAAAATGAAAAATAAAATAAGCCTATTATAGTCGATCCGGACGAAATTGGGTGTTGACAGCTGCCTCTCTTTACTTAGATATTACTGGATAATAGGAAAATTTGATATTTTCGTATTATTAGTGTAAAAGCTAAGTAAAGAAAGAAACACTAATTTCGTCTGGATTTCAAAATGAACGAGGAACAACAGGGAATTCTTAAGCGAAAAAGAGCATGGCTAAGAGAATTGGGGTGTGCAAACCTCATGGAGGGTGTCATAACCCCATGGATAAATGAATGAGGCGTAACAACCTCTCGGAGGGTGTATCAACCCTATGGATAAGCGAATGAGGTGTGACAACCTCGTGGAGGGTGTAACAACCCTATGGATAAGTGAATGAGGTGTAACGACCTCGTGGAGGGTGTAACAACCCTATGGATGAATGTAGTGAGCGTGATCATTGGGTTCGACCATTGCCAAGCAGAGGGCCGCTAGAAAAACTAAAATCTGGACTTGACCATTGCCTTGCAAAGGGCCAATATCGCAGAACAACAACCTGGATTTGACCATTGCCTTGCAGAGGATCAATATCGCAGAAGAAAACTTAAATTCGACCATTGCCAAGCAGAGGGCCGTTAATAAAACTAAAATCTGGACTTGACCATTGCCTTGTAGAGGGCCAATATCGCAGAACAACAACCTGGATTTGACCATTACCTTGCAGAGGGCCAATATCGCAGAAGAAAACTTAAATTCGACCATTGCCAAGCAGAGGGCCGTTAGAAAAACTAAAATCTGAACTTGACCATTGCCTTGCAGAGGGCCAATATCGCAGAACAACAACCTGGATTTGACCATAATGGAAAGGTGATGGAGCTTTTGAGAAACTGGTTTCCTGACTCGCCCCTGTGTTACTCCATTTTTTCTGTTATTTTCTGTTGTAGGTGAATGGGGGATCTGTTGGAGGTGAGGAATCGGGAGTGAAAGGGAAGTGTAGTTGGGAGTGATGAGCCGGGGGTGGAGAGTCTTGTAGGAGCATTTTAGGAGGGATTTAATCTGGCGAATGAATCCTGGAATCCATAGCAGCGTGAGAGTTGTGCGTGTGTGAAGGAGGAAGACAAAGGTTGGAGTCTCTGTTGTTACCGTGGGAAAAGACTAGGAAAATGAAGATATAGGTTGGGGAATGGTAGATTCCCGTGCTGTGCTTGGTGGAGGAAATTGGTTTATCTAGAGGTCTTTGTTCAATGAGTATATGGCTATTTTCTCTGACTTTCAGCTCACGCAACTATTGTTAATTACACTTGGTGAATGTTGCGGGCATTGAAATGACATTTTGAATGAAGTTTGATTAAGAGATAGTGTCGTGAATGAAACTCACATAACTATGTACGTTACTGAAACATCACTCGTTCATCTCCTAGTACGCATAAGGAAAACATATATAGAACATATAGACGTGCATGACTAAAGGGTTTGAGTATAATAAAACTTACCTTCGCAGCTTCAAGATGCGTCTCCCTTTGGGTTCTCTTTTCTCTTATTCTCTTGGACTGAAATTCCTCTTTTCTATTCTCTCATGAGAGCTGATATGAAAACACCTCTACTATCTCTGTTTGCTTTTTATTACATGTTTTCTTCGCAGCTTCAAGATGCCTTTCTTCTTGGGTTCTAATTCCCTTTGCTCTCTTCGACGCCGGAAAGTAAAGTTGACTGGGCAGCTAGGTTCACACAACAGTCGGTTCTCCTCTTTTCTATCTGGTCTCAGGTCTCTTGCTCTCTCGTGGTGATGATGGTGATCCCCCCTCAGCTCTCAGACATTGTGCTTTTTTCCTAGGTTACCAGTGATGAAAAACCATTTTGAAAACCACCCAGCTCTTTTTCTGGTTCCTCGCTTCTGGGAGCTCTGCCGTATCCTCTGCCCTCAGATCCTCCTCTGTCTTTTTTTTATGCTTAAATTGGATCAGTTGGGAAAAGTCATTTAGCCATCCTTTCCCTCTTTGATGTATGATTGCAACTCAACATAAGGGATTTTAGCAATAGGAACCCACACTTTTTCTTCCTGTTGGAGTATATTAAGCATTTTAAGCATTACTGCATGTTGCTTTGTGTTGCAGGCTGGTAAACACAGTTGTTTTGTGTTGCAGGAGAGAAAACTTGGTTGACTTTGGTGTTTTTTTTATCAATGCATATATATCACTTCTTAACAAATAAAAAGGAAAATAAAAAGGAAAAACTTAACAATAAAAATAAGTAAATAAATATATACATAGATAAAATGATATGATACCAAACAAATAAAAATAAACACAATAAAATAAAAACCAAAGATAAACGCAAAAGGATAAAATTAAAACATAATAATAAAAGAGAATAAAAACACAAAAAAGTAGAAAATTAATAAAAATAATCGAGGAAAATAAAATAACATCAATCTCTTTTTTTTAATAAAGTTAAATAACTAAAAAAAATATAATTAAAACATAAATAAAGATGAAAGAAGAAAATAAAAAAAATAAAAATAAGATGAAAAATAAAATAAGCCTATTATAGTCGATCCGGACGAAATTGGGTGTTGACACATTGGACAGGTCTTGGCAACCAAAGGTGACTGCCATCTCGGAGTCTCAAAACCTCACTCAGATATCTATGGCGATTCTCTTTAGAAAGCTTCGTGAGCACGAGCTTGAGTTGAAAAGATTAACTGCAGAAGAGAATCAAGGCAAAAGAAAGACGTTTGGCTTCAAATATGAAATTTCTAAGGGAAAAAGTTCAAGAAAAATTGAAGATGATGATTCCGATGATGAAGAAAACATGAACCTCATGATAAAGAAGTTTGCAAAATTCATGAGAGCAAAACGAAAAGATAAGTACCGTGAAGAAAAAAAAGAAAATCAAGGTTCTCCATCAAGCGTCAAGTGTTATGGATGCGGAGAAAGAGGACACGTGAAGACTGATTGTCCTAAGAACAAGAAAAGTGAAGAAAAGAAAGAAAGACGATTTCCCAAGAAGAAGAAAGCCTACATAGCATGGGAAGAAAACGCTTCTAGTTCTTCAAGCGCTAGTGAATCAGATGAGGAAGCAAATCTTTGTTTAATGGCAGACTCAGAAGATGCTGGAAGCCAAGTAAGTGATTCTAGTTTTGAGTCAAGTGATGAATCTGATTTACAAAAGGCATTTCTTGAATTGTTAAATGAATCTGAAAAACTAGATGTTGCTCATAAAATTCTAAAAAATAATTTTAAAGATTTGCAAATTAAATATGAGAAAGCTTTAGATGAAGAAGTGGTATTAAGAAATAAAGTTAGTAATCTAGAAACTAAACTGTCTAAGTCTAATACAAATGAACAACTTGTTGAATGCTTATTTTGTAAGAGTCATATGTTTGATATTAACATTCTTGAAAATCTACTTGCAAAGGCTTCCAAGTCTAACTCAAATGATAAAACTACCTTTAAAAGAAGCAAAAATGATAGTAAGAACATGCATCATCACAAAATGTCTAAAATTAAGAGAACTCGTAGAGTTTGGGTTGAAAAAGGAACTTTTGTGAAAAATAAGGTGCATGATGTTTGTTGTTTTTATTGCATGAAACATGGACATACATCAAACAAATGAAGCATTAAACTTTTTGGTGTTCCAAATGGCAAATATGCATGGGTTAAAGTTGTGAAATAATGTATGCTTGCATGAACTAACCCCAAGGACCCATAATGAGATTTGGGACCTAAATTCTTGCTCAATTTGTTTTGTAGGAACCTACTAAGTCAAAGAAGTCATTGTGGTATCTTGACAGTGGTTGTTCAAGACACATGACCGGTGACAAGAAAAGGTTCATCTCTTTTGAGAAGAAAAAGCAAGGATTTGTAACATATGGGGATAACAACAAAGGTAGAATCATTGGAACCGAAGACATTGGAGGAGGAAACACGTTGACAATAAAATACGTCTTATACGTTGAAGGTCTCAAACACAATCTTCTAAGCATAAGCCAATTATGCGACAAAGGTCTCAAGGTAACTTTTGAAAGCGACAAATGCACTTTTTACTTTAAGAATTCTTCTAATATTGTTTTGCAAGGTGTTAGGCATAATAACATTTATTTGATTGATATTGAAAGTGAATCTAGTCATAATATAACATGTTTAGTTGCTAAGGAGGAAAATCCTTGGTTGTGGCATAAAAGAGCTGCACACATACACATATGCAGAATGAAGTGACATTTAAAGTTGCAAAATTATTGATATGGAAATATTCCACAACGCTATTTCTTGGATAAAATCAAAAGAGGTGAAAACAAACTAGAATGTAGAAGCACTTGTGTGCAATGCTACTATGGAAGCATAATCACCTTCCTTGCTCAATAATGCTTAATATGTTCCCATCTATGCTATGACACCATTTTTTAGTACTACAATTAAACCAGCACCCTTTGTAGTGGATAGCCAATGAGCCACTACTATTGTGGTTCGATTCACCATAACACGCTCTAGTGCATCTTTAACCACTTTTTCAGATTCTGCATCAAATGCACTAGTGGCCTGATCTAGTAGTAATATTTTTGTATTCTTCACTATTATCGTGCCATTGCTACTCGTTGTTTCTGTCCTCCAGATAGTTGAATCCCTCTTTCCCCTACGATTGTGTCATAATCCTGAACATACAAATATTGCTCAGACCAATGCATACATTGTTCATAACATCCTACGGTGTCTTAAAAAACTAGTACAAATTCTGATTTTTGTGCATATGGTTGCAATAGTCTTTAAGAGACCTAAGGTTATAGGACGTCGTACATTACATTTTATAAACATTTGCTTACCATTTCAAAGATGTTAGTTACGGTATATAGATACAGTTCATATGAAATACAAGCATATGTGATAAATGCATTAATAAAACATCACAAGGCAAACTGTGATTTTCATAAGAAATAATCGTTAACAAAAAAATTAATGGCAAAGAATTATTGACAAAATTGAATCTATGTCCATGGTATCTTAAAGCAAAGACTAACCTTAGCTGCAACTTTCAGTGGATCAACATTCTCATATAAGAGTTGATCTACTTGCTCATATGTAACAACTTTTTATAGTCTCCAAGTTCAACATACAGCCTTGCAACAAGACCTCTAAGAGTAACATCTTTGGGATCTGCTGTATTTGCTTTTAAACCATAATGTCATGCTTGATCAATATAACCTTGTTCTCTACATTTGAAAAAGTTTCACAACTCAATAATCATAATATTTCTTTCAGCATTGTTTAAAATTAATATATGCATAATATTCATTAGTGTAGAAAAGGCTTTTATCATATGTTATTTTGGGCTTTTTACGTCTGATCCCAACCTGATGTCTATTCGTGTGACGTTCATGGGACGTCGGACCCTAGACCGACGGTCAGACGTTTATATAGACGTCATATATGTACAAATCAAACGTCTATATAGATGTTTGATTGGGGGTGGCATCAAATGTCTAAGACCCTGGCGCGAGCTCAGCCTCTGCAATCCATTGGACGTCTGTGTGTGCACTAACAGACGTATATAGACATCCGACATGACATTAACAAACGTCTGCTGAGTGTTTTTCTTTTAAAAAATTATTTATTTTTATAATAAAATCACACCTAAAAAACAGAAAATTGTCCTAGAACAATATACTATATATATATATATATATATATATATATATATATATATATATATATATATATATATATATATTCATTATGTTTTCATATATGTTCAAAGATGAATTTGATTTGTAATGTATTGAAGGTAAGCATCATTACCTCATTCCAGTCATCTGTAATGGCAGCTCGAATGATGGTCTTAATCCAAGACATCACATATTAGCCACATTCCCATGAATCTAACTGCTTGTTACACTAAAATGACAAACTAAATAGTCAATCATTTAGATCATTCAATAACATAGAAATTGTATTATAACTATAGATGACTTACAACCTTTGGATACAGGATTCGAACTAGCTGACCTCAGGATTTACCCATAACTTTATTTACATTGAAAACACACGGTAATATTAATATAACTATATTTATCATAAAAATTGAAGGTCAACATGAATTTGAAACATAAAAAGAGAAACACTTACCCTTGAAGCATGTTTCTCAAGTCAGTTTTCATCTTCCTGTGTAGCGAACAAAACCATATAATTGTACGTTGTCTGGGAATGATGACCATCAACTGCCAGTGAGACCTATCATGAATCATAAATAGTTAGTAAACTAATTAAGTAAATTTTAATGAACTTTTACATAAAAAAACTCAGACCCATCAATGTATGGCACAATGTATACTTCTCTATTTGACTCAGTCATCCATGTTTGCAATTGTGTTACTGATGGACAAATTTATGATCACCAAAATATGATGTCACAAACTTGTTGAACAATCGGCAAGTATGACCAAATCGTTTCAAGTAATAAACTCGGTAAGACCAAGTATCGTTCTCCCAAAGGACTCACGGCCTAGTTTAGTTATGTGATTTGTTGATTAGCTAAGACTTAAGAACAAAATAATTGGATTTTACTATGCAAAAGACGAAAATAAACATGTATGCATGAGGTTGATCAATGGCTAAAACAAAAGACAGACACTTTCAATGAAATATATTGATGAATATGTTGTTGGGGGTCAATTTCATCTTATCCACTCTCATATATTTTAGGAATTCAACATTCAAGTCATCATTGTTAATGCCACTCTCTAAATTACCTTTCAAGAAGGCTTCTCCCTAATTACGAGTTCATACGATTCCTAGCATTCCTAATAATTAGTTTTTTTAGCATAGGAGCTTAAGGCAACCAATATACTATTGGGAGAAATTCCCCGGATCTAGACTTCCCCGTACGTTCCCGTATCGACAAAACCAATAATCATGCATTGAATGAGTTAAACAAAGCAAGCATTGAGCAAAGAGGAAAAACCCTAACTAATGATGAAAGAAAGCATAAGTCTTAGATTAAGATGCAAGCACAAATTCCATATATGAGAGCTTCAAAAGATTACATTGATTCCCCAACAAACATACAAGGTTTAGTTCACCATATTCATGGTGAACCTAGATGAACAATAATGAAAGAATGAAAGAGATAGAAAAACCCGAGAAAGAGAAGAGGAGAGCTGTCACCATCTCCCAATCTACCCCAAGGGGTGGAAGAGAGAGTGTTTGCTTCGTTTCTGCCAAAAATACCAACCCTAAGACATCTAGGTCTTTAAATAGGACATAAAAATAATAGAAAACGGGTCCAGACCCAAACAGATCATAAAATCGCAGAAAACTGGCCCAAAACTCGTATGGTTGACTTTTTCCCTATTCTGGTTGACTTTTTGGTTGACTGGTTGACTTTTCTGGTTGACTGGTTGACTTTTCTGGTTTTTGGTTAACTTTTCTGATTCCATCTCTCTCCTTCTTCACTTCTTTCACTAAATTCACTTAAAACCTGCACAAAAACACTAAAATCAAGCATAAACCTGTCCAGCTCTCTTTTTTCTGAAAATATGGATAAAAGCATGATTTCAAGCTAGTTTCTAAGTGTAAAGGTTGCTTTTTGTGTCAATTTTAAGCATGAAAATAACAGTTTTTCAACTGTTATCACAACCCCAAACTTAGAACTTTGCTTGTCCTCAAGCAAACAAGATGTAACTCAATCTTCAACCAATTCATATGATGGTTCACTCATTCAAAAATCCTCTTTTTCAAGATAAGTAACAACTTCACTCAAACTTATGACCAAGAGTTCAATCAAGATGTGCACATGCTTTAGTGTTCACAAAGTCATTTAAATTCCAACAAATGCTATTTTTCATGAATGATCAATCAATTAAGCATGGATGTTCATGTGCTTATGGAATATTTCCTCACTAGGTAAAGTGTTTCACTCAACACACAAGTGTATAAGAGGTAAAGTGTTTCACTCATTTACTCCACTATCACAATGTTACATGAATCAACTTTGCCTTTCATTTGACCACAATCAAAAACATTCACAAGCATGCATCATCACAAGGACTTTTCAATGGCTTATAATGTGGCTGGGCTAACAAGAAAATTGGTTTTTCTGGATCACAAAATCCTTGAGTTAAGATAATCATAACAACACAATTTTTCTTATTCTTCCCAACTTGCCTTTGCATTTGCATTGAGCTTTGCTTCTTTTTCTTTTCTTTTCTTTTTCTTTTTTTTCTTTGCATATTCTTACTTTTTAGCTCTTAGCTCAATGCTTTTCCTTTTTCATGTTTTCCCAACAACCCCAAACTTGAACATTTAACAATACCACACAAGATCTTCTACTTAACTCAAGGTAAAGATTTTCAATCAAGGGTTTTAGTGTATGTTCAAGGCTAAGGGTTCAAAGGATAGAACACAAAATGTTCTCTTTTAGTGGGCTAACTTTATTAATTTGGCCAATAAAAAGGGTTCCAACAAACGGCCTTGATCATATGATGCAAAACAAGCAATTGATTCAATCATAGAAAACCTGGGCAAAATATTCATGTTTCCAAAGTAATAGCATTCAATCAATAACAACTCTGGAGCTCAAAACCTCACATATAAGCTCATTCACATTTGACATACACATCCTGCTTAATTTCACAATCACAATCATAATATCTTGTATTTGTTCACAAAGCTTGTGAATCACCTGTATAAGCATTTTATGTGCACATCTATCTCAACATCAATCAATCACTAATCATCATCAAGCATTACTTATCACACAATCACAGTTAATAGCAAACCATCATAACAAACCATGTTTCCAATAGAGTACATCAAACCCTAATCTAAAACAAAAAATAAATAAGTTTAGAAAACTTAAACCAACAAAAGCATATGTCCTGCTCTAGTTATGATAGCATTCATCAGTAAATGCTATCTCAACTCCTCATCAATCTGAGCTGTCCTCTGTATCTTCCTCTTCTTGGATCTTATAGTCTTGATTCTTTTTTGCCCGATGAGGAGGCCATCCCTGCATCAAACATAATTCACAAAACCAAAAGATACATTGTTAAGCATTAGTAAACCACAATGAAGAAATCAGCCCCTTCAATGATGCTCTCTCCCAACCCCAAACTTAGATGGAAAACTAGTGAGCAAGTGAGTGAAAGAGAAATTTTCTTAAGAGGGAAGAGTGAAAAGATGTGGAAAACCTTGAAGAAGGTATGTGGGAGTGTTTGTGCAGAGAGGAGTCTGAAAGTATGAGCAAATGCGCAGCTTAGGGTATAAAAATACCCTAATGGGCTCGGGTCCCGCTAAGGAGAAACTAAAGCCCATCTGCGAGAGTACCGCTCAGCGGTAAGTTGCCGCTCAGCGGCACTTTCGTGTTGTGCCTTTCTTCTTCCTAGCTTACCTTAGGTGCCTTCTACTCATGCCCCTTACTTGCTCCCTACAATTAAGTTCTCAGATCACTCAAACATTCAATCCCTATCATGCAACTAAAGCAGAATAAAACAAACAATACAGATAAAATCAATCAACTGGGTTGCCTCCCAGGTAGCGCTTGTTTAACGTCACGAGCCTGACCCAAAATCCTCCAGCACCCTTCAGTAGATGCAAATCTTTCTTACCAACACCCATCAGTAGGTGTATACAAACATAGTATCCTTCAGTAGATACTCTTCCGCCTAACATCCATCAGTAGATGTAAACCCTGTAACAAACTTATAACAAAAACAAAAATACCAAAAGTTCAAAATTACATCACCAAACAAAAAATTAAAAGTTCTTAAATCACTGGGTTGCCTCCCAGCAAGCGCTCTTTTAACGTCACTAGCTTGACCCAATAAAGCTCATGTTCCATCTTCTTTTTCTTCTTTCTACTGAACTTCTTCAGAAATTTAATAAAACCAGGAACCTGTTGCAGTGTCTCAATCATAGGAACTTTAATCTCCAATTTCTTGAAGATTTCCATAAAGCGCTCAAATTCCTTCTTCCTATGATACTTCTTTGGATGAGGAAGAGGTTTTTCATATGATTCTTTCTTTTTTTCTCTCGTCCTCTTTTTCTTTTCTCTCACTTTCTTTTTTTCTTTTCTTTTTCTACTCACTTTCTCAATCTTCACACAACTTTTCTCTTCTTCTTTCTCTTCTCTCTCTTCTTTTTCCAACTCAACTTTTTCAACATTTACACTCACCAGCACTTCACACTCTTCCCTGGGGTTAACCTCAGTATTAGCCCCAAAATTTTTGTCAGGCCTTTCTTCCAATTGCTTGGTAATCTGACCCATTTGAATCTCCAAGTTCTTAATAGCGACTTCAGTGCTCTTTTGAGAAGATTCAGTTTTCTGTATGAATTGCTGAAGAGTTTCTTCCAACCTTGTTGATCTTTCATTAAGTGTAGACATTTGTTGCCATAAGGTTGGTTGTTGCTGTTGTTGCTTGTGAAATGGCCCTGATTGTCCAGCTTGCCCACTTTGTCCTTGACCAATACTTGGGTGTGGTTTCCACCCTTGATTGAAGTTCCCCTGACAGTATGGAAATTGATTGGCCATGAAGTTAACATCCTCTAAAGCTTCCACTGGAAAGGCGCATTGACCATTTATATGGTCACCACCACATAATTCACACATTTGTGGTTGAACCTGTGCAACAGTCTTTAACTCTTTTGGCAGTTGTGCAAGTATCTTTGTGAGATTCTCCAATTGTTGAGTTAGTATCTTGTTCTGAGCTAGCAAGGCATCATTGGATTACAATTGTAGAACTCCTTTTTGTTGAATAGGAGCTCCTCTTTCACTGTTCAGCTCATTATCATTAGTAGCCATGTTTTCAATTATTTCCGTGGCTTCCCCTGGAGTTTTCCATTTGATATTGCCACCAGCTGAGGCGTCAAGCATCATCTTGGTTAATGCCACTCTCTAAATTACCTTTCAAGAAGGCTTCTCCCTAATTACGAGTTCATACGATTCCTAGCATTCCTAATAATTAGTTTTTTTAGCATAGGAGCTTAAGGCAACCAATATACTATTGGGAGAAATTCCCCGGATCTAGACTTCCCCGTACGTTCCCGTATCGACAAAACCAATAATCATGCATTGAATGAGTTAAACAAAGCAAGCATTGAGCAAAGAGGAAAAACCCTAACTAATGATGAAAGAAAGCATAAGTCTTAGATTAAGATGCAAGCACAAATTCCATATATGAGAGCTTCAAAAGATTACATTGATTCCCCAACAAACATACAAGGTTTAGTTCACCATATTCATGGTGAACCTAGATGAACAATAATGAAAGAATGAAAGAGATAGAAAAACCCGAGAAAGAGAAGAGGAGAGCTGTCACCATCTCCCAATCTACCCCAAGGGGTGGAAGAGAGAGTGTTTGCTTCGTTTCTGCCAAAGATACCAACCCTAAGACATCTAGGTCTTTAAATAGGACATAAAAATAATAGAAAACGGGTCCAGGCCCAAACAGATCATAAAATCGCAGAAAACTGGCCCAAAACTCGTATGATTGACTTTTTCCCTATTCTGGTTGACTGGTTGACTTTTCTGGTTGACTGGTTGACTTTTCTGGTTTCTGGTTGACTTTTCTGATTCCATCTCTCTCCTTCTTCACTTCTTTCACTAAATTCACCTTAAAACCTGCACAAAAACACTGAAATCAAGCATAAACCTGTCCAGCTCTCTTATTTCTGAAAATATGGATAAAAGCATGATTTCAAGCTAGTTTCTAAGTGTAAAGGTTGCTTTTTGTGTTAATTTTAAGCATGAAAATAACAGTTTTTCAACTGTTATCAGTTACCAGAAGGTTGAAAGGACTGAGGTTCAACAAATTCGTACATGGAAGACCAACCTTGGTCCACAATGACTGTGTCCATGTACCTAAAACGACAAAGTTAAGTTGTTTAGAAACTAAGAATCTAAATAAAACTAATATGGAAGACAATATTAACTATCTTACATGCACCATAGTTAAAGGATGGAAATATTCAACATCCTGTCTCCCCCAATGATCTCTAATGCATCATTGAATGTGATATATACTGGCACATAAGTACACTTCTACTGGTCCTCTGTTCAACCTGAGTAATTTTGTCATGAGCTTTGCTAGAGGATCATCCTCTGCTACAGCCATCTCATCATTTTCAATGATGATTGGCTCATGCATCGGTTGCTTCTAAGGACGTATGACTGAACATAAAAATTTCAAAGTTATCAATAAATATTTTTAAATTTAACATAGAAAGACTAATAATAAAAATATTATACTTGTGGTCTTGCAATGTGTGACATGATTAATGCTCTAGGCCGGGCTATAAATGTTCCTATGGCCTCCCCCACAAAATGAATTTCTAAAGTGGGTACATGCACCTGAGCCTGGGGATCCCTGAACCTCGCCAATCCTCATACGCACGTGGTGGGGTAATAGAAGAACACCATGAATAGTCTTGCTTCCCTTAAGTAAGTACTTGTCCGACGTCACAATGTGTGGGGATCCCATCAACCAACAGCTCATACTAACCACTATACTTAGTAGGGTCTACAACAGAGCATGATCCTCTAGTGCTGACCCAAGGTGGTGTTGGAGCTTCCGTAGGCAACCCCATGGTGCCCTGCGTCATGGAATGCAACTTCTCTTCAAGCGCTCTTTGTATTTCTTTTTTGTTCTTGTAGCTGCTCCATGAATCGTTGCTCCATTGATTTCATGTTTTGGTTGAGTCTTTCCTCCCACTGAAGATCCATCTTCCTTAATGTCTCCTGACTCACGGATTAAGTGTTTTTTTTGTCTAGGGCCAAAGTAGTCACAAAGACCAATCGCCCCACCAACTCCACGTACACGTCCTAGGTGCTTGGCCTTTCCAATGACCGTTGTTAGAATGTCGTCCCTACCTTGGCCAACAAATGTTCCTTGAGTTTGCTGTTCAACCAACTCATCCTACATATAAAATAAAACTTTGTTACATAAAATACATGCGATGATAAATACACAATCAAACAATACTTTGGTTTGAACTTACAATTCTTTGTGAGATCAAGGCAACTGAGGAAGATGTCATGTTCCCATTATTTTTAGTCTGCGCAGCCTTCCACAGCTCGTACCTAGTAGGTGCAGGTGCTAGGTCGGGGGACTCAAGTCCTAACTCCTCCGCTCGACTCTTTCTCATCTTCTTCTCCAGTTTTGCATAACCACCTCGTGATAACACGTGTGGTGCATCATTTAGCCTTTGCTTTTGTTAGGCAACTAACCTTTTAGCCTGTGAAACCATGTATATTCATAAATGTTAAATCATAATAAAATGCATTAACTAAAGACTCTCTAGATGCAGGAAACTGCATCCACTCCTCCTTTGTGAAAGTGTAATGCTAACATGGATTCTCATGTTGTCTGTCTCCAAAGACATATAGACGTGTCAGTGTTGTCTTGAAATCTACCCATCTGGTCACTACATGGGATAACACTTTCTTTCTAAGCTGACCAGTGTTTGGAATATCATAATTTTGCTGTTTAAAACAAAGAACATGTTAATGACATAATAAGAACAAAGAAAAAAGTATATCAAATTTCTTTTAAGTAAACATACCTGAATATCTTGCCATAAAAGGTTATTATCGACCTTCGGGACATCATCCCAAGATGCAAGAAGGATAGAAACATTTGTTTTTGCTAACACACCCAAATAACTCCTAAACCTATCAGCATTTCGCCTTTATGGCACACCTGATCTTGGGTCAATGTCAACATGTCTCCTCTTGCCATCAACGCGTTGGGATGTCACATCTGACAATCGTGTGACAGATCGACCACGTCTGTTGTTTTCTGATCCTAAGGTCGACATACCTGAAAAATATATACCATGTTAGTACTACATCAAATATGCTAAATAAAACAAGGCTTAATAGCCCTCATGGTCCCTATTTTCGTCAAGTTTTTTCGAAATGGTCCTAGTTTTTTTTCCTGTTCAATATTGTCCTAAAGAATGTAATTTATGTTCAATTTAGTCCTTTTTGCAGACAGCGTTTAAATCGTTAACAGTCCACTGTCCGGCTATGCAAAACCCAAATGAGATGGCATTTAGAAGCTGTCACGTCACCATCTTCTTCAACCTTCAGCCCAAACAGAAACTGAAACCCTAATTTCTCTCTAGCCACATAACCCTAGCACTGCCACACCTAAACCCTCAGGCGGCTATCGCAATCACCAAAGACCTTCAAACGCAACCCAGAAGACCATCACTAGGACACCGCTGTGACCACCTCCACACACCACCATCTTCATCGTGTGCCTTCACCATCATCTTCTTCCAAGTTCGCGCTGCCACCATAACGCCACCGCCAGCACCATATCGTTGTGACATCATCCTCTACTTCCACCATCAACCTCGCGTCGCCGTCGTGAAGCGCACTTCCACCATCATCAATTGCACCGAAAACCTGCATCAAATCCAATCCAGAAAACTCACAAAAACTCAGAAACAACATCGCTGTGATTCGCGATGTTTTCGCGAGTTCGTCCTTCTCCATTGAAGCAACCTAGCAGTTCGAAACCCTCAACCCTATTGCACATAAGAACCACCATATTTGCGAACCTGCTTCTCCCTTGTGTTTTCATCAACCTACAATGAAACACAATCAGCTCAAAAATTCCCAAATTAGAAACCCACATAACCCTTATATTGCACATCCACCTAGTGCAAGACCGCCAGCATCCATCACAAGGGCAAGGCTGCAACGTCTTCATCTTCTTCTTCATTAAGCCAACATCGTCGTGAGAGAGAACAAGAATCGTGACCACCACTGGTGCGCTTCCATCATCACAAGAGCGAATGACCCTCCTCGATTAGGACACGTGACAACTCCACGTGGGCAGTTAAATGCCATCTCATTTGGGTATTGAACAACTGGACAGTTGGTCGTTAACGATTTAAACGTCGTCTGCAAAAAGGACTAAATTGAACATAAATTACATTCTTTAGGACAACTTGAACATAAAAAAAACTAGGACCATTTCGAACAAACTTGACGAAAATAGGGACCATCAGTGTTATTAAGCCATAAAACAACATTTAAAGTCACTAAAAAAATATCACAAAACCTATTAAGATATTGTTTTCTCCGAGATCCCTTCATTGTGATCACTACGAATTGTGTGATGTCATCGGCTACGTCATCAACCTTGTCTTCAATAAGTCTTGATGCAACAGATGTTGTCTCAAGTATATCAAGAGAATCTTCATCATCATATCTGTGCATGTTTTTTCCTTCCAAAACCACTTACCATTTTTGATTTGTTGGATTATTTACGTAGAATGTTTGTCTTGCTTGACTAGCCATAATAAATGGTTCATCAGTGTAATTCATCTTGTTAAGGTCCACCAATGTGAAACCAAAGTCATCTGTCATGACACCGGAATTTATATCAACCCATTTACACTTGAAAACTGGGACTCTAAAACTGACATAATCAACTTCCCATATTTCTTGTATTATTCCAAAATAACTCATGGATGCTGTGATTGAATTTTTGTCTTTATAACTAGCAAAGTGCACAGCCTTAGCTTGATACAAAAATATTAATCGTTTATGTTAAATTTCAAACGGGAACTAAGTTTCACTCAATTTGATACTAATAAGTTAACATACCAATCATAATAACACAACAAAACTTTATCACATGCATATTCAAAAGCCAATAACATGCATACGCAAAAGCCAATAACATGCATACACAAAATTCAATAACATGTATATATCCAAAAGCCAACAACATGCACACCCAAAAGGCAATAACATGCATATTCAAATGCCAAAAACATGCATACCGAAAAGCTAATAACATGCATAGACAAAAACTTTTAAATAAAAATGCTAACCTTCTTAACAGATTAAAAACTTATTGGAGGGAAATGGAGGAGAGGAAAACGCAAGAAATCGCCACCCAAGAACGCAAGAAATGGCTGCCCAAGGACACGAGCAAAACTGCACAAAAACACAACGAAAACGCATTTTAATCGGTTCAAATGGAAGATAATTCATCAAAGACTAATTTAATCGGAGCAAAACGAAGTTTAAACGGTCCAAAAGAGAGAAAACGCACCTGGAAAATGTAAACCGGGGAGAGAAAACGAGAGGAGAAAGATAATGAATAGTGCGCGTAACTGCCCGCGAGTTCGCGTTGCGGTAATAAAATGCATTTAGATGTCGGGGCCCCTCCCAAGTAGACGTCTATATGCATTGAAATGGCGGGGCCCCTCCCAAGCCGACGTTTAAATCATTTAAAAATTTAAATTTGGCAGAGCCTTTTGGCGTTCGACATAAGGGGCCCCGACGTCTAAGGTCCATTTAGAAGTCGGAGCTGTCTAGCCGACATTTAAGGGCAATGGAACAATCACTTTTTACCTACATCTGCAGGCCATTTGGCGTCCGGCATAGGGGCTCAGACATCTAATTCGTATCTAGACGTCCAGGTGACGGGGTCGGACGTCTAAATGACGAAAAAAAATGACTTTTGAGATTCTGGCGCGACCATTTTGGCGTCCAATGGAGCTGTCTGACGTCTAAATAGACTATAGATGTCAGACCCCGCCAACCCGAATGTCTAATAGGAATAAAAAATTCATGGCTTAATAGCCTCTTTTGTCCCCAGTTTTGCTCGATTGTGTCAATTTGATCCCTAATTTTAAAAAAGTGTCAATTTGATCCTCACTTATTAAATTTTGCATCAAAATTGTTCCTTCCGTTAAATAGTAACAAATGGCGTTAAAGATGGATGATCTGGCAGAAGATGTGGCATTTTGTAGATATATTTATGCTTACGTGTTAGAGAATGAGTGCAGAGATTGAATTTAGAATTGCATTTGGTATTTTCTAGGGCATGCCCATACCCTCTTTTCTTTAGGGTTTCTTTTTATCTTTTTCAAAAACGAAGGTCTCTTCTCTACCTTCATAAGCGACAATAGAACCACTATAATATTTAAGAGAACAGGTTTTAAGGTGTGATGAAATGCAAGCAGGAACAAATTGTGGGAATGACCAAACTACTTATCAAAACTGCTCTGATAACAACAATAAAAAAAAAATTAAATTAACACTAATGTTTGAAGAAAAGATAAAAAAATATCATAATTGAAAAGCTGTGAAAAGATCTCAATATTAGGACACCCAGAGAGAAGCTGTGAAAGATTTAGACCTTCGGGTGAAGAAATATTATTCAAATGCAAGATCTTAAGCAAAAGAAAATCAACAGAAGGAACAACATGGTTCGAATTCCACATGGAGCTTCCCTCCGAATCAGAGCCATTCCAGTTGGAGCAAGCAGTCTGCAGTCACGGCTTTTTCATGATGGCACCCAACCGTTGGGACCCTCTCTCCAAAACCATAACTCGTCCACTCCTTCTCCACAACCCTTCTTCTTCTTCCTCTTCCCTCCTCGTTTCCATGTCCCAACGCTCTCAATCGCTCGCCGTTAGGGTTCATGCCATCCATTCCATCTCTCCCCAACAACAGCGTCACATCACGGTACTCAACTCTGTAAAAAGTCGTTTCTTTTCGCGCTACTCATTCTTAATTCGCTTCTTCCGTTGCGGTTGTAGGCTCGGATTTCCAGAATGCTGCGGCTGTGAGAGAGGGGTTTGGGGGTGGGGGTGGTGATAGGGTGTTGGAGGCAGAGCGGGGCAGAAAGGGGCAGAAAGGAAAGTGAGAGAGGTTTAATTATAATTAAAAGTAATTAAAAGAAAAACATTAATTCAAATTAATTATAATTAAAGAAAATACTAAACACGTCACCATACATACAATTTAAAAATATCAGTCTTCTGCCAAATCATCCATCCTTAACGCCGTTTGTTTCTATTTAACGAAAGGGACAATTTTGATGCAAAATTTAATAAGTGAGGACCAAGTTGACACCTTTTTAAAACCAGAGACCAAATTGACATAATTGAACAAAACTGGGGACAAAAAAGGCTATTAAGCCAAAATTCATTTTTTTACTTTTACGTATCTTTTTGGCGTCCATCGTTAAATACTCTTTTTAATTACAAAAATGTCACCGGTCATTTTCTATGTTGGATATTTGGGGGTCTGACGTCTAAACGATGACGTCAAAGGCCTTTTCTAGATGAAATTTTAACCATCGTCACAATTGAGGTAGGCGTATAGATTCATGTAGCCAAATTATTCCAGAAAAAGAACTTCACAAAAATAACAGAGACAACAAAACTAAGAAGCCATCTCACATGGATCAGGTAAAAATCCTTTTCCGAAGAGATTAATCTTTAGTATTCAAATGACCACCAATTAGGTAAAAACTCATTGCTCTTTTATAATCTTGGAGTGAACTACAAACAAGTACCCATTTGACCTTCAAACCAATAATTAATTGTGAAAAAAAATTATTCACGAGACAAACCCAAATATAAACACACTAAGTCATTTATTAGAAACATAGGATTAACTATCCATACCAATTGATACACTTAATAGAATCAAAACATCAACCTCTAATTTCTTTTTCTCTAAAATGATAAAAAAAATTCAAATATTTTAAATAAGTGAAAATAACCGAATAACAACAATAAAGGAAAACCAAAATGGACAACGAAAACTTACCAGCGCTGTTTTTTCGTCTTGAATGTTGGTTTTTGCTTATAATTGTGCTTCCAATGGTGGTTGTAGAGAAACGAACGACGAAAAACTTCAAAACCCACGTGGTTTCGGCCTTCAAGGGTGCTTTGAAATGGTGGAATGTTCGGCAAGAATCTGCATCCTTAAGATCTTCCATCCTAATCAACAAGGAAAACCCTTCCCGTGTCAATCCCACTCTTTCATAAACCCACACAACACAAACCACCAACGACAACAACAAAATAGGCTATGCAAAACACCCTAAACGTGCAATCGAACAATGGAACGACTTTAGTGCTTTGAAGTAGCGGAACATCGACGGACAAGGCTCTAGTCAACGTTAGAGGTCCGGTGAACGATGCAAAGTTGGTGAACGATAGGTTCTGCGAAAATGGGTCTACAAGTGGAGAATGTTCTCTCTCAACTTCTCTCGCACAAATGAGCTTCCAATTTTTGGAACCCGAAAATGAAGCCTGCCAAGCTAGGTGTTCCTTCTCTCTGGTTCTCTCCAAACAAAAGTGATATTCTGTTTTTGAAATCCTAAAGTGAAGCCCAACGCTTGAAACCCTGCAGCCTTTCATCTCCACATCATTTACCTTTTCTAATTTCTTGTACACATATATCACTAACATCGCAACACGTAGCTGTGTCAAAATATTATCAAAAAATTGGTGTCAAAATATCAAGAACCTTAAATATGGCAAAATATTTAGGAAATACTTTACCAATTAAATGAGAATTTATAAATTAAAATATTCAACAATTCATATTTTCATATATATGTTTTTTTTTTTGTTAATGATAACTTTTCTTTTTTACGAAAACTCAATTACATAACAATTCCAACGTGGAAATTAGCATCTACATGGCACCGAACTACACAATGAGGCTATCATTCATTCTTTTCAACTTTATCAATAACTGCTTATGCTTCAATAAAAAAACGCACCTCCTTCTCTCCATAACGAAGCTGAATACCTTCGATGGTCTCAGTCAAACCTAAGAAGAACCTGTTGTCGAAATCCATCGAGCTTTAGACCACCGTGCTTTGAAGTCAGCTAAAGGGTTTGCATTGAAGGTTGCACCGTTGTGGAACATTGAAATCTAGGTGAGTAAATGGTGCCTCGTATTATCATTACTAGATTATTTGCGTCCTTCACACACCACAGAAGCACCCAATTCCAATTGGGTTCTCTGCTGCAACACAAGCACAATGCTTTTCTTTTTAGGTTCAACACATTCACCTCTGGTGGGGACACCCGCAAAGGTGACACCTTTACCGTGATTTACCTCATCAACTCATGTGGGTTGTCCCTGGAATTGGCCAGGAAAGTCTCCAAGAGTGTGAATTTGAAAACCCCAGATGGTCCAAATGCTGTTATTAACACTCTCAAGAACTATGGATTCTCCGAAACTCAGGTTGCAAAACTTGTCGAGAAGAATCCCCGTGTGCTTGTTGCAAAGGTGGAGAAGACCCTTTTGCCCAAACTCAAGTTCTTCCACTCTATTGGGGTTTCCAACACTGACGTGCCTAAGATCGTGAATGAATGTCCTTCAATCTTGCGGAGGAGTCTGGGAAAATGCCTTCTGCCACGATACGAGATTATCAGGAGTATAGTTCGTGATGATCTGGAAGTTGTTAGAATTTTGAGAAAATCTCCAGTTGGTTTCATAATGTGTGACCTAAAGAAATGCTTGATTCCAAACATTAAGGTTTTGAGGCAGTCTGGGGTTCCTCAGGGTTCAATCTCTCTGCTGATGGTCAACTTCCCTTCTGCAACATTGATGAAGCATTCCAGATTTGTTAAAGTTGTCGAGAGAATTAAGAAATTGGGGTTTGACCCTACGAGAACAAGTTTTGTCATGGGTGTCCAAGTGCTTTTAACAATGCGTAAAGCGGCATGGGAATCGAGATTTGAGATTTATAAGAGGTGGGACTGGAACAGGGAAATAGTTCTTCAAGCGTTTCTGAAGTATCCCAATTTTATAAAATTGACCGACGAGACAATTACGAAAAAAATGACTTTCCTAGTTAAGGATATGGGTTTGCCATCATTGGAAATTGCCGCATATCCTCCAGTTCTAGTCTACAACTTGGAGAAGAGGATTATCCCTAGATTCTCAATAATTAAAATCTTGAAATCAAAAGGTTTGGTTAGGAGGAGTTTGAGTTTTGGTTACTATATGGGCATTAAGGAGAATGTTTTTTTGAAGAAATATGTCGATAGCTTTAAGGAACATTTGCCTCTCTTACCAGATGTCTACAAAGGATTGATTCATCGTGATGACGTAATGTAGACTTTGAAGGTATATGCAGGCCATTTTTCTAACTTTTAACTCTTCTATTTCAGTTCTAAAGTGAACTTAAGTTCTGTCTGCTTTTGTTTTTTGTGTCGATATAGTGAGTTTTGTTTTGCTTAAACAGGATGGAATTTTGTTCAGATTTATAGCATATGGGTTTTATAATCAAATATATAAATCTACTTACTGGCGATATTCAACTTAATTATCTTGATTGTTTATCTATTTTACAGTTTCAGTCAAATATAATCGCATTAAGTTATGCTAGTTTTACAATTCTTTAATAAATGAATTTTGTTTAGTTGTCTTCCAGGCCCAAGCTTACGACTCTTTTCAACTTGAAATTTGTCACTATATCTTGTCATGTCAGTGCATACTGCATACTGTTATAGGAAGTCATGGATACGTATAGTTTTGAACTTTTCTCAACTTCTAGTTATCTTTTCAGTAGCATATTATACTGTTGTTAGGAAAGATCGAGTGTCGTGCTCTTTCTCATTGAATGGAGCATTTGCCTTAGCCAAAGGTTTTAGCAGAAGAGATGTTAAGGGCAGAGCTTTGTTTCCTTAAATTTTTTCGGAGCTGCTTCTAGTTTAAAGGGTTGCACCATCTACAAGTATTATGGAGTGGGATGTTTAACCCATGGAAACCAGAAGTTGAAGCAGACTGGTTATTGCAAAAACCACTTCATGTGTGTGAAATGTGAATGGTATTCTTGGGAGGGAGGGAGTTTTGGTAAGATTTACAGCATATTGGTTTTATAATCATGTGAATGAAACCACTTGGTGATTTTCATTTTTAGCATCTTTGTCTCTTGGTTTATTAATTTTTGTTGATACAACAGAGCACATTAGAAGAAGTATCCCTATGTTTTGCAGGCCAGGGTGAAGTCTGATGAACAACCCTATGTGCTTTGGCGTAACAGCAAATTCCAATGCAAAATCACTAATTTTTTTGTTAGTTGTTTTCCAATAACAAGTTCTTGGTAAATAATGTTTATTCTTTTCACCTAATTCTTTACTTTTATCTTTAATTTTTCATCTGAAGTTTAGCTTATTTGGTTTATAAATTAAGTTTCTTGAATCAATGAACTAATACCGAGATGGTTAAGTTTATTGTTAGTTCTAACCATGACCATAATGTTAGTCAGCCACTATTTATAAACAATATAAAGAGGTTTACAACAACAACCCATCATGAGCGACAAATTCTTTCTACACTTTCATATTTTTGTCTTGCACAATATGAAAGTCAAAAACAACTTTCAGATTGCACAATCCGAAACTATTTTTCTTCAGAGAAAGTCTTTTGGATTGCATAATTTGGGAGCCAAAAGTAACTTCAGAGTTGAATAAGTTTAAGAAAAAATAGCTTCCAGATTGTATAATTTAGAAATCAATTTTAACTTCCGGATTGCATAATCCAAAAGTCATTTTTGTCTTTCAGATTGTACAATTTGAAAGTTATTTTTGACTATCAAGAAGATTTTTTTGCTTTCAGATTATGTAATCTCAATTATTGCCTTAGGCATCCTTTTAGTGAGTTTAGTTTAATAATATTTTTTATTTTCTACAATTATGAACTTACTATAAAAGATATTTTTTTCTTGAAATGTTGTTTGTACCTTTTAAATCATAAATATTTAACTTTTGCTCCCTAAAACCTTTATGTTTTTGTGCCCTGGACTAAAATTTCAACCGAACTGGCATTGTCCTGATATCTGTGAATTTTATAAATATATATAGACATTCATAATTAATTCTATTGTAAATATATGTTTCGAAATAAATTATTCTAATTCTGAAAGCTAATTCAAATTATAAGTTGTCATTGAAATATTATCATGTAAGCAACCTTTCCGAGAACGTTCAACTTGAATTTTAACATGCATTTAATGAAAAGAATAACTTATTTTGCTCCACGCAATGATTTTTTAATTTATTGCCACTGTTTGCTAAATCTATTGTTTCTTTCATGAGTTTTTAATAAAGTCACAAAATCTCCCACCAGTTTCACTTTGCTCCTCAATCTTATGAAAAATATATAGTTTCTTCCGTAAGTTATTTCTTAGTCACAAAATTCTTACCAGTGTCCCTCAATCTTACTGCAAACATGCGTTATTGCTTTCATTATCTTCTCTTAAATTAACAGTTTCTTCTACCCTTCTGTCAGTCAATCCTTTTGCAAAAATATATTGTTCCTTTGATGAGCTTTTCACAAATTAACAAGTTCTTCCATCACTTTGTCACTTAATCTCATTGCCGAAAAAGAAAATGCCTATTCAAACAAATCCCTGGAAAGTAGTGCAAACATTCTTGAATTGTTTAGTGACGGTAGAGCATATTCAAACAAATCCCTAGAAAGTAGTGCAAACATTGCCTTAGTGCATCAGACTTTGATTAGGACCGTATTTATTTTTCAGACTAATGGCATATGCAAGGGGAATACTCCTTGAGATTTTGAGCTCAATTTGGCTAATTTCATATTTTGATGCCATAGTTTATATACAATATGTTGATTATGATTTATATATGAAGAAATTCTGGTAACGTAATGTTATAAGTAGTTAAATATGATAGGCATGATGTGTGTCTAGGACACTCATTAAGACCTTTTTTGCCTCATTAGTTTAATTTAAAACATTTCAGATTAAACAAGTCACAGAAAAACGAGGAGTATCATAGTCAAAACTTAAATATGTACAATTATGTATATACTATTTTTAATTGAGCATGTTGCAGGTTTCTGAAATGATCGATATTGGAGTAATGAGGTATTTTTGGGAATGGAAATGCATTACCCTGAAGAAGGAAAAACACAAAGTTGAAAGTTTGTAATCTTGATTAAACTCCTTTTGTAGTAAATGAAAAGTTTTCGAGAATGATGGTGATGGGAAAACCAATGTAACTCAGTATGAAAGTTATTTGACTGTCTGTTTCACTTGACTGCAGCTATACCAAAGTTCATCTACTCGTCATGTTTGGCACACTTTGGTATAGATAAAAGAGTGTTGAGACATTTATGGAAATATTGGAAGTTATGTTTATAGTGATTGGAATGGTTCCATTTATTTAAAGAACACTATCGGGAATTCTCTTAACTTGACAGCTAGTGTGGGATGGATGTAATAACAAAATTTTGTGACTGTTCTTTTGGTACTTTGTTCTTTTGGTACTTTGAAAATTTGAATTCGTTTCCTACCATACAGAAGGCACTTGGTGAACTGATAAGAACATGTCACTTCAATATCTCTAACATACCAAACAGTTAGATTAACTAATGACAAAATGTAGTTTGGTGTTATGTATTTCAGCATCTGAACTTTGAACAATTTCGTATGAATGCATGCCTCTTAATGCTTGTTCAAGATGACTTAAAACATACGTTTGAGTGAATGAGGGGGAAAAGGTGGCAAAAAGAAAATTAAATGAATAAAAGTTGAGTTAGCATATCAATTTGGATCAAATGGTTGAAGCACCCCAAGGCTATATATTACAAGGAGTCCATAAGAATAATGCACGTTTTAGGTATAGAAGCCTACTAATTTGTTTATTGACACCAATGATTTCAACAAAATTCCACTGCTCAACGATGAAAGCTCCCTCAAACTGCTCATTATTGAACTTGATCTAGTATCTACACAAAGAACAAAATAACAGATACAATTTTTTAAGAACTTCCAAGAACAAAATAACTAAAGTTAGATACAATTTTTTAGGTACTTCCAATCGTTTGCCTAGTAAAAGTTTGTATAAATTATGAGTGAAACTCTAATTCTGGTAGAGATCACATGCTTAAAGGTGTGTTTTTTTAAAGATGAATTTAAGAAAAAGTGACTTGATGGATTTAAAGATAAAGTTTGTTCCTTCTAAAGAATTTAGAGATGAAAGTGAATGAATTTAAAAATAAAACTTGTAAAAGATTTGATGATGTAATAATTAAAAAAAATTAATAGATTAAAATGTTAAATTACTTTTTTATCCTTATAGTGATTATTATTATTATTATTGTTATTTTTATTATTATCCTGAAAGAATGCAACATAAAGGCTAGTTTATCGGTTTCATTAGACAAATGATTGGGAACCGGTTTCATTAACACACAAAGGATTGGAAATCGTTTCCAGCTATACGGAATCGATTCCAATTATTAAGACCCAAGTTTCTCCTAGCTTTTCAAGGCTCTTGTCACCCTTTCAGCGCCAATTCTGCAATGCCAACGGACACCATCGCAAGTCAAGTCACCATGAACCTGCCTTGGTTATCACCTTGCTGCACGACCCAATCACTCCAAAGCTCTTGGAAGCAAAAGCACCACGTGATTTTAAAGTGGAGTTATTTTTGTAAAAACTCATATATCACCCATAAATCTCGTTACATAAAAGAGAATCGCATAAAGTGCTAATTCCTCGCAAATCTACACCTTCTATTTTGTGTGAAGAGCAAATCCATCCATAAGAACACAGTCTAAACCAACCAAGACACTAAATGTAGGTTTAGTCGAAATCAAAAACATTGAAACAAATAAGTGTTTCAACTGGCGAATATTATAAGCATATATGTCATTCGGTGTAGTTTATCCATTTCCTGGTTGATCAATAATGATTTGGGTAGGTGGCAAATTGAATCACACGACATACTTTCCTCTATATGTACAACAGGTTGAAATGTGATAGAAACACATATATATAATAAATATGTGTAGACAATTCATGGCAATTCAAAAGAAAGAAATATTATCGCTTCACATAATGCTTTTTGGAGTTTATACATAATGATTAACTTAAAGCAAAATGGCAACTACAGTGAAGCCAAGTCAGTTTTCATCATCTCAACTCTCAGGCAGACAAAAATGGCTGCAAAATTAGCAGTCATGTAAGGAAGAGAGAGTGGTTTCAGATGACATCTGTACAAGTACAACATGAACTGGTTCACTCACCCTGACTTCATCCTCCAAAAAATTGTGTATCATATATCCTTGAATAACCATCTTGAACAAGAAAATGCTTCATTGTCCAAATGAGCTATCTCCAACTTAATTCTCCTATCAGAATTCATTATCTTCTCGGATTTGCGGCAAAAGAAAAATCTCAAGACAAGCTTTGAACATATATGGTATTTGATTGGTTACAGAAATTGAAACAATGCCGATTGTACATCCTGGTTAAGTCAAGTGTGGCTGTCAATCCTACGCTTGAGTTGTTTCTGGTGCATGGCCTTCAGAACCCTTCACCTTTTCAGCATCAGATGGGCCAGAAATATCCTTCAGAGACTCAATTTCCATGCTGGCTGTGCGGCTCTTTCTATTTCTTCGATCCTGGAAGTGATATAGAATATATGTTTGGCTTAAATTAACAAATCCAATAGAAGTGACTGATGAAGAGTTCATGTAATATCCAGAAACGCATACATTCAAACATGCACACACAAAACCACAGGATCCATGGCATTCAACATTTAGTAACTGGTAACTAATCATGAAAGGGGCATGCATACGGGCAGATGAATTCTGAGAATAAATTTGGGAACATGTTATTGTTTACTAGTCATTCAAAAATATCAAGTTCAAAAAATAATTCCACACAGAAAAGAAGCTTAACACACTAGGATTACAAAAAGGCTATTGAGTTAGTATGTACTCGCAATGATGTGTCAGGTAGCAAGGAGCGAAACAAACATCCAAAGTCCCAAATTGTGATAAAAATTCAGATTCTGTAGCAAAAGTTAAATATGAGAAGATAAGACAAAGAATGAACCTCTCGGAATGGATATTCATCGGCTTCAAGCATTCTCACAACCTGACTCATTTTAGGCCTCTTTTCTGCTTCAGGATCAACACACTTAAGTGCAACCAGAAGAGAACGCTTTAAAGCACGTGTTGATGGTGTCACTTCAAGCCTTGAATCCACAACTTCCTCGGCCCTTCTCATCCCCACCATCATCTTGAGCCATTCAACAAGATTCACCTGTAATGAGGATAATCAAAATATTATCAGCTATACAAAAAGCAAAACAGAGATCACTTCTCATGCAAAAGAAAGTTAGAAGCAGTACATTAGTCACTGCTTAAGTAATTCATACCTCATTAGCAGGACGTGAATAGTCCACAGGATCCCTTCCAGTAACTGCTTCTAGCAGGAGAACACCAAAGCTGTAAATGTCACTCCTCTCATTTAACAAACCCGTATTGGCATATTCTGGTGCCACATAACTGAAATTGGAAACAGGAGTAAGTTTCCATTCATGCAATCCTTTAAAAGTATTTGTAAAGTGGATACCAAAACATTTTACATACCCAAACGTTCCCATTACTCTAGTAGTAATGTGACTTTCTCCTGAGTCCAAAAGTTTGGCCAAGCCAAAGTCAGAAACTTTTGCATTGAACTCGGTATCAATCAATATGTTGCTAGACTTGATATCCCGGTGAACGACTTTCGGTTCTATTGCTTCATGTAAATAAGCCAGTCTGCACCAGTAACAGGAAACAGGGAGCTTAATCAGTGGAACTAAGCCTAATGTTGAAATTGCTATAATATTAAGTTAAGTATCCAATGGAGCAAGCACCAACATAAAACTATGGAAAAGATAATAATCTAGGCAACAAGTCCCTTGTGCCCTATGTTTAGGGATTTAACAATGGACCAGTGGAGCAGATTAGCAGACAACACATAGCTGTGTTGTCCAGAATCCTAGTGGAGCAAATAAATTGCAAAAGACATGACTATATATCCTACAAAGTAGCAATATCACCCTTTACTCTCAAATTACATTGATGACATTCTTTGGTACACATTAAAAACTGATTGTTTAATTTTGATACACTAACAGTGTGACAAGTTTAACATGGTCAACCATTTAGAGATCACCCTAAATATGAAATTTAAAATAGTTATCACAAAATGCTTTCACTGCAATTTTTCATAAGTCGACAGAAATAATTCATACTGTCCTCTTTTTGAAGTTTTCAAATAAAACTTACGCTTTGGCTGTGCCAGTTATAACTTTCATCCGCGCTTCCCAGGTAAGTATCCCTTGTTGGCTCATAGCCCCATGTAGCCATTGTTCTAAATTACCATTGTTCACATATTCATACACCAGTAACCTGCAAATCAGATGGCAACCACACTTATTAAGAAAAAGCAATCAAAAGAGCTTGCTTCAGTTCAAATTTTCAACAAAAAAGTAAGACAAAGGTCATCACAAAAAATAATGTTAGTAATGTGATCCAGTATATAAGGGAATATTTTCATTTGTGATATTTTGATACATTAAGAACACCAAGTTTACCTGTGAACTCCTTCTACGCAATAACCAAGTAAGCGCACAAGATTTTTATGTCTCACATGGCCAATAGCTTCCACTTCCACCCTGAACTCTTTCTCTGCTTGTCCCCTGTGAATTCAACACATTATGCAATTATGGAGCAAGTTCAAAGATCATTGCTCAATCAAGAAATAGCAGCAATAGATGACAGTCACAGGATAAACCATCAAGTGTTCTTACAAGTTGTTAAGAATTTTCTTAACTGCCACCTCGGATCCATTGATCAATCTTCCCCTGTAAACAACCCCATATCCACCCTCACCAATCACATTTTCTGGAGAGAAGCGACTAGTTGCAAGTTCCAGATCTCTTAGTGTGAACCAGTGACCCCACCCAAGATGAGAAATTTCTGGCAAGCCAACTAGAGGAGAGGCAGTTATCACTCCTCCAAATGCCAATGCAGACTGCTTCTTAACAGTGCCGGAGCTTCCTTCTTCCCCTGACATTGAACTAAATCCTCTCTCGTGATGATAAACTGAGCTGCACTGACTGATATTATCAGCATCGCTGGATTTGCTTTTGCGCAAATGAACTAAGAACTTGTCAGAATTGTTCTCACTTGCTTTGTCATGAACAGGAATAGCTACACTTTCTGCTTGATCATAAGAAGTCTGCACCCCAACCTTGTCAACTCTGATGTCTTTTGAGACATGCGGTATTTGTGACAAAGAGAACTTGTCCAGAGATCTCCTAGACTTTCTCCGAAACATCACCCATACAGATAATGCACAAAGAATCAGAACTATAAAAACACCAACACCAATCCCAATCAAAACCCATAATTTCAATCCAAGAAACGAAGTCTTCTTCGATAATTCCACGTGCAAAGAATTGTTTGCTGACATGCTTGGATCCAAAAATGAGTCAATCAAATATGTCCACCAAACTTTTCAGCGTACAATCAAGACATTCCCACCTGAATGCAAGAACATGGTTAAGAATTCAACATTCCAATTTACAGCCAATGTTCAAGTTCATGCAGTAAATCCTCATAAACCAAACAAAAAACAAAATCAGAAACTCATCTAATCACCAATTCCACCATTTTTATCAAAATCAAACAAAATCTGGCTGCAGCATTTAAACCAATTTGCGGGAATTCAGGTATTCTGAACCAAAAACTATTGCAACACTTCAACAAATCAGAAACCCATTTGCGATCACATCACTCCGATCAGAAAAGCGATAATAAATTTACAATTTATAAGGAAAATAAGAAGCCCTCCACTGTCTCAAGCAATTCTAATCACAACAAAATATCCAACAAGACTAAAAAAGCAAACTTGTAAAGCATCACTAATAATAACAAAAGGCAAACCCAAATGCCATTTTTTCCCAAAAATATACAAAAACAAAAAAGTGGCTCTAAAAGACGCAAAACACTCACCTTTGTATTGATCTATATCACCCTCCTTGATCCTCTATCTCCAGCACCCACAGGGGCAACAAAGGGCCTTCTCTCTGAACCCAAACAGACCCAATGAGCATAGATAGACGCAGCAATGGCAGAACAATAGAAGAAAAAAGCACAACAAGCCCTGCAAAACCCAGATGCTGCAAAAAGATGCAGAGTCTGATATGCAGTTAGCTATAGTGGATTGTGACCTCAAGTGGGTCACAACTAAACCCAAGGCAAGACCAAGATAACAGGAAATAAATAAACAAAAATTCATAGGAATGCCAGACAAACGTACTATTTTTATGAAGAAAAAAAAAATGCCAGGAGAGAGAGAAAGAGTGAAAATGGCTAGATTTTGGTGTAGGAAAAAGCAATGGTGGTGGGGAAAACGGTTGGTGGGCACTGTGCTTCAGGATGAGAGCGGGACCTAACTAGCTGGAAAGGAAACCTGGTTTGTAATGGAGGAAACCAGAGAGAGAGAGAGAGAGAGAGAGAGAGAGAGAGAGAGAGAAACAGTAAAGGGAAAGCAAAAATGTAATAAACAGGTGAAGCATTTATAGCTGGAAGCAAAAAGTGTATTAAATAAGCTAACAACAAAAGTAGAGTAAAGAGAGAAAAAGAGGAGAGAGAAATAAGAAGTGGGTTGATGAGAGAGAGAGAGAGAGTCAACCTCAATCCAACAGGGTTGAACTCCAAACCAAATCTAGCTTCTTCTGAGGTATACTCACCAAACTGTCCTATTTGTATGAACAGAAAAATAAATATTTAATAAAATGCTTACATTCCAAATCTTAAAAGCGTTTTAATTTTTTGGTGATGGAAACTTTAGAGTTTGATCTTCAGATTTCTCATTTTTTGCAAGCACTCCTTCAATACTTTTTTCTTTATTTTCCATCACACCATATATATTACTAAAATTTAAAAGATGAACTTTTGAGGTATTAAACTTATTTTAAGAATGTAACATCTTTTTAAACACGTGTGAAAGAATAAGTGGGTTGTTTCATAGCATATTGGTGTCTAAAGTAAGATTTAAAGACTATTTTTTATAGCTATATTTCATCTTATATAAAGAAATGAATAAACTTATAGCTTACACTTTACTATAATGGAAACTATATTTGATGAATCTCTTGGTGTTATTTTAAACAATACTGATAAATGTTTACTTTATCGGCTAAAAAGATGGAAGATAGGAAGAAGAAATAAACAGTTAAGAAATTATGAACAACAAATATGAATGGTGGAAACAGAATACATGATAAATATTTTAGTACCTGAAAAGCATTGTATCATGGCATATCTGTCCCTGCACAATAATGCTGATGCAATTGACTGTGGAATTTGGATTTTGGACACATTATGGTGAAGGGTCACAGAAAATTTTGACATTTTTTGAAAGTGTAGCTGGCATTAACATTTATATTCTGACCTTTTGTTTTGGTTCTTGCAGATCGCAAATTCTAGTAGTGGGAACATTTTTAGTTTGTTTCCTTCTACTGATCAATGTGATGGCTCTGCAACTTTGCAGGCTTAGCCATTACCTAGGTTGATGATGATTCGATTGCACATGCAATATAATTAAACAGAAATGAATTATGTTTTTGTTTCCAAAATTTGGAATATATTTGACTTTAATTTTTTTTAATTTTATAAGATACTGTTTCAGATTTTTTTTTAAATTTATTATTCAGAAACTAAGAATAGTTTATAAATCAATTTTTTTTTTCAAATTTAGTGTCTAGATTGGAAATATGTTTATTTAAATTTTAAGCAGTAAAGTAGCTTTTTTATTTTAAATTTAGAGGAGTAAAATTGATTCAGCTCAAATTCTGTGAGTTAAAACTATGATTAAGAGAAAGAAATATTTGACTCATTAAGGATGTACAAACCAAATTTGAATAACTGTACTTTATAATAATTAAATGATAAATCAATGGGAGCACAAATAAAGTTTATTAAAAGAAAAAAGACAAGCTGAATTGAGGTCATTGATAGTTTGTACCCACAGATTTCATTGTTCTAATGGAAATTTTATTGTTAAAACGTGTGGCTTTTAGTTTCAATTATTGGAATTTAGTAGTGCTGTGTAATAATACATTAATTGAAGAATAATTTGTTACCAATTAAAACATTAACACTAAAAGTTATTAAAACCAATGACAAAAAATATGCTTTTGATTGAGAAAATTCTGTCATTTATGTCTTACAAATATTTTAAAATATCACGACCCTTAATTACAATTGAGTCCATTTATGTACCTTTATTAATTAGTTAGTAAATGGGAATTAAGGTATAGTGTGCATTACCTTTTGTATGTCTATCAAATTATGATCCAAAATCCAGCTTTAAGAGAAAATTTTCAATACATATTTATAAGTTTAATAAAAAAGATATTACAACAATTTACAATTTTAATTAACTTAAAGAAAGTATTTCATATTATGTTCAATTTTAAACTTTTTCTATAACAAGTAATGTATATAACATTTATTAATAATTTTTGTCGTTTTACATAAAGTCTACGTATGAAACAAAAATGAGTTTTTTACTGACAAATATTTATGATATTTAAAATAAATATTAATTATTATTAATGTGATTTAAAGTATAATGTATATTTAATAAGTTTTTAACTTATGCATTAAATATACAGGAATATTTGTCTCTTTTCACATATTTAATTTATCGTAATAATTAAAGTTAATTTAAATTCATATTTTAATTATTATTTTGACTGTTTTTACATTAATTTTATTATTATTACTTGAATTCGCTACTTTTTTTCTTCAGCGAAAGTTTAAAAGAGAAAGAAAATGTTTATATAATTAATTTATATGATTTTAACTATCTTAAATATTATAAAAAAATCACAAAAATACACACACACACACACATATATATATATATATATATATATATATATATATATTATTGTGTTGACAAGATTAAATTAAGCATTCTCATTAAGTAATAAAATTATAAAATCTTATATAACTTAAAACTACTTAGTACTTTATGAATTATTTTATTTAATATGATATATTTTTAGGTGAGTACTTAATTTATCTAAATACATTTTTCAAAACAACATTACATATTTAATAAGTTAGCTTAGTAAATTTCACAAGCTAACAAAATGACTCTATGTGAATTGTGAATTATTATTATTAAAAAAAAATAGAAGGGAATTAGGGTGCCATTCTTTTATTATAAAAAATAGTACAATGTGCCAGAATGTTTTGACTGTGAAATCAGAGTTTTAAATTCCAATGGTCTGAGAGGGGTAATTTTGTCAATATTGTTTGACTAAACCTAATCTTTTTCTTACTCAAATAATTGCAACATTGGATTAAACAATTGAAACCTTTTTGGGAGTATAATGATGGCTTTGGAGGCTGAAAAAGTCACCAATAGAGGAAGAAACACAAACTTTCATTTTAAGCATAACTTTTTATTAAAGTATGACCCACACACAACCATTCCAACTTTTCTTTCCTTTCCCAAAATTAAGTTGCAACTCTTTTTAGATTAATATCTTAATCATCTTTATGGCAACATCACACTAATAAAAACTTTGTTTAAATCCTAATTTTGTCCCCAAATGACCCAAATTATTGAATTGTATTTAATTTCTTTATGCATGTTTAGACAAGCGTATCTTATCAAAATTTATAAGAATAAAAATAAAAATAGAGGTCAATTTCTCTTACAAGTTAAAATTAGTTGCTCAATGTTCTAATTATACTGGTTAAAAACTTAAAAAGAAGTGTTTATTATTAAAAAAAAAAAAATTCCATGTTCCGTAACAAACATTCTCCTTTAATTTAGAAATTACTCTTTTTCTTAAAAGAACTTCAAAATAGTTATCCAAATGCTACGAGGACAACGAGACAAATTTGATAGGAAATATATGTTCAATCTTATTTATACGAAAACTTATCAAATTAATAATAAACATTGTAAGTAAGACTTGTATCTGATTTAAAATAAAAATACTAGATAGAACTCAATGTACAGAAATAAAACTTGAATTACATTTACTTAAAAATATTCTCACCAATTAAGTTTATATATATATATATTAAAATTAACTAATTGGTTCTTAAATTTAATTGATTTTTCATGTTGTCACTTTAAGGTGATAAGTGCATTTTACCTCATTCTCATTTCACAAGGTCTAAATAAAAATAAAACACTTAAATCAGTGTTGATGTCAAAGGTTAGGTGCAACTATTTTCTCCCATAATAAAACAAAAATGGTGAAATTTGGTGAGTGACATTGATTTGCTTTTAGATTTGTAATTAGGAATTTGAAAAGCAGTCAAGTCTAATTAGTCAAATTGTTTAACTTGCTAGAAAGTCAGTCTAAGCTTCAAAATTTTAAGTCTAATTTAATTATGGTTAATGCAACTCATTCAAAGACAGTTGGCCAGACTATTTTTACAAAAGGATAATTTATTTTATTAGTTTAGCATAAGTGTACTTATCAAATCAGGTTGAATTTTAAGTTTAGGTTAAAAAATATTAATTAAAGATTTAAATATCAATTTAATTTTTCTTAAATGAAATTGTTATTAGTAATTGTTATTTTTTAACAGAAGCGTTTTGAAGAATTTTCGTTCACACATAATATTTCAAGAATTTTTTAATACTTATTTATCTTGCTAATTTTTTTATCAATAAAGAATAGTTAAATTTAAGTTTAAATACAATTTTAGTTACTATTTTCATATATTTTATTCAATTTAATTTTTTTAATAAATTCTTAATTTTTGTTAATTTGGTCATTTTTACTTATGATATTTAAATAGTTAATAGAACCTTGCAAAGGATGACACTGTTTGCATTATGTGTCTTGTATTTGCTTATATGTTCTTTTTATGTATGGTATAAGTTGGATTTTTTTGTTTAATTGAGATTAGGGTGAAAATTGTTTTTAAGGTTTTTAAGAACATTCTTTATCTGTGCTAAATGGGGTTATCGACCTTAGAAAATATTGTGGTTTTTTCAACGTTGTGTGGTGGATTCTAGGCATTTTCTTTTGAAATTGGAAGGGATTGATCATCGACAAGTTTAGTTGCAGTTCTTAATTTGTGATTGTCGGTTTCTATTGTGTTACTATTTTGTTTTAGTGTTTAGGGTTTTCGTTAGTCTCAGTTTATTTTGTGGCCCCAAAATGTGGTGATATTCTCTTTGGCATGATGTGGATTGAATCAATTTTTGTTTTCTTTGTTAGTGAGTCACACATTGGCTTCCTACTATTTTAATTGAAAGTTTGTCATTTGTCGGTTGTCAGTTAGGGGTTTGGTCCCCCATTTCTTTTAATCGTTTTTGAATATATAAGTGGTCCCCATTAACTTAAAGTATATTCATATTTGACTAGCTTTAAACTATATAACCATATACTGTTTTTTTGGGATGTTTGACAATAGATTCAATGTTGCGGTCTACTATGGTGAAAATTTTGAAAATGATAGAGCATTTAAATATATTGGTAGGGAAACTACATCTTGGTCATGCGACCTTAATAGATGGAGTTACTTTGAAGTGTTAGGTTCACTTAAGGATATAAGATATATTACCGTTAAAGGTTGTGGTATTTTGTTGAAAGAATGTTACACCTATTGTTTGATGATAATGGTGTAATTAATATGGTGAACATTGCCAAGTGTTGTGGCCAAATTCACTTGTTTTTGATCCATGGTGTGGATGAACCAGAGGTAACAAAGAATGAATTAAATGAACTTGGTTTCGTATGTGATGGAACTTTCGAGAGTGGAAACAATAGTCATGTTAGCGATGCACCACAGGTTAAGGATGATGATGGGATTGGGGTTGAGGTTGAGGTTGGAGGTGATGATGTTGTGGGGACTGATGCCGTAAGTGAAAGTCAACATGAGGTGGGAGGTGAGGTTGATGAAGTGTATGGGTAGTATGATCAAGTGAAGGGTAAAAGTGATCATGTAGTGGAAGGCGAGGGTCATGAAGTGGATGTTGAGGTTGATCATCAAGTGAAGGGTGAGGTTGATCATGAAGTGGAGGTTCAGGCTGATCATGAAGTGGAGAGTGAGGTTGATGATAATGTGGAGATTGGGTTTGTCAGTGGAAGTAAGGACATTGAGTTTAGTAATAAGGAGGATAACACAATGGATAAAGGTGCAGATGTGGATGTAAGACTTGTGGACGTGAATAAAACTGTTGTCAGTGGTGTAGAGAACATTATAGAAGGCAATGTCGAAGTTGAAGTTGGTTTAAATGAAGAAGACTTCTTTGATGAAGACAATGAAACAATTAATGGTTAATATACCCAATCTAATTCAAATGGTAGAGGATTGTCTGATGATGAGTGACATTCAGAAGACTTGGTGAGTGGGAAAGACACTGAAAGTGACATAAGCGGATGAAACAACAAGATGTGGTCCATTTGGGACATTTTTTATGCCAAAATCTATGGTTGAGTATAAATGGGAAGTGGGGACAACTTTTACAAACAAACATTAATTCAAGGAAGTTGTGAGTAGGGGTGGGCAAAATGAACTATATTGAACTACAATATAAACTAAACTGAATTGCTATGCATCTTAACCTATTTCTAAACTGCATTAATTTGATACTAAACTACACTAATTTTGAACCAAATTACACTAATTTTGATAATCAATTTGAGGCATAAGAGCATCTTAATACATGGTATAATAATTTCTTTGGAAGTACTTTAGATTCAATTAGAGTCCCTAGTAATAAAGCAGATAATAAATTATTTATAAGTCATTCATTTAACATGACCATTTAATGTTGAAGCCATAAGCCATTTTCTATATAGATATTAAAACATAAGAAGCATGACATGATGACAAACATTGAAACTCTAAAAAATTAGACAAAGAACTCAAGAAGAAGAAAAGAGTGGCATTGCAAATGTAGCTAACATGTTACTGAGCAACTAGACATTCATGTTAACACTACCTAATGGTCTTAAAATGCATAAAATAAATTATAAGAGCCAAAACTTTGGTCTTGTAAGTTCTTTCACAATCCTATTATTCCATTTGATTTAGTGAGTCAATCACATTTTCAGATGCCAACTAAGTGATGTGAAAAGTCAATCTTTATTAAACATGATTGCTTCTCAGTTTAGAAGGACTGAAGATTATGCACATGAATTATTAAGATCTATCCTTGAATCTAAAATTAAAGTGAAAGTGAAAGATGTGGACGACAAAATAATATTATAGAAATTTTATACTTGTTTGAAAGCATGCAAAGATAGTTTTGTGTCATGTAGACCTTATCGATTTGGATTAGTGCTTTATGAAAGGAAAGCATGGGGTGACTTGTTAACTTTCGTGGGTCAAGATGTTAATAACCAAATGTTGCCACTAGCCTATATTGTTATTGAAGTGAAGAACAAAGAAAAATGGAAGTTGTGTTTGGAGTTAATGATTGAAGACTTTGGGGTCTTGAAGTATGTGGGTCATGCACATATATGTCTGACCAACAAAAGGTACTTCTATTCATTAATTTTTTTATCATTATGTAACATTTTATGTTTGTTGTAGGACTGATTGACTATTGTAATCCTTAGGGTCTGTTGGCTACTATCCAAGAACTTTTACCTAGTGCAGAGCAAAGATTTTGCATGCGACATTTGTATGCAAATTTTACAAAAACAATTTCAGGTCAAAAATTGAAAAATATTATCTAAAGGGTTGCTACAACCACAAACTCCCAAACTTAGGAAAGAGACATGAGAAATATAAAATAAGTGAATGTCAATGCTTACAAATACCTCTATTCCCCTAAGGTAGTCTTTCACACTTAACAACACATTAACTAGCCTACTTATAATTTTTCTTTCTTCCTCAAACATTTTTTTTAATTCATTGATGTAGGTTTTGGTCCATATCTAGATATACTAGTTGCACCATATATGACACACTTATCAACAATATGAATGAAGCTTTCAATAGTGTCATTATTGATGGAAGTAAATCGATTATAACCATGTTGAGGAACTTAGGCTTTACATGATGAAAAAGTGGCTACCAAGAAATTGAAGGTCACAACTTTACAAGGTTCAAGTTGCCCCAAGATTCAAAACAAACTTAAAAAGAATCACATATAATAAAACATGGAATCCCGAGCTAGCCAAATATTAAATTTTGTACACTTTTTTTAAACTGACACCTTTGACTTAGTCTTTTCTTTTTTTCATTATTATTACTTATATGTGTACTTATTGTAAGACCCTAGGAAATTGTGCTAATTAGGAAATAATGTGGTTATGAGACTTGAACATTATTGTTTGATAATTGATGTTTGATGATTAATTGTTTTCTAAAATTATAATTATTATGTTTATTATTTAATGTTATTATTGATTAAGTGAAACATATGATTGATATATTGTTATTTGAATGATCTGTGTAGTGTGTTGTTATTAATATGATGTGTTGGATTAAAGGTAGAAGGATGATTCAAGATTGAATAAGTGTGGGCCAAATTCTAGAAAGAAAGAGAGTTAAGGTAAACTTTTAGTTAAAGATGATTCAAGATTGAATAGTCATTTTACCTCATTAAATGGTGCAAAAATTAAATTATGGGGGTGTAGAAAGGAAAAGAATAAAAATAAAAAGCTGAAACAAAACAAAAATTTTATGTGAATATTTGAAATATTTGGTGATTGTTGATATATTAAATAATACATAAGATAAAAAAAAACAAGAGAGGAAATCTTGGTCGTTTTACAGAATAAGTGACATATTGTTTTAATTAAAAAGATAGAGATAGAGATAGAATAGAAAAAGATAAAAAGGAGAAGAGTAAAAGGGGGCTACATATTACTACCTTAAAAATGAAAAACGAAAATTTGAGAGTTAAGGGAGAGAAGAGACGTTTTGTAAAAGAGAAGAGGAAGAGCTACAAAAACCTTAGATATTGGTGGTGTTTTAGAGTATAAAGAAAGCCCTAGGATTGGCCAAGGTATGGGAAACTTACCTTTGTTTGTTAATTTTGATGAATAATCCTTGTTGATTAATAATCCTTGTTGATATATGTTATATGATTATGATTATGGTTGTATGTTGCTCTTGTTGGCAAGGGTTTATGTATGCATGAGCATAGGGTTTATGTAATATTTGTGTTGAGTTCTCCCTATGAATGTATGTATGGTTGTTGGGTTATCCCAATGGAGGGTTTAACGCTAAGGGAGAATAAAGTTACGAGGCTTGAGGGTTTTCCATGCAAATGTATGTGTAAGGGTGTGGTAATAATCATATGCATTATAATTGTGTTGTTTGGGTTATAATATGTATAATTATTACATTTGCATGATTCAAGTGTTGTGACGTATGTGTTTGAGTATGTTTACAAGGGTATGTGATGTTTGAATGCATGAATGATGTTTTGGGGGAGTTCCCTCATGATTTAGGGATGTTGCATGCGTGTTTACAGACTTGAATTATGTTCAGGGTGTGTTTTGTTTCATAGATAATCGATTATCAATAATGATAATCAATTATTGCATGTCGATATTAAGTTTGGTTGCAGAAATGATCGATTATCACTTACGATAATTGATTATCCCTTCTTGCGTGATGTTTCTGCGTGATTTTCACTAAGATAATCAATTATCAAAAGTGATAATCGATTATCAGTGTATTTTGGTGAAAATTGGCGAATTTAATGAAGAATGGGCGTGGTTCAAGCCTAGGAAGCAGTGAAACGCATTGGTACTCAAGGAATGAGAGTAATGGGCCTGTTTAGGGTCAGTTTTGACTTGTGATTGTGAATTAGAGGATGAATGAGTGTTGTGATGTATTGGAGTATGTGATTAATGATCATGAGAGTGGAGAATAAGTCAACTACCTGTACTTTGTAAATTCTGGTACTATCTGCGGATAGGTGTTTCCTTTTGCCTTTTGTGCATTGGAAGGGTTATTCAGGTATTGAGCCTTCCTTGTGTGGGGGTGAAGGTGTCTTCCTTGTCCTTGTGTGGCAAGATTACATGTTCCTTTTTGGATTGTAGGACTACTTGAATGTATCTGTATGAGGAATCTACAGATGGGTTGTATGGGGAATCTACAGTCGGTGAGGTAAAGTATAGGAGTGTGACTGATTTTTTTCACTGTGGTGTTTATGGTATGGTGATGCTCATGGTGTTGTTCATGGTTAGGATAGTCATGATGGTAGTGTATCTATGATGGTGATCATGGTATTTGAGATGCTCCAAGTGATGCTACGTGATAACGATGTTACTATAAGAGTATAGTAAGTAGTTAACATAGCTGCTAAGGAGTGGATAGACAAAAAGTCTATGTGTGAGATGTTAGTGATGACATCGAGGATCAAGTAATTCGTTTGATTGAATTGTTATGTTAGAGGACTAGGAATCTTATTGTTATTATTATTATGTATGAGGTGTTTGATTATTGTTGATTTAATCAGTATGTTGATATTTTTTTAGTTGTAGCTTACCCATACATGTTTGTGTGTGTGCATGTGAATGCGATGATCGTATAATGTGTGATGTTATACGTGAGCAGATGGTGTTGCAGATGGTGTTGAGGCATGATAGATTCGAGAGATAACAAGCGACAAACTTGGGATTTTATTTACAATTATTACTTTTGAACTTTAAGACAATGTAATGAGAGTTATTTTATTTCCTTCGCTATTTTCATTGGATAAATGTTTTGGAACTATTATGTTTTATGCACGTTTAAATGTTGAGGTTTTGAAAATACGTTTCTGCATTATGTTAAAGTTTTCAATTTTTACTTATTTTTGAATAACTTGTGATACCCTAGAAATTGAGGCGTTACATTTTGGTATCCAAGCCTGGTTTTCGAAAAACATTTGGGGCTTTTGGGGAGTGAGCTCGTTTAACTTTTGTTGTGTAATTGTGTGAATTGCATGTGTAAGTGTATGACTGTGATAATTACATGTGTATGTGCATATTTGTGTTAATTGCATGCATATGTGTATGATTGTGTGGATTTAAGTGTTTATATGCATGAATTGTTGTGTAGATCTTCTTATGGATGAGTTTCAAAGTGTTGTAAATATGTTATGACTACTTGTTGTATTTTCTTCGTTAGAGTTGTGTTATGTTTGATCTTGTTTGTTTAAATTATTGTCTTGCCTATAATATAATATGCATAGTTGAACATGACCATAACACCAAGCCTTCTATTTAAGTTCAGTGGGAACTTAAATAGTCTTTGCCACATGTTGTGAGTTGAAAGAACTCGAAGTATTAGTGTTTGATTTGGGATGCGAGTTAGTAGTTTCTACAATAGCATCAAGGCAAGTCTCAACCAATTCGGTTTGTGTTGGATGTCTACTAAAGGTAGCAAGACATATATCCAAATCTAATCTGGTATGTCTACCACTTGAGGGGTTAAACATAATTTTGGGAATGGATTGACTGATAACCAATGAGGTTCTCATTTATTGTGGAAAGCAAAAGGTTATCTTTCCAGAGAAGGAACAAATGCAGACAATATCGTCTCGTGAAATTTTGCAGGATATTTAGGAAGGAGCTACATGTTTTGTGGTGATTGCAACCGAAACGAAGAAAAGTGCAGAAGAGCAGATTGTGGGTATACTTGTTGTGGAAGAGTTTGTTGATGTATTTCCAAATGAAGTACTAGGATTGCCACCCAGTCGGGAGGTTGACTTTGCAATAGACTTGGTGCCTAGAGCAGGACCAATGTCTATGGTCCCTTACTGGATGACTCAAGCTGAGGCGACAGAGCTTAAGAAACCAATAGAAGAGTTGTTGGAAAAGAAGTTTGTTTGACCAAGTGTATCACCATGAGGAGATCTAGTGTTGGTGATTCCAAACACTAAGAAAGTCTTCGAGGTGTACCATGATGCGTCATATCAAGGACTGTCATGTGTACTAATGCAAGGAAAGAAACCAGTGACGTATGCATCTTGTTAGTTGAAGGTACATAAGAAGAATTATCCGACACATGATATGGAGTTAGCTGTGGTGGTGTTTGCTTTAAAGACATGGAGGCATTATCTATATGAGGCGTGTTTTCAAGTCTTTAGCGATCACAAGAGTCTGAAATACTTGTTCGATCAGAAGGAGTTGAATATGTGTCAGAGAATATGGATGAAGTATTTGAAAGACTACGATTTTGAATTGTAGTTGTTACCAATGAAGAGCATTGGTAAATTTGAAGATAAATGATTCTGATGATGCTGAAAGATGATACATTGTTATAGTTGTTTTAAAAGCAATTTGTAGATTATAAATGTATTAGGAAAAGCCTTAAACATGTAATACTTAGAAAAATTCGTATTTTTAGCACTGCCACGCATTTAATCGATTATTAGAAGCTATAATCGATTATCCTGAGCCCTTCTGAAAAACCTCGTTGCTCTGGAATAATCGATTATTACTCCAAATAATCGATTATCACTAGTTCTGATGAGAACTGCCAAAGTCTCTGGAATAATCGATTATTCCTCAGGATAATCGATTATCACTTTTTGAAAACCCTGTAACGGACTCGAATAATCGATTATCACTAACAATAATCGATTATCTGCGGCAGTTATAATTCATCTTTGCGAACTCAGACCAGTTGGCTATATAGGTGAGTTCCAAAACTCTTAGAAACAACTCTGAGCTTTTGAGAATACAGTGTGATTTGAGGAAGTTCCATAAGCTAGTTCATTGCACTGCCTAGTCTCGTGAAAAGGAGAAGCTCTCGCTTTGTGGGTCAAAGGTTGGAGCGATTCTCTTCGAGTTGGCAACACTACTGTTCTTCCGGTTCGTTGGTCGAAGGAAGAACTGTTCTGCACTGTTCCGGAGTCGAAGGAAAGTGTAGATTGCTTGCTTCCATTTCGTTTGTCAAAAGGAAGGTTTTATATTTCTGTTTTTATTCACTCTTAATTGTATTTTGTTGAAACTGATTTTAGTGAAATCGTTAATCACTTTTTATAGTGATTAACAACTGGACGTAGATTCTTTAGAATCGAACCAGGATAAAAATCCAGTGTGTCAACTTTTCTATTCCTTACACTCGTTACTGTTTTATGCACATCAAGTGTTTGTTAAATTTTCTCTAAGAAAATTGATTTTCTAAAACGGACCATCATAACTTGATTTGTGACCGTAACACGCTTTCCTAGTATTTTATTCCGCTGCGCGACTGTATAATGGTATCGATTGTTCCGACAATTGGTATCAGAGCTTGCTTTGATATTCTTTCAAACTTTTGCGAAAATGGCCGGTCATCAAAATCAAGTATATGCTGAGGGTGCATCCATCAACAGACCACCTCTTTTTACTGGTGATAACTATGCATTCTGGAAAGTCATAATGGAAATTTTTATGGGGTCTGTTGATAGAGGCATCTGGGAAGCTGTGCTAAATGGTCCCTATATTCCTAAAAGAACTGTTGATGGTGTAGAAGAAGAAAAACCATACTTTAACTGGACTCCTGAGGAAAATAGAAGAGCCCAATTTGACATTAAGGCTCGTAATATTATTTCATCTACTGTAGTACTTGATGAATTTTATAGAATTTCAGTGTGTAAGACAGCACAGGAAATGTGGGAGGTCCTCAGAGTCACACATGAGGGTACAGACGACGTGAAACGTGCAAGGAAGAATACACTCATTCAGGAATATGAGATGTTCAGAATGCAATCTGGAGAAACAATATCTGATGTTCAGAAGCGTTTCACTCACATTGTGAACCACCTGACAAGTTTGGGTAAGACTTTTGACACTGACGAATTGAATGTGAAAATTTTGAAATCATTAGACAGGTCTTGGCAACCAAAGGTGACTGCCATCTCGGAGTCTCAAAACCTCACTCAAATGTCAACGACGATTCTCTTTGGAAAGCTTCGTGAGCATGAGCTTGAGCTAAGAAGATTAACTACAGAAGAGGATCAAGGCAAAAGAAAGACGCTTGCCTTCAAGTCTGAAATCTCAAAAGGAAAAAGTTCTAAGAGAATTGAGGATGATGATTCCGATAACGATGAGGAAAACATGAGTCTTATGATTAAGAAGTTTGCTAAATTTATGAAAGCAAAGGGAAAAGACAAATACCATGGAGAAAGGAAAGAAAATCGAGGATCTCCATCAAGCATTAAATGTTATGGATGTGGAGAAAGAGGTCATGTGAAGACTGACTGTCCTAAGAATAGGAAAAGTGAAGAAAAGAAAGAAAGAAAGTTTCCAAAGAAGAAGAAAGCTTACATAGCTTGGGAAGAGAATGCTTCTAGTTCTTCAAGTTCAAGCGATTCAAATGAAGAAGCAAATTTGTGCTTAATGGCAAACTTAGAAGATGCAGGAAGCCAAGTAAGTGATTCTAGCTTAGAGTCAAGTGATGAGTTTGACTTACAAAAGGCATTTCTTGATTTGTTAAATGAATCTGAAAAACTTGATGTTGCCCATAAAAAGCTAAAGAAAGAGCATAATGAATTGAATTTGAGGTATGAAAAAGTACTAGATGATGAAGTTGTTTTGAGAAACAAAGTTAGTAATTTGGAAACTAAATTATCTGAATTTGATACTGTTGTACAACCTGTTGAATGTCTATCGTGTAAAAGTCATATGTTTGATATTGACATTCTTGAGAATTTACTTGCAAAGGCAAATAAGTCTAAGTCACATGCCAAAACAAACTTTGAGAGAAGCAATGCTAGAAGTGGAAACACGCATCTACACAAAAAATATAAAGTGATAAGAACTCGTAGAGTTTGGGTAGAAAAAAGGAACTCTTGTGAAAAATAAAGTGTATGAGGCTTGTTGTTTTTACTGCATGAAACTTGGTTACACCTCAAACAAATGCAACATCAAACATTTTGGTGTTCCAAATGGTAAATATGCATGGGTTAAAATTGTAAAATGATGTATTTTTGCATAAACTAACCCCAAGGACCCATAATAAGATTGGGGACCTAAAGTCTTGCTCAAATTTGTTTTGTAGGAACTTACTAAGTCAAAGAAGTCACTGTGGTATCTTGACAGTGGTTGTTCAAGACACATGACCGGTGACAAGAAAAGGTTTATTTCTTTTGAGAAGAAGAAGCAAGGATTTGTGACCTATGGAGATAATAACAAAGGTAGAATCATTGGAACTGGAGACATTGGAGGAGGAAACACATTGACTATAAAGGACATATTATGCGTTGAAGGTCTCAAACACAATCTCCTAAGCATAAGTCAATTATGTGACAAGGGTCTCAAGGTAACCTTTGAAAGTGATAGATGTACCGTATATTTTAAAAATTCTGCTGAAATTGCTTTGCAAGGTGTTAGGCATAATAACATTTACTTGATTGATATTGAAAATGCATCTAGTCATAGTATAACATGTTTAGTTGCTAAAGAGGAAAATCCTTGGTTATGGCATAAAAGAGCTGCGCATATTCATATGCAACATTTAAATAAATTGATTTCAAAAGATCTTGTGATTGGTTTGCCTAATTTAAAATTTGAGAAAGACAAAATATGTTCTGCATGTCAAAAGGGAAAGCAAACCAAATCCTCTTTTTCGTCTAAAAACATGATTTCAACATCAAAACCTTTAAAACTTTTGCATATGGACTTGTTTGGTCCATCTAGAATTAAAAGTTTTGGTGGAAACTACTATGCTCTTGTGATTGTTGATGACTACACTAGATTTACTTGGACATTTTTCTTAACTTTGAAAAGTGAAGCTTTTAAAGCATTCAAATCATTTGCAAAACGTGTTCAAAATGAAAAGGAATTAAAAATTAAAACCTTGAGAAGTGATCACGGTGGTGAGTTTGAAAACGAATCTTTTGAAAAGTTTTGTGAAGAACATGGAATTGCTCATAATTTTTCTGCTCCAAGAACTCCCCAACAAAATGGTGTTGTTGAAAGGAAAAATAGGTCATTAGAAGAACTAGCTAGGACTCTTTTAAATGAATCTAATGTGCCAAAATACTTTTGGGCTAATGCAATTAGTACTGCTTGTTACGTGTTGAACATAATGATAATTAGGCCTATTCTTAAGCTAACTCCCTATGAACTGTTTAACGGTAGAAAACCGAATGTATCTCATTTGAAAATCTTTGGATGCAAATGTTTTGTTTTGAATAATGGTAAAGATAATCTAGGCAAATTTGATGCTAAATCTGATGAGGCAATCTTCTTAGGATACTCTTTAACTAGCAAAGCATATAGGGTGTTTAATAGAAGAACCTTGAAAATTGAAGAATCAATGCATGTTGTCTTTGATGAAATTGTGGACCTTAAGGTGAACCCTCTTGAGTCAAATAAACCAATTGCAGGTGATGAGGATTATTTGAGGGAAGCTCTTAAAGAGATGTATCTAAATGAAAATTATCCTCCAGAAACTCAAAATGAACATCAAGTAGTTGATCCTAAAAGCTATCAACAACCAAGAGGACTTTCTCTGGACAACATCATCGGAGATATGTTAAAAGGGGTAACTACTAGACACAATCTTAATAATTTCTGCTTAACAGTAGCCTTTGTGTCTCAGGTAGAACCTAAGAACATAAAGGAAGCTCTTCAAGATGATAAATGGTGTGTTGCTATGCAAGAAGAACTTAATCAATTTGAAAGGAATGGTGTTTGGGAACTCATTCCTAGACAAGATGATTATCAAATCATTGGAACAAAGTGGGTGTTTAGAAACAAGCTTGATGAAGATGGAAACATCACAAAGAACAAAGCCAGGTTAGTTGCAAAAGGCTACTGTCAAGAGGAAGGTATCGACTATGATGAAACTTACGCCCTAGTAGCCAGGTTAGAAGCAATTAGATTGTTACTTGCTTATGCATCCTTGATGAAGTTTAAATTGTATCAAATGGATGTGAAAAGTGCATTTTTAAATGGTTTCATTAAAGAAGAGGTATACGTTAGTCAACCTCCTGGTTTTGAGGATTTTAAATATCCTAATCATGTTTATAAGTTGAAAAAGGCCTTGTATGGTCTCAAACAGGCACCTAGATCTTGGTATGAAAGACTTAGTACTTTCTTGATTGAAAATGACTTCTCTCGAGGAAAGGTTGATTCAACCTTGATTATTAAAAAAGTAGAAAAACATATCTTGATTGTTCAAGTATACGTAGATGATATCATTTTTGGGTCTACAAATGATTCATTGTGTGAAGGATTTGCACAAATAATGCAAGGTGAATTTGAAATGTCTATGATGGGTGAGCTTAACTTTTTCTTAGGACTGCAAATAAAGCAAATAGATGGGGGAACTTTTGTCTCCCAAACTAAATATTGTAGAGAAGTGCTTAAGAAGTTTGGTATGGATACTTGTAAAGAGGCCAACACACCTATGGCAACGTCTTGTTATTTAGATAAGGATGAATCTGGTGAAGGAGTAAATGAAACCATGTTTAGAGGAATGATAGGATCCTTACTTTATTTAACTGCTAGTAGACCAGACATTATGCAAAGTGTGTGTGTGTGCTAGGTACCAAGCTAATCCTAAAGAATCTCATCTAATTGCTGTCAAACGGATTTTGAAATACCTTAAAGGAACCCCATCTTTTGGACTTTGGTATCCTTCTGATGCTTTACCTAGTTTGATAGGTTATTCTGATGCAGATTATGGTGGCTGTAAAATTGATAGGAAAAGTACTAGTGGAACATGTCATTTTCTGGGTTGTTCTTTAGTGTCTTGGCATTCAAAGAAACAAGCTTGTGTAGCCTTGTCTACCACTAAAGCTGAATACATTGCTGCTGGAAATTGTTGTGCCCAAATTTTATGGATGAAACAACAACTGGAGGATTTTGATATCTTCCTTGATCACATTCCTCTGAAATGTGATAATACTAGTGTTATCAACCTAACTAAGAACCCCATAATGCACTTAAGAACTAAGCACATTGAAATTAGACATCATTTCTTGAGAGACCATATTCAAAAGGGAGATTGCCAAATTGAATACATTGACACTTTACATCAATTGGCTGATATCTTCACTAAAGCACTACCTAAAGATAAATTCTATGAGCTTAGAAGAGAGTTAGGGGTGTTAGATATGTCCTAAATTCAAAATTTATAAAATTTTCTCAATTCTGGTACGATCAGCGCTTTTAATCGATTATCATAGGATAATAATCGATTATTTTTAGCTTTGGCAAAAACCCCTATTCGCAGATAATCGATTATCACTTACAATAATCGATTATTTTTAGCTTTGGCAAAAACCTTATTCGCAGATAATCGATTATCACTTACAATAATCGATTATTCATATTCAAACCCAAAACTGGACTTTTATGCGAAGATAATCGATTATATTCATACATAATCGATTATTACACAATTTCTGGAAAGAGACTTATGAGCAGATAATCGATTATCACTTACAATAATCGATTATTACGCGATCTGTTTCAAAAATATAGCCGTTACAGTGAATCCTAATGGCTGGAAACGGTCATAAACGGCTAGTTTCTCCATTTTTCTTATAAATAGCCCCCTATAATCGATTATTACTCACTTCTTTGCACCCAGAAACCTGCTGCACCCAAATCTGAACCAAATCTCTCCTCTTTCTTCTTTCCTTCCAAAGTTTCTTTTTGCCCACTTCTCTCATGGCTGATTCAAGAAGAACCCGAAGGCGGACTGCTGGTGCTTCTTCCTCTCGCTCCCGCAATGTTCGTCCTACTTCCATCGAAGGTTGGATTTCAGATGAGGAGCAACACGGTGACTATGTTCATTTCTGGCAAGAACGCCGAATCATGGCGGTAAAGTTCATCCGTCTCGACTTTTATCGTTTTTATGGCTTTCAATTTCCATATCTGTTTCATGCTCAAGGACTTACTCATCTAGTGGAGCAAAAGGGGTGCATCTACCCTGATCTTATCCGTGTCTTCTACTTCAATATGCGTTATCGTGATGGCATCATCACAACAAAAGTGAAAGGTGTCCCTATAATTCTGGATGATGACATATGGACAAATGTTGCACAACTCACACTATGGGATGATGCTGTCAAAGTCCATCTTGGAGTTCTGGACTTCAATCGTCTCCTCGCCTTTCAATCTTTTTTGCGCCATCCTGAACAACAAATCAATCGTCGACAACTACTTGTGGGTGGATTCAAGGTTGAAGAAAGGATGATTCATTACTTAATTGTATGGATCCTATGTCCTCGTGCCACTAACCATGCTCAATGCTCGAAGCAAGATCTTCTACTACTATATGGGCTTTTAAATCACATCCACATTGATTGGCCAGCCCTCATCTCCGACACAATGGTAAAGGCCAAGAAATATTCTTCTTATCATTTTCCATATGCACTTCTCATCTCTCGAATTTTAGAATACAAAGGTGTAAGTGTGGATGGCGAACTCACTACCTCCATTCAAGACATTGGCACTGAAATTGGTGAGACAACATTTCGCCAAATGGGTTTTATTGCTCGTGGCCGTGTGATAATTCACAAGGATGATGATCACCACGAAAATGTCAATGACGATATGGACGCCCATATGGTTGATCCAGTCCAAGTTGCTACCTCTGCTGATGCTGGTCCTTCTCACATGCCTTTAACTTCATCCCTGACTATGGAGGAGCATTTTGCAAACCTGTCAAAACAACTAGAGGATATGCGTCTCTTTCAACAAACTCACTTTGAACAAATATATGAGTGGCAACAAAATCATGAAGAATTTGTGATCGACCAGTTCAATGACCTTGATACTCGCATTGGAAACATTGAAAATAACTTTAATCTCCAACCTCCAGAGAGACCACCAAGTCTTGAATTTTAGATTTAGGATTTTATGATTAGTGTGCTTTCATGTTTGTTTGCTTTGAATTCCTAGGATGTTTTATCATGTTCATGTCTTGCTTTATGTGCCCTTGTAATCTTTAATGTTTTCCTGAATAAAATGATCTATTGTTTTACTACATACACTGTTTAATTGAGGGGGAGCTCACATTAAGGGGGAGCATTATCACTCTTTTTCCTTCTGATCAAAAAGGGGGAGAAATATGTGCAGTTACTACTAACTCCTACTGTTGTCTGTCAGTTTGTATCTTTTGCAGATAACCCAAAGTGCTTTTAAAAAGTGATTTTTGATCATCATCAAAAAGGGGGAGATTGCTACCAATGAAGAACATTGGTAAATTTGAAGATAAATGATTTTGATGATGCTGAAAGATGATACATTGTTATAGTTGTTTTAAAAGCAATTTGTAGATTATAAATGTATTAGGAAAAGCCTTAAACATGTAATACTTAGAAAAATTTGTATTTTTAGCACTGCTACGCATTTAATTGATTATTAGAAGCTATAATCGATTATCCTGAGCCCTTCTGAAAAACCTCGTTGCTCTGGAATAATCGATTATTACTCCAAATAATCGATTATCACTAGTTCTGATGAGAACTGCCAAAGTCTCTGGAATAATCGATTATTCCTCAGGATAATCGATTATCACTTTTTGAAAACCCTGTAACGGACTCGAATAATCGATTATCACTAACAATAATCGATTATCTGCGGCAGTTATAATTCATCTTTGCGAACTCAGACCAGTTGGTTATATAGGTGAGTTCCAAAACTCTTAGAAACAACTCTGAGCTTTTGAGAATACAGTGTGATCTGAGGAAGTTCCATAAGCTAGTTCATTGCACTGCCTAGTCTCGTGAAAAGGAGAAGCTCTCGCTTTGTGGGTCAAAGGTCGGAGCGATTCTCTTCGAGTTGGCAACACTACTGTTCTTCCGGTTCGATGGTCGAAGGAAGAACTGTTCTGCACTGTTCCAGAGTCGAAGGAAAGTGTAGATTGCTTGCTTCCATTTCGTTTGTCAAAAGGAAGGTTTTATATTTCTGTTTTTATTCACTCTTAATTGTATTTTGTTGAAACTGATTTTAGTGAAATCGTTAATCACTTTTTATAGTGATTAACAACTGGACGTAGATTCTTTAGAATCGAACCAGGATAAAAATCCAGTGTGTCAACTTTTCTATTCCTTACACTCGTTACTATTTTATGCACATCAAGTGTTTGTTAAATTTTCTCTAAGAAAATTGATTTTCTAAAACGAACCATCATAACTTGATTTGTGACCGTAACACGCTTTCCTAGTATTTTATTCCACTGCGCGACTCTATAACGGTACCGATTGTTCCGACAGTAGTACCATCTAGGTAAGACAAATGTTGTTTTCGATGCTCTAAGTGGGAAGAAAGTTCAAATGGCAACCTTAATGGTAAAGGAGTTAGAGTTGATTGAGAAGTTACGATATATGAATCTAGGAGTGTGGGTGAAAGAAGGTCATATCTGGTGCAATTACTTATCTATGACTAGTGACTTCTTGAAACAGATAAAGACAGAACATATGGTGGACTAGGAGTTGCGACACGTAGTTGGACTTTTGGGTACTGATCAGGCCAAGGATTCAGTCCTAAGTGATGATGGTATTCTTCGGTTCGAAAGTAGGATATGTGTTCCAGTGAAGTCAGAGTTAAGAAAAATGCTTCTAGAATAAGGTCATAAGAGTCGTCTTAGTATACAACCTGATATGACTAAGATGTACAAGGATTTGAAGGATTCGTTCTAGTGGAGTGGAATGAAGAAAGATGTGGTTGAGTTTGTATCATCATGTTTCGTTTGTTAGAAGGCAAAAGTGGAACATCAAAGACCAGAAGGAATGTTACAATAGTTAGAAATACCTCAGTGGAAATAGGACAGTATATGTATGGATTTTGTAACTCATTTGCCTAGATCATCGAAAGGACATTATTCTATTTGGGTAATTGTGGACATGTTGACCAAGTGTGTTCACTTTTTGCCAATAAATCAATGAATGTCATTAGAGAAGTTGGTGGAGTTGTATATACGTGACATAGTAATGGTGCATGGAATGCCCGCAAGTATTGTTTCGGATAGAGATCTAAGGTTTACATCAAGATTTTGGCAGACTTTGCAGAAAGCTTTAGGTACGTAGTTAAGGTTGAGCTCGACTTATCATCCTCAAACTGACGGATAATCTGATAGAACCATTCAATCTTCGGAGGATTTGTTGAGGGCATGTATTTTGGATCATCTTGGAAGTTGGAGTGAGATTTTACCTTTGCTTGAGTTCACTTATAACAATAGTTATCATTCTAGCATTAGGATGACACCTTTTGAAGCTTTGTATGGAAGGAGATGTCAGAGACTATTATGTTGGTTTCAGGATGGAGAATCAATGACTATAGGTCCGGAGTTGTAACAATAGACTACTGACAAGGTGAGAATGATTCAAGAACGAATGAAGGCAACTTATAGTAGGCATAAGTCTTATGCTAACCAAAGAAGGAGATCATTAGAGTGTGAAGTTGGAGATCATGTGTTTATGCGAGTGACACCAAAAGCGGGGGTTGGGAGGGCTATTAAGTCAAGGAAGTTGTCACCAAAGTTTATTGGGCCATATCAAGTGCTTAAGAGCATTGGTTCAGTAGCTTATGAGATAACGTTATCACCTCGGTTGGGAAACTTGCATAACGATTTTCACGTGTCTCAGTTGAGGAAGTATGTGCTAGATCCAACTCATGTGTTAGAGGTGGATGACATTCAAGTTCAAGAAGGTGTTAGATGTACAAACTAACACTTTGAGAGGGAAGGACATTCGTACTGTGAAGGTGTTATGGGATGAAGCTACTCAGGAAATGACTTGGGAGTTAGAGGAAGTTATGGAGAAGGAGTATCCTCATCTTTTTAGTAACTAGAGCAATTTTCAGGGACAAAAATTCTCTTGAGGAGGGGTGAATGTAAGACCCTAGGAAATTGTGGTAATTAGGAAATAATGTGGTTATGAGACTTGGACATTTGTTTGATAATTGATGTTTGATGATTAAATGTTTTCTAAATTTATAATTATAATGTTTATTATTTAATGTTATTATTGATTAAGTGGAACATATGATTGATGTACTGTTATTTGAATGATTTATGTAATGCATTGTTATTAATATAATGTGTTGGATTAAAGGTAGAAGGATGATTTAGGATTGAATAGGTGTGAACCAAATTCTAGAAAGAAAGAGAGTTATAGTAAACTTTTAGTTTTAATTGTATTTTGGATCCAAGGACAAAATAGTCATTTTACCTCATTAAATAATGCAGAAATTAAATCATGGGGGTGTAGAAAGGAAAAGAATAAAAATAAAAATCTAAAACAAAATAGAAAGATTACGTGAATATTTGAAATATTTGGTGGTTGTTGATATTTTAAATAATACATAAGATAAAACAAGAGAGGAAATAATTGAGAGATATTATTTTAATTAAAAAGATAGAGATAGAATAGAAAAGGATAAAATGGAGAAGACTAAAAGGGGGCTGCATATTGATACCCTAAAAATAAAAATGAAAATTTGAGAGTTAAGGAAGATAAGAGACATTTTGTAGGAGAGAAGAGGAAGAACAACATAAACCTTAGAGATTGATGGTGTTTTAAAGTATAGACAAAGCCCTAGGATTGACCCAGGTATGGGAAGCTTACATTTGTTTGTTAATTATTATATGTTATATGTGTTCTTGGTTATTTTGATTAATAATCCTTGTTGATATATGTTATATAATTATGATTATGGTTGTATGTTGCTCTTGTTGGTGTTAATACCCAATTTCGTCCGGGTAGTTAAAAAATATATATAGAGTTAAGAAGGGGTAATAAAATAAAATAAACGGGCAAAGATAAATTTAATACGAAGTCTCAAAAAAGGATTTTTGTTCCGTTTTCCTTTTTCTATTATTTTTGTCTTTTTGTTTTTACTTTGTTTCGTTTTTATTCATTTTCTCTCCTGTTTATATTTTATTTTGCTTTATTTTATTTTTATTTTTACTTCATTTGGTTTTATTTTATTTTGTTTTTTTTTCTTTTTCTTTTTTTTTTCTTTTTTTTATGTTATTCCATTTTGCTTTATTTTATTTTATTTTATTTTATTTATTTCCGTCTTTTTTAGGGTTTATTTTTATGTATTTTACTTTTTATTTTTAATTTTTTATATTTTTTTATTTTGTTGTTTCCCTTTTAATTTCGTTCTTTTTTTTTTTAAATTCAAGAAAAGGTTACCTTTTATGTAAAAATTTGCACTGCAATGTTAAAAAAAAAAAGAAGTGAAAGAAAAGGAAAAGGGAAAAGTAAAATCCCAAGGTCAACTCTTTCCCTCCTCCTGAAGCCATCAGTTGCAGTGAATGCTTAGAATGTGTTTGCGTGGTGGCAGCGTGGAAAAGTTACTTGTTTTTCTTGCTGAAATTCTTAAGCGGCAGCAGGAGACATACATGGAAGAGGAAAGAGTTTTGAACGATATCAGCCAACTGCAAAATGGAAACATGGAAACATGAAAAAAAGAAAAGCAAAGGAAATCCCGCGCCAGAGGATATCCTAGAGGGTACAACAGGAAGGAGGGGCTTTGGCTTTGAAAAGGGGGTCAATCACATTGGAGACGGGGATCACTGATCATCACCCCTTAGAGAGCGAGAGACCTCGGACCAGAGAAAAAAGAGAAGAAACGACTGTTGGTGAACCTAGCTAGTCAACCTCACTTCCCAGCGCCTGCAAGATATTTTGGTTACTAAAAAAGAGAAGTTCGGCTGAGGAGAGCAAAGGGAATTAAAATCCAAGAGGAAAGACATCTTGAAGCTGTGAAGGTAAGTCTTCATATACCTAAGCTCTTTGGTCATGCTCCCCGTAGATATGCTTTCCTTATGCGTGCTGAGTGTTGAACGATTGATGTTGGATCAATGTATATGTTTGTGCGTTTGCTTGTTTGCTTGCCTTCCTCTGTTAATCAAAACTGCACCCAAAATGCAGTTTCAGTGCTTTCATCTATTTGACTAACAATAGAAGATTGGCATACACTTCCCTAACATCAACACTTCATACCCCTTTGGCACCCAAAAAAAACATGCAAATAAAAGCAAACTGGAATAACAGACGCATTATCAAGCACAATGAACACACTAAATCATAAATCCCATGCCATTAGGTTCGGAGCAGCTTGTCTTTCGGAAGCACTGACTGTATCTTGCCATATCCTTTGCATTCAAACAAGGGTGCTAGATTAGCCGTTGTCCCTATGGACTTGACCTTTTACTCTTCTTTCTAATACCGGCACAGAATCCTTTAACCACAAATCCGCAAAAGCCACCTTCCTGCAAAGACAACACAACACAATTCACACAACAAAGTCACACCCACCGAAACCAATTTCTCCGTCACGCACGTCCCAGAAATCTATCCCCTCATCCAATCTTCAACCGTCATTCACCTAACAGCTTCCTTTCATCTGCAAGAGACAGGAAACTCATTCCTTCATCACAACCGGACCCATTACAGTGAGAAGATGAAGAAGAGAACCTAGGTGTGGTTCGCAAGGGTTGCTGGCGATGGCAGCCGCGAGAAGAAGAGGGAAAGGGCTTCCTCTGTTTGCAAGCGAGAAGGGAAGGAAGATGTTGACGTGGTGACCAGAGGCATCTCTGGCGACGACCGGTGACGCTAGCGGAGCCATGGCCGGCGCGGTGGTCGAGCTCGCCCAAGAGGCGATTCACGAAAGAGGAGACGATCTCTCTTGCGCGCGAGAAGAAGAGGAAGAGAGGAACCGGATTCCGGGGCCGGCGACGATCCTGACGGCGAGCGGCGGTGCTGGCGACGCCCTAGGTCGCGTCTCGCAGTGGCCGATTTGGCGGAGGCAGCCGTATGCGCGTGAAGAAACGGAGAAGAAGGACGGAACTATCCCTCTCGCGCGGAAGGAGAAGAGGAAAATGGGAACTCAACGGTGGCTCCGGTGACGACCGACGATGAGCGGCGGTGCCTGCGATGTCTTAGGTCGCGACTCGCGGCGGTCTGCTTGGTGGAGACGGAAGTGTGCATGTGCAGGGCCAACCCCTTCCTGGGTTGCCTCGGTCGGAAGAGAGACTCTAGGTCTCTATGGTAAGTTGAAGTACAGAGAGAATCGGAGAACCCCTAAGGTTTCTGAGCCAATGAAAATGCTTTGGGCCTGTTTTTGTTTTTTTTCTTCTTTGACCCAGCTCTCCCTAAAACAAAAAATATATAATAAGAACCTTTTCTCTCCTACGTGCACCCCCCGTTTCTCACCCGCACACCCTCTATCCATTCCCTTGGTCTGGGCTCAGGCCCATTCTGTTACTAAAAAATAAAAAAAAACGAATATCTTCTCTGCGCCCCTTTATCTCATTTTCACACCCCTCCCCGCTTGGGCTTTGGCCAGTTCGTTTTTGTCTAAGTACCCCTGTTTCTTATTTGGCACCTCCACACCTTTTTTTTATATATATTATTTACTTATTATTTTACTTTTATTTTATTTTATCCTTTTACTTTGTACTTCATTTTCATTATTTATTTATTTACCCTTTTATTTTATTTTTATTTTTATTTTTATTTTTATTTCTATTTTTATTTTTATTTAGTTATTTATTTATTTATTTTTTCTCTCTCTTTTGTTCCCATTTTAAACATTTATCTACTTTTTAAATGCACTTTTGTAAGAAATGATAAAAAATATATTTTAAAGGTTTAGGCACATGTGTGATCGTACGCATCGTCCTTGTGCTAAAACATTTTCTTCTTCTTTTCTAAAAATTCAACAATAACATGTTTTAAAGGTTTAGGCACATGTGTGATCGCATACATCGTCCTTGTGTTAGAACCTTTTCTTCTTCTCCTCCAAAAAAAATAATAATAATAATATATGTTTTAAAGGTTTAGGCACATGTGTGATCGCACGCATCGTCCTTGTGTTAGAACCTTTTCTGCTTCTCTTCTAAAAAATAATAAAAATGTTTTAAAGGTTTAGGCACATGTGTGATCACACGCATCGTCCTTGTGCTAAAAACCCTCTTCTCTTTCACCTTCCCAAAAATCCAAATTTATCCATAATCATTTTCCAAACAAATTTCTCAAACAAATTCCAAACAAACTTCTCAAACAGTTTCAAAAGAACTACGTAACCCTAATTTCTCATTTTGAATGAGAATACGTAGGAGCAAGGTCAATCCTTGTCGGGCCCAAAAAACTAAAAAATATATTTTGTTTCTTTAGAGTTTTATTTCAGGGGATAGTTAAACATTTTGTAAACCACATCATTTTCGCGCATCTAATTAAAGGTACTGCCTTCGGGCAGGGCGTTGTAGGGTGCTAGTACCTTCCTTACGCGTAACCGACTCCCGAACCCAGAATCTGGTTTTCGTGGACCGTGTCTTATCATTTTATGGTTTTTCCGTAGTTTTCCAGAATAAACTATGGTGGCGACTCCAAATCTCTTTTTCAAAACCCGTTCCTTTTTTTTGGATCGTCGTCCCGTCGCGATTCCGGTTGCGACTATTGGGCAAGGGTTTATGTATGCATATGCATAGAGTTTATGTAATATTTGTGTTGGGTTCTCCCTATGAATGTATGTATGGTTCTTGGGTTATCCCATTAGAAGGTTTGATGCTAAGGGAGAATAAAATTATTAGGCTTGAGGGTTTTCCATGCAAATGTATGTGTAAGGGTGTGGTAATAATCATATGCATTATAAATGTGTTGTTTGGGCTATAAGATTATAATTATTAAATTTTGATGATTCAAGTGTTGGGATGCATGTGTTTGAGTATGTTTACAAGGGTATGTGATTCTTGAATGCATGAATGATATTTTTGGGGGAGTTCCCTCGTGATTTAGGGTTGTTGCATGTGTATTTGTAGAGTTGAATTATGTCTAGGTGTGTTTCGTTTCACAGATAATAGATTATTGGGCGTCGATATTGAGTCTGGTTGTGGGAATAATCGATTATTACTTATGATAATCGATTATCCCTTATTGTGTGATGTTTCTAGGTGATTTTTACTGAGATAATCAATTATCAAAAGTGATAATCAATTATCACAGTGTATTTTGGAGAAAATTGGCAAATTTGATGAAGAATTGATGTGGTTCAGGCCTAGGAAGTAGTGGAACGCGTTGGTAATGAAGGAATGAGAGTAATGGGCATGTTTAGGGTCAGTTTTGACTTGTGATTGTGAATTGGAGCATGAATGAGTGTTGGGATGTATTAGAGTATGTGATTGATGGGCATGAGAGTGGAGAATAAGTCTACTAGCTATACTTTTAAATCCTTGTGCTATCTGCAGATAAATTCTTTCTATTGCCTTGCGTTCATTTGAAGGGTTATTCAGGTATTGAGCCTTCCTTGTGTGAGGGTAAAGGTGTCTTCCTTGTCCTTGTGTGGCAGGATTACATGTTCCTTGCTAGATTGCGGGACTAGTCGAATGTATCTGTATGGGGAATCTGCAAATGGACTGTATGGGGAATCTATAGTCGATGAGGTAGGGTACAAGATTGTGACTGATTCTTTTCATTGTGGTATTTATGGTATGGTGATGCTCATGGTGTTGTTCATGACTGGGATAATGTTTGTGTATATGTCTATGTGAATGCGATGATCGTGTAATGTTTGATGTTATACGTGAGCAGATGTTGTTGTAGATGGTGCTGAGGCATGATATATTCAAGAGATGACTGGTGACAAACTTGGGATTTTATTTATAGTTATTACTTTTGAACTTTAAGACAATGTAATGAGAGTTATTTTATTTCCTTCGTTATTTTCATTAGACAAATGTTTTGGAACTATTATGTTTTATGCACGTTTAAATGTTGAGGTTTTGAGAATATGTTTCCGCATTATATTAAATTTTGAAATTTTTACCTATTTTTGAATAACCTGTGACACCCTGGAAATTGGGACCTTACACTTATCATATTTGACAACTAGTTAGGTTCAAAAGTTGTCAAAGTAAGGAACGTGTCTATGATTGGGTACAAGTATAAGTGAGATAGACACTTAAGACTGTAGCTGCAGGAAATGACTCATCACTGTTACTGGAAGGCCCACATCGACTAGAGATAAGGCCAATTTATAGTATATAAGTGGGTACAAACCTCATCTTACAAGCTAGTTAGGCTTAAAGCCCACTTCTTAACATGGTATCAAAGTCATTGTTAGAGTCTATTCTAGCGAGATTTGTTGTTTGTTGGACATATTGTTTCACATGTTATCGAGTTGTTATTAGACCATCAATTAATGTCTAGTTTCACGCACAAGATATATATACCTCAGCGTGAGAGAGTGTGTTGGAAGTCCCACATTGACTAAAATATTATATTTGTGAAAAATAATGTAGTTGAAAGAGAAGCGTCTTATGAAAAAACATTGTGAAATTTGAATGTTAAAAGGAAAACTTTGGTAAATGTGTTCATATCTTAATAAACCTACTATCGAATGATATTTCAATAAACATGTCAATATGCTATATGGTAGTCTTGCTAAACGCGCTTTTGCAAATTAATGTACAAAACTATGTTTTTGGTAAACGCTGTAAAAGATATACAAAACGCTCCAAAAACATGTGTTGAGTAACACTATCCTAAATACATTCTTGAAATAAATAGACATCACTAAACAAAGCGTTGTTAGTAAACGCCTTGAATAGGCTAAACAATACGTTGTACCAAACAATGTTTTCTTCCAAAGATGAAACCTTTATGAATTACTTGATATTTTCTCATAAATGCTTAAACGATAAAATCTTGTTTGAACGATAAAAAATTTGAAAAGCAGATAATTGTTCTAAGCATGCATTAAAAGGCATTAAATTCACAATGTCTCAAAACAACAAAAGTGATAAGAAAAAGGACATATCTGTTTGTTGTCAAGTATCCACCTACTCTATCAAATACTAGTCAGAAGTCGACGTTAGAGACAAATAAGACATTTACGGAATGTTCTCACCATCAAAAGTCGCGCTGAAAATTTTGATAATGTACTGAAAAACCATGCTTTCTTTGACAAGTTGACTTCAACCTACGACTGCTACCTACGAAAAGGCTATGAAGATCCAAAGATCAAACACAAGAACTATCTAACGAACACTTTCTCATGAAGTCTATAAATTAAAGATCCATGAAGAGAAGATCAAAATAATAAACGCGCACACAAGGAAACTGTTACCAATGAGGAGCATTGGTGTCTTGAAGATAATGATTTTGATGATGCTACAAAGTGAAGAACTTGAAAACTTTAGTTGTAGTTTATTTAAAAGCATTTATGTAAAATCAATTGTAATAGGAATAAACCATGATAAGGTAAACACTTAGAAGTTTTCTTGTCTTTAGAAAGTTTGCGTAGATAATCGATTATTTGGTGTAATAATCGATTATCACGAGCTCATTTTAAAAAAAAATTGCTAGCACAAATAATCGATTATTCTGTTCTGATTCAGTATTGCCCAAGTCTCGCAAATAATCGATTATCCCTCGAAATAATTGATTATCGCTTTTAAAAAAACCCATAACGGACAAGGATAATCGATTATCACTTACAATAATCGATTATCACTAGCAGCTAGGAAATCTCTTTATAAATTCTGACCTCTGGACTATATATACTCTTTGCCAAACTCTTTAGAAGACATTTATGCCATTTCAGAATATAGTTTGTCTGAGGAAGTGCTCAAGTGATAGTATGCTCTTGTCAAGTCTTGTGAATAGGAGATGCTCGCGCTTAATGTGTCTAAGGTCGGAGCGGTTCTCTTCAAGTTGGCTGAGCAGTTTCTTCTGGTTCGTTTGTCGAAGGAAGGTTTTTGTTGTTCTTAATTTCTATTTATCTCATTGTAATTATTAAATTGTTTTTAGTGAAATAGTTAATCTCTCGTTATAGTGATTCACGACTGGACATAAAATCTTTTGATTCGAACCAGGATAAAAATCATTTGTGTAATTTTTCTCTTCCCTACATTCTCTACACTTTTAGCACACCAACTGTTGTATAAAAGTTCTCTAAGAAAATCAATTTTTTAAAACGGACCACTATAACTTGTTTATTGGCCGCTACACGCTTTCCGCTCTTATAATCGCTTTTGATTTCGCTGCGCGACTCCTTGATACCTACAAAAACAAATAACTGAAAAGTAAAACTCATAGTAGTGAAAGAACACATTCTCAAGCTTCATACAAATATAAGCTTACATTTGTAGGTAGAGAGAAAATTCTACAAAGCCTATTAGATTGAAATGTATTATAAACACATCCTCTCTGAGAGTAATCGTCAAAGACTTGTAAGAAATCTGGTTGATTGCACATTCTGAAAAAAATTCAAACACTTTGTTGATTAACTCGGTTGAGTTAAACACTAGCTAAGTAGTGCATAAGGTTGATATCAAGATTGTCTAGTGGAAAGCAGGAGTGGGTGAAACTCAACTAGATATCATATTAGGAAGATACCATGATTATCTAGGAATACCAGGAGTGGTAAAGAATATTGCACAACTAGGAGTGGGTAATACTCAATTATAGTTAGTGTAACGGTCGATTGTTACTGGGATTGACTAGGTGATATCAGGAGTGGTGTGAATACTCAGTTGTAATCTTGTTAATGATTATAGTGGAATCCTCTAAGAAGTCTTAGAGAAGAATTGGACATTGCTTAGTTGATTGAACGAGTATAAAATAGATGTGTCTTTATTACCTTAGCCATGCAAAACATTTTACTTATAAACTCTACAATTGCTTATTAACATAATCATTTATTAAAGCTTTTGTCACTAAATGTTATCTTTCTTAAGAGCTATTTTTCTTAAAATACTACAACAACTTTACTAAAACGCTTAAAAAACATTTTATCCGTGAATTTCTAGTTTAAACAATATTTTACAAATCAAGCGTTTGACAACTTGTGCAGACCATTTAATCCTTAAAAAAGTTATTAAACCACCCTTTGGCAAAAACTTTTTCACAATGCTATTCAACCCCTTTTTCTAGTGTTTTCCGGTTATTTCACAAACTTCACCTTACAAGTTGGTTTTTTGGATTGAGTTAAGGTTAAAGTCCACTTCTTAACAACTGTCATCCATTGCTGCCATATAATTGTAGCTATGAAATTCTTAAAATCGTTTTTGTTAAGATAAAATTGTCTAGAGACTAGACTATCTCGTAACTCGAGTTTTGATGTTTAAGATACTACACTTAACGAAATATCGTTTAGTGAGTATAGCGTCTAAGAAAAGTGCGTCTTAGAACATCTTTGTTAAACACAAGCAAGATAAACAATGGTGTGTCAGTCATAAAAGGTTAAACAATACTTGACAAAAGCTCGTCTAGAGAAATCAATAATAAATATTGTATATTTTATCAATTGAGATACTACTTTCAAAACCATAGACTCATGCTAAAAACTCATACTACGAATCATGGCTAAACACTCTCTTAACATAAAAACATTAAATGTGTGAGCGTATTGTACCTCTATCTGCTTTTCCTTTGCTCTCTTTATCTGTTTAGATAATGACAACACCAAGCTTTATTTAAAAGCCCCACACATGGAATAGAAAGACGTTGAGGAATAGGAAGACATTCATGGAATGTTTCCTTAAAGCTTTACGAAATGTCATAGTCGTACAAGTTCTCACTGATAAAGCTATGTTGCCCTTCCAAAGATGCAGAATGATACAAATCTTCGTACCAGAAGCTACCTACTCTCAAGAGCTCAACTCTCTCTAAGTAACATATCTTTTTCGAAGATGGCTATATAAGGAGGACTTGATGAAGAGAATACAAGAAGAACCTTTCTATCATTGAATCAAAAAGCTTACATCATCTAAGTATGTTCTTTAAACAAGAAAGAACTCTTGCAAGTTCTCAAATTTCATTGTATTGTATTTATCCTATCTTTGAGATTTATTTAAATCTATACTTGTACTCAAAACACTTGTTGTGTTGATATTCAGAAGTGAATTCAAACATTTGTATTGTTTAACTCAGTTGAATTAAACTGTTTAGATAGTTGTCTAGGGTTGATACCAAGAGAGGTTAAACTAGGACTAGTTATATTTTCTAGCAAGTGTTCATCAGACAACACTGACGAAGAGGTATACTTTTTTGAAGCATAGAAACACACTTTTTGACCCTTTGGAGGCAGATTTGGATGTGGGAGCTCTCCTCTTCGTTTTCTAGGGTTTTTATCTCACTTTCATTCCATTGTACACCAAGGTTCTCCATTACTATGGAGAACTAAACTCATTTGTTGTTGGGGAAGATGTAACCTCTAAACTTTCATGTATTTGAATATGATTTAAATTATTTTATGTTTCTTTCATTAATTGTTAGTGATTTCCTCCTTTGCTCAATGCATGTTATGTTTTGATCACTCATAGCATGATGTTTGAATTTATTTGTTATTGGGAAACACCTAGAAACCTTGATCTGGAGAATTTCACCCAAAAGAAATATTGCCTAGGGATAGGGATATGATGTTTGGTTGTCTTAAGCTTCTGTTCGTAATGCAGAATTGATTAGTAGGGATACAAGGGATTGTGGTCTAATAATTAAGGATAGTCGTTTTACGCCAAGGGATTGGGTTCTAAGTAATTTAGAAAGTGTCGTTAACAAATTAAAGAAGAAGATGAATTCTTATATACATGAAAGTAAATTTTGTTTGTTTATTTTTATTTTTAATTTTTAGGCTAATTGGGTGCTCTAGTGTTTTATTTAGTGGATGCAGGAAAAGATTCGCACTAGGAGCACAAAAATATCTGAACCTCTCTTTTCAGGTCTGGAAAATAGTAGAAGAAAAAGGAAGAAAAGGATTTCCAGAGAACTTTTTCCCTCTCCTAAGACTCTTCAACAACATTTCACATTATCTAACCAGGAGACAAAAGATATGGGTGACAATCATAATGGTAGACTATCCTGGCAGATTATGCAGCGATCACTAGACCTCTTCATTTTAATAGCATTGCAAGGCCAAGGGTAAATGTCGCAAGCATGGAGATGAAGCCTACTCTCATTCAATTCGTGAAGAGCAACCAATTACATGGATTGGCTCGTGAAAATCCATACGACCATCTGACCATGTTCAATGAAATATGCAATATAGTGAAGATTAATGGTGTGCCAGATGAGGCTATTAGACTTAAATTGTTCACTTTCTCTTTAGGAGGCAATGCTAAGATATGGCTTAATTCATTCCTAGAGAATAGCTTCACTGAGTGAGAAGATGTGGTGGCAAAATTTCTGAATAAATATTTTCCTTAGTCTAAGGTAAATAAAGGCAAACAAGAAATTTCTTCTTTTAGACAGGGCATGGACGAAACTCTAGGTCAAGTGTGGGATAGATTCAAAGGTTTATTGTGGAAGACGCCCACACATGGCTTTGATGAACCCACGGTGGTCATCCTTTCCCTTGGAGGATTGAGTTCATAGAATAAATTGATGTTGGATGCCTCAGTTGGAGGTAATATCAAGTGTAAAACTCCAGAGGAAGCTTATGAGTTGATTAAAAATATGGCCGCTAATGATAATGAGATGCATAACGAAAGGGCTAAATATCAACCGACAGGAGTTCTACAATTACAATCTCAAGATGTTTTGTTAGCTCAGAACAAAATAATGACTCAACAATTGGAGACTCTGATGAAGAAAATCTATCAACTGCCTCAAGAATTGCAGAATGTTTCTCAAGCTCAACATCAACTTTGTGAGCTATGTGGTGCAGATCATATCAATGGACAATGTGCCATGCAAGCTATTACCCAAGAAGAAGTCAATTTTATGGGTAATCAAGGCCACCCAGGTAATTAGTACCAAGGGTGGAAACCTTACCCAATTATGGGTCAAGGGCAAGCTGGGCAATTCAATAGACCACCACAACAACAATGGCAACAACAACCCTCCTTATCGGATAGGACTGCAAAGTTAGAGGAGACATTCCAACAATTTATACAATTGTCAATCTCCAACCATAAAAGCACTGAAGCTGCTATAAGGAATTTGGAGATACAGGTTGGCCAACTGGCTAAGAAGTTGGAGGATAAGCCCGAGAAGAATTTTGGGGTTAATACTGAAGTTAACCCTAAGGAGGAATCTAACGCCATCATGGGTATAAGTGGTGAGATGTTAGCAGAGAGAAAAGTTGAGAGAAAAGAGAAGGAAGTTGGTGAGAAAGAAAAGATGAGTAGAGATAAAGAGGAATTGAGCGAAAAAGAGGAGAAAAATGAAGAGAGAAAAGAAGAGGCTAAGAAAAAGAAAGGAGACAAGAATGATGAGGGGGAGGAAACGGAAAAAGAAGAAGGAGAGGACAAGAGAAAAAAAAGGAAAAGTAATTGAGAAGGCCCTTCCTTACCCAAAAAGCTATTCAAAGAAGGATAAAGAGAAGCAATTTAGGCGTTTCATGAATATCTTCAAGCAATTGGAGATTGCTATGCCTTTGACCGAAGCACTGCAACAAATTCCTGCATATGCAAAATACATGAAACAATTCCTCAGTAAAAAGAAGTATTTAGATGAGGAAACAATTGAAGTGCAAGGTAATTGTAGTGCCATATTGCAGAAGACGCTTCCTCCCAAATTCAAAGATCCATGGAGTTTCACCATCCCTTGCACTGTTAGAAATCATGATATAGGGAAGGCTCTAGTTGACTTAGGGGCTAGCATCAATCTGATGCCCCTATCTATGCTCAAGAAGATTGGTGGTCTGGAGGTCAAACCGACAAGAATGATCTTGCAAATGGCAGACAGATCTATCAAACATCCTTATGGTGTAGTGGAAGATGTTGTGATCCAGATTGACAAACTCAAATTCCCAGTTGATTTTGTAGTGATGGAAGTAGGGGAAGATGTAGATATCCCTCTCATTCTTGGAAGACCATTCATGAAGACAGCCAAGGTTGTAATTCATGTAGATGATGGAGTTCTAACATTGAAAGACCAAGATGAAGAGATGACTTTTAACGTCTTCGACGATGTGCAGCCAATCCGAGTAAAGCAGACTAGTCTTAAAATACCAGATGAAGTTTTCTTAGTAACTAGTCTACCTGATCAAGCTGCCAAATTGGTCAAGAGGAACCATAATTGTTTTTCTCCAAGAGTGAATGAAGATGATGGAGATAAGGAAGAAAAGTTAGTTCACCAAGATTATATGCTGGAAAATAATGAATCTTACCTTGGCAAACCAGTAAAATTCAAGAACAGGTTATGGGTTATCAAGGCTATCAGAGCAAATGGAGATCTAGAGATTGAGGCTCCTTATTCTAGGAGAGTCAAGTTGGTGGCTAGGAAGATGTTGAGATTATGTTGGTGTCATGAAAGGAAGAAGAACGCCAACATAAAAAATTCAAATTGAGCATAGTGGTGTCAAGCTAATGACGTTAAACAAGCGCTTACTGGGAGGCAACTCAGTTTTCCCTTCTTTTTTATTTGATTTTGTTTTGAGTATTTATGTTTTTAGGTTGTATGCTGCTTCTCCCGGACTTCAGTGCATTTCACTTGATGAGTTCATCACTCGCATGTCTTCGCCTAGGGACCAGGCCCAAGCTAGTGGAGGAGGTGGCACGTCTAGAGCCGAAGCCATGGTAGAGGATGATTTGGAGGAAGATTTAGATGCCTCTGAGGGGAGTGATGATAGCTTCTCCTGAGGGGAGTGATGACCACATCTCCTATTTTTTTATTTTTATGCATATTTGAACTTTGTTTATTTTGTTTTGAATTTTCGTTTGAGCTATGTACTTGGTGAAATGGATAGTGTGCTTCAATGGTTTGATATGAAGTGATAAACTTTTTGATTGTGATGAGAAGTAATATTGGCTTGTGTTTTCTTGATTGTTGTGAAAGTGATGTTGAGATATTGATTGGTTTATATTTTAAGCACAGATGGTGGTTACTCATAGTTGTTTAAGATAGATGCATGGTTTAAATTGTGATTAATGTGCATAACATGATGTTTATCAAATTGTGGAACTTGAGTTAACCTGTGAGATGTTGTGCTCTAGAGTTATTGTTATTGACTGCTATTGCTTTGGAATCACTGTTGATTTTGTCTGAGCTTTTCTGTTGAACACTATTTGCTTGCTTGTTACGAATAACAAGGTCGTCTATTCTTATCCCTTGTAAGCCAATGCCAAAATTTCAACCCCCCAAAATTTTTAATTTTTTTTTATCCTTTGAACCTTGAGCCTAATGTGAAAAAACTCTTGAAATCCTTTCCTTGAGTTGAGTAGAGTATGCATGTATGGTACAGGAGAATGGTTCAAGTTTGGGGGTGTTGGAAAAAGTGAAAAGAAAAAGAGCATTAAGCAAAGAAAGCAAGAAAAGCAAGAGAAGAAAGAAAGAAGAATAGAAAGGATGTGCTCAATGAATAAAAGTTGGGATTAAGTTAAGAAGTGGTTTCCCAAGTGAAAAGTAAAAAGAGAGATTAATGTTAAATTATGAAGTAAATTGTTCACTCTCTTAACTTAAGGAACTTTGTTGTCCAGAAAAACCAGTTTTCTTCATAACTCAGCCACAATACAAGCCTCAAAAAGTCCTTGTGATGATAATTTGCTTGTGAATGTGTTTGATGTTGTTAAATGAAAGACAAAGTTGAATTATGTGACATTGTGAGTGCAGAGTGAAAGAGACACCTCATTATGCACCTTTGAGCTTGAGTGAAACACTTTCTTTGGTGAGGAATGATTTCATGCACTATAGGATAACACTTTGCTTTGCTGTTGATCACTCATAAGGCTTTTGCATCTGTTGTGTATTCTTTTTTATGTGAGCACCATAGTTGAAGCTTGATTGGCTAAGACTTCATTATATCCTGATCTTTCTAGGATGGCCAAACGTGAGTGATTTACTTGTCTTAGAAGAGAATGTTTTTGGTGTGCTAGACCATTGTAGTATGACTATTTTGTTTAAGCCAAATTACATTTTGCTTGTGGACAAGCAAAGTTTCAAGTTTGGGGTTGTGATAATAGTTGAATATATCATTATCTGTGATGCAATTTTGATATTAAATCAACTTTTTTTTACTTAGAAGCTTGCTTGAACTCTTGTTTTTAGTTTAGTTTTTTAAATAAGTGAATCGAGGTTATACTTTATGATTTTATCACTAAATTCCCTTAATTTTGTAGGTTATGGGTATGTTTTGGAAGAGAAGCAAAAGTATCAAGGAGTCAGAACTCAAGAGGGATGATAAAAGCATCAGAGAAGAAGGCTAAAGAAGGCGTAGGGCGCCTGGTTGCCCTTTCTAGGGCCCTTAGAGCCACTTTGCACCGCAACACGCCTAGGTGCCCTTCCAGGGGCACTAAGCGCCAGTTACAGCGTAGTCTCGCCTGCTTGCCCTCCTGGGAGCGCTGAGCGCCAGTTTCAGTGCATCGTTGAGCGCCTGCTTGCCCTCTGAGGGGCGCTGAGTGCCAATTCTCTCGCAGTGTCGCCTGCTTGCCCTTAGTTGGGGCACTGAGGGCCAACAACTTGGGCTTATGGGCCAATTTTTGATCTATTTAAGGACTTGCACGCCCTAGGGTTCACATCTTTCGAAGGTTGAAGCACAGAAACACACTTTTCGACCCTTTGGAGGAAAATTTGGATGCGAGAGCTCTTTTCTGCGTTTTCTAGGGATTTTATCTCACTTTCATTCCATGGTACACCAAGGTCCTCCATGACTATGGAGAACTAAACTCATTTGTTGTTGGGGAAGATGTAACCTCTAAACTTTAATGTATTTGAATATGATTTGAATTATTTTATGCTTCTTTGATCAATTGTTAGTGATTTCCTCCTTTGCTCAATGCTTGTTATTGTTAAGACCTTGGCAAGTGTACCGAATCGTATCAAGTAATAATAAATGGTAAGACCAAGTATCGCTTCCCAAGAGCCTTACGGCACTAAACAGTCATGTGATTACTCAACTAATTAAGACTTTTGAAAAACAATTTAGGATTTTGAATGCAAAAACAAGAAAATAAATATGAATGCACTTTTGATCAATTGTAGATTTCACCTAGTTTACTCTTATGTATAGAATAATTCATCTTCTTCATGCAATTGTTAACATCACTTTCTAAATTACTTAAAACCTGATCCCTCAGGGAAGAAAGCCTATGCTTAATTAATAGACCATAATCCCTTGCATTCCTAATAATTAATTATGTATTACAATTAAAAGCTTAAGATGACCAAAACTTATACCCCCATCCCTGAGCAATACTGCTTTTGGGAGAAATTCTCCAAATCGTGGATTCTAGGTATTTCCAATAACAAAGAAGACCATAAAATCATGCCATGAGTGATCAAAACATAACAAGCATAGAGAAAAGGAGAAAATCCCTAACAATTGATGAAAGAAGCATATATAATTAAAACCAATTCAAATACATGAGAGTTCACAAGGTTACATCATCCCCCAACAACAAATTGAATTTAGTTTCCCCTTGTCATGGAGGAACTAGATGAACAATGGAATGATAATGAAAGATAAACCCTAAAAATTGCAGAGGAGAGCTTCCGCATCCACTTCTGCCTCCAGAGAGTTGGAGAAAATCTGAGTTTGTGTCAATTATGTAAAAGATACTCCCTCTAGGTCGAGCAAATCCTTAAATAGGGCTGAATTGGATCATGCGCCAACGCTGACACTGCTCAGCGCCCCTACTTATGGCGCCCAGGCGAGCTTGCAAGAGGATGGCGTGAAATGTTACTTGAAGACTGGCGCTCAGCGTCCTTGAAAGGGCGCTCAAGCGTGACTGCGAGACTCCTGCGCTGAGGGTCCTAGAGGAGGGCACCCAAGCATCCTGCGACCTTTAGCAGCCTTCTCTTCTGGTGCTCTTTCTGTCCTTTATGAGTTTCAACTTCATGACATTTAACTCCTCTTCAATTCATCCCAATTTCCTACAAAATCAAAGGAATTTAGTGATAAAATCCTCAAGTATAACCTCAACTCTCTTATTCAACAAAATAAGCTAAAAACAAGAGAACAAGCAAGCTTCTAAGTCAAAAAAGGTTCATTTATTATCCAAATTTAATCCCAAATAACGGTGAAATCAACCGTTATCAGTTATGTTTTGATCACTCATAGTATGATGTTTGGATTTCTTTGTTTTTGAGAAATACATAGAAACCTTGATCTGGAGAATTTCATCCAAAAGAAATATGGCCTAGGGATAGGGATAAGATGTTTGGTTGTCTTAAGCTTCTGTTCGTAATGCAGAATTGATTAGTAGGGATGCAAGGGATTGTGGTCTAATAATTAAGGATATGCTTTTTACGCCGAGTGATCGGGTTCTAAGTAATTTAGAAAGTGAGGTTAACAAATTAATGAAGAAGATGAATTCTTATATGCATGAAAGTAAGGAAGGTGAAATCTAAACCCCAACAACATCATCATCTCATATTATCAACACCATTCATTCTTGTGTCAAGTCTCAATTGATCAATTTGCATTCATATTTACTTTTGTTGCATTTGCATTTAAACACCAACAAAATAGCTTTTTCGTCTTAATTAGTTAAGTAATTACACGATTGTTTAGTGTCGTGAGTCTTCTAGGATACAATATTTGATATGATTTGGTACACTTTCCAATGAGTTAACAATTATTCAGTAAGAGTTTGACCGGTTGTATAAGAACGACGTCTAGAAGCTTGTGAAGCTACCTTAAGACAAACACGTTATTTGAGCTAAATGGGTTTTTCAGAACAAGTTAGACAAATATGGAAAGGTAATACAAGACAAGGCAAGACTTGTAGCAAAAGGTTATTCTAAATAGGAAGGTATTGATTACATTGAAACTTATGCCTCTGTTGAAGATTAGAGGCAATTAGAATATTATTATCTTTTGTAGCGTTTAATAAAATAAAACTTTATCAAATAGATGTAAAAAGTTCCTTTTTAAATGTTGAAATCAAAGAAGAGATATATGTGAAATAACCACAAGGTTTTGAGTGTTCTACCAACCCTAATCATGTTTTTAAATGAAACAAATCATTGTGTGGTTTAAAACAAGCTCATAGAGGTTAGTATGAATGCTTAAGCTGGTTTCTTATGATAAATTGTTTTAATAGGGGAAAGGTAGACACTACATTGTTCTACAAATATGTAAAATATGATTTCATAGTAGTTCAAATTTATGTAGATGATATAATCTTCGGTGCTACTAATGAAAATCTTTGCCAAGACTTTTCCAAGATGATGCAGGATGAGTTTGAAATGAGCATGATGGGTGAACCTGAAGTTCTTCCTTGGGCTGCAAATAAAGCAAGCGGTAGATAATATATATATATACATATATATATATATACACACACACACACACTAGAGAAACGTATAGATTGTAGGGTTATTGTGATGCAAATTATGCTGGAAATAGGATTGGGAGAAAGAGTACAAGTGGAGGTTTCCACTTTATAGGAAGAAATCTTATCTCTTGGATAAGCAAGAAGTAAGGAACAATCACTATCAACGACCGAAACAGAATACATATCAGTTGCTAGTTGTTGCTCACAACTCCTATAAATCAAGAATCAACATGAAGACTACAACGTCTATGAGAGCATGATTCTTATCTTTTGTTATAACAAAGCAGCTATTAGTTTATCTAAAAATTCCATTCTACATTCATGTGCTAAACACAGTGAAATTAAACACCACTTTATTCATGATTATGTCCAAAAAGAAATTATTGATCTACAATATGTGAATACTGAAGATCAACTTGCTTATATCTTCACCAAACTCATGGTTGAAGAAAGATTTGAATATTTGAAAAACCTTTTGGGTATGAAACTTATTGAGTGAATGTTTTAATTCAATGCATCTATTTCTCGCCATATAACATCTAGAATTAAATATCATAAGACATATCATCTAGAGATGTCATACTCAATTGTATGGTCTAAGACTAATCGACTAAACACACTTCATATTGCATGCATAACAGTGTTTAGCATTGCGCCCAATTAAATGAATCAATAAGCATAATCTAGGTTATAAAGGTATTTCAAATTTCGCAACCTCAGCATAACCGTATGACATACATTTATTAAGATATGATGGTAATTATGACTCGTCGATCAATGTTCCCCAAAAATCCTTTTCTTCCTTAAAAAAGTAACTGCTTTTTTTAAAACACAAAAACCAAACTTGCACTCTAAGTCTCTCATATTTTCTCCCAAAGACTTTTTCATTTTGAGAATCTCTCAAGTACTCTGTATTTTAATTGCGACGTTATTCTTTTTTATTATTTTGTTTTGTGTAGAAACTGTGTCGTAATTAAAGTTTTGGATGATACTCGTAGTGGATTAGTTTTTATTCGGTTTAGTAATTTGAATAAAATTAGTTTCAGAATATTAATGGATGTTTTTGAAAGAAAGTTGATTGTAAAAACAAAAAGTGGTTTGATGATATAGGTACATTAGAAATAAGTTATAATAATGGTTTTGAACGATTTTTGGTTGGTGCAAGTGAACTTTTGGAAATTTGAATAGTGGTGTAAGTGATGAATTTGGTGATTAATTGTTGTGGAAGAATAAATGGTTTATGAAAAATAAAGTTTCAACAGACGCATAAAATATCTGGATGTATGTTTTTAAATGTATATATATGTCATATATGATTGTTCCATTTATATTTGTATGATAATGTTTGCTTAATATAATTATGTACTAAGTTAGGGGCTATGTACTAAGTTAGGGGCGTTGGGCGTCGCCTTAATTGTATATTGCATGTAGTAATGAAGTGAGTTGAAGTTATGTGGTTTTTTATAATATGAGATGGAATATGTGTTATTATGAATGTAATGTCTGCATATATGATGTGATTATGCGGATGAGAAACATGCGTCTTGGCTAGAGGTGAGGGGGATCTAGGAGTTGACCATGAGGGGGCTCTAGTAATGAAGTGTAGCTGTATCGAAGGTGAACTTTGCCAAGGAAGCTCTCTAGGAGAGTGGTGGGAAGTAGCATCTATGTATTTCGCCTGTAAGGCTCAAGAAAGAACAAGGGAAATAGGCTTTGTTTGGAGACTCTTGGGAGTTGGAATGAATAGTGGTTTTAGCTCTAGAGGTGAGCTGATTTTAGATGGTAGGCTATGTGTGAGGGTTAGGTTGATGATTGAACCTCTTGGGCCGAGTCTACACGTGCATTCATTATTATTCGATGATACAACAATAATTGTTATTTGATTATGTGCTATTATATGAATTAACAGATTAAATGAGGCGTGTTATGACGTGTTATTATTATATATTTGTAAGTTAGCTCACCTTTGCATGTTGGTAGTTGTGGTTTTCACTTGTGATGATCATATGTCTTACGTTATACGTAAGAAGGGGATTGCTTTGAAAACAATTTCTTTTATTTTGGATGTAGTTTGGATAAATATTAATTATTGAATAATTTTAAATGTTTTCTTATTGTTTGAAATAAATGTTATTGAATGGAACATTTATTTGATGAAATAAATGAACATTTTAACATGTGTCATTTGATGAAATAAATATTATTGAATGGGACATTTATTTTAGTAGAATTATGAAAGGGTGTTACATGTGTCATTAGAGATTAACATATAATCTACTTTTTATCCTAGAATAATTTATACACTTACTTTGTAGCACTCTAATATATAATTTTCCTTCAACTTTTTATTTTTTTATGCTCTAGTACAAAAAAATGTTTTTATAGTGAGTTATTATACTTGTTATAACCCACCCGATATAATAACTTTTGTGGTGGCAGTTTTGTAATTAAGGAAAACTTTTCTATATCAATTTTGTATTAAAACTGTTATAGAAAGTTATATGGTGATATAACTATAATTAAGTGGAAGCTTTTCTATACCGGTTATAGGTCTAACATGTATAATAAATCAAGTTTTCATATTCAATAGTGTTTCACTTTCATTTTTGCCTATGAGTTGTGTTTCCCTCGTTCCTTTCCCTTTCTTCCCTACACCTCGTTCCAATTTCTTCCTTGCACTTCACTTTCATTTCTTCCCTTTCATATTCACGCTCATTCTTGTGGGTTTGTTGGGTTGCCTTCGTTGTTCATCGTCGTTGTGGCCAGTTCACTGGTTCGCCTTCGCTGGTTTGCCTTCGCTGGTTTGCCATCACTCTAGCTCATCCTTGTTGTCGATTAAGTTTAGTATTTCTCTTATTCTTTTCTTTGTTGGAGTGCTTATGTTAGATTTTGGGTCATAGTTTTTTATTTGGGGATTTAGAGTTTGTGAAAGTTTTGTTAGTTTTGAAGGAAGGATAACTTTATCACACATAAGGCTTTTTGTGAAGTGTTGGTAGAGGAAAGTGTGAGATCTCAGCTTCAAACTGTTGCAAAGGCTAGTTCTAAGTCAGATTTGAAGGTTGTGATTGATGATTTGTCGCCTTTGACATTTGTGGCAACGCCTCCACCGCCTCCTGCACCACCTCCACCGCCTCATGCATCGTTGGCTAGTTCTAAGTCAAACAATATTGTTGTATCATTATTTCCTTTATAAACATAAAATCATGATAGATAATATCATAATCTAGAAAACATTGAAATTCACTAGGTCGTTTCTTTTGTCACATTTGATATGTTAAAAGTAGACGAAAAAAGCATTTTATTATTTATGTGAGTGGTATGTTTTAGCATTACTTACTACAAGACTTTTAAAATAATTTCAGAATTTTATTTCATCAATAATAATAATAATAATAATAATAATAATAATAATAATAATAATAATAATAATAAAATTATATAAAAAAATATAGATAAGGCTAAATCAACCAAAATTATGTCTCAATATATTCCATTATAAACTCACTGACACGATATTAACTTAAAACATAATAAAATTTTATTTTTAAAATAATTAAAAAAATTAAAAATTAAAAATTAAAAATTAAAAATTAAAAAAAAAATAACGCACTGCCACATTATATTTCTTTAAAGTTGCTACTAGTACCATGCTAATAAAAAAAAGTAATTGCATCAAATTTCTCAAATGTATAAAAAGAAAAGAGTATAAAAAGAAAAGAACCTAATGGATATTTTAAAATAAAAAACAAGACTAAATACATAATTTAACCTAATTATTAAATGAGTTATTGGTTTTTCTCACTCTCGCTCTTTGCTTTGGTAAAAAATATTCAAGCTAAATCCCCTTATTACTAATAAAAGATTATTTTATATTAACAATTTTGTTCTCAATAATTGAAGTTTTATGTCGATATAACGTCATCATGCAACAGATAAACTATATTAAAATGATCACATATATAACTTGTTACAATATCTTGACTAAAAAAAAGTAGGTTTATATTAAAAAAAAGATCTTTTCTATTTATGTTAATTAGAACTCTTTCAAATCAATGCTTGGTTACAGTCCTAAAAACAACACATGCATATGTTGCTTATTTACAATGCTAATTTTCTTTGTCAATGTGCCTTTTATTATCATTTGTGTCCTAACTATGCAAACAAAGTTTATACCACAAACACGTGCATATATATATATATATATATATACACATAAAAGTTCAAACCTAACCTAAATACCAAAGTTCTGAAAATTAATTCCAAACATCTTTGGAAACTTACATAGCAATGCACTTCACATGCATCATGTGCACATCACGTGACTGTCTAAACTTTTTCCCACTTGGCTTTGCATTCATTAATTTATGGCCAATACACCAACATTTTGCAACTTTTGATTCCTTACCAATACATAAGACCACCCATAACATCTTTTTCAGTTACTTTTATTAGCAATTAAAAAATGCTTTGTGCATTAGACAGTGTATTAGTGTCTCCTTGCTTCCCACAATGTCAGAAATAAATAAACTATGCATAAAAAAATCATAAAGTTATAATAATGTAAAATTGGTATGAAAAACTAGGCATATTCTCTTTTCAGTTCTCTATGAAATTCCACATGCTATGCCACCTTGAAGTTGCAAAAATGTATTACTACACATACATCAATATCACCATTGCATCATTTTCATTGTCTGTCTCTAATATGGATAACTTATTCACAACATGCACATGGACCTCACATTGTTTCATATTTAATTATAATATTAATATCTCTCCATAACATAACTATTTTGTATATCTATTCTTTGACTTTCACGTCTCTTCTTTTATGTATGTATATGTCTTTTCTAAGTAAGAAGGGTAAACCCTAATACTATGTATCATACACGTTTGTAATTGTATGCACACGGGTAGTTGGAATTTAAATGTGTATAATATTTAAATATAAAAAATGTGTAAATTTAAATATCAAATCAAAGGTTAAATAATTGATTTTTTTGTTTTGTAAAAATCAAAGGAAAATTTATCATGAAATTGTTTATTGATGGAATATTATTAGGGTGGTGATTTGTAAATAAATACTCTTTAAAGAATGATTGAACTTAAAATTACCCATTGATTTTTTTGTTTTGCAAAAAAATAATAATAGTAATTTGTTTTGTATAAAATTAGAATGAACATATTACAAAATAAAAAAAAATGGTGAAAAAGATCGTCACTCAATATATTGTTCATGAAAATGAGAACTTGTTATTTAGAGGTAAATTTTTAATAGATATATTTTCATTCTCCCATTTAACTTTTCTTTGAGTAACTTCTTTTAATTTAGAAAAAAAAAACTAAAGTAAACGAAAAATTAGTGATAAAATATTTAATATTTATAATATAAAATATTATTAACCCCAGTATTATTCTTGTAAATTATTGAGATATTGTAAGATTATGCTTCAGATATAACAGCTAGACAACTGTCCATATTCCTCTGAGCTCTGTTTGGGAGAATAACTAGTTTGTATCTTATGTCCTGTGAATGCAGAGTGAAATATTTTATTTTTTTTATAATATTAAATTAAGAAACTACGTTTTACATTTTCAGATATTAACTACATTTATTTTTATTTATGATTAATTTAATAAAAAAATTGCAAAAGACAAGACATCATTCAAGATGGAATATCATAGTCCAACTTTAAAATTCCACAATTTGACAGTGCATTGGATGGGTTTTCTATACTACATTTTCTATTAACTTTTTTGTTGTTGAATATTTTAATTAGATTAGGGGTGGCATTTCAAAGTGTAAATTTTTTAAGTAAGATATTTTAATATTATAGAAAAATTGTTTTTCCTTCATTTTTTTTTTAATTTAGAGTAAGTAAGGAGTACTTATCAACTTAAATTCATAATAGTAAAAGTCTTTTATAAAGTTTCGCAATAGATAATAATATATTACATTCTTTTCCTCTTCCAAAATTATATTTGTTTCATCCATGATTTTCCGTCTGAACTTAGATTTCATAATTTCTTTTAAATTATATAATTTCATATAATTTCATATACACACTTATCTTTTTCAAAATTTAGTAAGTAAGCGTTTATTAGTATCATTAATAAAAACGTAATAGTAAGATGACAAATATTCACGTTCATTATTTGATACATATTAGAATAAGATAGTTATAAAAAAATTAAATTTTTATATTTACAAAATTAAAAATAAAAAATAATAATATAAATGAATATAAAAAATTTGTGTATAAAAATATTATTTTTATTAATAAAAAAAGTAGTTAGTTATGTTAGCAAAATGACGAAGATGAAGTTTTGATGATGTCCAAATCAAGTCAAAAAAAAATCAAGATTCAAGAAGATCTTACGAAGAATTGTATTGTAATAGAAAGCTTTTATAATAATTGTAGTTCAGTGTCTAGGACTTAGATTTTTAGAGGTTTTGATTTCATGTACTTTCATATTTTGTAGTTGATGTTCAGAGTCAAAATGGCACTGTTTTAATCGATTAAAACTAGTATTAATCGATTAAATAGAGTAAAGCTGAAAACTCAAACTGTCTCTGAAATAATAGATTAAAATAATTTTTAATCGATTAACTAATCGATTAAAACGTAGATTAATCAATTAAATGTGACCGTTGGAGTTTTCTAGCCATTGTAACTAGCCGTTGTACTCATTTTAATCGATTAACAAGTATATTAATCGATTAAAAATGTTGAATGGTTGGAAACAAAGAACGGAAGAGTCTTTGCTTGAGTCTATAAATAGGCTCTCATTTTCCTTTAACAACAACTCTTCCCTTGTGCTCTAAAACTCAGAAACCTTTGAGACTTTGTGTGTTCTTGTTCGGCTTGATAAACTCTCGTCTTTGGAGCTGATGAAGTGCTGCCACGGTGACAGAGGAATAGCCTATTCATCCTTGGTGCATCTAAGGAGGTGTTTGGAAGAGGAAATAATCCTTCATGAAGTATTCGGAGGAAGCGTTCATCCTTTGTGAATATTTAAAGGAGGTGTTCATCCTTTGTGAAGTATTCGGAGGAGGTATTCGTCCTTTGGTGTGTTTAAGGGAAGTGTGTCTCATCTCTTCTGTCTTCAAGAGAGGTGTTTTCTAAACTATTACAAATTGTATATGTGTGATTATAGTTTGTAATTGTTTAGTGATAAGTGAATTGTTTATCTTGTTTTGAGATAGGCGACTGGATGTAGGATTAGTAAGATCCGAACCAGGATAAAATCATCTGTGCAAATTTCTCTCAACTTTACTCTTTTTACTTTGTCATTATTATTTACTTAGTAACACTAGGAAAAACCAAAGTCTATCAAAACGCGGTGGCATTTTTGTAATTTAGGCGAACTTATATGCCTCGGTTCAAGAGGACCCGAAACATATAAGTAATATTACCTCGGTTGATAGCAAAACCGATGCCTAAAAGTCTACCTTTCTGTCTGACGGGTCTGAAATTTGAAGTCTGCACAGAGCCTATGGTTTCGGTTCATTCAGAACCGGTGCGAAACCATGTTTATGTCTCGGTTTAGGAGGGAACCGAGGCGTATAGCCATTTTATTTATTTTTTTTAATTTTTTTCTGAGGACTATAGGCCTCGGTGGAGAGTATAACCGAGGTAGTATTCAAAAAAAAATTCCTACATATTTCATTTCCCCTATTCCAGTACGTTTCACTCTTCCCTCATCCCCTCCCTCCTCTCCTGCAACCCCTCCCATTCTCCAGTCCCCTCTCCCTCAACTCCATCATTCCCTCACCAACCTCTTCTCCCTCCACCATGACGAAGAGCGAGCGAGCGACGGTGCGGCGAGAGAGTTCATGACAGTGCGGCGAGAGCCTGTGACGGTGCTGCGAGAGCCTGCGACGGTGCGGCGAGACAGCCCGTGACGGTGCGACGGGAGCTCGCAATGGCGGTTGCGATGGCGGAAACCCTTTTCTCATGGAGCAGCAAGGAGGCGGCGGCAGTGAGGATGCAGCGGCGGCGACATGGTGGCGGTTAGGCGCTGGATCTGCGTTTTGGTTTTTGGTTCTGTTTCTCTGCAGGTGGATGGCAAATAGATCTCTGATTTTGGTTTTTGGTTTGGATCTCTGATTTTGGTTTTTGGTTTGGATACTGTTTATCTGATTTTTGGTTTTTGGTTTGGATATTGTTTCTCTAAAGCTTTTGATTGCTTGCTCCGTCATGGAATAAAGTCTCCTCCTCCTCTCTTCCACCTTCATCGTCGTCTCCTCCGTTTGCTCTCTCACCGCTTCCTATTTTCCCCTTCTTAGATTGGAGCAATCATCTGAGTTTTTGTCAAAGTAATTTTGCCCCCAAAAACATGGATGAAAACAATTACAGATAAGCTTGAGATTAAAAAAGACAAAGAAGTTTAAGGAACAAAGAGAATAAGAAAACATAACAGAACGTGAAACCAACACTGATCTCGGTTGAAAATAAAAAAATTAAAAAACTCTACTGCCTCGGTTGTCTATGAACGGAGGCAGAATCTGAACCCTTTTGATTCGGTTCAGAACCGAGGCAAAAAACCTATCTCTTTTACCTCGTCTGTATATATCTCGATCGCGGAACCGGTGTCTATACGTGAAAATAACCGAGGCCCAATTGCACTAGTGTAAGTTAAATTGAGAAGAAATTTTAAAAGACACACGTTTATATTAAAAACCAATTCGCTCCCCTCTTGATTTGTTATCACACGTTAACCATTCCGCTGCAACCGCTCTGACAAGTTAATAAAATATCATCAAGTTTTGCGTGCCACTTTAATTGTTTAGGTTTTAAAAAATTTACAATTTGTTCTCTTGATTAAAAATTATTTAGATTGAGTTATATAAGTTTCTTTGTATAGTTCATTCAAAAAGATAATCTATATAGCCATGGATGAATAGCTTTTGAATAAATATTAGAACTAACAAAGTAAGCACATGAAATTTTGATATTTGGAATAAACATATTCAATAAGATATGTTGGCTTTTTTATTTAAAGTATTTTGCTACTAACCTCACCTTATATATATTTCTTTTTTCTATAAATCCATTAAGATAATACTCTTTTTCTTAAAGATCTCCGTAGAACCAATTAACTTTGCTTCTTTGAGCAAATATACTAAGTCCACCTATTACTTTTCTTTATATAATTAATTTATGTCCAATAAGAGCAGTAAATTCTAAAAAACTTATTAGATTATTTTTAGTTAGGTAAGTGTGAAAATTATTCCCAAATTTATTTCTGTCTTTTAGTTCTTTTAAGTCTCGACGATTTCGCTAGTATATTAAATCACGTATATCTTCAAAGACTCCATACTTTTAGTCTTTATTACTATAGTATTATATTGAATTACATTCTTTTTAGACTTAAATATAATTTAAGTCTTTGAAAATTTTTAATTGAATTCTTGATAATTTTTTATAATTTATTAAGTATTCAATAAATTTAAATTTTTTAAGTGAATCTTTATTTAATTTTTTGTGTTAAGTTAGTATGGGACGATTAAGTGACTAACGGTAATTATGATCTTATTATGTCACCTTACTAATACTACATGAAATTTTATAATTTATTATAAAATTATAAAACTCAGTAAAGTGACATGATAAAAAATAAGCCCCTTAATAATCACATAACTAAGTTAATAAAATATGTTAACAACAGATATTCAATTAAAATTTAAATTTTTTAAAAAAGAGGTTATTAAACATTGAATTAAAAATTTCTTTGAAACCTAATTAAACCTTACTTTAAAGAATAAAAAAAAATTACAAACAACACTATGTTTATCCTAACAACATGTTATTAAATATTTTAGAACTTATTTTCCTTTTTGAGGATTAAGTAATATTATCTTAACTACACACCCGTACACTTTTACATTGTGTTTAAATAAATAATAATAATTAAAATAAAAAAATAATTAAAAGTATAATTCATTTTCATAGAAAAATTGAAATTTTTATGGTAAAATATGTTGTTTGGTAAGAAAATTTTCATATTATCAAATCCATTCTTTTCTCTTGGATATTTTGTTTTTAACTTGATTTTAGTTGACAATCATCATCAACTTGACCATGACAAAATTAGCTTGGCTACTATTCAAGTGTCATAATCTCAAGTGTCATAATCTCAACAGTGTTTTTTTTAAAGGTTTAATATTTTTGTAAGTCCTATTTTTTTATCAGACTCTAAAAAGGACATTTACTTATTGATTTTCTGAATTGGGTCCTTATTTTTTAAAATTTGAAACAAATAGAATCTTGTCATTGAATTGGACTAATGTTGTTAGACTGACGTGTACGTGGCATGTTGGCGGTGTTTTTTTAATGACGTGGCGTAAGTTATATGGTAATAAGGTTATTGTGACGTGTAAACTCATATTTTTGAATTAAAAAATCGGGGAAATTTTAATTCAACTCAACCCCTTTGTTCGAATTACGATTTGTGAAAAGAAATTGAGAAAAACTGTGAGTGGTCCTTCGAATTAGGGTTCTTGACCAAAATGGATAATCAATTGAAGATGTGTCATTCATGTTCTTCTTCAATATGTAATCGGTGGCAGAATCGCACTAACAATGCCTTCACTTCCTCCTCTGACGGCATTGGCGATGGTGTTGCCTTCTCCCACATGTCTTGTGGGTTCGATTTGAACTTTCTGACACTGCTCATGGAGTTTTGGTCATTGGTGGGTTTGACTTCAAGAAAAAAAGTTGACGAAGGCCATGAGTAAGAGGTGGAAATGAAACATCCATTATTTTGGATCATCTAGTGAGAGATCAAGAACACACTTGAACTTTTAAACAAAAAACAATAAATTGAAGTGCAACATACACTATATAAATTAAGTGACACCTCTCCATTTCCTATTAAGACCATATATTCTTTGACATTGTATTCCACAATCTTTGACTCCTTAAATAACTAGGGTATATGCAGACAAAAAGAATTTGGAAATTTAAGTGCATGAGTTGATTTTAATTCATTTATCTTTTTCGATAAGTACTTAGCGAGAAATTTAGCCTGATGTTCTGTAACACACAAATATTTTGATGTAATTATTAGTTTGAAAAGGTGAGAACTTTATTTAGAACATCCATCATTTTGAATCATCCAGTAAGTACAACATCTAACATTTCAGCATTTTGAACACACAATAATTCATGTAGTTCAACCACCACTATAATCCCTCAATTTTCTTAACCTATGTTACAAACTCAATCCAACTTTTTCTCCACCATAACTACGATTAAGTTCAAATCCATTTTAATTTCTGTTCTCCTAGATCATGGTCGAAATATGTGATGGGATAACACCGCTGCCCATTTGGGGCAGCAGTGAAGCCGCATGTACCAGCGCATAGGTTGTGAAAATGGGGTTATGTGAAACCCTAAAATTTTTCGAACCAAATCTCTAATTTCCAGAAACAATTCAGTTTGCGATTCTGGTGGGGAAAGACGAGTTTGACCGTAGCTTCTTGGTTTCTTGGGATTTTGCAATTCTAATTGTGAGGATGATGAAGATGGTGGCCGAACAATGTTAATGGTGGTTGATGCAAGGTGAAAATAGTAGTGCAAAAGGGTTGAGGGAGAAGGATGATGACAGGTGAAATCCCTAATTTTCATAAACAATTTAGTTCAATTGCAATTTTTTTAATTTAAAAAAAGAACAAAATTCCACGTTAACAATTTGCCACATCATTAAAAAAACTAACATCAGCATCCACATCAACATAATTCTAAGTCCAATTTAACGACAAAGTTTTATTTATTTCAATTTTTTAAAAATAAGAACTCAACTGAGAAAATAACAAAAAAGGATCGTATTTAAAAGTCTAACCCAAAATTAGGATCTACCGAATCATTAAACCTTTTTTAAATATCGACAAAGGATTCTTTCAAACTAAAGCCAAGCCTTTTTTTTTGGCCTACAGAATCAAATTTATTTTATTGTTGATGTTAGGTCGACTTTATTTCCCACCAATCATTAGTCAATGTTTTCTTAATCAACATTAACAATGTTCTTTGACCAGTGTCAGACATTTTTTTTTCCCAATTTATGTGAACTCAGGTAAATTTATGTGAATCGAGTCGAGTTTTAAACCAATATCAATTATAGTTATTTTTTGGACAACATAATTCATGATTATTTCTTCAACATTAGGATTTTGCTGGCCAATGTAACAGGATTTCTCTTCGATTGATCTTGATTATGGTTGTACCGTACGGCCCACACCCGAAATAATGGTTTTTTTTCTTATTGATGTTAATAGAAATTTTTTTATTTGCGTTGCCAGGATTATTTTATTGTTGTTGATGTTGTTGCAGATTATTATTATTTTACTGCATATTAGTTAGAATTTTCTCAACCATTGTTAAGGACATTATTTGTAGATTTTCTTGATTGACGTTTAATTGTAGTTTTCTTTTATTGATATCTACAACGATTCCAATGGATCTCAAAAAGCATACCTTGACCTCCCCCATGAAATTAGCTCCACATAACATTCCAATGGAAAAACCAGAAAAACCAGGGAAAGAAAAGGAACCCTCATTAAATCAGAAATAGTATTGAGCTGTGCAGAATGACAATGTCTCTAAACTACTAAAATCATGTTTCCATCCATGACTTTGGCAGTGAAGATCCGAATATTTGGTGAAGCAGTATTTTCTCCCTTTTGCTTAGCTTGTTTATGCCATATCCCCGAAAAACTCCTAATTTCAATGCTTCTCTTCCTTCATCAACAACCCTTTTCCTCACAGCGGTCAATAAAGATGAACCATGAGGAGTTTCGCTGTTTCCAGCTTTCGCTGTTTCATCATGTACCATCTTGGCTTCCCCTGCTTTCTCCTCAGGTTGAGTCTTGGCTCCATTGGCACTAGTGCCTGCACAATCATCATGGTCCCCATTACCCCACCATTTATTTGAAGTGGCTGATAAGCCTTCTGACGGAAATCCAGACTTGAATTCATCCATTGTTGTCATTGCTTTGGTCAAGCCAGCATTGGCCACATTCTGCGTCCGTGCACTTTCCACATTCTTGTTTCCTTGCTGCTGCGAATTTTGCAGCACTGTAATACCTTGTGCTTTGGCCCTCTCATCATTTGTTTGTTGCAAGACACTGCCCTCAAACATCAGATTACCATAGATTAGATATACAGGATAATCAAATAGGNTCCTTATGCGTGCTGAGTGTTGAACGATTGATGTTGGATCAATGTATATGTTTGTGCGTTTGCTTGTTTGCTTGCCTTCCTCTGTTAATCAAAACTGCACCCAAAATGCAGTTTCAGTGCTTTCATCTATTTGACTAACAATAGAAGATTGGCATACACTTCCCTAACATCAACACTTCATACCCCTTTGGCACCCAAAAAAAACATGCAAATAAAAGCAAACTGGAATAACAGACGCATTATCAAGCACAATGAACACACTAAATCATAAATCCCATGCCATTAGGTTCGGAGCAGCTTGTCTTTCGGAAGCACTGACTGTATCTTGCCATATCCTTTGCATTCAAACAAGGGTGCTAGATTAGCCGTTGTCCCTATGGACTTGACCTTTTACTCTTCTTTCTAATACCGGCACAGAATCCTTTAACCACAAATCCGCAAAAGCCACCTTCCTGCAAAGACAACACAACACAATTCACACAACAAAGTCACACCCACCGAAACCAATTTCTCCGTCACGCACGTCCCAGAAATCTATCCCCTCATCCAATCTTCAACCGTCATTCACCTAACAGCTTCCTTTCATCTGCAAGAGACAGGAAACTCATTCCTTCATCACAACCGGACCCATTACAGTGAGAAGATGAAGAAGAGAACCTAGGTGTGGTTCGCAAGGGTTGCTGGCGATGGCAGCCGCGAGAAGAAGAGGGAAAGGGCTTCCTCTGTTTGCAAGCGAGAAGGGAAGGAAGATGTTGACGTGGTGACCAGAGGCATCTCTGGCGACGACCGGTGACGCTAGCGGAGCCATGGCCGGCGCGGTGGTCGAGCTCGCCCAAGAGGCGATTCACGAAAGAGGAGACGATCTCTCTTGCGCGCGAGAAGAAGAGGAAGAGAGGAACCGGATTCCGGGGCCGGCGACGATCCTGACGGCGAGCGGCGGTGCTGGCGACGCCCTAGGTCGCGTCTCGCAGTGGCCGATTTGGCGGAGGCAGCCGTATGCGCGTGAAGAAACGGAGAAGAAGGACGGAACTATCCCTCTCGCGCGGAAGGAGAAGAGGAAAATGGGAACTCAACGGTGGCTCCGGTGACGACCGACGATGAGCGGCGGTGCCTGCGATGTCTTAGGTCGCGACTCGCGGCGGTCTGCTTGGTGGAGACGGAAGTGTGCATGTGCAGGGCCAACCCCTTCCTGGGTTGCCTCGGTCGGAAGAGAGACTCTAGGTCTCTATGGTAAGTTGAAGTACAGAGAGAATCGGAGAACCCCTAAGGTTTCTGAGCCAATGAAAATGCTTTGGGCCTGTTTTTTTTTTTTCTTCTTGACCCAGCTCTCCCTAAAACAAAAAATATATAATAAGAACCTTTTCTCTCCTACGTGCACCCCCCGTTTCTCACCCGCACACCCTCTATCCATTCCCTTGGTCTGGGCTCAGGCCCATTCTGTTACTAAAAAATAAAAAAAAACGAATATCTTCTCTGCGCCCCTTTATCTCATTTTCACACCCCTCCCCGCTTGGGCTTTGGCCAGTTCGTTTTTGTCTAAGTACCCCTGTTTCTTATTTGGCACCTCCACACCTTTTTTTTATATATATTATTTACTTATTATTTTACTTTTATTTTATTTTATCCTTTTACTTTGTACTTCATTTTCATTATTTATTTATTTACCCTTTTATTTTATTTTTATTTTTATTTTTATTTTTATTTCTATTTTTATTTTTATTTAGTTATTTATTTATTTATTTTTTTTCTCTCTCTTTTGTTCCCATTTTAAACATTTATCTACTTTTTAAATGCACTTTTGTAAGAAATGATAAAAAATATATTTTAAAGGTTTAGGCACATGTGTGATCGTACGCATCGTCCTTGTGCTAAAACATTTTCTTCTTCTTTTCTAAAAATTCAACAATAACATGTTTTAAAGGTTTAGGCACATGTGTGATCGCATACATCGTCCTTGTGTTAGAACCTTTTCTTCTTCTCCTCCAAAAAAATAATAATAATAATATATGTTTTAAAGGTTTAGGCACATGTGTGATCGCACGCATCGTCCTTGTGTTAGAACCTTTTCTGCTTCTCTTCTAAAAAATAATAAAAATGTTTTAAAGGTTTAGGCACATGTGTGATCACACGCATCGTCCTTGTGCTAAAAACCCTCTTCTCTTTCACCTTCCCAAAAATCCAAATTTATCCATAATCATTTTCCAAACAAATTTCTCAAACAAATTCCAAACAAACTTCTCAAACAGTTTCAAAAGAACTACGTAACCCTAATTTCTCATTTTGAATGAGAATACGTAGGAGCAAGGTCAATCCTTGTCGGGCCCAAAAAACTAAAAAATATATTTTGTTTCTTTAGAGTTTTTTTCAGGGGATAGTTAAACATTTTGTAAACCACATCATTTTCGCGCATCTAATTAAAGGTACTGCCTTCGGGCAGGGCGTTGTAGGGTGCTAGTACCTTCCTTACGCGTAACCGACTCCCGAACCCAGAATCTGGTTTTCGTGGACCGTGTCTTATCATTTTATGGTTTTTCCGTAGTTTTCCAGAATAAACTATGGTGGCGACTCCAAATCTCTTTTTCAAAACCCGTTCCTTTTTTTTGGATCGTCGTCCCGTCGCGATTCCGGTTGCGACTATTGGGCAAGGGTTTATGTATGCATATGCATAGAGTTTATGTAATATTTGTGTTGGGTTCTCCCTATGAATGTATGTATGGTTCTTGGGTTATCCCATTAGAAGGTTTGATGCTAAGGGAGAATAAAATTATTAGGCTTGAGGGTTTTCCATGCAAATGTATGTGTAAGGGTGTGGTAATAATCATATGCATTATAAATGTGTTGTTTGGGCTATAAGATTATAATTATTAAATTTTGATGATTCAAGTGTTGGGATGCATGTGTTTGAGTATGTTTACAAGGGTATGTGATTCTTGAATGCATGAATGATATTTTTGGGGGAGTTCCCTCGTGATTTAGGGTTGTTGCATGTGTATTTGTAGAGTTGAATTATGTCTAGGTGTGTTTCGTTTCACAGATAATAGATTATTGGGCGTCGATATTGAGTCTGGTTGTGGGAATAATCGATTATTACTTATGATAATCGATTATCCCTTATTGTGTGATGTTTCTAGGTGATTTTTACTGAGATAATCAATTATCAAAAGTGATAATCAATTATCACAGTGTATTTTGGAGAAAATTGGCAAATTTGATGAAGAATTGATGTGGTTCAGGCCTAGGAAGTAGTGGAACGCGTTGGTAATGAAGGAATGAGAGTAATGGGCATGTTTAGGGTCAGTTTTGACTTGTGATTGTGAATTGGAGCATGAATGAGTGTTGGGATGTATTAGAGTATGTGATTGATGGGCATGAGAGTGGAGAATAAGTCTACTAGCTATACTTTTAAATCCTTGTGCTATCTGCAGATAAATTCTTTCTATTGCCTTGCGTTCATTTGAAGGGTTATTCAGGTATTGAGCCTTCCTTGTGTGAGGGTAAAGGTGTCTTCCTTGTCCTTGTGTGGCAGGATTACATGTTCCTTGCTAGATTGCGGGACTAGTCGAATGTATCTGTATGGGGAATCTGCAAATGGACTGTATGGGGAATCTATAGTCGATGAGGTAGGGTACAAGATTGTGACTGATTCTTTTCATTGTGGTATTTATGGTATGGTGATGCTCATGGTGTTGTTCATGACTGGGATAATGTTTGTGTATATGTCTATGTGAATGCGATGATCGTGTAATGTTTGATGTTATACGTGAGCAGATGTTGTTGTAGATGGTGCTGAGGCATGATATATTCAAGAGATGACTGGTGACAAACTTGGGATTTTATTTATAGTTATTACTTTTGAACTTTAAGACAATGTAATGAGAGTTATTTTATTTCCTTCGTTATTTTCATTAGACAAATGTTTTGGAACTATTATGTTTTATGCACGTTTAAATGTTGAGGTTTTGAGAATATGTTTCCGCATTATATTAAATTTTGAAATTTTTACCTATTTTTGAATAACCTGTGACACCCTGGAAATTGGGACCTTACACTTATCATATTTGACAACTAGTTAGGTTCAAAAGTTGTCAAAGTAAGGAACGTGTCTATGATTGGGTACAAGTATAAGTGAGATAGACACTTAAGACTGTAGCTGCAGGAAATGACTCATCACTGTTACTGGAAGGCCCACATCGACTAGAGATAAGGCCAATTTATAGTATATAAGTGGGTACAAACCTCATCTTACAAGCTAGTTAGGCTTAAAGCCCACTTCTTAACATGGTATCAAAGTCATTGTTAGAGTCTATTCTAGCGAGATTTGTTGTTTGTTGGACATATTGTTTCACATGTTATCGAGTTGTTATTAGACCATCAATTAATGTCTAGTTTCACGCACAAGATATATATACCTCAGCGTGAGAGAGTGTGTTGGAAGTCCCACATTGACTAAAATATTATATTTGTGAAAAATAATGTAGTTGAAAGAGAAGCGTCTTATGAAAAAACATTGTGAAATTTGAATGTTAAAAGGAAAACTTTGGTAAATGTGTTCATATCTTAATAAACCTACTATCGAATGATATTTCAATAAACATGTCAATATGCTATATGGTAGTCTTGCTAAACGCGCTTTTGCAAATTAATGTACAAAACTATGTTTTTGGTAAACGCTGTAAAAGATATACAAAACGCTCCAAAAACATGTGTTGAGTAACACTATCCTAAATACATTCTTGAAATAAATAGACATCACTAAACAAAGCGTTGTTAGTAAACGCCTTGAATAGGCTAAACAATACGTTGTACCAAACAATGTTTTCTTCCAAAGATGAAACCTTTATGAATTACTTGATATTTTCTCATAAATGCTTAAACGATAAAATCTTGTTTGAACGATAAAAAATTTGAAAAGCAGATAATTGTTCTAAGCATGCATTAAAAGGCATTAAATTCACAATGTCTCAAAACAACAAAAGTGATAAGAAAAAGGACATATCTGTTTGTTGTCAAGTATCCACCTACTCTATCAAATACTAGTCAGAAGTCGACGTTAGAGACAAATAAGACATTTACGGAATGTTCTCACCATCAAAAGTCGCGCTGAAAATTTTGATAATGTACTGAAAAACCATGCTTTCTTTGACAAGTTGACTTCAACCTACGACTGCTACCTACGAAAAGGCTATGAAGATCCAAAGATCAAACACAAGAACTATCTAACGAACACTTTCTCATGAAGTCTATAAATTAAAGATCCATGAAGAGAAGATCAAAATAATAAACGCGCACACAAGGAAACTGTTACCAATGAGGAGCATTGGTGTCTTGAAGATAATGATTTTGATGATGCTACAAAGTGAAGAACTTGAAAACTTTAGTTGTAGTTTATTTAAAAGCATTTATGTAAAATCAATTGTAATAGGAATAAACCATGATAAGGTAAACACTTAGAAGTTTTCTTGTCTTTAGAAAGTTTGCGTAGATAATCGATTATTTGGTGTAATAATCGATTATCACGAGCTCATTTTAAAAAAAAATTGCTAGCACAAATAATCGATTATTCTGTTCTGATTCAGTATTGCCCAAGTCTCGCAAATAATCGATTATCCCTCGAAATAATTGATTATCGCTTTTAAAAAAACCCATAACGGACAAGGATAATCGATTATCACTTACAATAATCGATTATCACTAGCAGCTAGGAAATCTCTTTATAAATTCTGACCTCTGGACTATATATACTCTTTGCCAAACTCTTTAGAAGACATTTATGCCATTTCAGAATATAGTTTGTCTGAGGAAGTGCTCAAGTGATAGTATGCTCTTGTCAAGTCTTGTGAATAGGAGATGCTCGCGCTTAATGTGTCTAAGGTCGGAGCGGTTCTCTTCAAGTTGGCTGAGCAGTTTCTTCTGGTTCGTTTGTCGAAGGAAGGTTTTTGTTGTTCTTAATTTCTATTTATCTCATTGTAATTATTAAATTGTTTTTAGTGAAATAGTTAATCTCTCGTTATAGTGATTCACGACTGGACATAAAATCTTTTGATTCGAACCAGGATAAAAATCATTTGTGTAATTTTTCTCTTCCCTACATTCTCTACACTTTTAGCACACCAACTGTTGTATAAAAGTTCTCTAAGAAAATCAATTTTTTAAAACGGACCACTATAACTTGTTTATTGGCCGCTACACGCTTTCCGCTCTTATAATCGCTTTTGATTTCGCTGCGCGACTCCTTGATACCTACAAAAACAAATAACTGAAAAGTAAAACTCATAGTAGTGAAAGAACACATTCTCAAGCTTCATACAAATATAAGCTTACATTTGTAGGTAGAGAGAAAATTCTACAAAGCCTATTAGATTGAAATGTATTATAAACACATCCTCTCTGAGAGTAATCGTCAAAGACTTGTAAGAAATCTGGTTGATTGCACATTCTGAAAAAAATTCAAACACTTTGTTGATTAACTCGGTTGAGTTAAACACTAGCTAAGTAGTGCATAAGGTTGATATCAAGATTGTCTAGTGGAAAGCAGGAGTGGGTGAAACTCAACTAGATATCATATTAGGAAGATACCATGATTATCTAGGAATACCAGGAGTGGTAAAGAATATTGCACAACTAGGAGTGGGTAATACTCAATTATAGTTAGTGTAACGGTCGATTGTTACTGGGATTGACTAGGTGATATCAGGAGTGGTGTGAATACTCAGTTGTAATCTTGTTAATGATTATAGTGGAATCCTCTAAGAAGTCTTAGAGAAGAATTGGACATTGCTTAGTTGATTGAACGAGTATAAAATAGATGTGTCTTTATTACCTTAGCCATGCAAAACATTTTACTTATAAACTCTACAATTGCTTATTAACATAATCATTTATTAAAGCTTTTGTCACTAAATGTTATCTTTCTTAAGAGCTATTTTTCTTAAAATACTACAACAACTTTACTAAAACGCTTAAAAAACATTTTATCCGTGAATTTCTAGTTTAAACAATATTTTACAAATCAAGCGTTTGACAACTTGTGCAGACCATTTAATCCTTAAAAAAGTTATTAAACCACCCTTTGGCAAAAACTTTTTCACAATGCTATTCAACCCCTTTTTCTAGTGTTTTCCGGTTATTTCACAAACTTCACCTTACAAGTTGGTTTTTTGGATTGAGTTAAGGTTAAAGTCCACTTCTTAACAACTGTCATCCATTGCTGCCATATAATTGTAGCTATGAAATTCTTAAAATCGTTTTTGTTAAGATAAAATTGTCTAGAGACTAGACTATCTCGTAACTCGAGTTTTGATGTTTAAGATACTACACTTAACGAAATATCGTTTAGTGAGTATAGCGTCTAAGAAAAGTGCGTCTTAGAACATCTTTGTTAAACACAAGCAAGATAAACAATGGTGTGTCAGTCATAAAAGGTTAAACAATACTTGACAAAAGCTCGTCTAGAGAAATCAATAATAAATATTGTATATTTTATCAATTGAGATACTACTTTCAAAACCATAGACTCATGCTAAAAACTCATACTACGAATCATGGCTAAACACTCTCTTAACATAAAAACATTAAATGTGTGAGCGTATTGTACCTCTATCTGCTTTTCCTTTGCTCTCTTTATCTGTTTAGATAATGACAACACCAAGCTTTATTTAAAAGCCCCACACATGGAATAGAAAGACGTTGAGGAATAGGAAGACATTCATGGAATGTTTCCTTAAAGCTTTACGAAATGTCATAGTCGTACAAGTTCTCACTGATAAAGCTATGTTGCCCTTCCAAAGATGCAGAATGATACAAATCTTCGTACCAGAAGCTACCTACTCTCAAGAGCTCAACTCTCTCTAAGTAACATATCTTTTTCGAAGATGGCTATATAAGGAGGACTTGATGAAGAGAATACAAGAAGAACCTTTCTATCATTGAATCAAAAAGCTTACATCATCTAAGTATGTTCTTTAAACAAGAAAGAACTCTTGCAAGTTCTCAAATTTCATTGTATTGTATTTATCCTATCTTTGAGATTTATTTAAATCTATACTTGTACTCAAAACACTTGTTGTGTTGATATTCAGAAGTGAATTCAAACATTTGTATTGTTTAACTCAGTTGAATTAAACTGTTTAGATAGTTGTCTAGGGTTGATACCAAGAGAGGTTAAACTAGGACTAGTTATATTTTCTAGCAAGTGTTCATCAGACAACACTGACGAAGAGGTATACTTTTTTGAAGCATAGAAACACACTTTTTGACCCTTTGGAGGCAGATTTGGATGTGGGAGCTCTCCTCTTCGTTTTCTAGGGTTTTTATCTCACTTTCATTCCATTGTACACCAAGGTTCTCCATTACTATGGAGAACTAAACTCATTTGTTGTTGGGGAAGATGTAACCTCTAAACTTTCATGTATTTGAATATGATTTAAATTATTTTATGTTTCTTTCATTAATTGTTAGTGATTTCCTCCTTTGCTCAATGCATGTTATGTTTTGATCACTCATAGCATGATGTTTGAATTTATTTGTTATTGGGAAACACCTAGAAACCTTGATCTGGAGAATTTCACCCAAAAGAAATATTGCCTAGGGATAGGGATATGATGTTTGGTTGTCTTAAGCTTCTGTTCGTAATGCAGAATTGATTAGTAGGGATACAAGGGATTGTGGTCTAATAATTAAGGATAGTCGTTTTACGCCAAGGGATTGGGTTCTAAGTAATTTAGAAAGTGTCGTTAACAAATTAAAGAAGAAGATGAATTCTTATATACATGAAAGTAAATTTTGTTTGTTTATTTTTATTTTTAATTTTTAGGCTAATTGGGTGCTCTAGTGTTTTATTTAGTGGATGCAGGAAAAGATTCGCACTAGGAGCACAAAAATATCTGAACCTCTCTTTTCAGGTCTGGAAAATAGTAGAAGAAAAAGGAAGAAAAGGATTTCCAGAGAACTTTTTCCCTCTCCTAAGACTCTTCAACAACATTTCACATTATCTAACCAGGAGACAAAAGATATGGGTGACAATCATAATGGTAGACTATCCTGGCAGATTATGCAGCGATCACTAGACCTCTTCATTTTAATAGCATTGCAAGGCCAAGGGTAAATGTCGCAAGCATGGAGATGAAGCCTACTCTCATTCAATTCGTGAAGAGCAACCAATTACATGGATTGGCTCGTGAAAATCCATACGACCATCTGACCATGTTCAATGAAATATGCAATATAGTGAAGATTAATGGTGTGCCAGATGAGGCTATTAGACTTAAATTGTTCACTTTCTCTTTAGGAGGCAATGCTAAGATATGGCTTAATTCATTCCTAGAGAATAGCTTCACTGAGTGAGAAGATGTGGTGGCAAAATTTCTGAATAAATATTTTCCTTAGTCTAAGGTAAATAAAGGCAAACAAGAAATTTCTTCTTTTAGACAGGGCATGGACGAAACTCTAGGTCAAGTGTGGGATAGATTCAAAGGTTTATTGTGGAAGACGCCCACACATGGCTTTGATGAACCCACGGTGGTCATCCTTTCCCTTGGAGGATTGAGTTCATAGAATAAATTGATGTTGGATGCCTCAGTTGGAGGTAATATCAAGTGTAAAACTCCAGAGGAAGCTTATGAGTTGATTAAAAATATGGCCGCTAATGATAATGAGATGCATAACGAAAGGGCTAAATATCAACCGACAGGAGTTCTACAATTACAATCTCAAGATGTTTTGTTAGCTCAGAACAAAATAATGACTCAACAATTGGAGACTCTGATGAAGAAAATCTATCAACTGCCTCAAGAATTGCAGAATGTTTCTCAAGCTCAACATCAACTTTGTGAGCTATGTGGTGCAGATCATATCAATGGACAATGTGCCATGCAAGCTATTACCCAAGAAGAAGTCAATTTTATGGGTAATCAAGGCCACCCAGGTAATTAGTACCAAGGGTGGAAACCTTACCCAATTATGGGTCAAGGGCAAGCTGGGCAATTCAATAGACCACCACAACAACAATGGCAACAACAACCCTCCTTATCGGATAGGACTGCAAAGTTAGAGGAGACATTCCAACAATTTATACAATTGTCAATCTCCAACCATAAAAGCACTGAAGCTGCTATAAGGAATTTGGAGATACAGGTTGGCCAACTGGCTAAGAAGTTGGAGGATAAGCCCGAGAAGAATTTTGGGGTTAATACTGAAGTTAACCCTAAGGAGGAATCTAACGCCATCATGGGTATAAGTGGTGAGATGTTAGCAGAGAGAAAAGTTGAGAGAAAAGAGAAGGAAGTTGGTGAGAAAGAAAAGATGAGTAGAGATAAAGAGGAATTGAGCGAAAAAGAGGAGAAAAATGAAGAGAGAAAAGAAGAGGCTAAGAAAAAGAAAGGAGACAAGAATGATGAGGGGGAGGAAACGGAAAAAGAAGAAGGAGAGGACAAGAGAAAAAAAAGGAAAAGTAATTGAGAAGGCCCTTCCTTACCCAAAAAGCTATTCAAAGAAGGATAAAGAGAAGCAATTTAGGCGTTTCATGAATATCTTCAAGCAATTGGAGATTGCTATGCCTTTGACCGAAGCACTGCAACAAATTCCTGCATATGCAAAATACATGAAACAATTCCTCAGTAAAAAGAAGTATTTAGATGAGGAAACAATTGAAGTGCAAGGTAATTGTAGTGCCATATTGCAGAAGACGCTTCCTCCCAAATTCAAAGATCCATGGAGTTTCACCATCCCTTGCACTGTTAGAAATCATGATATAGGGAAGGCTCTAGTTGACTTAGGGGCTAGCATCAATCTGATGCCCCTATCTATGCTCAAGAAGATTGGTGGTCTGGAGGTCAAACCGACAAGAATGATCTTGCAAATGGCAGACAGATCTATCAAACATCCTTATGGTGTAGTGGAAGATGTTGTGATCCAGATTGACAAACTCAAATTCCCAGTTGATTTTGTAGTGATGGAAGTAGGGGAAGATGTAGATATCCCTCTCATTCTTGGAAGACCATTCATGAAGACAGCCAAGGTTGTAATTCATGTAGATGATGGAGTTCTAACATTGAAAGACCAAGATGAAGAGATGACTTTTAACGTCTTCGACGATGTGCAGCCAATCCGAGTAAAGCAGACTAGTCTTAAAATACCAGATGAAGTTTTCTTAGTAACTAGTCTACCTGATCAAGCTGCCAAATTGGTCAAGAGGAACCATAATTGTTTTTCTCCAAGAGTGAATGAAGATGATGGAGATAAGGAAGAAAAGTTAGTTCACCAAGATTATATGCTGGAAAATAATGAATCTTACCTTGGCAAACCAGTAAAATTCAAGAACAGGTTATGGGTTATCAAGGCTATCAGAGCAAATGGAGATCTAGAGATTGAGGCTCCTTATTCTAGGAGAGTCAAGTTGGTGGCTAGGAAGATGTTGAGATTATGTTGGTGTCATGAAAGGAAGAAGAACGCCAACATAAAAAATTCAAATTGAGCATAGTGGTGTCAAGCTAATGACGTTAAACAAGCGCTTACTGGGAGGCAACTCAGTTTTCCCTTCTTTTTTATTTGATTTTGTTTTGAGTATTTATGTTTTTAGGTTGTATGCTGCTTCTCCCGGACTTCAGTGCATTTCACTTGATGAGTTCATCACTCGCATGTCTTCGCCTAGGGACCAGGCCCAAGCTAGTGGAGGAGGTGGCACGTCTAGAGCCGAAGCCATGGTAGAGGATGATTTGGAGGAAGATTTAGATGCCTCTGAGGGGAGTGATGATAGCTTCTCCTGAGGGGAGTGATGACCACATCTCCTATTTTTTTATTTTTATGCATATTTGAACTTTGTTTATTTTGTTTTGAATTTTCGTTTGAGCTATGTACTTGGTGAAATGGATAGTGTGCTTCAATGGTTTGATATGAAGTGATAAACTTTTTGATTGTGATGAGAAGTAATATTGGCTTGTGTTTTCTTGATTGTTGTGAAAGTGATGTTGAGATATTGATTGGTTTATATTTTAAGCACAGATGGTGGTTACTCATAGTTGTTTAAGATAGATGCATGGTTTAAATTGTGATTAATGTGCATAACATGATGTTTATCAAATTGTGGAACTTGAGTTAACCTGTGAGATGTTGTGCTCTAGAGTTATTGTTATTGACTGCTATTGCTTTGGAATCACTGTTGATTTTGTCTGAGCTTTTCTGTTGAACACTATTTGCTTGCTTGTTACGAATAACAAGGTCGTCTATTCTTATCCCTTGTAAGCCAATGCCAAAATTTCAACCCCCCAAAATTTTTAATTTTTTTTTATCCTTTGAACCTTGAGCCTAATGTGAAAAAACTCTTGAAATCCTTTCCTTGAGTTGAGTAGAGTATGCATGTATGGTACAGGAGAATGGTTCAAGTTTGGGGGTGTTGGAAAAAGTGAAAAGAAAAAGAGCATTAAGCAAAGAAAGCAAGAAAAGCAAGAGAAGAAAGAAAGAAGAATAGAAAGGATGTGCTCAATGAATAAAAGTTGGGATTAAGTTAAGAAGTGGTTTCCCAAGTGAAAAGTAAAAAGAGAGATTAATGTTAAATTATGAAGTAAATTGTTCACTCTCTTAACTTAAGGAACTTTGTTGTCCAGAAAAACCAGTTTTCTTCATAACTCAGCCACAATACAAGCCTCAAAAAGTCCTTGTGATGATAATTTGCTTGTGAATGTGTTTGATGTTGTTAAATGAAAGACAAAGTTGAATTATGTGACATTGTGAGTGCAGAGTGAAAGAGACACCTCATTATGCACCTTTGAGCTTGAGTGAAACACTTTCTTTGGTGAGGAATGATTTCATGCACTATAGGATAACACTTTGCTTTGCTGTTGATCACTCATAAGGCTTTTGCATCTGTTGTGTATTCTTTTTTATGTGAGCACCATAGTTGAAGCTTGATTGGCTAAGACTTCATTATATCCTGATCTTTCTAGGATGGCCAAACGTGAGTGATTTACTTGTCTTAGAAGAGAATGTTTTTGGTGTGCTAGACCATTGTAGTATGACTATTTTGTTTAAGCCAAATTACATTTTGCTTGTGGACAAGCAAAGTTTCAAGTTTGGGGTTGTGATAATAGTTGAATATATCATTATCTGTGATGCAATTTTGATATTAAATCAACTTTTTTTTACTTAGAAGCTTGCTTGAACTCTTGTTTTTAGTTTAGTTTTTTAAATAAGTGAATCGAGGTTATACTTTATGATTTTATCACTAAATTCCCTTAATTTTGTAGGTTATGGGTATGTTTTGGAAGAGAAGCAAAAGTATCAAGGAGTCAGAACTCAAGAGGGATGATAAAAGCATCAGAGAAGAAGGCTAAAGAAGGCGTAGGGCGCCTGGTTGCCCTTTCTAGGGCCCTTAGAGCCACTTTGCACCGCAACACGCCTAGGTGCCCTTCCAGGGGCACTAAGCGCCAGTTACAGCGTAGTCTCGCCTGCTTGCCCTCCTGGGAGCGCTGAGCGCCAGTTTCAGTGCATCGTTGAGCGCCTGCTTGCCCTCTGAGGGGCGCTGAGTGCCAATTCTCTCGCAGTGTCGCCTGCTTGCCCTTAGTTGGGGCACTGAGGGCCAACAACTTGGGCTTATGGGCCAATTTTTGATCTATTTAAGGACTTGCACGCCCTAGGGTTCACATCTTTCGAAGGTTGAAGCACAGAAACACACTTTTCGACCCTTTGGAGGAAAATTTGGATGCGAGAGCTCTTTTCTGCGTTTTCTAGGGATTTTATCTCACTTTCATTCCATGGTACACCAAGGTCCTCCATGACTATGGAGAACTAAACTCATTTGTTGTTGGGGAAGATGTAACCTCTAAACTTTAATGTATTTGAATATGATTTGAATTATTTTATGCTTCTTTGATCAATTGTTAGTGATTTCCTCCTTTGCTCAATGCTTGTTATTGTTAAGACCTTGGCAAGTGTACCGAATCGTATCAAGTAATAATAAATGGTAAGACCAAGTATCGCTTCCCAAGAGCCTTACGGCACTAAACAGTCATGTGATTACTCAACTAATTAAGACTTTTGAAAAACAATTTAGGATTTTGAATGCAAAAACAAGAAAATAAATATGAATGCACTTTTGATCAATTGTAGATTTCACCTAGTTTACTCTTATGTATAGAATAATTCATCTTCTTCATGCAATTGTTAACATCACTTTCTAAATTACTTAAAACCTGATCCCTCAGGGAAGAAAGCCTATGCTTAATTAATAGACCATAATCCCTTGCATTCCTAATAATTAATTATGTATTACAATTAAAAGCTTAAGATGACCAAAACTTATACCCCCATCCCTGAGCAATACTGCTTTTGGGAGAAATTCTCCAAATCGTGGATTCTAGGTATTTCCAATAACAAAGAAGACCATAAAATCATGCCATGAGTGATCAAAACATAACAAGCATAGAGAAAAGGAGAAAATCCCTAACAATTGATGAAAGAAGCATATATAATTAAAACCAATTCAAATACATGAGAGTTCACAAGGTTACATCATCCCCCAACAACAAATTGAATTTAGTTTCCCCTTGTCATGGAGGAACTAGATGAACAATGGAATGATAATGAAAGATAAACCCTAAAAATTGCAGAGGAGAGCTTCCGCATCCACTTCTGCCTCCAGAGAGTTGGAGAAAATCTGAGTTTGTGTCAATTATGTAAAAGATACTCCCTCTAGGTCGAGCAAATCCTTAAATAGGGCTGAATTGGATCATGCGCCAACGCTGACACTGCTCAGCGCCCCTACTTATGGCGCCCAGGCGAGCTTGCAAGAGGATGGCGTGAAATGTTACTTGAAGACTGGCGCTCAGCGTCCTTGAAAGGGCGCTCAAGCGTGACTGCGAGACTCCTGCGCTGAGGGTCCTAGAGGAGGGCACCCAAGCATCCTGCGACCTTTAGCAGCCTTCTCTTCTGGTGCTCTTTCTGTCCTTTATGAGTTTCAACTTCATGACATTTAACTCCTCTTCAATTCATCCCAATTTCCTACAAAATCAAAGGAATTTAGTGATAAAATCCTCAAGTATAACCTCAACTCTCTTATTCAACAAAATAAGCTAAAAACAAGAGAACAAGCAAGCTTCTAAGTCAAAAAAGGTTCATTTATTATCCAAATTTAATCCCAAATAACGGTGAAATCAACCGTTATCAGTTATGTTTTGATCACTCATAGTATGATGTTTGGATTTCTTTGTTTTTGAGAAATACATAGAAACCTTGATCTGGAGAATTTCATCCAAAAGAAATATGGCCTAGGGATAGGGATAAGATGTTTGGTTGTCTTAAGCTTCTGTTCGTAATGCAGAATTGATTAGTAGGGATGCAAGGGATTGTGGTCTAATAATTAAGGATATGCTTTTTACGCCGAGTGATCGGGTTCTAAGTAATTTAGAAAGTGAGGTTAACAAATTAATGAAGAAGATGAATTCTTATATGCATGAAAGTAAGGAAGGTGAAATCTAAACCCCAACAACATCATCATCTCATATTATCAACACCATTCATTCTTGTGTCAAGTCTCAATTGATCAATTTGCATTCATATTTACTTTTGTTGCATTTGCATTTAAACACCAACAAAATAGCTTTTTCGTCTTAATTAGTTAAGTAATTACACGATTGTTTAGTGTCGTGAGTCTTCTAGGATACAATATTTGATATGATTTGGTACACTTTCCAATGAGTTAACAATTATTCAGTAAGAGTTTGACCGGTTGTATAAGAACGACGTCTAGAAGCTTGTGAAGCTACCTTAAGACAAACACGTTATTTGAGCTAAATGGGTTTTTCAGAACAAGTTAGACAAATATGGAAAGGTAATACAAGACAAGGCAAGACTTGTAGCAAAAGGTTATTCTAAATAGGAAGGTATTGATTACATTGAAACTTATGCCTCTGTTGAAGATTAGAGGCAATTAGAATATTATTATCTTTTGTAGCGTTTAATAAAATAAAACTTTATCAAATAGATGTAAAAAGTTCCTTTTTAAATGTTGAAATCAAAGAAGAGATATATGTGAAATAACCACAAGGTTTTGAGTGTTCTACCAACCCTAATCATGTTTTTAAATGAAACAAATCATTGTGTGGTTTAAAACAAGCTCATAGAGGTTAGTATGAATGCTTAAGCTGGTTTCTTATGATAAATTGTTTTAATAGGGGAAAGGTAGACACTACATTGTTCTACAAATATGTAAAATATGATTTCATAGTAGTTCAAATTTATGTAGATGATATAATCTTCGGTGCTACTAATGAAAATCTTTGCCAAGACTTTTCCAAGATGATGCAGGATGAGTTTGAAATGAGCATGATGGGTGAACCTGAAGTTCTTCCTTGGGCTGCAAATAAAGCAAGCGGTAGATAATATATATATATACATATATATATATATACACACACACACACACTAGAGAAACGTATAGATTGTAGGGTTATTGTGATGCAAATTATGCTGGAAATAGGATTGGGAGAAAGAGTACAAGTGGAGGTTTCCACTTTATAGGAAGAAATCTTATCTCTTGGATAAGCAAGAAGTAAGGAACAATCACTATCAACGACCGAAACAGAATACATATCAGTTGCTAGTTGTTGCTCACAACTCCTATAAATCAAGAATCAACATGAAGACTACAACGTCTATGAGAGCATGATTCTTATCTTTTGTTATAACAAAGCAGCTATTAGTTTATCTAAAAATTCCATTCTACATTCATGTGCTAAACACAGTGAAATTAAACACCACTTTATTCATGATTATGTCCAAAAAGAAATTATTGATCTACAATATGTGAATACTGAAGATCAACTTGCTTATATCTTCACCAAACTCATGGTTGAAGAAAGATTTGAATATTTGAAAAACCTTTTGGGTATGAAACTTATTGAGTGAATGTTTTAATTCAATGCATCTATTTCTCGCCATATAACATCTAGAATTAAATATCATAAGACATATCATCTAGAGATGTCATACTCAATTGTATGGTCTAAGACTAATCGACTAAACACACTTCATATTGCATGCATAACAGTGTTTAGCATTGCGCCCAATTAAATGAATCAATAAGCATAATCTAGGTTATAAAGGTATTTCAAATTTCGCAACCTCAGCATAACCGTATGACATACATTTATTAAGATATGATGGTAATTATGACTCGTCGATCAATGTTCCCCAAAAATCCTTTTCTTCCTTAAAAAAGTAACTGCTTTTTTTAAAACACAAAAACCAAACTTGCACTCTAAGTCTCTCATATTTTCTCCCAAAGACTTTTTCATTTTGAGAATCTCTCAAGTACTCTGTATTTTAATTGCGACGTTATTCTTTTTTATTATTTTGTTTTGTGTAGAAACTGTGTCGTAATTAAAGTTTTGGATGATACTCGTAGTGGATTAGTTTTTATTCGGTTTAGTAATTTGAATAAAATTAGTTTCAGAATATTAATGGATGTTTTTGAAAGAAAGTTGATTGTAAAAACAAAAAGTGGTTTGATGATATAGGTACATTAGAAATAAGTTATAATAATGGTTTTGAACGATTTTTGGTTGGTGCAAGTGAACTTTTGGAAATTTGAATAGTGGTGTAAGTGATGAATTTGGTGATTAATTGTTGTGGAAGAATAAATGGTTTATGAAAAATAAAGTTTCAACAGACGCATAAAATATCTGGATGTATGTTTTTAAATGTATATATATGTCATATATGATTGTTCCATTTATATTTGTATGATAATGTTTGCTTAATATAATTATGTACTAAGTTAGGGGCTATGTACTAAGTTAGGGGCGTTGGGCGTCGCCTTAATTGTATATTGCATGTAGTAATGAAGTGAGTTGAAGTTATGTGGTTTTTTATAATATGAGATGGAATATGTGTTATTATGAATGTAATGTCTGCATATATGATGTGATTATGCGGATGAGAAACATGCGTCTTGGCTAGAGGTGAGGGGGATCTAGGAGTTGACCATGAGGGGGCTCTAGTAATGAAGTGTAGCTGTATCGAAGGTGAACTTTGCCAAGGAAGCTCTCTAGGAGAGTGGTGGGAAGTAGCATCTATGTATTTCGCCTGTAAGGCTCAAGAAAGAACAAGGGAAATAGGCTTTGTTTGGAGACTCTTGGGAGTTGGAATGAATAGTGGTTTTAGCTCTAGAGGTGAGCTGATTTTAGATGGTAGGCTATGTGTGAGGGTTAGGTTGATGATTGAACCTCTTGGGCCGAGTCTACACGTGCATTCATTATTATTCGATGATACAACAATAATTGTTATTTGATTATGTGCTATTATATGAATTAACAGATTAAATGAGGCGTGTTATGACGTGTTATTATTATATATTTGTAAGTTAGCTCACCTTTGCATGTTGGTAGTTGTGGTTTTCACTTGTGATGATCATATGTCTTACGTTATACGTAAGAAGGGGATTGCTTTGAAAACAATTTCTTTTATTTTGGATGTAGTTTGGATAAATATTAATTATTGAATAATTTTAAATGTTTTCTTATTGTTTGAAATAAATGTTATTGAATGGAACATTTATTTGATGAAATAAATGAACATTTTAACATGTGTCATTTGATGAAATAAATATTATTGAATGGGACATTTATTTTAGTAGAATTATGAAAGGGTGTTACATGTGTCATTAGAGATTAACATATAATCTACTTTTTATCCTAGAATAATTTATACACTTACTTTGTAGCACTCTAATATATAATTTTCCTTCAACTTTTTATTTTTTTATGCTCTAGTACAAAAAAATGTTTTTATAGTGAGTTATTATACTTGTTATAACCCACCCGATATAATAACTTTTGTGGTGGCAGTTTTGTAATTAAGGAAAACTTTTCTATATCAATTTTGTATTAAAACTGTTATAGAAAGTTATATGGTGATATAACTATAATTAAGTGGAAGCTTTTCTATACCGGTTATAGGTCTAACATGTATAATAAATCAAGTTTTCATATTCAATAGTGTTTCACTTTCATTTTTGCCTATGAGTTGTGTTTCCCTCGTTCCTTTCCCTTTCTTCCCTACACCTCGTTCCAATTTCTTCCTTGCACTTCACTTTCATTTCTTCCCTTTCATATTCACGCTCATTCTTGTGGGTTTGTTGGGTTGCCTTCGTTGTTCATCGTCGTTGTGGCCAGTTCACTGGTTCGCCTTCGCTGGTTTGCCTTCGCTGGTTTGCCATCACTCTAGCTCATCCTTGTTGTCGATTAAGTTTAGTATTTCTCTTATTCTTTTCTTTGTTGGAGTGCTTATGTTAGATTTTGGGTCATAGTTTTTTATTTGGGGATTTAGAGTTTGTGAAAGTTTTGTTAGTTTTGAAGGAAGGATAACTTTATCACACATAAGGCTTTTTGTGAAGTGTTGGTAGAGGAAAGTGTGAGATCTCAGCTTCAAACTGTTGCAAAGGCTAGTTCTAAGTCAGATTTGAAGGTTGTGATTGATGATTTGTCGCCTTTGACATTTGTGGCAACGCCTCCACCGCCTCCTGCACCACCTCCACCGCCTCATGCATCGTTGGCTAGTTCTAAGTCAAACAATATTGTTGTATCATTATTTCCTTTATAAACATAAAATCATGATAGATAATATCATAATCTAGAAAACATTGAAATTCACTAGGTCGTTTCTTTTGTCACATTTGATATGTTAAAAGTAGACGAAAAAAGCATTTTATTATTTATGTGAGTGGTATGTTTTAGCATTACTTACTACAAGACTTTTAAAATAATTTCAGAATTTTATTTCATCAATAATAATAATAATAATAATAATAATAATAATAATAATAATAATAATAAAATTATATAAAAAAATATAGATAAGGCTAAATCAACCAAAATTATGTCTCAATATATTCCATTATAAACTCACTGACACGATATTAACTTAAAACATAATAAAATTTTATTTTTAAAATAATTAAAAAAATTAAAAATTAAAAATTAAAAATTAAAAATTAAAAAAAAAATAACGCACTGCCACATTATATTTCTTTAAAGTTGCTACTAGTACCATGCTAATAAAAAAAAGTAATTGCATCAAATTTCTCAAATGTATAAAAAGAAAAGAGTATAAAAAGAAAAGAACCTAATGGATATTTTAAAATAAAAAACAAGACTAAATACATAATTTAACCTAATTATTAAATGAGTTATTGGTTTTTCTCACTCTCGCTCTTTGCTTTGGTAAAAAATATTCAAGCTAAATCCCCTTATTACTAATAAAAGATTATTTTATATTAACAATTTTGTTCTCAATAATTGAAGTTTTATGTCGATATAACGTCATCATGCAACAGATAAACTATATTAAAATGATCACATATATAACTTGTTACAATATCTTGACTAAAAAAAAGTAGGTTTATATTAAAAAAAAGATCTTTTCTATTTATGTTAATTAGAACTCTTTCAAATCAATGCTTGGTTACAGTCCTAAAAACAACACATGCATATGTTGCTTATTTACAATGCTAATTTTCTTTGTCAATGTGCCTTTTATTATCATTTGTGTCCTAACTATGCAAACAAAGTTTATACCACAAACACGTGCATATATATATATATATATATACACATAAAAGTTCAAACCTAACCTAAATACCAAAGTTCTGAAAATTAATTCCAAACATCTTTGGAAACTTACATAGCAATGCACTTCACATGCATCATGTGCACATCACGTGACTGTCTAAACTTTTTCCCACTTGGCTTTGCATTCATTAATTTATGGCCAATACACCAACATTTTGCAACTTTTGATTCCTTACCAATACATAAGACCACCCATAACATCTTTTTCAGTTACTTTTATTAGCAATTAAAAAATGCTTTGTGCATTAGACAGTGTATTAGTGTCTCCTTGCTTCCCACAATGTCAGAAATAAATAAACTATGCATAAAAAAATCATAAAGTTATAATAATGTAAAATTGGTATGAAAAACTAGGCATATTCTCTTTTCAGTTCTCTATGAAATTCCACATGCTATGCCACCTTGAAGTTGCAAAAATGTATTACTACACATACATCAATATCACCATTGCATCATTTTCATTGTCTGTCTCTAATATGGATAACTTATTCACAACATGCACATGGACCTCACATTGTTTCATATTTAATTATAATATTAATATCTCTCCATAACATAACTATTTTGTATATCTATTCTTTGACTTTCACGTCTCTTCTTTTATGTATGTATATGTCTTTTCTAAGTAAGAAGGGTAAACCCTAATACTATGTATCATACACGTTTGTAATTGTATGCACACGGGTAGTTGGAATTTAAATGTGTATAATATTTAAATATAAAAAATGTGTAAATTTAAATATCAAATCAAAGGTTAAATAATTGATTTTTTTGTTTTGTAAAAATCAAAGGAAAATTTATCATGAAATTGTTTATTGATGGAATATTATTAGGGTGGTGATTTGTAAATAAATACTCTTTAAAGAATGATTGAACTTAAAATTACCCATTGATTTTTTTGTTTTGCAAAAAAATAATAATAGTAATTTGTTTTGTATAAAATTAGAATGAACATATTACAAAATAAAAAAAAATGGTGAAAAAGATCGTCACTCAATATATTGTTCATGAAAATGAGAACTTGTTATTTAGAGGTAAATTTTTAATAGATATATTTTCATTCTCCCATTTAACTTTTCTTTGAGTAACTTCTTTTAATTTAGAAAAAAAAAACTAAAGTAAACGAAAAATTAGTGATAAAATATTTAATATTTATAATATAAAATATTATTAACCCCAGTATTATTCTTGTAAATTATTGAGATATTGTAAGATTATGCTTCAGATATAACAGCTAGACAACTGTCCATATTCCTCTGAGCTCTGTTTGGGAGAATAACTAGTTTGTATCTTATGTCCTGTGAATGCAGAGTGAAATATTTTATTTTTTTTATAATATTAAATTAAGAAACTACGTTTTACATTTTCAGATATTAACTACATTTATTTTTATTTATGATTAATTTAATAAAAAAATTGCAAAAGACAAGACATCATTCAAGATGGAATATCATAGTCCAACTTTAAAATTCCACAATTTGACAGTGCATTGGATGGGTTTTCTATACTACATTTTCTATTAACTTTTTTGTTGTTGAATATTTTAATTAGATTAGGGGTGGCATTTCAAAGTGTAAATTTTTTAAGTAAGATATTTTAATATTATAGAAAAATTGTTTTTCCTTCATTTTTTTTTTAATTTAGAGTAAGTAAGGAGTACTTATCAACTTAAATTCATAATAGTAAAAGTCTTTTATAAAGTTTCGCAATAGATAATAATATATTACATTCTTTTCCTCTTCCAAAATTATATTTGTTTCATCCATGATTTTCCGTCTGAACTTAGATTTCATAATTTCTTTTAAATTATATAATTTCATATAATTTCATATACACACTTATCTTTTTCAAAATTTAGTAAGTAAGCGTTTATTAGTATCATTAATAAAAACGTAATAGTAAGATGACAAATATTCACGTTCATTATTTGATACATATTAGAATAAGATAGTTATAAAAAAATTAAATTTTTATATTTACAAAATTAAAAATAAAAAATAATAATATAAATGAATATAAAAAATTTGTGTATAAAAATATTATTTTTATTAATAAAAAAAGTAGTTAGTTATGTTAGCAAAATGACGAAGATGAAGTTTTGATGATGTCCAAATCAAGTCAAAAAAAAATCAAGATTCAAGAAGATCTTACGAAGAATTGTATTGTAATAGAAAGCTTTTATAATAATTGTAGTTCAGTGTCTAGGACTTAGATTTTTAGAGGTTTTGATTTCATGTACTTTCATATTTTGTAGTTGATGTTCAGAGTCAAAATGGCACTGTTTTAATCGATTAAAACTAGTATTAATCGATTAAATAGAGTAAAGCTGAAAACTCAAACTGTCTCTGAAATAATAGATTAAAATAATTTTTAATCGATTAACTAATCGATTAAAACGTAGATTAATCAATTAAATGTGACCGTTGGAGTTTTCTAGCCATTGTAACTAGCCGTTGTACTCATTTTAATCGATTAACAAGTATATTAATCGATTAAAAATGTTGAATGGTTGGAAACAAAGAACGGAAGAGTCTTTGCTTGAGTCTATAAATAGGCTCTCATTTTCCTTTAACAACAACTCTTCCCTTGTGCTCTAAAACTCAGAAACCTTTGAGACTTTGTGTGTTCTTGTTCGGCTTGATAAACTCTCGTCTTTGGAGCTGATGAAGTGCTGCCACGGTGACAGAGGAATAGCCTATTCATCCTTGGTGCATCTAAGGAGGTGTTTGGAAGAGGAAATAATCCTTCATGAAGTATTCGGAGGAAGCGTTCATCCTTTGTGAATATTTAAAGGAGGTGTTCATCCTTTGTGAAGTATTCGGAGGAGGTATTCGTCCTTTGGTGTGTTTAAGGGAAGTGTGTCTCATCTCTTCTGTCTTCAAGAGAGGTGTTTTCTAAACTATTACAAATTGTATATGTGTGATTATAGTTTGTAATTGTTTAGTGATAAGTGAATTGTTTATCTTGTTTTGAGATAGGCGACTGGATGTAGGATTAGTAAGATCCGAACCAGGATAAAATCATCTGTGCAAATTTCTCTCAACTTTACTCTTTTTACTTTGTCATTATTATTTACTTAGTAACACTAGGAAAAACCAAAGTCTATCAAAACGCGGTGGCATTTTTGTAATTTAGGCGAACTTATATGCCTCGGTTCAAGAGGACCCGAAACATATAAGTAATATTACCTCGGTTGATAGCAAAACCGATGCCTAAAAGTCTACCTTTCTGTCTGACGGGTCTGAAATTTGAAGTCTGCACAGAGCCTATGGTTTCGGTTCATTCAGAACCGGTGCGAAACCATGTTTATGTCTCGGTTTAGGAGGGAACCGAGGCGTATAGCCATTTTATTTATTTTTTTTAATTTTTTTCTGAGGACTATAGGCCTCGGTGGAGAGTATAACCGAGGTAGTATTCAAAAAAAAATTCCTACATATTTCATTTCCCCTATTCCAGTACGTTTCACTCTTCCCTCATCCCCTCCCTCCTCTCCTGCAACCCCTCCCATTCTCCAGTCCCCTCTCCCTCAACTCCATCATTCCCTCACCAACCTCTTCTCCCTCCACCATGACGAAGAGCGAGCGAGCGACGGTGCGGCGAGAGAGTTCATGACAGTGCGGCGAGAGCCTGTGACGGTGCTGCGAGAGCCTGCGACGGTGCGGCGAGACAGCCCGTGACGGTGCGACGGGAGCTCGCAATGGCGGTTGCGATGGCGGAAACCCTTTTCTCATGGAGCAGCAAGGAGGCGGCGGCAGTGAGGATGCAGCGGCGGCGACATGGTGGCGGTTAGGCGCTGGATCTGCGTTTTGGTTTTTGGTTCTGTTTCTCTGCAGGTGGATGGCAAATAGATCTCTGATTTTGGTTTTTGGTTTGGATCTCTGATTTTGGTTTTTGGTTTGGATACTGTTTATCTGATTTTTGGTTTTTGGTTTGGATATTGTTTCTCTAAAGCTTTTGATTGCTTGCTCCGTCATGGAATAAAGTCTCCTCCTCCTCTCTTCCACCTTCATCGTCGTCTCCTCCGTTTGCTCTCTCACCGCTTCCTATTTTCCCCTTCTTAGATTGGAGCAATCATCTGAGTTTTTGTCAAAGTAATTTTGCCCCCAAAAACATGGATGAAAACAATTACAGATAAGCTTGAGATTAAAAAAGACAAAGAAGTTTAAGGAACAAAGAGAATAAGAAAACATAACAGAACGTGAAACCAACACTGATCTCGGTTGAAAATAAAAAAATTAAAAAACTCTACTGCCTCGGTTGTCTATGAACGGAGGCAGAATCTGAACCCTTTTGATTCGGTTCAGAACCGAGGCAAAAAACCTATCTCTTTTACCTCGTCTGTATATATCTCGATCGCGGAACCGGTGTCTATACGTGAAAATAACCGAGGCCCAATTGCACTAGTGTAAGTTAAATTGAGAAGAAATTTTAAAAGACACACGTTTATATTAAAAACCAATTCGCTCCCCTCTTGATTTGTTATCACACGTTAACCATTCCGCTGCAACCGCTCTGACAAGTTAATAAAATATCATCAAGTTTTGCGTGCCACTTTAATTGTTTAGGTTTTAAAAAATTTACAATTTGTTCTCTTGATTAAAAATTATTTAGATTGAGTTATATAAGTTTCTTTGTATAGTTCATTCAAAAAGATAATCTATATAGCCATGGATGAATAGCTTTTGAATAAATATTAGAACTAACAAAGTAAGCACATGAAATTTTGATATTTGGAATAAACATATTCAATAAGATATGTTGGCTTTTTTATTTAAAGTATTTTGCTACTAACCTCACCTTATATATATTTCTTTTTTCTATAAATCCATTAAGATAATACTCTTTTTCTTAAAGATCTCCGTAGAACCAATTAACTTTGCTTCTTTGAGCAAATATACTAAGTCCACCTATTACTTTTCTTTATATAATTAATTTATGTCCAATAAGAGCAGTAAATTCTAAAAAACTTATTAGATTATTTTTAGTTAGGTAAGTGTGAAAATTATTCCCAAATTTATTTCTGTCTTTTAGTTCTTTTAAGTCTCGACGATTTCGCTAGTATATTAAATCACGTATATCTTCAAAGACTCCATACTTTTAGTCTTTATTACTATAGTATTATATTGAATTACATTCTTTTTAGACTTAAATATAATTTAAGTCTTTGAAAATTTTTAATTGAATTCTTGATAATTTTTTATAATTTATTAAGTATTCAATAAATTTAAATTTTTTAAGTGAATCTTTATTTAATTTTTTGTGTTAAGTTAGTATGGGACGATTAAGTGACTAACGGTAATTATGATCTTATTATGTCACCTTACTAATACTACATGAAATTTTATAATTTATTATAAAATTATAAAACTCAGTAAAGTGACATGATAAAAAATAAGCCCCTTAATAATCACATAACTAAGTTAATAAAATATGTTAACAACAGATATTCAATTAAAAATTTAAATTTTTTAAAAAAGAGGTTATTAAACATTGAATTAAAAATTTCTTTGAAACCTAATTAAACCTTACTTTAAAGAATAAAAAAAAATTACAAACAACACTATGTTTATCCTAACAACATGTTATTAAATATTTTAGAACTTATTTTCCTTTTTGAGGATTAAGTAATATTATCTTAACTACACACCCGTACACTTTTACATTGTGTTTAAATAAATAATAATAATTAAAATAAAAAAATAATTAAAAGTATAATTCATTTTCATAGAAAAATTGAAATTTTTATGGTAAAATATGTTGTTTGGTAAGAAAATTTTCATATTATCAAATCCATTCTTTTCTCTTGGATATTTTGTTTTTAACTTGATTTTAGTTGACAATCATCATCAACTTGACCATGACAAAATTAGCTTGGCTACTATTCAAGTGTCATAATCTCAAGTGTCATAATCTCAACAGTGTTTTTTTAAAGGTTTAATATTTTTGTAAGTCCTATTTTTTTATCAGACTCTAAAAAGGACATTTACTTATTGATTTTCTGAATTGGGTCCTTATTTTTTAAAATTTGAAACAAATAGAATCTTGTCATTGAATTGGACTAATGTTGTTAGACTGACGTGTACGTGGCATGTTGGCGGTGTTTTTTTAATGACGTGGCGTAAGTTATATGGTAATAAGGTTATTGTGACGTGTAAACTCATATTTTTGAATTAAAAAATCGGGGAAATTTTAATTCAACTCAACCCCTTTGTTCGAATTACGATTTGTGAAAAGAAATTGAGAAAAACTGTGAGTGGTCCTTCGAATTAGGGTTCTTGACCAAAATGGATAATCAATTGAAGATGTGTCATTCATGTTCTTCTTCAATATGTAATCGGTGGCAGAATCGCACTAACAATGCCTTCACTTCCTCCTCTGACGGCATTGGCGATGGTGTTGCCTTCTCCCACATGTCTTGTGGGTTCGATTTGAACTTTCTGACACTGCTCATGGAGTTTTGGTCATTGGTGGGTTTGACTTCAAGAAAAAAAGTTGACGAAGGCCATGAGTAAGAGGTGGAAATGAAACATCCATTATTTTGGATCATCTAGTGAGAGATCAAGAACACACTTGAACTTTTAAACAAAAAACAATAAATTGAAGTGCAACATACACTATATAAATTAAGTGACACCTCTCCATTTCCTATTAAGACCATATATTCTTTGACATTGTATTCCACAATCTTTGACTCCTTAAATAACTAGGGTATATGCAGACAAAAAGAATTTGGAAATTTAAGTGCATGAGTTGATTTTAATTCATTTATCTTTTTCGATAAGTACTTAGCGAGAAATTTAGCCTGATGTTCTGTAACACACAAATATTTTGATGTAATTATTAGTTTGAAAAGGTGAGAACTTTATTTAGAACATCCATCATTTTGAATCATCCAGTAAGTACAACATCTAACATTTCAGCATTTTGAACACACAATAATTCATGTAGTTCAACCACCACTATAATCCCTCAATTTTCTTAACCTATGTTACAAACTCAATCCAACTTTTTCTCCACCATAACTACGATTAAGTTCAAATCCATTTTAATTTCTGTTCTCCTAGATCATGGTCGAAATATGTGATGGGATAACACCGCTGCCCATTTGGGGCAGCAGTGAAGCCGCATGTACCAGCGCATAGGTTGTGAAAATGGGGTTATGTGAAACCCTAAAATTTTTCGAACCAAATCTCTAATTTCCAGAAACAATTCAGTTTGCGATTCTGGTGGGGAAAGACGAGTTTGACCGTAGCTTCTTGGTTTCTTGGGATTTTGCAATTCTAATTGTGAGGATGATGAAGATGGTGGCCGAACAATGTTAATGGTGGTTGATGCAAGGTGAAAATAGTAGTGCAAAAGGGTTGAGGGAGAAGGATGATGACAGGTGAAATCCCTAATTTTCATAAACAATTTAGTTCAATTGCAATTTTTTTAATTTAAAAAAAGAACAAAATTCCACGTTAACAATTTGCCACATCATTAAAAAAACTAACATCAGCATCCACATCAACATAATTCTAAGTCCAATTTAACGACAAAGTTTTATTTATTTCAATTTTTTAAAAATAAGAACTCAACTGAGAAAATAACAAAAAAGGATCGTATTTAAAAGTCTAACCCAAAATTAGGATCTACCGAATCATTAAACCTTTTTTAAATATCGACAAAGGATTCTTTCAAACTAAAGCCAAGCCTTTTTTTTTGGCCTACAGAATCAAATTTATTTTATTGTTGATGTTAGGTCGACTTTATTTCCCACCAATCATTAGTCAATGTTTTCTTAATCAACATTAACAATGTTCTTTGACCAGTGTCAGACATTTTTTTTTCCCAATTTATGTGAACTCAGGTAAATTTATGTGAATCGAGTCGAGTTTTAAACCAATATCAATTATAGTTATTTTTTGGACAACATAATTCATGATTATTTCTTCAACATTAGGATTTTGCTGGCCAATGTAACAGGATTTCTCTTCGATTGATCTTGATTATGGTTGTACCGTACGGCCCACACCCGAAATAATGGTTTTTTTTCTTATTGATGTTAATAGAAATTTTTTTATTTGCGTTGCCAGGATTATTTTATTGTTGTTGATGTTGTTGCAGATTATTATTATTTTACTGCATATTAGTTAGAATTTTCTCAACCATTGTTAAGGACATTATTTGTAGATTTTCTTGATTGACGTTTAATTGTAGTTTTCTTTTATTGATATCTACAACGATTCCAATGGATCTCAAAAAGCATACCTTGACCTCCCCCATGAAATTAGCTCCACATAACATTCCAATGGAAAAACCAGAAAAACCAGGGAAAGAAAAGGAACCCTCATTAAATCAGAAATAGTATTGAGCTGTGCAGAATGACAATGTCTCTAAACTACTAAAATCATGTTTCCATCCATGACTTTGGCAGTGAAGATCCGAATATTTGGTGAAGCAGTATTTTCTCCCTTTTGCTTAGCTTGTTTATGCCATATCCCCGAAAAACTCCTAATTTCAATGCTTCTCTTCCTTCATCAACAACCCTTTTCCTCACAGCGGTCAATAAAGATGAACCATGAGGAGTTTCGCTGTTTCCAGCTTTCGCTGTTTCATCATGTACCATCTTGGCTTCCCCTGCTTTCTCCTCAGGTTGAGTCTTGGCTCCATTGGCACTAGTGCCTGCACAATCATCATGGTCCCCATTACCCCACCATTTATTTGAAGTGGCTGATAAGCCTTCTGACGGAAATCCAGACTTGAATTCATCCATTGTTGTCATTGCTTTGGTCAAGCCAGCATTGGCCACATTCTGCGTCCGTGCACTTTCCACATTCTTGTTTCCTTGCTGCTGCGAATTTTGCAGCACTGTAATACCTTGTGCTTTGGCCCTCTCATCATTTGTTTGTTGCAAGACACTGCCCTCAAACATCAGATTACCATAGATTAGATATACAGGATAATCAAATAGGTTAGAAAGTCTATGCCTATTATTAGTCTAAACAGCATCTGCTGACCTGCTTGGAGCATCCATGCCATTCAAAATAAAGTTTTTTTTTTTACAACATAGGTAATACCATTAATAGAAATCTCAATAATTATTTGTATAGCAATGATAAATATCAAACAATGCTTCTGAAAGAATTGGACCTAGGTAGCCTCTCCATGGCATACGTAGAGATTACTTTACACATTGTAATTTTTTTGAAGGGTTTGATGACATCAAAAGAGGAACAGCGGAAAAAAAAAGTATAATATATGAGTATATAAAGATAAATATTTCTTTCTTGTGAATGAGAGATGTATAAGAACATATGGTAAATAAACCAAAATACTCAAAAAAAAAAGGGTAGGCAAGAAAAGAAATAAGATAAGCAACAACTTTCCAAGTTCTCTTACTTGAGCAACATTGACAGCACTCCATAATAACCATTAACTGAACTGAGAACCAAAAAGAACCCTACAAGAGTAAGTTCACCAAATTGGCAACCGCAAGAAATAACCGAACAGATTTTAAGATTATTCTCCAACCAAAAGGTGTAGACATTTGACACCAGCATAAATGGCACATTAGCAAAAGCAAGCTTGGCTTCTTTAATCCACTCACAACTTCTTAGACAACCTATAAAAAGTACTCCACATTCTGTGGACAAATTCAACATTTACCAAAAGTACCAAAGAAGTCTACTACTCAAATAAATAGTATTAGTTGGTGTAAAAAAATGGCAATTGGTTCAAAGAAACAAACAAACTGCTATGTGTATATGTGTGAGACAAGAGGAATCAAATGAGTATGGGAAGTGTAACTCTGTAATATTATTATTGAAATATGAGCTTATCACAATGGACGGTGGTTGTTACCCCCGGAATCACTTGGGACCAAATTATGGAGGCAGGTTGCATAACCAGATGGGGGCTGTTTGTAGATAAAGGCAAGAGAATGTAGGGTTGAGTATGATCTGCTTTGAAACTGCATACAGTTTCATTAATTTGCTGGTCAAAATGTTTTCCGCTGGCCGAACAAACCTTTTTCATAAAAGTGAAATTTGGCCAAAGTTTGTTTAGCTGGCCGAGAGACATTAAAATTTTACGAATTATGTATGTTTAGATGCTATAAATTTACAGTTGCTTGCTCATTAATTAATAAAGAATATTTGTCATCCAAAGGTGGAAATTTTAGAGGAAAGGCTCAGGCCCATTGAAGATGATGGAAGTTATGGTTTTAAGGATGGTACAGGAATATGCCTGGTCCTGGATGTATTGATTCCCCCAAAATTCAAGGTGTTAGACTTTGAGAAATATGGAGGAACCACCTCCCGAGAGCCACCTCACTAAGTGTTGGAAGTCTCATATCAACTAGAGATAAGGCCAATTTAAAGTATATAAGTGGATGCAAACCTCACCTTACAAGCCGGTTTTGTGGGGTTGAGCTAGGCTTAAAGTCCAATTCTTAACATGGTATCAAAGCCAAGTTAGAACCTATCCTAGTGATATTTATTGTTTGTTGGGCATATTGTTCCACCCGCTATCGGGCTGCTATCAGACCACCCGTTAATGTCTAGTTTCACGCTCGAGATATATATACCTCAGCGCGAGGGGGGTGTGTTAGAAGTCTCACATCGACTAGAGATAAAGTCAATTTATAGTATATAAGTGGGTGCAAACCTCACCTTACAAGCTAGTTTTGTGGGATTCAGTTAGCTTAAAGTTCACTTCTTCACATGGTATCAGAGTCAAGTTAGAGTCTATCCTAGTGATATTTGTTGTTTGTTGTGCGTATTGTTCCATCTGCTATCGAACCACCCATTAATATCTAGTCTCACGCTCGAGATGTATATACTTCGATGCGAGGGGTATGTTGGAAGTTTCACATCGACTTGAGATAAGACCAATTTAAAGTACATAAATGGATGCAAACCTCACCTTACAAGCTGGTTTTGGAGGGTTGAGTTAGGTTTAAAATCTACTTCTTAACACTAAGTACTGCAGGAAGATTGTTGCACATGCACATGACAAGAAACTATTGATACACTTCTTTCAACACAGTCTAGCCAATATAGGGCTTAATTGGTGTATGCATCTCGAGCCATCACACATTCGTTCCTAGAAGGACTTGGTCGACACATTTCTAAAACAGTACAAATATAATAAGACATGGCACTAGACAAACTTTAGATGCAAGGCATGATGAAGAATGAATCTGAAACCTTCAATGAATATGCTCAACTATGGATGGAGATTGCTGCTCAAGTGGAGCCACCCTTTCACTATAAATAAAAGGTGGCCATGTTTGTTGACACATTGCAACCTCCTTCCGATGAACCTATGGTGGGTAGCGTCTCCTCCAATTTCGTAGACATTATTATCATTGGTAAAAGAATTGAAATTGGGTCAAAGAGAAGCAAAATTGCACATGGTCTATCTGCGGTTGCAACCACTAAAAAGCCTAGTTTCAATTTATGAAACAAAAAGGAAGGAGAAGCCCATGCAACATCAGGCATGCCTTTTGTGAAAAACTATGCTCCACCCTGCTATAAGCAGAGTTATCAACAACATGCAAATCAGTGCATACAAGAGGGTTGAATTATAAAAAAGAAAAGATTGAACATAATTGTTTAGCAACAAGTATGTTTTTTGAACTATGAGAACTGGATGTAATATAGTATATCAAGAACAGGTGCTGATATTGAAGACAAAAATTTTGGTTTCAAAAGAATAGTCAAAACTAATGGCAACGAATAAACTTTGCCAGACTTGAAAACTTACCTCTTGTTGCCACTAATCAAAACCATGGTCACAGGCCCGGTAACACGACACCCCCACCTACATAAAATTAAAATGATACTCATAAAACACTAAATCAAACTTGTCAAAACTACAGCATGTGCTACTTTCCAGAAGCAATATACCAAAGTTCCTATGTACGAATTCATGACCAAGTACCAAAACGAGTACATATTCTTAGTTAAGCTGTTGAGGTAAAAAAGGATAAAGTAACAATAACATCATAACCAGGAGTGAATAGAGAAAATTATGAACAAATAGTGTGATGTAAAGTCAGATACCAAAGAGGTAAATTTTGTGGGTTCTTCCTAACAGGTTTGGTAATTAGGGGTTCGTTTTGGCTGTTATAAAAATTATAAATTCAATTACAACAGAAAAAAAAACGAAAAAAAAAAAAACTTGATGAAAGAGGGTTATCGGAATAGGTAACTGAAGCATTTTTCAAAGAAAAAAGAATTCCGAAGAAACGCCCAGAAGCAGAAATCTTAAGATTTTGCGTTACGAGGTAAAACAAATTGCATTTTGAAGCGAATGGAGGAAGAAGAGATTGAGGGTTTTGCGAATTATTACCTTATATTTAGAACAATTGATCAGAGTAGCTTGCGTGTCTGTGTGCTATTTGGTTTCAACTTGTGTTATGCGTCGGCCTCTGAAGCTGAAACTGAACTGATGGGAAATGGTGTGTCAATGCTATATAGGACAATGGAATTTACGATAATCATCTCCCCATTAGGGTTATTGTTATGAATACAGTAAAAAAAACCAAATCTATTTATTAACATTATTGAAAACTGAATTAATTTAAGACTAAATTTTGATATAATTAATTCATATATGTATATAATTTAATTTAATAATTAATAATTTAGTTATTGAACTAAAACTTTTCATAGAATAAATTAAGTTTATGCTTTTTTATTAAAATTTAAATTACTTAATTATTTATTAAAAAATTAATTTAAAGTATGATAGTTTTCTAAAAGATAAATTACATGACTAATACAAATATTCATTTACAAAATATAATTTATTTTAAAAAGATATATACATACATACATATTTACAGATTATATGGTTATAATTTAATATTTATAATAATATTCAATACAGTAACTCAACTTTTGTTGCTATTATTATATAAAAAATAGGCCTTTGGCACCTCTCCAAATAAACAAAAAATAAAGGAGGCAGCAAGTTAAATCAAAATGATGGTACATAGTTGAGTGAAAAAAAAATAGTTATAGCTTAATAGTGTAATCAGTTCAACATGCATGACAGATAAAGCTGACTAGAGAAAATTGAGGACAAAAAAACATATGATTAAGATATTTATTTTTAAATTTCAATAACCTAAGACCATGATTTTTTTAAAAAAATTAAATTTAATGAATGTATCCATGTGACTACTCCCCAACCTCAAACAGTTCACAAATCAACCACTGAACATTTTTTTATTAATTGCAATAACCCATCCTCAACTTTTGTTTTCTGTTTTCCTCAACTTTTGTTTTCTGTTTTCCAAAAACTAAGTCACAAAATTTATACATCCTCAAAATATTTAAACAAATTTTTGTTGGTTCATTAGCTTTAGAATTTGTCTTTGATACGGTCAGCAGAAAATGTCCAAAGTCAAATACGTGTATAGAAGGAGATACAAGTGTGATGCAGCTAATCAAAATTCGGGAGGAGAGAAATAATAGAAATTACACAGCTGGCAGCTTGGAATATGCGTCACTCGAAGTTAGTTACAAAGGAAAAATGCTTATAAGAAAGGGAGTAGGGAAGAGGGAGGAGAGGACAGTGGGCTATGGAATGGACTAGAATTTTGGGTTTTCTTTGTCTATGTGATATTTCTTAATACAATAACAGAATTGGTCTTGAATCACGTTGATTAGACCAAATTTCATAATATAACTCGTATTCCTTTTGTCTTTTGTATTGACTTCATTGTTGGTTTTGATCAACTGGCATGAGCTCTTGATCCCACGAGCTTGAATAGTTGTCACACGATCTATAATGGAGGGCAGAATGGAGAATGTAGAATAAAGCTTACAAGCTCAGCAATCAGAACTTAGTGAGATCAAGCAGATCCTGCTGCAAAGAGATAGACCTCAATTTTCTCGACGATCCTATCGACCACGTAGTCAGACTAGAATTTCGGATGAAGACGAGGAATGGAGTAATTATTCGGTGTCTAGATCACAACCACCACGAAGATATGGGAGCCCACCTCGAGTGTATGATTTTGGGGTAAGGAAGATGGAGATTCCGATGTTCAATGGAGATGACACATACGGTTGGTTTGTTCGGGTGGAGCATTACTTTAAATTGAATTCAATTTCGGAGGATGAAAAATTGGATGCGGTGATGGTAGCTTTGGAAAGTCAAGCCCTGAATTGGTACCAATGGTGGGAGGAGCAGACGACGGGTCAGAGTTGGGAGGATTTCAAGACAACGACGCTCCGATGCTTCCAACCTTGATTGGCTCAAAACCAATTTGAACCTTTGTTAAGCATTAAACAAACGGGACAATGATGGAGTATTTGTTAGCGAACAGAAATTTTTGTGATATCTCGAAGTCAAGTCTAGAGTGTTTTTAGTGTAGGAAGATCTTAATCAAGACTTGTTTTTATATTAAAGTTTTTATAATTTAGTATATTTATATATAGAATGTGGTTTATATTTGATTCTATGTATGTATTGTTTCTCTTAGGTTGAGTTAAAATTTATTTTGAATCAGAAAACTTCATTTTTATACTCAAGATAATTGATTATCAATTTATAATAATCGATAATCAGTAATTAATTATGACTTACCATAATTGATAATAATGAACAATTCTGAAGATAATTGATTATCAATTTATAATAATCGATTATCAGTAATTAATTATGACTTGCCATAATTGATTATAATGAACAATTATGAGAATTTTTATAAGCAAGTTTTTTTACCGTTGTACATTCATTAAATGCATAATTAATTACCATAATTGTATAATTGATTATCACACATTAATTAGTTAACAATAGATTTTTTGGGTATTCTTGAGTGAGATCTCTATAAATCAGATTGAGAGTTTCATTCTAAAATACGAAATACAAAATAGAAATAAGTATATTTTGAAAAATCTTATCTGCAGTGTGTAATGATAGTTCTAGGGTTTGTTGAACCCTTATGTTGTGGCTTTGAGAACTTGGCGTGTTGACATAGAGCGAGAACTTTCACAAGGAGTGTGATTGATTGTTGTTGTTGCTGAGTTAAGAGCCTATCATCCTTCGTGAAACATTCGGAGGAGGTGTTCATCCTTTGTGAAGATTCAGAGGAGGTGTTCATCCCTTGTGGGTTACAGGGGAAGTAACTTTCATCTCTTGGGGTAACAAGAAAGGTGGTTTCTAAACTTTTACAAATTGTTTCTTTGTGATTGTAATTTGTAATTGTTTTGTGAGTAGTGAACTGTTTATCTTCATTTGAGATAAGCGACTGGATGTAGGATTGGTAAGATCCGAACCAGGATAAAATCATCTGTGCAAATTTCTCTCAACCTTACTCTCTTTATTTGTTATTATTATTTGTTTGGTAAGTTTAATTGAGTAGAAATTAAAAGGCACACATTCGTATTAAAAACCCTCTTGGTTTGTTATTCCACGCTAATTATTCTGCTGCAGCCACTCTAACAATGGGCATCAGAGCTTGATTTGATAGTTATTCAAATGGCAGGATCATATCAAACTTTTGCAGAGGGTGCTTCTATCAATAGACCACCCCTATTCACAGGTGAAAATTATGCATTCTAGAAGGTTAGAATGCAAATATTTATTGAGTCTATTGATGTTGATATATGGGAAGCTATTGCATTTGGCCCTTTTGTTCCTACTAATAATATTCAGGAACGAAAGCTCCGTGTTCATTGGACTGCTGAAGATAAGAAAAGATGCCAAAATGATGTAAAAGCTCGTAATATCATTTCATCTGCTTTAACTGTTGATGAGTTTTACAAGATTTCTGTTTGTAAGACTGCACAAGAAATGTGAGAATTGCGGAGAGTAACCCATTCTTGACGTAAAGAGAGCGAGAAAGAATACCTTGATCCAGCAATACGAAATGTTCAAGATGAAGCAAGGAGAAACAATATCAGATGTTCATAAACGCTTCACGAACATCGTTAACCATTTCATTGGACTAGGTAAGTCTTTCGAAAATGATGAGCTTAACATAAAAATATTGAAATCTTTAGACAGGTTGTGGCAACCAAAAGTTACTGCAATTTCTGAGTCACAAAATCTCAACACAATGACTATGGCGGCATTATTTGGGAAATTGAGAGAGCATGAACTTGACCTTGGAAGACTAGATGAAGAAGAAGCAAAAACTAAGAAAAAAAAGGACTCTAGCCTTAAAATCTGAGGTAGAAAGGAGCAAGAACAAAATAGAAGATGAAGACTCAAAAGATGAAGAAAATTTGAGACTCATGATAAAAAGGCTCAACAGGTTCATAAAATCAAAAGACAAAGGAAGATTCAAATATGAAAAGAGAGAAAATCAAGGATCTTCCTCAAACTATAGATGTTATGGTTGCGGAGAAAGGGGGCACTTAAAAGCTGACTGCCCAAATCAAAAGAAGGGTGAAGAAATAAAAGAAAAGAATTTCTTCAAGAAAAAGAAAGCCTACATCGCATGAGACGATGACAACGAAACAATTTCTGACTTGAGCAATTCTGATGATGAAGCAAACATTTGTTTAATGGTGGACGACGACACTGCTAGAAGCCAAATAAGTACATCTAGTGATTCTGATAATTATAGTCAATATAGTGAAGATGAATTCCATGAAACTTGTGAAGAAATAAAAGAAAATAAGTTCTTCAAGAAAAAGAAAGCCTACATCGCATGGGACGATGACACTGAAACAATTTTTGACTTGAGCAATTCTGATGAAGAAGCAAACATTTGTTTAATAGCAGACGACGACATTGTTGGAAGCCAAGTAAATACATCTAGCGATTATGATAATTATAGTCAATATAGTGAAGATGAATTGCATGAAACTTGTGCTGCTTTAATAGTAGATTCTGAAAAATTAAATAAACCTCATAAGAAATTGAAAAAGGATTTCAAAGAATTAAAATTAAATTTTGAAAGTATTTTTGAAGAAAATAAAAATTTAAAATTAAATTTTGAAAATATCTGTGAAGAAAATAAAAATTTAAAATTAAATTTTGAAAATATTTTTGAAGAAAATAAAAATTTAAAATTAAACTTTGAAAATATTTTTGAAGAAAATAAAGATTTAAAAATAAAATTTCCTATTTAGAGAAAGGAAAATTTGTTAGTAATGGTGAATGTATATCTTGCATGAATATGAATAAATTACAAGAAACAACTCATGCTGAAAGTAGTAAAAATAATTCAAATGTTAAAACGGTTGATAAAAATGTTCCTAAATATAATTATAATTACTACGGTTATGATTATCGTTATAAAATTGAAAATGTTCCTAAATATAATTTTAATGATTATAATTATAAAAATAAAATCAAGTATGTTCCAAATTATGATTATAAATATAATTAATCAAAATAATTATGATTATAATTATAAAAATAGAAATTATAGGAACCCAAATTATGTTACTTATTTCTATTGCATGAAAAATGGTCATACATAAAATAAATGTAGAATAAAACATTATGGTGTTCCAAATGGAATATATGCATGAATTCCAATTAGAAAATAATCTGTCTCTAACTTTAAAGGCCCAAATAAGTATTTTTGGGTACCAAAATATTATTTTTTCTATTTTGCAGGTTATTTCAAAATTAAGGAAGAAGTTTTAAGATGTGCACCAAAACTTGGTAAAGTATGATTTGTCAAATTAAGGGGGAGTTTTTAACTTAGAAAAGAATATTTTGATAATTTTAACTACTTCTCTTTCTTCCTTAAAGAATCAAATGCAATTTAATTATGTTTAAGTTACTCAATAAAGAGGAGTATTTCTTTATCCTCTTTTTATTTATTTATTATGATTTCTAAATTTATTATATTTTCTATGTTTTGAATTATGCCTGTTTTCCTTTAATAAAAATTATGATAATTGTTATTTATTTGTTTATGACTTATATTCAAGGGGAGTTCTTATATTTATGGGGGAGAAATTTTTTTATATCATACATAGCGCCTTTTTAATAATGATAAAAAAAAGAGGGAGAAATATGTTTAAAGGCTTAATTATATTTATCTTTTGTCTACTAATCCCTCTTCTTTAAGTTATGTATGAGTTACAAATCAATATAGGTTACAAAAAGCTTTAAATTAAAATATTTTTTATGATCATAAAAATTGTTAGCATAAACCTAAAGAGTAGAAATTTTGATAATGTCTCAAAGTCAAGTCTCAAGTGTTCTTATTGTACGAAGATCTTCATGAAGACTTGTTTTTATATTAAAGCTTTTATAATTTAGTAGAGTTATGTATAGGATGTGGTTTATATTTAAAAAATGTGGGGTGATAAGTGTTATAGGGTTTGTTGAACCCTTGTGATGTGGCTTTGAGAACTTGGCGTGTTGGCATATAGCAAGAACTTTCATAGAGAGTGTGATTCAGTGTTGTTGCTGTTGTTGAGTTAAAATCTTATCATCCTTCGTGAAGCATTCGGAGGAGGTGTTCATCCTTTGTGAAGATTAAGAGGAGGTCTCAATCCTTGTGGGTTACAGGGGAAATGACTTTCATCTCTTGGGATAACAAGAGAGGCTGTTTCTAAACTTTTATAAATTGTTTCTCTGTGATTGTAATTTATAATTGTTTTGTGAGTAATAAATTATTTTTCTTGATTTGAGATAGGATTGGTAAAATCCGAAGCATGATAAAATCATCTGTGCAAATTTCTCTCAATCTTATCTTCTTTATTTGTTATTATTATTTGCTTGATAAGTTTAATTGAGTAGAAATTAAATGGAAGTATTAAAAATTCTGTTAGATATCTTATTCCACGCTGATCATATCGAGGCAATTCAAGATGGTTTCGGCACCACAGAGAGAAGGAGATCGTACCATGTTAAAGGGGATTTTCCTTAACGGGTTGAAGGAGGAGATTAGAGTTGAACTCAAACTCTATGACACCGACTCTAGATTTGAATTGATGGATCGATCCTTATTATTGGAAGAGAAAAATGCGGCGATGAGAAGAGGAGGTTTCAGATGGGAAGAGAAGAAAGGTCGGCGAGATAAGGAGGGTAACTTTGTGAAGGTTTCAGGGGATTTATATCGGGGAAAATCGATGATACCCATGGGAAAAAGGAGGAAAATATAATCCTGAACCTCTAGGGGAGAAGAAACTGCTGGAAGGGAGAAGATTGACCCAAGAGGAATTACAAGAAAGGAGTCGAAAGGAGCTTTGCTTTGAAGTGTGGAGAAAAATAGGGTGGGGAGCATATATGCAAGCTTCGCCATTACGAACTTGAATTAGTAGAGGGTCAAAAAGATGGTAAACCAAATGAAACAAAGGAAGATGGTGGTCCATATGAAACAGAGGAACCAATAGTGGAATTAGAAAACAAAAATCTATCGTTGTCTTTAAAGAGCAAAGAAGGTCTCACTTCAAGAAACTCCTTTAAAATAAAAGGAACAATAAGAGGCAAAGAGGTGTTGATTTTGATTGATTCGTGAGCCATGAGTAACTTTATTTACCAATTCGTAGTGGTTGAGTTACAATTACAGGTAACAAAAACTCAAAAGTTTACAGTGGAGATGAGTAATGGACAAAATGAAAAGAACAAAGGCATATGTAAAGCAGTACAAATAGAGATGCAGGGAGTCCGAATTGAGCAGGATTTTTTTATCCTTAATCTCGGAGGTACGAAGGTGGTGCTAGGACTAGATTGGTTGGCTAGTTTAGGAGACATTAAGGTCAACTTCAAAAATTTCACACTATAGTGGGAGGAAAGAGAATGTAAGCAGATTTTGAAAGGAGATCCCTCCTTGTGCAGAGAGCAAGCTTCTTGGAAGACAATGATAAAGACTTTACATTCTGCAGATGAAGGGTATTTTCTAGCCTACCAATGCTTGGGAAATGCCGCAACTCAACAGCAAAACCAACTTATTTTCACTCTAAAAATCGTGGGGATTACCTCCAAAAAGAGATCATGATCATGCGATTTTGTTGCAAGAAGGGGACAAATACCCAACACAAGACCATATAGGTATCCCTATTACCAAAAAATTGAAATTGAGAATATTGTGGGTGAAATGTTGTAGGCAGGGATGATAAGGCCGAGCAATAGCCAATTCAGTAGCCCTGTTATTTTGTTCAGAAAAAAAAGATGAGAGTGGAGATTTTGTGTGGATTATAGGGCACTCAATAATCTTACTATCCTAGATAAGTTTGACTTGAAGTCTGGGTATCATCAAATTAGAATGAAAGATGATGATATTTCAAAAACAACATTCAGAACCCATGAGGGTCATTATGAGTTTCTAGTTACGTCGTTTGGCCTCACCAACACACTTCAACTTTTAGCACGTATGAGTAAGGTACTCAAGCCTTACTTGAGGAAGTTTGTTCTAGTTTTCTTTATGATATTCTCATTTACAGCAAGAATGAAAAAGAAATGTAATTTTGGGCAGAGAAGCTTGGAATACCTGGGTCATATCATTTCTGAACATGGGTGGCTGCAAATCTTAGTAAAATCAAAGATATGCTCACTTGACCCGCTCCTAAGGACGTGGAAGGGTTAAGGGGCTTCCTCGGTCTCATAGGATATTACAGAAAATTTGTGAAAAATTATGGAAAAATTGCGGACCCTCTCACACAACAGCTATAGAAAGATCAGTTTCAATGGGGAAGTGATGCTCAAAAGGCTTTTGAGCAGCTTAAGGCAGCTATGTCCACATCACCTGTCCTAACTATTCCTAATTTTGAGAAGCCTTTTGTCGTGGAAAGTGATGCTTCTGGTAAGGGAATTGGTGCAGTATTGATGCAAGAGGGAAGGCCAGTGACTTACATGAGTAAGGTTCTCTCTGAAAGGGACCAAAGTAAATCAATATATGAAAAAGAACTTATGGCAGGTTTTAGCTATAAAGTGGAGGCCTTATTTGTTGGGAAGACACTTTGAAGTATACACTGATCAAAGAAGTCTTAAATACTTGGCTGAACAACGACTAATGGGAGAGGAACAACAAAAGTGGGTTTCAAAGTTGTTGGGGTTTGACTTAGAAATAAAGTATAAACCGGGAAGGGAGAATACAACAACTGATGCACTTTCCAGGCAGCAGCTATGGGCATTAACTACTATCCAATTTTATGAATGGGTTGAAGTCGATCATAAAGTTCAAGCGGATGAGAAGTTGAGAGGAATTAGACAAGAATTATTAAGAGACCCGAATGGTCATAAAGGATACAAACTCTTGCATGGTAGATTGTACTATAGAGGAAGAATAATAATACCCAAAGGGTCTTCTAAGATTACCTTGATTCTTAAGGAGTTTCATGATACAACAATAGGGGGCCTTTTGGATATTTTCGTACATATAAAAGGATTGCAGGGTTGTTGTATTGGGAGGGAATGAAGAAACAAATTCAAGAATATGTGCAGCAGTGTGTAATCTGTCAACGGAATAAATACCAGGCCTTAACTCCCTCGGGATTATTGCAGCCTCTACCTATACCGACATAGGTGTGGTCTGACGTGTCAATGGACTTTATAGGGGGACTCCCAAAAGCAAGAGGGAAAGATACCATTTTGGTCACTTTATAGCCATGTCTCATCCTTACACTGCCAAGGATATCACAGAAATATTCCTTAAAGAAGTGGTGCGATTACATGGGTTCCCTTCCTCCAGCGTGATTGATTGAGACATAGTCTTCACTAATTCCTTCTGGACTGAATTATTCAAACTTGCTGGAATCAAGCTTCAATTCAGCTCGACTTACCATCCACAAACGGATGGCCAAACTAAGGTTGTCAATAAGTGTGCTGAGACTTATCTGAGATGTTTAACTGGTACCAAACCAAGACAGTGGCCTAAGTGGCTAAGCTGGAATGAATTTTTGTACAACACTAATTATCATGAATCTATCCATACAAACCCTTTCAAAGCTCTTTATGGCAGGGACCCACCACCAATAATTAGAGGGACGTAAGATTGATAGCAATGGAAGAAGTAAGTAAGATGATAGCAGACAGAGATGCAATGTTAAAAGAGTTAAAAGGGCAATTAGCTAAGGCAAGAACCGCATGAAGCAGCAGGTTAATAAACATAGGCGAGATATAGAATATAATGTGGGTGACCGGGTATTTCTGAAGATTCAACCATATAAGTTGAGGAGTTTAGCAAGAAGAGTCAATCAGAAACTTAATCCCCGATATTATGGGCCATATGAAATTGTCCAAAAAATTAGCAAGGTCGCCTATAAATTAGCACTTCCAAAGAGTTTGATCCATCCCGTTTTTCACGTGTCCTTACTCAAGAATTTAGTAAGCAATGATGTCCAAACTCAACCTCTGCCCAAGTGTTTAATAGAGGATTTGGAGCTTAACGTGCAACCTGCAGAAGCCTTAACAATTCGTCAAAATCAACAAGGAATCAGGGAGGTTCTAATTAAATGGCACCAGTTACCAGAATGTGAAAATTCATGGGAACCTTTGGTTGAATTACAGGAGCACTTTCTAGGATTCTACCTTGAGGACAAGATGTGTCTTGATGGGGAAAGGGATGATACGAACCAACAGAAAAGGCCCACAGTCAAATACGTGTATAGAAATAGATACAAGCGTGATGCAACGAATCAAAACTCAGGAGGAGAGAAATAACAGAAACTGCACAACTAGCAGCATGGAATATGCGTCACAGGAAGTTAGTTACAAAGGAAAAATGCTTATAGTGGAGGGAGTAGGGAACAAGGAGGGGAGGACAGTGGGCTATGGAATGGACTAGAATTTTGGGTGTTCTTTGTCTCTATGATATTTGTTAATACAATAACAAAATTGGTCTTGAATAAGTTTATTAGACCAAATTTCATAATATAACTCGTATTCCTTTTGTCTTTTGTGTTGATTTCATTGCTGATTCTTATCAGTCTTCTACGAGTAAAAGTTTGCTATCTTTTCGCAATGATTCTTTAGTTCCAAATACTGAATGAAACAATCAAGACGCACAAGTAAAGAGAAAATATAGCAAGCTTGATTTAAGATACAACATTCTTATCCCTTTGAAAATCCCATCTGAATGTAAACTACCTGAAACTTAATACTTAAATATTTGTAATTAAATTATACTGTAATGAGTAACAATGATGTTGACCTCTGAATCCTCTTTATATTGTATGTAACAAATAAATAAAGCTCTCTTCTTTTAGCTCATACATATACATTGCTGATACAGTTTTGCAATTTCAAAATGTCAAAGTCCTGCTTTTGTCATCTGTCATTCCTATTCTGTCAGTAAAATATAGTAAGAAAAGGGAAAGGGAATCCTATGAACTCCCAAAAATTCTAGTATGTTGGAGATCAATTTCTCTCCAATCTGAAAAACTTCAAATTCCTGCCAATAAGTGGAAACACAGAAAACCAGTGAGTTAAGTAAACAAGTATCAATTTCTTTCATGCATGGTACAAAAAAATCTTTGATGCATGCAAGATTACCTTACCCATTCAGTAATACGTCAATCAGATTTATAAGTGTCCTTCTTTCCAGCAAGAATCATTGAAATTTGGAGCCCTCTACTAAATGCTTGATTAAATAGCAACCGGGTTTGAAACTCTGACACAAATGTGAACCATGATAAAATAGCTGTTGGCAAGAATATTATTAATCCCATTACATATTCATAAGCTCTGGATAGCTCTTTCACTGAGTCCCATACTTTAGCTCCTTTCAAGCACACCTTGCACGCTTGTGCAATCTTGAATGACAAAAGAAAAAGAAGGGAACATCAGTTTTATTTGATGAATGAAACTCTTCCTCAGAAAAATTGTCTAGGATGGAGTGCAAGTAAAATATATAGCAATATTTCATCAATCTGACTCAGACATGTTAAATAATGGTTTTATTTGGACAAATGTTTTCATAAGTACTTATGGGAAAATAAAATATGAAAGGTAAAATGAATTTAGTTTCTCACAAGCTAAAATCAACTTATGTATTTTGGAAAGTTAAACGAGAGTTTCTTTTCATGTAAATTTAATTCATTCTTTCCTTACTTTCTTCTCACGTAAGTGCTTATTGAAAACTTTATTCAAATAGGGTCAATTTGAGAAAAAAGACAAAAAGTTGTTCTTAATTAATGCTTCTCTAACGTGCAGAAGTTTTAACTTACCAGAATAATTGCCCATCCAGAGGGCATGAAGGCAATAATGGCAGCAAACAAATCTGATATGGTGAGTCCACACACCACAAATAATACAGTCATGACTGACAAAAAGCCAAGGAAGAGAAGGGCCTTCAGAATACGAAACATGAGCTGAAAGTCGGTGCCAAATCTCCGTCTTCCCATTGATACCATCTGATATATATACAGACAGCAGAAGACAAATAATTAGTACAGCAGAAATGTGAACTAATTTTAACTGCAAGTGACTAAATTGATCTAAAAGCAACCTTTATTTTATGAAAATAAATGTTTAAAGGCTAAAATTTAAAAGCGAAAATTCACTTTAGTTAATAGTATTTTGTATCAAGCAAATGAATAGGCTTAAATTGAAGTAATAATAGTCTTTTAGGAAATCACTCTTGATCCCCAGTTAGAATTTGTACATACCTTCAATACAATAAGTATTATTATTAGAACTGCCCAAGAAAGTCCAAATACCTGCAGCGAAAAACCAAAGGTTGAAGTAATATGGTGCCAATAAAACTTGCAACTGTTAATGGGATTGGAGAATGCACATAAAGAGTTACTATACCAGCAACTCCTTGTGATGATGAGTAATATCCATGTGGTAGACAATACCATAATGGTACATGAAGAAACGAAATGCAAGAATTATCTCTAGTATTTTCCCCCTGATATTTGAGTGTTTCATATGTTCATTTTCTTCATCCCACCAAGATTCCCAGCTTTTATCAGCTGAAATACCAATGCCACCACGATTTCCCATCCACCGCTTCCAATCTGTCCAATCATCCACTGTTTTTTGCCAATCAAAGCCAGAAGGATTAAACAAGAAAGGAGCAAATAACCAGGAAGTGGCCAGAAACCACATTGAGATTGTGATGAACAAATAAAGATGTGAGCTGCGATATGACTCCCCATAGACTTCGTAAACAATCAATAGTATGAGTATCTCAAGGCCCTTCACAAAATGACTTCGTGAGTACATCCTGTAGTTATCGGCAAACTTTGCATGGAAGACGACAAACCCACGACCAGTTGGTCTATATTTAGAGCCCCCATGTAAGAGTGTCCTTCCATAATAGTGAGCTTTTGTTCCAAGCTGGAAAGTAAAGAACACAGAGGCTAGCTGCAGCTGCATGATGATAAAATCACCCAAGGCAGTCCGAAATCCCTTCTCCAACCCAATTTCCATAACCATGGGCAGCACAAGCAGTAAGCCCAACTGAACAACAGACTGAGTTGCCAAAGCCTCTTCAAGGGCTTTGCTCTGATGTATGTTTGGACTTTTAAGAATTTCTCTCTCAACACCACTCAAAACCATATATAAACGTCCATATAAAAACACATACACAGTCAACACAGTAATCTGAAAAATTCACAACGTCCAAATACAGGCGTTAGCATAAGTCTATTTTAAAAATAAAAAATAGAGTCATGTGCTTCTGTATTTAGTTGTCTGGTAATATCTGTAATTGTATTGTACGTGCTAGTTTTGCAATATTTCACTACACAGTCAATAAAACATGCCAACTTAAAAATTAAGTTGATTGTTGTATATTTCTTTGATATATAGCATTTTGTGTCTTCCACTTTCAAAAAGTCAACACAATCTCAAATGAATCTGAATTAAACTAAAAAAAAAAACCTTCAGTTTTTCCTTCAAAGTTACATGCTGATATGTCCTTCAAAAGTGTTGGTTACCAAATCAATCTTTCAATGATTTAAATTGTCACCGTAGTAGTCCTCTATATATTGTGTCACCCAATTATTTCCACAAAGATCTAAAATTTTACCACATAAGTTCATGTGGAAGACTAAACATAATAAATATTTGAAAGACTAAACATTAGAGCAAGGCAACTCTAATATCTAGTCACAAATTTTTTAAGACTATATATGGCCAACATAAGGTTTCCCTAAACTAAATGAACTGTGTTGGAAGTCCCATATCGACTAAAGATAAGGCCAATTTAGAGTATATAAGTGGGTGCAAACCTTATCTTACAAGCTAGTTTTGTGAGGTTGAGTTAGGCTTAAAGTCTACCTCTTAACATGGTATTAGAGTCAGTTTTAGAGCCTAACCTAGAGATATTTGTTATTTGGTGGACACATTGTTTCATCCGCTATTGGACCACCCATTAATGTCTAGTCTCACACATGAGATGCATATACCTCGGCATGAAGGGGGTGTTGGAAGTCCCTCAGAGTATGTAAGTGGGTGCAAACCTCACCTTACAAACTGGTTTTGTGGCCTTGAGTTAGGTTTAAAGTCCAGTTCTTAACATGAACCATACATATTAAATACTTACTAAGAAATGTCTACACTTGTTTTATGTTGTACACTGTCTAGACACCGAGTGCTTTAATTAAGCCTTAAGAAATCACTCATTACACGAAAAATTGCAGATAGATTACTATCGATATATCTTAAACTATCAAGATAAGATCCCCAAAATGTGATTTGATTAGTTACCATGCTACTGAAGTAGAAACCAACTGTTGTGAAGTAGAATGACAACATTCTGTAGAAGTCAAATCGTCGTCCAAGTCTGTAAACATCCCGACTAAGTGATTGTTCTCCATTTCCATTTGCAACCTTAGCCTCAAAGAGTGATATCTGATTCATGCCCACATCACGACCCTTACCAACTTGAATGTATTCATGATGTGTGATAAATCCTTGACGTAGTGTTGAATTGAACCCTGTGAATGTCAAGCATAATTAGTCAAAAATTCTCACCCATAAAAATTACCAATATGGATTTCAATTGAAAATGCAATCAGAAGAAAATTTGATTGGTAGGATATCATTTGTTATTAATACCTGCAAATATATCTTCGCTTAAGTTTATAACTTTTGATGCTTTGCTTATGCCACCTCTTGTTATGTGGAAGATTCGGTCAAATATATCAGGATGACCATAATGAAACCGGACCCTACAAATTCAGAAATGTGGATTACTTAACTGAAGTAAAGAAAAAAGGTTAGTTCATACAAAGCAAGACTGTCCTATTCTTGCATGAAGTTCATTTGCAGCACAGAGTAGTGACCTGTCTGTGCTCAATTCATGTTTGAAGCCTAAAGGAATTTTAGGTGGGAAAGTCCATAAATAATAAAGTGAACCCTTTTCTTGTACATTAACTAAGCGGAAGAAACAAAATAGAAAATAAGGTAAAAGGTGTGAAAACAATATGAAAAACCCTGTGGATTATCATACTTGCAGTCAGTATAACAGGACAAAAAAATTGGGACTAACCTTAATGGATTTGCCAAAATTCTTTGGCCAATGGTTACAAAACTTGTCTCCTGGTTTGACATAAACCAAGCAAGTGAAGAAACACTGCAGAATAAGAAAGACATAAGCATAGATAACTTGTGCCGATTCAAGTTTGATGATATAAAAGTATAAATTTTCTTGATCATTAAAACATTAATTCAAGGCAAACCTTCCAGTAAATATATGCTCCCTTATACCCAATATGGTAGGTTTCCGTCCCCCACTACGTCTTTTTCGGAATTCTTCCAATACATTTCTCATTTTGAAAGCTTCTTCATAGTAGTTATCCTTAACAGAAGAAACAATGAATTAAGAGGAGCATTGAGTTATACAAAAAGTGAAACATAGTTTGTATTAAATTGAAGTCCAGGGAAAAGTTACCTGATTCATGTCTATGGTCTGCAACGCTTCTCCTCGAGTAAATATAATGGCATGATTTTGGTTTTCAGGTTTCCCTTCACCAATTTCTGTTGGAGGACCAGGTAGCTTGATGCGATATATTTCCTAATAATGCAATAGAGGATAATTTGAACTAAATTTAAGGCTGTTCAAATCAGAAAACCAACTTAACATGAATTGAGCAACCTGTGCACAATGTCAAACTATTTCATCATATATTTAGGCACAACAGTTACGCACAATCGAAAACCCCTTCAGGTTATCCTTTATACCATGCAAATAATAGCACATAGCATGATTCAGTTTGTCACCCTAATCGTATTTTATTCTAGAATTAGTGTAGCTGTAAGCACATATTTCCATTTGCTTCAGCTCTAAAGTATCTACTCCATATTGGTTTCTCCATTGTTAAAGAACTGGTTATTTACTGTGGATAAAAACAACATAAGGTATTCCTTTTAGTTGAATTTCTGTCTACTTTCTGTCATTCACTTCATTCTCCATATGTTTGAATTAAAACTTTTAAAATATGTGGTTTTATGTATATACAGAAGAGAAATAGAGAAGAGATCTAACTTAGACATATTACAAGAGCACTAACCTATATTTATACTAATTATGACCATAAGTTATAATTAGGAGAAAGAATAATATTAAGATAAGAAAATATAGGAAAATCTTACGATATGATAAGATATTTTTAGATATTTTCATATAATTCTAAAATCCAGATTCCAAAGCTTGGAAGAGATTAAACCAGGAGAGTTACAGCAGCTTTTCCCATGGCCAGCAATGAATAATCACATTCAACACAATTTGATTAATTTTATAGAAGCCTCCAACCAGTTCAGGATTCTCTAATCTACCAATCAAACTAAAAAAACACATCAGCATGTGGTTGGCACATGCAAAGGGCATCAATTGTCTTTCTATTGTTAGATTGAGTGCTATACACTTAGCCAAAAGTTATAGCTTATGGTCAAGTAGAAAGAATTGCACTAGACCATAAGCTATAACTTTTATAAATTAACTTTTGACTATAAATTAATTTTTGGTTTATTGTGAAATTAAGTTAGACTTAAAGTCCACTTTCTAACGTAATATCAAATCTTACCCTAAGAAGCTGTTAGGGTATAAGGTGGGAGGTAATGAGAAGGAGAAGAAAGGTAGGAGGGAAGTGAGACCGAACGGTATTGACCGCAGACCGAACGGTATTGACCGCAGACCGACCGGTGGATAAAGGGGAGCGATCGGGCCGAACGATGGACAACGGGGAGTGACCAGGCCAAACGGTGGGAGGCAGGGAGCGACTAGGCCGAACGGTGGGAAGCAGGGAAGGACCTAAGCCGAACGGTTGAAGAATCACCATCTTAACTGTGCGGTGGTTAGGGGGGGCGAGAGCTAATTACAATAAAAGGAGCCACAATAGGAGAGAATATTTAGTATAAGTTAATTAGAGTAAATAAATACATATCCTAGGGAAATATTCAATATAAGATATTTATAAGTAAGGATATATGCTAGGATAATATACGAGGGATATTTATATTAAATATAGAGATATTTATATTAAATGCAGATATATTCTAGGGAAATATTTAGTAAGAGATGGGGCGGGAAATAATTAGTATAAATAAAGTTAGAGTCTAGGGTTAAGGGTATGCTTTTGGATTTTGTGAATTTTGTAAAGGAGGTTATGCTCCAGAATAGTTGACGGAGGTTAAGCTCCCAATTATTAGAAATAATTGACAGAGGTTATGCTCCCAATTATTGTTTGTTTTCTATTTGATTCAGTTATTCTTATCAATAAAAGAGGTTTATTCATTCATCTTTTATTGTTCTTTGCCTGTGAGAGTGTGTGAGAGATTGTTCTAGTTACGCTTCCCACTCGGATACGTAACACAAGGTCTGTTGAGTAAATTGTTTCACCCCCACTAGTGATTTTGAGCCAGCATTTCAATCTAAAAAAAAACCGGGAAGGCCGCCTAAGACAAAGAAACAATGGCAGTGTTTAGTTTAGAATATTAGGAGTCTTTTAAATTAGTAAGGGGCTATTTGGGTCAGCTCATGTGAAAGCTGAACCTTGGTTGAAATTTAGGAATAGAATCCAGATATGATTTTATTTGGTATGATTGGATGCTCGATTGTATTAGGCTGTATTTTTTTATTTCACAAACCGTTTTTTTGGTCTGCCTGCTTTTACATGGGTTTGATATAATTCTTTTTCCTTTTTATCTTGGTTTTTACTGCATCCGTACTCTAGAGACACATGATGCTATCTGGAGTAAATTTTAAATAAAATAAAAAAATCTAGCGCTGACAGTGTAAGGTGTTTTTTGCAGTACAATCCAATCACAAATTGTCATGTACGGTAAATTTGTTTACTTTTACAACAATTAACTTAAAAGCCATATTAATGAGCCTCAACTCAACACAATGGGCCTCCAATATATTACAATCTAATATTCAGTGAAATATTAAAGAGAAAGAAAGATTTTATTAATTTTGAAATATTCAGCAAAGTACATAATAATAGACAATCTGAGAAGAGTTATTTGTAAGGTAGCGCTATTGTGCTGACCCAGCACCGATGTAACAGTTAACAAAACAGTTGTAACATGAGAAACTGTTGTAACTAACTGAGATATAGTTACAGAGATTAGGATCACCAACTACGGAAACTATGTGTGGACTACACTAGCTGATACACGGATACAATAACATCATTAAAGACACCTGGCAGCAGGATAGTATAGAGGATGGTACGGAAAGTTATAGTAAAGGACATATTAGGTGTGCAGAGGAGGTAGTTTTGGTAGTGGCTAGGGTCACAGGGCAGAAAAGCACAGCTTCTTTTATATTTTTCTTTTCAGTTTAGCTTATGATATTTTCCTGCAATTTTCATTGTAATCAGCTTGTTCTCTGAACATCTTTTGTATCATTTTTATCATAATTTAGCATAATTTTTTATTGGTTGAGCATAAAAAAATTACACTGCCAGACAATAGAAATTAAATTCCATTAAATTTTGAAAAAAAAAACAAAAACTCAGAAACAAAGCATAAAGCAAGGATGTTTTGTCTATACCTCATCATACTTGTCCCCTCCCTTGACAAGAACAGAGTAATAAACTTTCTGAGATTTTCCATCCTTTGTCTCTTCTGTTTCATCTATGTACGCAACCCGAAGGGCTGGATACCTGCATGGAATGTTCCATTTTTCCATTCAATCTCATTGCTGTTTTACAAATACAAGAACTAATAAAGTTCAGCGCTGGTTGTATTGACTCACATTAACATCAGATTGAGAATGTTATTATAGCAGCTTCTGTCTCTAGTATTTTTGGACTTCTTCTGAGAACCATACACTTGACAAGAAACAACATAGGTGAACTTTAAATCAGCCATAGCTTGTGCATCTTCGAAAAGCTTCTTATTTGTGTCAAAGGAATTCATTGTCCGGAAACCTTCAGAGAGAGCTGCAAGGGAAAAGACATATATTTCATTTATAAATGAAAGCCTTATGCATATCTCAAAATTTTAACTTGAATACAGTATGCAAATAGAGAAATAACCATTGTCTCCTGCAGATTCTATGAGGCACTGAAGGATCAAAGCTTGCCAATAGTACATCATTCCTCTCACTAACAAAAACAAGAAGTTGAAAAATAACATTTAAATTGGAATGAATATTCAAATATAGTATTGACAGTACTGTTCATTACAATCAAGACCTGTTCGATAGAGTGTCTGCCCTCTGTAAGATGCCCACTGGCGCATTAACTCCTCCTTGTCTTCTTCAATATCGTCACTTTTTAGTCGTTCATGGAAATTGGCCCATTCATCTACAGTACATCAGTTTCAGTCAATAAATGAGTGCATATATACAAGAGGGACAGAAATATAAGTAAGCATAAAAAGGTACTCACCAGGATATATCTTGGTTAGGTAGAACAAAATTGATATCCCATCTTCATTTTCCTTATTGAGTTCTTCATCAGAATATAGAACATCTTCTTTGAAATAGGGTGTCAGAACACTGAAGCAATATTCAGCTAAGTTATATATAACAGTAGTAATTGGGAAAATTGTTAGGATATTAACACTAATAGTAAAAGTTTAGCATCATTTGAATATGCTGTGAAGTGTATTTATGTTTTACGTTAGAATGTTCAGTTGCAGATAGTTTGGCCAGATATTAGTGAATTTGCCACCTTAGTACACTCTAATTATTGGTAAAAACCAATAACTAACAGAGCTTGTGATTAAGTTTAAGCACAAACTTCTCCCAATAATTCTCTCAGCAAAAGTAAACAATGATCCATATATCGAGTAAAGTCAACATGTAGATACATGGATGCAGCCACAAGAAATGAGGTGTCAACATATAGTGCTAACCTAATGAGGACTATAGCCTGTATAGAGATGCAATAGAATTTTTATCTTGATTTAAAAAGAAACAATAAAGTGAAAATCATGATGAAAAAGGAAATCTAATGAGTATATAAATCATTCTTCTCTTTTGAGCCAATCAAAAAATGGGTTTAGTATGCATTGTGCATAAAGGAAAACCCATCCGTCCATATCAAAATTTATTTGTTTGATATAAAATTGTTCATAAGCCTCAGCCCAACAGCTTAAGCTTTTATGCAAGTTATTGTTTGACATGGTATAAAAGTTTGCATGACCAAGTATTCAAGAGTGGGCACAAATCTCATCTTACAAGTCAGTTGGCTGGAACTAATCCTAAGCTCTAGATACCATGTTAAAAGTGGACTTTGAGCCTAACTCAACCACACAAAACCGACTTGTAGGATGAGGTTTGCACCCACTTATAAACTATGAATTGGCCTTATCTTTAGTCGATGTGGGACTTCCAACAGTATTAAAGTCATTTGAAGTTTATCCTAGCGAGATTTATTATTTGTCGGACCTATCATACCACCCAATATAGGATCATTATTGAATCACCCATTAATATCTAATCTCATGTTGAAGATATATATGCCTCGATGTGAGGGTTGTGTGTTGGAAATCTCACATTGACGACTAAAGGTAAGACAAATTTATATAAATAGGGTACAAATCTCACTTTACAAACTGATCTTGTAAAACTGAGTTAGGTTTAAAATTCACTTCTTAGAATGTTTGATCTTTGTTGCCCTCATTCATCCAATAAATTTCAACACAAAATAGAGTATATCAATGAGTAAATCCGTGCTTTAATCCCAAAGCACTCTTGTTTGAATTGGTGGGTCATGTAAAACCATTTTACGAATTTTTCCTTCAATTTAATCAATATTCATTCTATTTTTTCCCTTTCCTTTCAATGTATTAGTCTATCACAATGACTGACCTGAAGGACAACATGTCCCGAACTTTGGGAGCCTTTGGCATATTCATAAATAAGGAGTTTGCAAAGAATGTAATACGGCGGCGGGCTTCTATATTTTGGGGAACATTTATGGCTGATTCCTTGACTGTTAAAAGCAAATGAAGCCTGATAACCTACAGAGAGAAAACAGAAACTGGTAAGCAATTGTACATTAAAAAAAGAATAATGTAATGGGTTCACTATATTATAACTGTCAAGACTACCTTCTCCATCACTTCTTTATTGTGTGTAAATGATGTGTCAATGTTGACAAACCTCTGCCCTCTCTCTAAATGATATTGCTGAGGTGTTTGCAGAAGCCTGGAGAAGGCAGAACCAAACCAATATCATAAAAAAGTACTTACTATAGGGTTTAAGAAAAAAAAAACATAAACCAAAGTTCTAGTCACTGTTTCAAACATACCAATGGCCATCAACCATGACATCTTGTATGATAATTTCTACAATATCTTGCAGGACATTGACTATTTGGGATTCAAGTTTGCCATCTTCAGATCGCTGCCAATAGGTGAAAAATAATATTTTTAAGACCTGAATAAGTCTTACGAGAAGGAACTGAAATGTACTGAGAAAAAAAGGTACGATGAGTGGGAAAACCTACCAGTAGGGTTAAGAACTTCTCTAACTTCTCACTGAGTGAAGGTAAGCCACTCATAATGAATTCCTTGACAAATGTTTCGTCAAGTATACACTGTTCTACTTTACCACATATACTGGTCACAACCCTGTCTCAGATGGAAGAAACCCAATACTCATGAGGATTCCAATAAGAAAAAAATTACATGGGTGAACAGAGGATATACAAGTATTTCTCTCTTACAGCCTATCTTCTTGTTCAAGCAGAAGGTTCAATATGATGTCCTTGAGAGTCTCATAGCATTCAACAACTGCTGAATACATATACCCATCATTCTTTATCTTTCTGAACAAATCATCATCAGTCTCCTTCTTATAATCTTTTGCCATGTCAACAGCAATAGGAATCTATCAAATTGAAAATTTTTAGAAATGAAGCAAAAAGACACGTTCATTCAATCATAATAAACTTCTGGCCATAGGTAACCACTCATATGACACACCTTACTAGCAAGCAAGAATGGAGGCCACTGAATTACAGAAACATAACTTGCACTGTATGGAACAAGAAGCAAATCTCTATCCCTGGACAATGAGTTAAAAATATAATCACAAGCTTGAAATTCAGGACCAGGCATGCAATGCAAGAAGTATCAGGCCAGTAGTTTGAACCTATTACTGATGAGGTCTTCCTCTCTCATAGAATTTATAAACTTATTCCAAACCTGAGAGAAGTATGCAATATTGTTCCGTTCATAGGTCTCATCCTGGCACCGAAAATTCATTCATAAGACACCAGATATTTATTCAACTTTTATGTAGTTATATAATTTTATTGTACATAAATACTAAATTTTGAAACATGAACTGCATACCGATTCCTCCTGTTTAGTCTTTCTATCTCTTCCTGTCCAAAAGCGCTGACTAAAAGCTACTGGAACAGACTGAAATCTAGACCGTAGCATTCCAAGCGTCCTTATCTAAAGATGCAAAACATTAGGAGAAAATTACAAAAAACAATCTATGTTGCATGGTATGGGTACAAGTGCTAGCTAAAATAAGATACAATACATAAAATGACAAAATTTAAAACATAGGATACATTATATATTAAAATATAATGATTATAAATTGTGTATATGCTATTTTTCTTGATTTCTTTATTTTTCTTAAATATATAACATGATATTTATATTGGTTTTCCGTCACCATCCTATTATTGTATGTCTTTAATATGTTGAAAAATTATAAAATTTTGCAACACACTAACCTCTCCCAAATGGCTGAAAGCTCCAACAATGCCACCAAACAGAGTGGCATAAATAGCATACCATATTTGAGTATCCATAAAATAAACCTATATATTAATAAAATATTACAATGGAATGAATTAATGTACCAATGTGAAGGGAGAGTATTGGAATAAATTGAAGTTCGTTAGCCCAAAATTCCTTTCCTACTATACTTACCAGAATAATTGGAGCCCATATTGCAATGACAATACAAATATTGTGAGTCTCTGTAGCAGTTAGAGAATGTTAGTTGAAGCTAGCTATGCTCACAGAACAAGTAGCAAAGATAGCTAGATGTGAAAAGGACAAAAAATGTTTACCATTTTCTGGAAAGAACTCATGCCACTTGTAGTTATCAATGGACATCCCCATGATTAATTTTGTGGGTCCAATAAGGGGCAATATCTGCAAAAAGTTAAATTCAGTATGAAAGAGAAACAAATTTAATGAATTACAGTTTAATATATTTGATTAGTTTCGTACAATCATGACATGGATATAAAGACGAATAAAGAAAATACATGAAACATGGCAAAAATTTGATAAAGCATTTACTGGGAATTGATTTCATTATCCTTGTAAAGTTTTGTATGTTGGGTCTATAAAGGAGGAGGTTCACTGAGAAGACACAACACCAATGAGACTTAAACCCAATCATATAAGGGATTGACACCACTTTGTATCAGAAACCTTAAGACAATGAGTTAATGTATTTTACCTTTATATAATGCTCTACTTTCTCATTTTTATTCAATGTGAGACTTAAACTCACTTAGAATTCTAACAAGATGTTGACACCATGTGCTATTATCATCCATGTAATGAGAAAGTTTCCTGATTAACATAGTTACATGATTTGGTAAATGATTTAAGCCTAGCTCAATCCTAAAAGACCATCTATTAAAATAAGGATTACCTCCACTTATATACTATATTTTGCCACTATCTCTAGTTGACTTGGGTTTTTCCCAATACACCCCTCACATCTACTACTACAGGGTTAGCTACATATATAACATGGTGAGTGGCTTTTTAATGACTCTATGATAGGTTCTGAAACCATCTGGAAAGGATTGCCGGTAGGTGTGTGTTGTGTATACACAAGTCATATATTTCCCTATATAATGTAATCAAATCATATTTTTTAACATTCTCCCACAAGTTGGGACATATGAATGATATGAGTCAAATGTATGATATGACATTTTAGTCAGAGGGTATGGCAACTGCCGAAGAGCAAAAATGCTCTGGTACCATTTTAGTAGATGGTTTAGATCTTACTTAACCCTACAAAACTGTCTTATAAAGTGAGAATTGTCCCAACTTATATTTTGTGTTTTGGCATTGTTTCTAGTTAGCACATAATATTAAAGCTCAAAATTGTTAGCATTAAGCTTGTCTATTTGAAGTATATATGAGACTGTGATAGTATCTATGCAGAATTTTACAAAAATAGAACTTAAACATTGATATATAATTTTAAACAAATATTTCTTACTAACACAATATGAGTTTGCTGCACCCAATACGGTTTAAATCATATTGTTTAGGTAAGGAAGGAGAAAACGAGACAATAGAGTCCCATAACATAAATATCGTATATTTTTTACGTGATGCCAAAGACAATGCACTAACAGCCCTATTTATGGTAGGAATCAATTACCAAACTCCTAACCCTATTTATAGTAATCTATTACTCATTATACTTGTCCTCTAAAATATTATGTAGATATTCGAACAAACTCCAAAAAAAAAACATGATGGGTTAAATATGCATTTTACTTTTGAAGTATAATTGTATTCTAACTTGTTATCTATAAGACCTTTGCTTAACATCAGGTCCCTGTAACTTTTTTTATTTTTGTCCTTATTATTTTATTTTACTCCTCGTAAATATCTATTTTTATGATTTAGTTCTTGTTATATGTAGATTATTTGCTTTTGGCCCCTCAAATATTTTGAAAGAGACTAATTCAAAACGAACAAAATATTTCAGGGACCAAAATGAAAAAAATAGATATTTTATAGGGACCAAAATAAAATAACAAGTACCAAAACTTCAAAAAAATAATTTATTGGGAGTAAAAGTCATACAAGGCTTAGGAACCAAAAACTAATTATACCTTGTTTCAGTGCAATTTGAAAGGATATTTTTGACAGAGAAAGCAAGCTTGTAATTCAAGATTTTAATCACTCTTTTTGGAGTTCAAGGCATGTTTTCTATCACTTACATGTGTTTTATTGTCGTCAACAAGCCATGGAAATTAGAAGAAATTTAAATAAAAAATCAATTACATAAATAATACCTCAACATAGTAGCTGAATGCTAGCTTGCTAATCAGCAGCATGATCCAAAAGAGGGTGTACCTGCCATAATAAATTATATTTTAAAGCCAAAAAATATGAAAATATACTTAATAATAAAAGCATCAAATTTGTACCTATGATTGAATTAAATACCCAATTATTAGTCTGAACAAATTTTAAGAGAAAATAAAAAAATTGATTTGATGTCTCTATGTGGGCCAAAATAGTCTTTTAAAACATGTGATGAAAACACTAAAAGGAAGTTTACAGATATATTCATCAGTACGTCTTTAACTAGGAGAGTAAGTGCATGTTTGAATATTTTCGGGGTAAAAATTCTTTGTTCTTAGCTTCTTGAAAAAGCTTTAAGGAAAAGAAGAATATAACTTTCATTGAAAAAAGGGTTCCCTGTATAATAAGTACAAGTATCTTACAAAGCATTTAATAAATCAAATGGTGTTTAACATAACAAAATACAATTAGAATAGTACAGTCCTTTATAAATATCATATTTCAAAAGAAAAGATTTGAGGAGCACAAACGAAGCCAACTAAAAAGAAAACATTTGGTTGGAGGAAAACGAAGGTTTCAACCTTGAAATCATCCCCCTCCATCCCACAGAAAGAACTGGATTCAAAAAGGAAAATGATAATAAATTCTCACTCACTTCAGCAGTGAGAACATGTTCTCATGCATGCCTCTTCCTACGTACAACTTTGGCTGCAGCATGGTCAATGTTAGACAAAGCACACCAAAACCATATCTCAATTAGAAAATAGAAAGAAATGCAAAAATTAATACATGAAGCATCCATTAGGTATTTCCACAATAAAATAAACAAATAAATGAATGTATTGCGGACCTGAGCCCACCACATCACAAAGGTGAGGATTCGCATGTTTGAGCGCTCCAATTTTCTCCGCAGAGGAGGAAGGAAAAAGAGTATTGTAGCCACTATGTTTGGAAACATATATAATACAACAACATAGGTATAGAGGGACTGATTCCCCCAATCCCCAGCCCAACTAGTGACAAATTTTATAAGCCCTGATGGATTCAGTAGTGAACTGGAATAACAGACTGGCAAAACAACAACCCAAACAGCTGCTATCACAAATTTCAAAAAATATCGAAGCAACTGAGTAAATTTCATGTTCTTCAATGCATTCCATGTCAGAATGATATCAAGAGTTACTGCAAATAAAAGTTATGAGAAAAAAGTTAATAAATGATACCAGAAAGTGCTCCTAAAACAACATAAAGAATATAGTCATTCTACATTAATAAAGTCGTGACACAACAAAATAGTAATAGTAATAACACAGGAATCAAGTACCTTGAAGAAAATTGAGAAAAGCGTATGTAATGAATATAGTCGTAACATTTCTGAAGACATCATCATCCATAAACACCCCAACAAGTCCCAAGGAACTCCATCCTATGATAATCATTGCCTGAAACAAATACTTCCATATTTGAAACAAATTTTGCATGGTGAAGTTTACACACGTAACCATAGCTCTAGACATTTAGTTAGAGTCAACATAAAGGACATTCCACAGGTCCAAGCACTACAATTACCTGTAAAGCCAATATAAAGAATATCCACATTCGATCAAAACTCCTATACAGATGCAAAAATGTACGAACTTCGACAAAATTTGTTTTGGGCTTCCTCTTACCAACTCCAGTGTTGCTTTGGCTACGGCGCTGTCATTGAAATTTGTACATCAATTAAAGTCTCTTTCAAAAGAAATGCAAGTTCATCTAACTAGGTAGTATTTACATAAACTTGTGTATAATTAATGCAACAATTTTATTAGTGGGCAAGGAAAATACAAGTAGGCTACATTTATATATATATATATATATGTGCAAGGAGAAAAAAGTAGAATAAGTAGAATAAGTACAAAAATCAACATACAAATAAATAGCTAAACATGAAAAACCATTTCAGCCTGAGCAATATTTTACTAAGACATATCCTAGATCCAATATCAACTATAATATTATTTACACACCAAATTCAATAATGCTAAGCAAGAGAGTGATAGACTTCTTTGATCAAGAAGTATATCAACACACTCTTCTCACACGAACACACACAAAAGACAGCAAAAGAATGTATATTATTGCTGTAAGAATGAATCAACAAATCAAGAATTACACAAGGAAGCCTCTCTCCCTCCACTGGAACAATGATCCAGTCTAAACATTACAAGTCAAAAAAACTAACCTCGTATACAAACTATATCCCCTATTTATATTAACCCCTCTCCGATACAAAACTTCCCTAACAGCCAACAACCTTTCCCGCAATTTTCTCTTTTTCCTTTCGTAAACCTTTAATGCTTTATCAAAGAGGCTATGTTGGGACAAACTCAAGTCTTACATTAATTAGAGATAATGTCAAAATAATGTATATAACTAAATGAGACAACTCTCTCGTTTCACTAATTAATTTTGCAAGGTTGAGTTATGTTTAAACCCACAATTATAAGATTCCTCCACTTGGATTTTCTGCACAAAGTACTGTAGGAAATATAAAACATGAAAATGCCTCCACCTAGCAACTTAGCTTTTAGGAGAGATAGTCCTTCAAATATCTAAAACAATATAATATTTACCCAAAAAAATGTATCCTAATCTAAATTTCTGATGCAGGAATCCTTCATGCGGATTCTATGAGAATTGGCACTTCATATTTATAGTTATAGGATTATTCTTGCTACAGCCCTTTGTTTCAATATAACTTCCAAAAACATAGTGGCATCTTGTGAACTATTTAACCAACCCCAGCTTGTGGAAAAAGTCTTAGTTGTTGTGGCTCTTCTTATATCTTAGGAATGAAAATGTCTTAATAACTAAAATCATTCTTCACTAAAACCCTGTTCACTTGAATGCATTTGAGAGAGGGTGATTGAATGGATTCGAGAGGATTTGAAGGTAAATTTTTTGTTGTTTATTTGAGTGAATTTTGGAGGTAAGTGAGTGGATTTGGAAGTAAAGTTTGGGAGAATTAGTGTAGAATTTGATTGATGTGATAGATTAAAAAAATTTACTTCCAAATACACTCTCACTTACCTCCAAAATCCACTCAAATAAACCACAAAAAATTTACCTTCAAATCCATTCAATCACTCTCCTCCAAATTCATTCAAGTGAACAAGGGCTAAAGGGGCAAAATAGGATATTATTAGGCTCATTGGCATAGAATATAATAATATGACACTTAACATAAGATGATAAATTATTCAAATAAATAGAATATGAAGTAAACGATATACTCAGATAAATATTCTTTTATTCTAACTACATCCAATACATATGAGAGAATTTGACTATTGGAAAACAGCAAACATATGCAGAATGTAAAGAAGAGAGAAAGAGAAGATAGACAGACCCCATGTCTTGTGAGTGTCTCGTCTGAATGCCTAAAGAAATCTGCTTTGGGATCCCATGGCCATTTTAGATCATCGAAACATCTTCTGGACCTAGAAAAGGACAAAAATTTGAGCTTCGTGTTATCCAAATGCGTACAAAAATATCACTGTTTCAAGAGTGTTAAATAGTTGATAAGTAAAAGTCTAATGAAATGTTTACCAAAAATATTCATTAAGATCATCATAGTTTCTCCAGTTGGAGTGACTTGCCTTGCCTTTGTTGTTTCTCTTTGCTTCCTTTTTCAACAAATACAGAAACAAGTTTCAGGCAACATTTGAACACACACAGCAAAACAAGTTCCAGATATCATTTGAAAACGCACTGCACATCATACTGACCTTCATTAAAACTTGATATATAGGACTAATAACTTCCCTCAGAAAATATTCATCATCACGTCCTTCTACTAGCTCAGTGCTTCCAGTCACACGAGAGGGATTCATGTCTAATATTCTATAGACACTATGGCACATCTTTGACAGGAAAAAAGCGAGAATTATTAACATAACACCAAACCATCTAGCCCATGTTTGCTATGTTGCTCGGTTAAAACATGAAATTGAAATTAAAAATTTGTGAAACTATAGGGTCAGGATCAGTGCTATAGGGTAGTAGAGTTCCTATCCTACTACTAGAATAGATAGAAAGATGCTGGAACTAGGTCTGTCATTAGGTAAAATTTGAGGCACGCTCAGAATAGGTCTGATAGGTCTGATATTGATATGGCTTTTTCTGTGTAAGTTGTTTGAATGTTGAATATTAATAATAGATACGCTATTATTTATTTATGCTTGAATACTAGGATATAAACACTTTTCTGTTTGAAAATGTTGCTTAGCTTCCCAAATCATGTATATAGAGTTAATTCCGGGTCTTTCATCTTATAGAGTGTTTAACTTTGTCTTTTCTACCCAATGTGGAACTTTGACTCACACTTGGATTAATCCCAAGAATCTCTCCTCAAAGGTGAGTCCCATTTGATATGGTATATTTCCCCCGGGTGTATGGTGACCTACTCGTACCCTTGTGGTTATGGTGTTGTTCGAACCATCAGCTCTTATGCCATTGATGGGTTATTTCATAGAGGTGGGTATTCAATGGGAGATATTATATATATGTATATGACATGAATTTAACCCACACATATAAGAGATTGACACCACTTTTAATTCAAAACCTTAAAGCAATGGATTCATGAGTCTTTCATCTTATATAGTGTTTAACTTTGTCTTTTCTACCCAATGTGAAACTTTGACTCACACTTGGATTAATCCCAACAGAAGTTTCACATGATAGTATTTTTTTAAAATTTGTATGATCAGAGCATCATGAGAGAAGTGATAACCTGAAGAAATATTTTTTCTTTGGAAAGGCATTCAGCTAGAACATTAATTTATGGATAAGAAAGTGAATCTTGTTAGTGTACGCAATAAGGTTTTGTCTAATTAGAATGACTTTTTGCAAATAATTAGAATGATATTAATTCATTAATCTGAAAATAGAATCTACAATGTTATTTTTATTCATGAAATATCTTCTACGTAATTTCAATAAGAAGTATGGTTACAGATGGAAGCTATAACACTTGTTATGTTATTGATGGAGATGAAATGATGGTAAATGATAATTTAAAAAAGGTAACAAAAACATTTTGCTAACATAATGAAGCATAAGCTTGTTATGAGTAATTAGAGAATGAGATTAAGATGATGGACTCACAGTGCAGGCACAGCAGAAGAATGAATGCTAGGTCATAGAGAACTTACATGATGGAAAATATAGCAAATACATTCAGGCATAAAGCGGATATTGGAAGCTTCTCCCCATATTAGAAGATAAAGGGCAATATATATCAGCTCTATCTGTTGCAAGTCATAATCTTCTAGAAACCTAGTGTTAAAAAATTAACAAAAAATGAATCAATAGCACTTATTATATAAAACGGTAAAAAGCACAATTTTAGAGTATCTTTGAAAAGGTTTGGAGAGAAAGGGAAAGGAGGGCTAGTTTACGGTTTTCAATTGATAGCTATAAAACATTTACATAAAACAAATAAGAGATGATTGAAAGGTTACTTGATAATACTTCATGTTTTTTTCTTTCATTTAAAAAAACGTTCAAAAAATGTTAATTTAAATTGAAAACTTAACCTTCCTTTCCCTTTCCAACTGCTCATTCCAAACATACTGTTAGGGTACAAATCTATTGGTTTTATTATCCCAAAGTAAAACATTCAATTACCTAAGATTGGATTCACAACGCACATAATGACACCATGACTCATAATTTTTGAAAATTGTTCCCATCAACTTTTCTACAGTTTCGACATGAAGCTGCAGGAAGCTTTGTGTTAGCTTTTACAATGAGAATTGGGAATGTAGTTATAACTCTGAAATTAAGCATCACCCTGCCCATTAAATACAAAAAAGATAGGAAAACAAAAGTTTTATGTGGGAAATAATAGTTCACCTGAGAAGATGATTCAACCCTGTCCCTTATATTCAAGTTGGCAAGTAGTAATATAAGGTGCTCCCTTTGATTTGCCACATTTCCTTTCTTCACATCCCAAAAGAGAAGGAAACAATATCAGATCATGACAAATATACCTACCTGTATTTGTCATTGGCTAATTGCAATAAAAATTGAGAAGCATAACTTTCATACCAAGGATAGATTCAAAATGAAATAAGGAAGGATCGGCTAAATTGAGCTCTTCAATCTCTTTATAATTTATTAATAAAAGTTCATCAAATTGTTCATTTTCCATGTTTGTAGTGAAAAAAACTAATGTCATAAAAGGTTCAAGGAGAATATTTCCGTTAAAAAGCACTGGCATTAGCTTCAGCCACAAACAGACAAACACTCAAATGCTTAGGCTCTAAGAATTGCTCAGACATATTTTCACTACCAGCAATGAAAAATATATTTTGAGAACCCTTCTCAAATTCCAACCTAAGTTGAAACTATGGTTCATACCTATGAAACATTTCTATTTCTAGTCCTTAATATATGTTAACACAAGTTTAACTGAGGGCATATTTGGAAACACCTTTTGGGGAGAAACAGAAATCATTAGTTTTCTTAAATATGCTTAGAAGAACATAGAAAAAAACATTCAATCCTTTAATCAAATAGTAAAAAGTAAAAAGTTGATTCCAGGTCTTATACGAATACAACTTCTAGAACCCAATCATCAGTCCAATCTAGATCTCTTCATCCACCACCAACTTAAACCAAGAACCCTAATTCTATGGTAATAATAAATGTAGCTCCTTATTCTCCCACATTTGTAAGACGGACAATTTCCAATCAAAATGAAATTAGGAAATAGAAGGACGAGGGAGAGAGAGAACATCCATTACCTGAAACCCAAACACTGAGGCAATCCAATCAAGTATATCATTCACTTTTTTAAGCCTCTCGTTAGGCATTGTAGAATCATCATTAGATACATCAGGTCTTGCAGGAATTACAGGCATTGGAAGATTGTCCACTTTACCTAAAGCAGAAATTGCTGCTTTGATCTTTAATTTTCAAGAAAAAAAGAAAAGCAGATTAAAACTTTAAAATTTCAGAGAAATTATATTATTAGCAGAAGTAAAAGAAACAATGCATATATCCCAGACACACAAACCTCGGGAAGTTCCATGATTGCTGGCTTTACACCGACAGCATATAATGGAAGGATGTTATAGTGTTCATATTGTCCCCTCTTATGCTCAACATCCTCAGCATACCTTCTTGTCTGGCAATAAAACAACATCCTTAGTCCAGGTCTGACCTATTCTTACTAGAATTCTAAAATTTTAGTCATGGTAGCCAAATCAAGCAAAACAAACCTTCTCCTCAATACTTTGTGGAGCTAACATAGTCTTCAGCACTTCATACAATACAGTGGCAATCTGAACATTCTTGGCCATCTCCTCACTTCAAGAGAAACATCAGAACAAAAAAACATCACATTACAATTCACAAAACTTGAAACCACAAGATTTAGATCAAGCCTCACGGTCTTTGGCTAAATTCTCCTTCTCGGATTTTCTTCTCATAGAAATGTTGGTAGTAGTTCTGCAGCTCCCTGGAATCACTTCTTTTACTAAGTCTTTCTGTAAGCTCCCCTTCCTGCAACCAGGAATTTTAAAAAATGTCTATACATCAACTACTTGATTCTCATTTTCCAGGTATATATTAAGAAATGACTTCAGTTCTTATTTGAAAAGGATCAACCAATATAATCATTGTATAATGTTTTTCCTGATATTGAAATGAAAAAGAGAAAACCCTATCAGGCTGAGAGTAATACAGAAAATATAACTCAACAGGACACCCGTCATTACCAGCATATAGACACCAGAGGAAACAAAAGAGAACCTTCTATAACTATAAGATCTGTAAGAAAATAAAAATAGCCAGTGTACCTTTTCAAGTTTGTGCAATAGGTAAGTCTTGAACTGACGAACACCACGCCCACCTGATGTTGGATCCATTTTGTGGGCCTTCTCAAATGCATGGAAGCGACCTAATTTAACAAGCAGACATCAGTACCATATACTCTTCTCTGAATAGAAGGTAAAAATACCTTTGATATACTGAAGGAACGCTTTATTTTATTTTTCTTTTAGGTGTTAACTTTGAATTTGTGTTCACCATCAAAGTAAGAATTCAGAAAGCAGAATCAGGCTTCAATGTGACACTCTGCAGTAACTAATAAGGGATTTTTTGTATATATTTTTACTAAAATTTATTTTTTATATTCTTCCTCTTCTGAATTCTGTTTGGATTATGTTAAACAGTTCAAAAATTTAGGTTTGTCAAAATTGGCCATAGAAAAAAGGATTTCGGATCATAGCTGAAGTGAATCTCCCTCATGGAGACTAGATAGAAAGAGTTTAGTTTCTGCCCGAAGACTTTGAAATCTATCTGAGTAACCACATGTTCTTTTGAGGATGAACTAAAACAATTTCAAATAAGTGACACCGGCAGTCACCATTTTTCATAAACAAAATCTTTTATAGCATATAAAATCCAGAACATGGTTTGAAGCAAACATATATGAAATCTTTTTACAGAGTATTTATCAATTCAAGAAGCAAAAAGGAAAAGAAAGGATGTCAGTTTAGCAGAAGATCTATCTGCACATTTTTACAGGAAATATTTCTCTAAATCAATGGTATTACAAATCAGAAATGCTGATAGTAACATAAACAGTGTAAAGACAACTTTAATTTTTTTTTCTTCATTAAATACTGCATGTCATGAGATACGACAAGCAGAAGAATTACTAGACGTTGGTGTTCACAAAAATTGCTCTAGTGGCTATGCATGCTTGGTTTATTTTATTTTGAGAAAATAATCATTTATTTTTCAAGAACACTCAGAAAGCTGTAAAAACAAGAAATTTTTTCTTCAAAATAAGTTGAGCTAAACATACAATAATAAACTTTTTCTTCAAAAAATTATAAATAATATAGTGCAATTGTAAAAGGGAGAAATATTAGTATGTGTTTGGCAGGTCTTCAGTCATAAGGACAACCTCAGTGGTGAAATGCAATGCTAAAGATATAAGCATCCATTGTAAGGGTTTCAATCAATCAATTAATGAAAATGAACACTGTTTTAACTTGATAATTATTGCTTAATTGAAAATCAATATTGTTTTACGTCAATTTCATGAACATTTGAAGTGCCAACAGATTACTTTCTTTTGTTCACTAACTTATTTTCATTGAGTGATTATTTGGCCATTTTAATTGTTCATTTCCTTTTCCCTAAGAGGATTTATTTCCCAGTCTTTCATAAAATCCCATCACTAGTTACTACTACATTCTTCAGGGGTCAGTCCGGAACAATGCATTCAAGCCAAACATACTTTCATTTCAAAAACATGTGGGATCTCCACCACTTTGCATAACCTTTATGATATATAGAGTTGAGAGAAGAATAGAAAAGAAGAGGGACCGGAATGTTTTAGATTTTGGAAAACATAATTAGTGGTAACCAGTGATCCTCTTAACTCATTTTCATTTCTTTGTAATGGTCTCTTGCTTTCTTATATTCAGTGCAGTGGTAACATCTCAGTTACCAACCACTTCCATACTTGGAACGGTGGTTAGTTCCCTTATACATGATCATATTGTTTTAATCTAGGCTTGTATATCAAGATCTTCTTTTAATAGAACACTGTTTCAAAGTCCAACCGATGCTCATCCCAAAATTTGTATTTCATTTGGATAACAGTACTCAACAAGATAAGCACTAAAGCTCTGTTGGAAATCCAGTGATGTGATTTAACATGGACACAATCTGCCACTTACTTTCTTATTTATATACAATTCCTTATGCTGATAATTTAATGTGTGAGGTGAATGTTGGATGTGGCCTCTCAGAATGAACTGGTAAATTTTCTGCTCTCTTTTTTTCTCACCCCTCATAAACACACATGTAAACACTTTATTTATAATCACTCAAACTATATAGGGAAACCTAATAATGGCTAAAATGGAGAATATCCCTTATTATAAGCTGTACATATTTCCCTAATAATGATTATAATACCCCAGCCCTATTAACTTTTGCACTCTTCTCTTCCATGATAAAAATTATTCTTTCATTCTAAGAAATGAAGAAAAGAAAAGGACATATTGCCCAAACGATCCAAGGAAATCCACACAGCCTTATATACTTCTACTTTCATACACAAAACACCAACCATCCCTGGTAAACATTCCCCGTCCTTAAACACCTACTTACAACACCACACCTCACTGTTTGCACACATCAGGCAAAATTTAAAAAAGAAAATAAATCATGAAAACAACCCAATGAAGAAATACTCACAAAGATAGGCAACTCTGGGATTTTCCTCCTCAATCTCAAGGGCTGCTCTGAGAATAGGCACAAGCACAGCAAGTGAAGAAGGCACAATCTCACTGTCCACCACACCCTCCTCATTTCCCAAGTCCACATTTCTGGTAGGAGCCCTCACCATCCTCTTTGATGGCTGCCTGCCAATCTCAAAAGGACCCTTTGTGCCACTGGTGCTGGCCATGGTCCTGCCTCCAACACCACTACAGCCAATGCAACAAGGTTCAAGATTTCTTCCTCAATTTTCTTCTTCTTTCTCTCCTTCACTACCCCGAAAGCACCACAGGTATTGGGGTTTGATTGAAGAGTGAGGGAAGGTAAAGTTGCCATCTTTTGTACTGGGGTACAAGAAGGAACCAAAAAGATTGATACTTTGATTGAGAGAGAGGTTTTGGGATTGCTCTGGTAGCAAGGGAAAAGGAGGGAAACAATAAATAAATAATTATCAAAATAAAGAAAAAGGGAACAGAGGGTGATGCAGCAGCTACTCTTTTTTGCTCAGTGCTTTTTCTTTTGGTGATAAATAAACAAAGGAACAAACCAGAGAGGAAAGCTCACACTTCACACATCAGATTGCAATTTCATTGTTTTTTTTTTTTTTGTTTGGTTTGTTCTTTTGTGAGAAAAGTGAGTCTTTGAAACTGTGATTTGACGAATTGTTAATCCTTACATGCCAAGGAAACTAAGCTAAGGACCTTGGAGTTTGGAGTTGCTATCAATCATTATGTTTTTTTACGGAAAACATGTAACAAAAAGAAAAGTGGTTTGTGAGAGGAAAGTCTATAGTGTCACTGTATGTGTGCGCACTCTGTTCTTCTGCAATCCTAGAATCGTCACAGCGTCTTTGTTTGTACTAAGTTTCCCCAAGATTTATATGCTTTGATGGATTAATTTATTTTTGTACTTTTAAAATGAAAAAAATATATAGAAAAGCAATTAGTTTAAATACTTAATCTCCCAATTATTCATATAATTCGAAAAAAAATTAAAATCAAAATATATTAGCCTTTTAAATTTATTGTTTAGAGATTAAAATAATTTTGTAAATACATTTAAATTTTTCAAATTTAATGTTTAGAAACTAAAAGTATTTTTTATTTAAAATTAAATTTGTAACATTTAATTCTAATAGCATAATATTTTAAAATAAAACATCTTATTATGAATATTTAGAATACAATGTGTATGGTATATTAGTACAGTCTTACAATATAAAACTACACTAAGCGCGAGCTTCTCGTGTTCACAAGACTTAACTTAAGTAACTTTATCACTTGAAAACTTTCTCATATAATTTCTATATTCTCAAATGGCATAGATTCATTTTCACTAACAGAGAGTTTTCCTTAGGCACACAACTCTAATAATCTTATCAATCTCTATGAGGTTTAATATAGAAAATTGGGTCATCTAAGTTATACTATTTTGTCTCACTTATTTAAAACTGGTTTGTTTGCAAATTAGCTAAACATAAAATGCTTCCTTTTCCAACCAGTGCTCATTTTGCTTCGTCTTGCTTCGAAGTAATTCATAGTGATGTTTAGGTATGTATCATGTTGTTTCTCATGCTTGTTATAAATATTTTATCACATTTATTGATGATTATAATCGTTTTACTTGGATATATTTTCTTCCCTTTAAGTCTGAAGTCTTTTCCATGTTTAAGAAATTGATGGCATATGTGAAGACTCAATTCCAAACAAAATTCAAATTTTGCACTCTGATTATAGCGGTGAATACATGTCTAATGGGTTTCAAGAATACCTTCAACAAAATGGTATTGTATCTCAACATTCTTGTCCTGATACTCAACAAAATGAAATTGTTGAATGTAAAAATCGTCACTTGCTTGATGTGACCCGCACATTACTTCTTCAAGCTTCTATTCTATCCAAATTTTGGATGGAGGCTTAATCCACTATTGTGTTTTTTAATTGCCTTCATTCTATAATTATTGTTTTTTACTTTTCTTTCCTTCGTCTTTTTAAAACCCACCATAATTATAATATTTTACATACATTTAGGTGTGTATGTTTGTTCATTTACCTTTGCTTGAAAGGTATAACCTTGGGGCACAATCAATCCAATGTGCTTTTTTTTGGGTATTGTCCCTTTCATAATGGTATTTTGTGTTATGATGCTTTTAATCAACATTTTCACATTTCCAAGAATGTGACATTTTTTGATAATCAATTTATATTTCCTTGCCTTTATCCAATTCAAATGATGTAGTTATTCTTGCCATTTTTTCTACATTATTTCAATCTATAAAATGTTTCCAACCTGGCATCACATATATAGGACAACGTTGTCAACAAGTTTCTACATCCCCTTCTAACTTTGAACCACCACCTGTGTTTGTACCAATTATATCACAACGATCTGGTCGAATATCTCGAGCTCCTAATAGGTATTCGCTAGACAGGTATGCTTCTTCTCATAATTCTCTAACAATTTCGCTTTCTGGCCCATTTATTTCTACTTGTTACTCAACAATTGTTAAAGGTATATGTCGCTAGACAAGTATGCTTCTTCTCATAATTCTCTAACAATTTCTCTTTCTGGCCCATTTATTTCTACTTGTTACTCACAAACTGTTAAAGGTATATGTTGGGTAAAGGCAATGAATGATGAACTTTAGGATCTACAAGAGAACTTTACATGGGATATTGTTTCTTGTCTTCCTGATATCAAACCCATAGGTTGCAAATGAGTGTATTATGTGAAACTAAAATTTGATGGTTCTCTCAATCATTACAAGGCAAGACTAGTTGCCTTAGGAAAGAAATAAGAATATGGAATTGATTATGATGAGACATGTGCACCTATTGCCAAAATTACAACTACCAAAATTGTCCATTCTATAGCCACTATTAAGGGTTGGTTGCTTCATCAAATGGATGTGAAGAATGTGTTTCTTCATGGTGAGTTGATTAAAGATATTTACACGTTTCTTCCTTAGGGTATCTTCTCTTCATTTACAAGTGTGTTCAAGCTTAATCGTTCTTCATATGATCTAAGTCAATTCATGCACTTTCCTTGCCATCTCCACTTGGCAACAGTTCGTCGCATAATTTGTTATTGGAAAGGTACCTCCCAACGAGCCTTATTTTTTTTATTGACACACCTCCTAAATTAATTGCATATAGTGATGGCGATTGGATTGGTTGTCCTGACACTATCCGATCAGTCATTAGTTAGAGTTGTTTCGAGGTTTTTCATTAATCTTATGGAAAAGTAAGAAGCAACCAAACATATCTAAATCCTCTACTGAATCTGAGTATCGTGCCATGTCTATTGCTTGTTCTAAAATAATTTGGCTTCGTGGTCTTTTGGCTGAACTTGGGTTTCCTCAACATAGACCAACGCTTATCTATGTTGACAATACAAGTGTCATTCAAATTGTTGCAAATCCAATGTTCCATGAGTTCACCAAACATATTGAAGTATATTGTCACTCTATTCGATAAGCTTATTATGATAATGTTATTTCACTCCCTCGTGTCACTACTCAACTTCAAGTAGTAGATATATATTCTTACCAAGGTTGTTCCTCACTCGCATGATCAGTTTCTTGTTAGTAAATTGATATTGATTGACCAACCCCATTAGTTTAAGGGGAGACACCAATTAAGAATTAATTTGTCTCCTTAAATATTTTGACATGATTTCAAAAATAAGATAGAAAATTGATAAATTGATTTTTGTCAATCAAAAATTAATTTGTCTCCCTAAAATATTTTGATATGATTTCGTATGAATAAATTAAGTAATCCATAAATTGATTTGTTCTTTCTAATTTCAAATTATATAATATTTTATAATCACGTGTAATATTTATTATTAACATTATTTATAGAGAGAGTAAAAAACATCAATCCATTTTTCATATTCTTTCAAAAAAATATTTTTCATGAAAATAAATTTATGATCTCTAAATTTCATTAATTCTTAAGAATTAATCTTTAATATTCGCTAATATTATATTTAATTCTTATTAATATGAATCATTACTTTTATATTTAATTAGAAAATAAAAATTAAAAAGAAAAACTCAAAAAAAAAATCCCTTATGCTATCCGGGGGTAGTGCTCATGTAACATCTCATCGCTCTAGTGATAATCAAGATGTGTATAACAATTGTATTGACTCTTTGCCATAATTCAGACAACTCCATGGAGCGAAGGCATATTGGCTTATTTAACTTAATATGACTTTGAATTAAGACAACTGTTTTTTAATATATAACACTCAAACATTATAATAAATAGTTAAGTGTTATTATGTTCTCATTTCTCTTTCTCCCTCTCCCTTTCTCTCTTCACTCTAATTTCTTTCTTTTTTTATCATGTCTTACATTATTTTTTTTTTATGCATTACCTTTTATTTCTAGTTCTTGCAAGTACTTCATTTTTAATTTTAACAAAAATATCCCTATTTTATTACCCTGCAATGCACTTATACCTTTCTCTTTTATTAATAAAGTACTATCTTCTTACTTAAATTTTTGTTTATCTTCTGACTTCTTGTAGAATGAATCAGACTTTCTCTCTTATCTTTCCTTTTTCACTTCATTTTTCTTTTTCTTTTTATTTATAAAAAAATGTAAAGAGAAATAAAGTTCTCACCTTCCCCCGGTAAAAACAATAATATCATTTCTATAATAAAGTTATTAATTATGAACAATATAATAACAAAAATAACTCAAATAAGAAAAATGTATATATAGATATTTAAAACTTAACATATCAGAACCTAAATTTACACCTATTTGAATCCTTCTCAAACAAGTTGCATCCTTTTGGTTGATGTAACTGTTTATTCCTTACTTAAGATCAAATTAGTTACTGGGTTTCCAAGACTTTGTTTGTAGTTATTTCAGCAGTTATCATGAGAAAATATTATTCTGATTAATTTGCTTCCTCTTAAAGGTTCATATGCTTCTCTTATTCAGCGGAATTTCTTCAATTACACTAAACCCTGAAAAATTCCCATTGCTTTAATGAAAAAAAAGAGAAACAAGGTTTCATGATTACCCTGTACCCTAAAGTGAAATTTCTATACAAGTCCTCATATCAAAAGCATTGTGACAAAATAAGCCATATATAACTTTTTTCCAGATTCTATGCTTAAGAATAGCACACAGTTACATCATTTTTCAATTTGTGCACTGTAAAGGTAATCAGATTAACACTATTTGAAAAGGAAAATGGCACCTAGTAGTTTAACACTTCACATTATCCCAGATTTTGATAGTTCCTTCAGAGTATTGGCAATCTTGTCCTCAGTTGTTTCACTAATGCATGCCACAAGAGGACTTCATTTGGTACAACGTCCTCTCTTTGGTAGCTTCCTGGACCTCTAAGTATTGCTTCTGAACCATTAGACACAACACCCTTCATGATAATGGTCTTGTGAGTTCCAGAAATCAACTCCTCATAATCCGTGTCACCAGTTTCTCCAAGAAAGACAAACATGTTTGCAACATTCAGTCCCCAACGGACAAAGAGATACCTAAGAAAGTAGCATCTTTTTTTTTAGCAATTGTATAAAACATAGCTATCTGAGTAAATCATGCACACTAACACTTCAATCCAAGTTTCTCTGAAAGATGGGAAACTGTAGAAATAAGATTCAACCTTAAAAAGTACATAAATCCAGTTTATTTTGTACTGTGCCATCTTGATAAAATATTGTCTTAGAAATCAAATTAAGAAGTATGAACAGTTACATTGATTTCCAATACAAAATCTGCTTGGATGTTGTATGTAGTTTTAAGGGTTAAATAGGTTTAGTCCCTATATTTTGACATGTAATTGAAATTCGTCACTGTCTAAAACATTGATACATTCTTGGTTCCAAATTTGGTCTCCAAATTTTAAAATTGAATAGATATAATCCTTTTAATCCAATTACATTAAATTTTTTTGTTATCAAACACGTCTGAGACTACCGTTTGAGTTGTTTACACCATTCGACATGTTTTCACTTCAATGTCAAGTAGAATAAGGGTTTGACAAGTAAAAAAAAAGTAACATAATTGAGTTAAAAAGACTATATCTATTAATTTATAAAGTTTGAGGACCAAATCGTATCAAAATTTCTACCAGGGATGAATTCCAATTTTTCCTTAAAGTTCAGATATTAAAAACATATTTAACCCTAGTTTTAATGTAGGCAATTCATTTCCTATAATAGAGAAGGACAAAAATTGTTGCTTACACATAGTTTCAATGGCTTTGAGAGAACAACATACAAAATGCTGTATTAAACAAAGAATTGAATCCCCTACAGCCTTATTTTCGAAGTTTTCTAACAGTACCTCACTCCAAAGTATTAAAAATAGATTCCTACAAACTCTCTTAGCATGTATGCTAGAATGAGACTCTTCAATCTGAAAGTGTTGAGTGAAGAGTTATTACAGAATTGACTTTACTGCTTTTTATGAGATACTATTATTACCTGAGTGCCTGTGCTCTTGATGCAAGGAGTGGAATAACCTGCACACTAGATGAACCCCTGCAGTACATAGGATGACAACGTAGGCCTCGCATCCGAAGCTTTTGTCTCAAGTCATCAACTCTCTTTGCCTGACAAAGACAGTACAAGGATCACTTCAATCAATAAAACCAGTTTCCTTAACCACTGTCACTGCAAGTAAGTTTGAATGAACTTCTCTAAAGCCACTTCAAAGAGAAAGTAAATAAGACAGAAGTAAAATTAGTTTATATACAAAGTAAAATTAACTTATGCATAAATTAGCTAGTAGAAGTTATTTCCCACTGATGCTTCAAAAACTGATTCATTTTTCTTCTTTTTATTCTCTCTTGAAGTACTTATGGAAAAGTTTTCACCAAACAGGCTCAATGCAAACAAAAACAGGTGAATTTCATGTACCTTAGTGAGATCCTTTACTTTGTATGATATGCAATGAGCATTGCTAGCTTTCAAATCTTCCTCAATGGGACTTGAAGGTTTTTTTTCACCTTCAGCAGTACTCATAAGATTCCAAATGGTTTTCCTTAGACCTTCACAACCCCAACGATAGTCAATATGTGCTTCATAATCTGGATCAGGCAAAAGCTTTCCATCTTCCGTGTAAGTACCGGGATAGTAAACTTCACTACCACTACTGCAAATCAAAACATCAAAATCATTTGCTTGAATGTTGCCCGATTTGAGGAACTCTACTGTTTCTAGCATTGGCATGGCTGTTGACAGAGCAAATCCAGAAACTCTTGCATTTTGAGGGTCTAGTTGAGCAGCTTTAATGATCCTCTGCACTATCTGGATCATTGTCTGACCAGGAGCTCCTTTGTCATCATAGATATCTAGTGCTATAACGATCAACCTACGTCTTCTCCATAGAAGAGGATATTTCCCAGTTACATTTTCAGGCAACTTGTTAGTGTCATTTAAACCACCAGAATCTGGCCTTTTCATCTTGCTTAGGAGACGCTTAACTTGGTCTTGCGTGTCTGATCCGGATCCTAAACCTGCTAAGTCAGCATCAATAGAGAGTCTAAGGGACATGTCCTGCACATCCTTAAGTGAGTCATTGAAAGACTCTTCAGCATTTATATCATTCCCAGGAGTGTTAGTTTGCCATTGTGGATGCCTCATCCTGCAGGCAGCCACCCTTGTCAGATAAGTTCGGCAGTGTTCAGGCCACGAGAAAAGGTGTATGTTCTTCCAACCATTTTTCCTGCACTCATGCCACAGGTTTTTATCTGACAACAGCTTGATCAATGCATCAGCAATTGCTTGCTGATCATGAGGATCCACAAGTAAACCATTGTTCAGGGCCTAACACATCAAAATGAGACATAATAAGTGGCTGCAAGATTTGGACAAGAGATTTTTTCATTTGAATGTGAATTTTATGTTTTTCAATTCAATCTGAGATACTAGTTCACCACATTGAAACATGTAGGATGGTGGTTCTTGCATGGACCAGTTAACTAAGATAAAATTTATTTTACCCTATGAATGTCCACTGGTCCCCCGTTTTTAGTGGCCACCATTGGAAGCCCATGTGCTGCTGCCTGCATGAGTTTGATCATGTTTAGAGATAAAAAAAAAAGAAAAAAAAGGGAACATTGTACCACAAAAAGACCAAATTAGCTAATTAGTTAAACTCTACCTCAATTAAAGTAAGACCAAAAGGTTCCACTAAAGCAGGATTGATGAAAACACCCTGATAAAAAATATAAATCATTAGCTGTTCAGAATTGTTCAAATTCAAGTGAAAATCTACTGACTTCATTATACCTTTGTTTTTGCGGCAAATCGGTATATCTCCGGAACATCAGATTGCTTGTGATGTTTAGGGTATGCCACTCGCCCATATAGGTCATACTTATCAATCATTTTCAACACTGTTGTGAGCACACTGGCATTTCCAGAAGACATCTCATCTATGTCATCCCTATTTCCCATTATGAGAACCTGTTTTGTGAACACATTAGTCTTCTCCAAGTACTTAACAATAGTTACCTCTGAGAGGACAGATCGATTAAGTCAACTTACAAGGTTAGCAAGTTCTCTTAAGGGACGGCTTTCTCCATAGGCTTTTAAAAGAGTGGTTAAGTTCTTCTTTGGATCTGGCCTTGATAAGGCCAAGATCACAGGCTTGTGAGGATTCCTAAAGAAACGCATCACCTGCACTAAACTGTAAGTAGAAAGCCAGTAATATTGAAGGCAGATCCAGATTATCAGTTACTCACTTCTGACCAAATTGATGGCATTGCTTTTGGTGAAGACCCTTCAACACTTGCAGTAAGCTGAAAAATCTCTCCATCAGCTTCAGGGCCATCTTCTTGGCTCATAACATTGCTAAAGTCCATTCCAGGAGGGATAACCTGCAGAAAGTTTAAACCATTAGTAAATAGCAAGCAATTCACCATGTTATTAGAAACAGTAGTAGTGTACTTAGGTGATGCAATTAGCTTACAGAAATACAACAAAACCGACATATCCATCCAGTGAAGAGATTTCTTCAAAATTTCTGAGTGAGATTAATTAGAACAGACTTTTATCTTACTTTTGATTTTCTAAGTAATTATGAAGAAGTTTGTCCCAAACAACACCAAAGGTTATATCAGTAAGCAAATTACCGCCATCCTGGGCATGAATCGACCATGACAGTTCACACCACGCCTAGCGCGAGCTCGCAGTACTTTCTCAAGCTTGACATCAAATCCATCATAAAGTCCCCACTGCTCCTCAATTTCTTGTTTTGTACTAGTGATAACAAGTTCTGCTGCATCCAGAGAAAGTTCTTCTGCCTCAATCCTCCTCATCATCTTGTATGTTGAATTGATATCTTCTTTTGATTGGCGTCCCTGCTTAAGAAGTTGTTCAAGCTTGTTTCTTCCGAGTGAATGGCCTGTCAGCACCATTGGTACATTCAAGGCACCTGAAAGAATTGCAGCACTGTCTCCAGCATCAGCATAATGTCCATGAATTACATATGGCCACACAGGTTGTCCCCCACCAACTTGTTCACCCAACACTTTTGACATGTTGAGAATGTGAGCTAATGCTCCATCAACAAATTCTTGAATGTAAGGCCAAAGAAGTTCTTTCTGGAGGTACTTATCACGTGGACCAAAGGGTATTCGTATGATATATGCACCACTGCTCTCCCCAATGTTATCATCATCATCTCCACCCACAGTTAACATTTCTGTAGGCTCTCCATAGCTCCAGTCAATTTCAGGGGATGAGATTTGGCGTGTAAACAGATCAACTCTATATACTCCAGGCATTTTTGCAAGTGCACGAGCAAGTTCTACCACATATTTAATCTGCAAATACATTGTTTCTAGCATTAATCACTATTTAAAGGGAGTGACAAAGATATTCATAGTAGGTTTGTGATTTAGGTCTGTAAGAATGTGAAGAACCTGTCCACCAGTATCAGAATCTCGACCGAGTTCCATATTTTCTCCTCGAACCAATCCGTGCAAGCTGTGGAATAAAAGAATAAGGTTATAGCAACCATTGTATTTACACATGCTTCTAGAGTTAATTTCTTGAAACATTTCTCAACCGCAGTGTTTAGAAAAATGAGACTATCTTCAAAACAGATACTTAAACTAAATAGAAAGCATGTGGTTTCTCTCTAAATTCTTGATAGTAAATGCTTGGCAATGCCATTCCAATACACCCCCTACCCCTTTGTATTTGTCAAATGATATTGATCCTCTGATCGTCCCCAACAACATTTTCCATTATGCAGAACCAGGAAAAAAAATTAAGTGCAGGAAAAAAAGGCCATAATGATTGTTTTATGACAGCTGGTGGAACTTCAGAAATGACTCATTGGCTTAACTCTTATCATTGTTATCATCTGAATTAAGCAGCACAAAGCATCTGAAGCAAAGGTAAACTATCTTCCCGATGACTGATAATGGAAATAAATATGAATCTGTCTTCCAGTATGATCAATCAATGAGTAACTCAGATGACTGAGAAATTGTCTATTTGTTAGCACAAATGTTAATTGTTGGTATACCTTAAGAGGACAAGATAGAGCTTCTTTTCCTTCTTGTCATCGGACCATACTTCCAAGTTGGAAATCTGACGCTGAATTTTTTCCTTTGGAGTCTCACTTTGCATCATCTCTCCAATAGCATCGCCTTTTTCTCCTTCTGACAAGTCTTCAGACATGTCCTCTGTTGCTTCTCTGCGACCTTGTTCTCTCTCCCATCTTCGGTGTGCCACCCTCTGGGATTCCTCCCATTCCAACTACACAAAGCAGACTAGTGTTGCTTATTATGATCTTGCATACAGTAACTCTATTGCATACAGTAACTCTATAGTACATGATAGTTCCCTCAACTATGTTAGGTGAAGGACCAAGCATAGTGAATTGAACACTTAAAACAAACAGTTCACACAATCCTAGTTAGAAAACTCCCTTCTCTGTCTTGAACTGAAAACAAAGTAACAATCATTGCTAGTGGGGCACAGCATAGATAAATAAATTGTTTTGTATTTCCAAACAAATAGGAAATGTCACTTTAATGCAGTGTGCACAAATATCAGTCAAGAAAAACACAATTTTCATGCAAAATGGTACCGTATTTCTTAATTTGATATTCGCATTGATTGATCATGCCATCAAAATTGGAACCCAAAAAGCAAAACACATCATTGGATTCACCAATAGATTCTTCTTTCATGATACTTCTTCGAAATCACATAAACCTTACAATTCATATATCCAAATTCAAATGAATTATTTTTCATTCAAACCAAACTAACTTAGAGAAGAACCTGTTTTTTCTTGCGAGTGAGATGCCAAATGCGCCAGCACATGTTCTCCAACCTTGAACTCCTCTCCCTGGTGTTCCTGGTGGCAACCACCTTGATCCAAGTCCGATACAGATCAGATTCATCAACACTTGTCACCACCTCTTCCACAAAGTACTTTGTGGGGTTGAAATGCCCCCCATCTCTCAGAGTCACAGGTGCAGGCTTTTGCTCCTCAATGGTCGGTGCCCCAGTTGAAAGTATGGCCTCCAAGTACCCATTAATCCATTCATTCCCCGCCATCACCGCTTTCCCGCTGTTTTTCTCAAGAAAATGATGAGAAACCAAGAAAACAAAAACCGGGGTTTTTTGATATTTCTAACAACGTATAGATTGTGTCAACCGAATTATCTCCTAAAGAAGATGTGTATAGGAAGGAAAAAGAAAGTGGCTTGAAGAAAATTATCTGAGAAAGGAACTTGAAACAAGAATATATGACATATGTACAGTGCTTATAAGTCCAACATGGTTTCTTGGATATTAAGTAAGCATGAGAAGTGAAAAACATGAGAAATGTGTCGTCCGCTACGTTAAGGCCTAAAGGGGTGAGTTGGTGTTGTGTTTTTCTGTTGTTGTCATGTGAGAGTTTGTGTCATTCATTCATTTGGATGCTGAGACAGAAAAGTGTGTTTGTGTGTGTGTGTGTGTGTTGAGGTGTTGCATGAGGTAGAACGAGAAAAAGGGGTGTGTTGTTGTGATTGGTGAAGAAGGGTTCAAAGATAGAGTCTTTGGTTGTGTTGGGAGAATCACGAGAAGGGTTGGATGGGAAGAGATGGTGAGAAGTTAGGAAGGGGTGGAGGAGAAGGAGATGGCAAAGGTGAGGGAGCCACGTGGCAGGGAATGGTGGGCCAGAGACATGCACACGTGTAGAGTGAGAAGAAAAAATAGAGAGAGAAAAAGGGTCTCATGGATGAATATGATTGTTACTAATAGGAATTATTTAAACATATTATATTTTTTTGTATAACTTTTTTTAAGAATATTATACATTAGTATTTAGTCATCTATTATCTATCCATGAAGAGGTTTGTTATGCTTTCTCGTTACAGTAATTCTTTTGTGGTACAAATGAAAATTAATTATTTTATTTATAAAAACAAATAATTATGTTTAAGTATAGTAATGGATAATACTTTCGGCATGATAATTAAATATTTAAGTACAAGGTGGAAAGTAACTTATAAGAAAAATATTCCTTATCTCATGGGCAATGTGTTGTTTTAAGAATATTATATTAAAATGATTTAATATTGTGTGTTATAGCATGGAAGTCAAAGCAATAAAGGATATATTTTAAATCATAATTTTGAAGTTTGAGTAAAACAAATTGAAGCAATTTTATCAATGAAGAGGTTGTTAAAGTCTTGATAAGTGATGAAAGTATATGTAGAATTTTAGAAGCTACGAGATTGGTCCGTGCTCAAATTTATAACATGTTACTCAAATATTGATGAAATGATAAGAAAAATGATTATGAAATTTATTGGATGAAATTAACAAGTCACGCCGAAGTTTTTAGATAAGTTTCAAGTTTTCACCATTCTTGAGTGAGAGTTTAAGTGAGGAAAATGCTTAATTAATTCACTATTATTTATAGATGAATAATTAAGCTGTGAGAGGAAATAAAATAAGAAAGGATGTCACACAGATTTTTTTCCCTTTAGAATTGATATACTCAAACAATATAATATTATGCAAACGAGAAAGTTTTTCTTTATTTAAGTGGCCTAATAGGGAGATGATATTAATATTGACCATAATATTGACATATTAATGAAATTGATAACCCTATATTTATAATTATTGATAATGATCATGAAATGTATACGATATATGGGGACCTTTTTATGGGTGTATTGTCGCTTTTGAGTGTGTTATAGTCCTTTATAGGTATATAAGATGATATTGTACTTCTTCAAGTAGAAATATTAAACTAATTATGACAAAAGAGAGATTAATAATAATATGGTTCGGCATATAAGACACACTGAGTGGTGAAAAATGAAAGTAAATTATTATATAAGACTATTTTTGCGTAAAAAAGAAAGAATCACCATGACACAAGTAATTAAATTTATATATGTATTAAGAGTGTTTCTAATGAATAATATATTTATTTTTTAAACATATTTAATATAATTTTTTGAAAAACAATAAGTATAACCGTTTTAAAACCGTAACAGTTTTATTAATACAATAGTGAAAACACATGAGATAGGTGGATGTGTTTTCACATTTTTTTACGATAGTAAAACATGATAAAAATATTATTATTATTATAATCATAAAATTAAAATATTTTTGACAATTTTATTATAAATATTTTTTATTTGTAAGTATTTTTATAATTTAAAAATAATTAAGTTTAAATACCAGTATTGAAAAAGTTAAATTTAAAGAAATAATTACTTGCAAAAGTAAAATTGATAAAATAGTTATTTTAATTTAAAAAATATTTATTAAAATGGTAAAATTAAAAAAAAACGTGGACCAAAAAGAGAATCCTGGGTATTCATGTAATTAAGAATTCATGTATTATGTAGAAATAATAATAATATAATTTATTATATATGCCTTTAATACATACATACATATATATATATATATATACATACATACATATATATATATATATATATATATATATATTAAGTACATTAATTTTAATCTAATAATACGAAGAAAATTGGTCATCCTCGTACGTTTTTAAAATTTGAGATAACAATCTATGTCTTTAAAAGAACATTTATGAGTTCTATCTTTTCCTATTATATTACATAGAGAGGGAGGTCAGTAAATATTATTTTATATCGAGAAAGAAAAAACGGTGTTTATTTCTCTAAATATATCGAAATCATCTTTATTTAAGAAGCATGTTTAAGTCATCTACCCTAATATTCAGGGATCGCGGTTTGTCAATAGCAAAAAAAAAGTAAATGGAGAAAATACTAGAAAAAGAACAACATAAAATTAGTGTTTTATTTGAAAAAGAAAACGAAAATAGATAAAAAGGGTTTTTTTTTTCTCTTATTTAAATTCATGTACATGAAGAGTGAAGAAAAATGAAAAAATGGGAATGGACCATATTCTGCTGAGGAGGTTCTTTCTTGTTGCCATGTGCAAGTAGCAAAAGTACAGAATATTTGAGAAGTATCTTTGTTCCTTTCCTCATAAGAGTTTTCTAGCCGTTGGATAGAAAAAAAAAAAGAAAAAGAAAATATAATAAGACGAATTCTATGTAGAAGAACTTTTCTTATTATATTTACTTATGAATCAATATAAAAAAAAAAGTTTTCTCGAAGATATACTGTCTAACAAAATTGTTCTATGTAGAAGATGTTTATATATATAAGAAAAATTAAAAGAATTTATAGTTGGAGTGAGACTTGTGTATCTTAATGTATTAAGTTTAATTTTAACAATTTATTTTTTTATCACATGAATAATGTATCATACTTCCAATCATTACATGAGGATCTTTTGTATGAGAAATAAAGTTTTCATGTTGGACCTACGTAATCATTATCAACAACATATAAAATGTTTGACTTTGACTTGTTTAAAGGTTTAGTCACATTCATTTATTTGATTGAAAGAAAGTTCACTTTTAATAGTGTATTGGAATAAACACTTCAATTAAACGTTTCTTCAATACCAATTTTTTTGTTATATGAAAATTTATATTGTAAATTTAAGCATAAATTACTAATTTGATATGCCATTTTTTTTACTAAGTATTGACATGCCTTTTATTTAGTTTAATTTATAGTTTTGTATTAGAAATGAATGCAATTTTTTAATTTTAATTAATACAATGTTATTCTTCATTCAATTGTGTAAAATGTCAACTTTTTTTTAGTGACACAATAAGACAATAACATGTAGTTAGGTGTAGGACATTGATTCAAAATTAAGAGATTAATTCAAAATTTCAATTATTGAGAAACCAAATTGAATTATCTAAAAAACACATGCACGACATTGATAATTTAGTATAAATTTCATTGTAAGTCTTATTAGAAATAATAAAAAATAATAATATTTTGAATATATATATATATATATATATATGTTAAGAAAATTAGTAAAATAAACGAGAAAAATTATGAAAATTATGTTCTTTTTGTCATTGAAATAAGTTGGTTATAAATTTTGTAATACTTCCTAAGAATTTTATTTTAGATAGTTCCTAACAAGTAACGGATCTTATTTACTAATATTAAAGTATACAAATTGAAATTATTCCCTAAATTGGTTGGTTAAAATTATACTTAATTTCGAATTGTAAGACAATATCATAATCTATGTTAATAGTGATGATGGTTGAGTTTAATAATTAATAACATGCTATTCAATAACTATCAAATACAATCCTATGCAGCTTGATCACAATAAAGAGAATATGTATAATTAAAAAGAAGAACACATCTTATCTTGGATAAACGTTTGGGGATAAATTTTGCCGATATAAAAAACACTACAAAAAATTAGATTTTTATCGGGGGTTATTTTTTCCGTTTCCGGCGGTTTTAACCCCCGGAAAATATGTTACCCCGGTTAGGAAAACCGTTGGGAAAACCTGCGTCGCTAAGTAATTACCGGCGGTTTTTTTAAAAACCGCCGCAATTAGCGGGGGTTTTGAAAAACCGCCGGTAATAGTAGGGGTTTTACTAAAACCGCCGGAAATAACCGGGGTTTTGAAAAACCGCCGGTAGTAGTAGGGGTTTTACTAAAACCGCCGGAAATAACCGGGGTTAAGCAAAACCGCCGGTAATTTGTGAGGGTTTATGAAAACCGCCGGTACTTTTGAGGGTTTTCCAAAACCGCCGGAAATGTAAATAATTTAATTTTTTTTATTATTCAAATGACTTGATTATCATTAATAAACCAAAATTAAATAATATGAAACCAAAATTAAATGTAAACATTAAATATAAACAAAATATTATTATATAAATTGTAAATATTAGAAATACAATTAATGTTTCTTAAATATTAAAATTAACATGTTATGAATAATAATTATAGTTTTGTACTTCTTCAATTGTCTTCATCATTTGATACTTTTTCATCGTCTTCATCATTTGGTACTTCTTCATTTTTTCATCATTTGATATGCTTCCTTTTTCAAATACCTAAAATATAAAACAATAATTAGTTAATATTTTAAAACGGTTCAATTCACTAATATCTCTTCTACCCTCACAAAGTAAGCTAGTACTTGCAAATTACACAACATATCAAGTTTTTCTAATGGGTTTTACTTGCAAATTACACTGAGAAAATTTATGATTGGAACTTAATAACTTTAGTTTTAAAACCAACTGTTTCAAAACTTCTATAATTTTCAGGGGTATATATATATATATATATATATATATATCATATACTCCTTTATTTTTAATGAAATAGAAATAATTTCAAACTTAAAGAGTCCTTTTTCTATAAATATAAACTCTACAATATGCTTTATATCCTTTATTCGGTATCGTTCTCAGTCTTAAAAGAGAAAAACAAAATATATCAAGTAAAATCCCTAATTACAATAATTATCAAATATACAATATATACCTTTCCTATATTTTTTTATTGTTATTTAATATTCGTTTCTTATATATATATATATATATATATATTTGTTATTATTAATAATTTTGTCTATAGTTATTTGCGATTGCAAGCTTAAACATAATTATAAAGTTTTATTTTGTTTTTTCTTTTATGAATTATAGTAAAATTTACATTAATGTATATATACAAAACATAATTTTTTGACGTGATGATACTTGAAAATGTATCTGATAGAGTATTGCAATGAATTAAGACATTTAAGAGATGAGTAGGGCATAAGATTGAAAATATACCATCACTTTCTGTAACATGTTATTGCTCTCAGTTAAGAATTGTTCTAACTGATTCCCTTCCCTTTTCATTTCCAGAAGATCAGCCTCAACCTTTGGGATGCTTTCCACATCACTGGACAATCTGTTGATCTCATCCCTGTATTCAGAAACAGCAAATTCTTGCTTCTGCAAATCAACCTTCAACTGCTCAATCTCTGTATAAGACAACATTCTCAATAATCTCTGTTAAAACTTGAAAAAGATAAGTTGATATAAACTCATTAACTACATAAGAAACCAGATGGCCAAGAAAAAAACTATTCACTTAAGGGTTCCTAATAAAAAAGAGAAATGCTACATATTTCTATACATTCTTTGTTACTTTCTTTATCAAAAGATTGAATCTGCACTCTATCAGAGACATGCAAACAAAGACTACAGATATATATATATATATATATATATATATATATATATATATATATATATCAGCAAGAATAATTTTTGCTTAAACTACCTGCAGATTTTTGCTTAAAACTAACCTATCTGCAGATTTTTGCTTAAAACTGTTCCTTTTTATAGCTTTGGTGCTTCTTCTAGTTGCTGCTATACACACTTACAATCATTATGAACACTTGCATCTTTGGCTTAATTGAAAGTCCTTTTTTCCACAATCAGAAAGCTCATTCCACAATCAGAAAAGTAGTGAATTTTGTTCATCCTATTTATAAAGTTTAGGTTGTCATAACTATCTTTTAGTTCAACTCATAGTGCATATAGTAGGTTCTTATTCTTCGACATAGTAGCTAGATTTTCATGTTACTCAATTTTCATTCACAGAAGTTAATATTACATTTACATATGCATTATAGTTTTAGACTTTAATCTCTGATTCAGCTTTGCATCCTAGAATAGGCTATCATGCATTAATTTTCATTTGCTGCTGTACTTAGTTTCAACTACTATATTGTATTTTCAGTTCCATTTTATCATTATAGCCTTAGCTCTACAGTTCATAGCACATTCATTTTTCAAGTTACTTGTTGATGATGTGGTAGAGATTGTATCATATCCACCACCGGTGATCTGTAAGTCTTGGACAAGGCACGAGCCATATGATCAGTTCTCACCTGCAATTTATTTTGAAAACTTTAGGCCTTTAGTTAAAAAAATGAATGATCGAAGACAAAAAAAACGAAGCATTCAACAAGGCTTCCCCCAACATGAAACGATTCATGTGCGTCTGAAAACTCTGGCGGTGACATCTGAATATAAACTCTTGCATAGAAGTCAGGGGATGAAAATTGGTCAAAGTGTGTGCTTGAAATCATGAAACCATCCTTCCCCCATATATATAGTCACCTAGATAAGAGTAACAAAAGTATGAGCTTTATTAGGATCTATATTTTAGACTACAGACACAGAAAGGAACATCATTCAATTATCCTGGCAATAGAGCTTTTACTTTCAAAGTTTTCTTCACAGGCAATTGAGCTTTGATATTATTAGAATCAAAGCAATATCTACTATGTCTTTGATATATATCAAATCATATGATTCAAATTGTGAATCTTAATTGTACGAAAGGTAAAAAATAACAATTGTCCAGATTTGCATCTTTGAAACAATATTAAACAGAACATATAAACAACTATTAATATATGGACATAACTTACTAAAATTTGAACAAAATGCACAAGATATAACGTGAGAATCTACCTTCTCAAACTCTGAAAGTTTGTCCACTATTAGGTCTTGCCTTGGAGAAGACCAAAATTCCATCATTGATTTAGGAAAAAAAAAATCTCATTGTCAGCGAGGTTGCTCTTAGTTCCAACAGGGCTCTGGGATGAAATGGAAGGAAAAAAAATTCAAGGATCTAGACAGGAACCAACCTCACTACATTGCGCCAAAGTCCACTGAATCCAACAAAAATTTGGAGGGTCGAAGCAACGATAAGTGCGCCCTGCGTCCCACGCATTATCCTCTCAAATCTCTGCATATTTATCACTAATCAGATAAACAAGGATCAGTAGATCGAACAACGAACGAGAGAGCCAAAACCGAAGAGCCAAGATCGAACACAGTCTTACCTTGACCTAAGTTTGGTCAGTGCGGGAGCGCGCCAGAGCACCTCGACCTCGCTCAACCCGCAAATGTCTCGACGCCTCCACTTCGACGCTCAACCAAGCAGGAGAAGATGAACACAAAGCCAAGTAGGAGAAGACGAACACGAAACAAGCATGAGAAGATTGTGGTGCGGGGAAGGATTTGGGAGAAATTTTGACGAAGGCGCGGGGGAGGGAGTCTAGGGTTTAGACACTTTTAGATTAGATGAACGACTGAAGGAGCGGGGGAGGGGATATGAGTTGGGTGGAAAGTTTAAAAAAGTAATAAAAAAGCTACCTGCGGTTTAGTCAAAAACCGCCGGAAATTTTTTGGGGTTTTAAGAACCGCCGGAAAAAAACCTCTCCTAAAATTAATTATTTTTGTAGTGAAATGGAGATAAATTATTCCAAACTCAAAATTCTTGATATAATATAGAATAAAGCTTATTTATTTTAAATTATATTTTTATTTTATTTTATACACATATACACAAAGAAATAGTTCATCTTCAAAAAACAAGAATTATTTATGAGAAAACGGAAATTATTTAATGAGAAGATAATAAAAAGTTTATATCTAATTAAAGTGAATTATTCACTCTAAGCCTTTATTTAAAATCTAATGAGACAGAACCCACATTTCTAAAATTTTGTTCCACTTTGTAATTAAAAGATGTAGAGAAAAAAAGAAAGAAAGAAAGAAGACTCACCACCAATTATCTTTTTTCTTCTACATAATTTCTTTTATTTTTAAATATTTAAAAGAAAACTCAGAATGAAATAAATTTTGTCGTAGCTAAAAACATGTATAATTTCATCGTCCGGAATGGTGATTAAACCCTTCTAATATAATCTATAATCTATTTTATATAAATAATTATTAAACTGCGTATAGTAATTAATCAATTGTTAAAAAATTTGGAGACTTAACCAGGAGTTATTAGTCAGTGAAAATTCTACTATAGAGAGTATTACTTTATTAGACATTTATCATTATATATATTTATATTAATTACAGAACTCAGCATCAAGCATATAAAGGTGAATTGAATGATTAAATGTCCTTATGTTGATCTCTTTGTGGGGACTTGATGTCATTGTTTGTGACACATGGACCTTTCCTACAAGTTAAAGTTGTGAACACCACCATCAACCAAACATTATCTCTTGTCATATTTTCCTTAAAAGTTTTGAACCCTTTTAACTAGATTGTGTTTTTGAACCAGAAATATTCATTATATTTGCCTTAATGTTGTTAAATTAGTCATATTCATGAGATATCCACAACACACTTTTCCATCGGCTAAAGCCAAAGATGACTCATCTCTATAAGAATAGGCAGACTCATCATTCATTTGGAATTTTATTGCGCATTTTGAGGCTTATAAAATTTTGTAGGGTATGGATAAATATCAATATTCTCTTTCATTTATGTTTGGCTTTTAAGATATGAGGTTTTCTCCTTCCCTCATGTTCTTGTCCTTCTCCAAAAATGGTTCTAAAGAGATTACTTGCCAGAAAAAATTGTTTGAAGCTGAGGGTCATCTCAGATCTCTCTCTTTTCTCACACCAATTACATACACAAAGATTATTCTTAAAAAAAATCCAAAAGTTAGTGATACGGGGAACACCCACTTTTTTTTTTTTTTTTATTTATAATACATATAAATAATTTAAATTTTTATTTTTATCTTCTAAATAACTAATAATAAATTAAAAATTTAATAAACTTAAATTTTCTTTTCAATAATAAAAATATTGAAATCTTTAAAATGATAAGTTAACTTTCTTCTGTAATTTTAGTTAAGTTTTTCTAGTGGCCTAAGATTTTGAGACTTTCTCTTTAGGATCTCTTACCAAAAACAAAAAAGTTGACACTACACATATTTTTTTTATGCTAACCCTTTATTATATTATTATTATTATTATTATTATTATATTATTATTATTTTATACTATATGATATATGACCTTTTTTGTTAATTAGCTAGTTGTTCCATGATAGTTATACTGGTTTATACATTTTTTTTTCATTACAATTAAGATAAATTATTATGATTTAAGTTATTATTTAGAGATGCCAATTTGGGAAATCTATATTCTACTAAGCTACTATTTGATGTAACCACACTAATAAAGTTTTCCCCAAACCAAATTAAAAAATATATAAAATTATTAAGTGTTCAAGTGTTTGTTTAAGTTTCAACACTAAAGAAAGAAAAAGAGAAGAATAATAAAAGTAGATGAAAGAAGAGATGAACATTTGATGGCAATTAATACCCATATTTATTTTAGTACATATTAATTCTTCATTAAAAAAAGTTATAGCAATGTTTATGTTGAGTTTAAAGATTATAATTTTAAATAATATTTCTTTTTTCTTTTTATTTTTTAAATTATTTTTTCTATTTTTTTTAACTTTAGATTTTTTCAATAGTCAAAATTATGAGTTTGAAAACTTTGTAATTTTTTTAAAAAAAAAATTAATTAAGTGACACGATGATTGTTCTGAGATTTTGTGACAATATACATAAATAGAATCATAAGTATCAAGGTATTCAAGTGCGATCAAAGTAATGAAGGAAGCTCCAAAACTTGTTGAAAGAAATCTATAAAATATTATGAAAACAATTAAGGAGTAGATGGTAAAGGAGTATAACACTTGAAAAAAATCAATTAAGACATTTAAGACAAAAAATAATTTCTAGTTTTGGAAAGTGAATTTATTCAAGTGAAAAAAAGTTTATTTAAATATTGTATTTCTCTCTCTGTATATAAGAATTAGAATTGTTATAAATGAGTGAAAATTATTGATGATGTAGAGTATTAAGCATGTTAACTTATTAAGTAAAAGATATCACGATTTCGCTGATGAGTTGGTTATGTAGATTAAAATATCAAGTTGAAAGAAGTTAAAGAAAGGAAATATATGGGTACATAAATTGGTTTGGCCTAGGACATGTGTTAGTCTATGAGATATGTTTAATACTGATATGTATTTTGAAAGGTATTTTGTGACAGTTAAACTGTATATTAAGGATGAGATTGAAAATTTTCACATTTTATTGACACTATTTCAACATACACAATGGAATAATCCATGATGTGTTATATATGGTAATATATACATGTGTGTATTTGTTGTTATATATCACATACTTATATGCTTAAAATTAAATTTTGTGACAATAAAGGCTAGTACAATTTTTTTTTGACAAAAAACTTAACATTGTAAAAAATATTAGTCTTACATAAAAAACAAATATATTGATGTAAAATTTTATTTCTTAAAAGATTTTTATAATAAAAAAGTATTGAACTAGTTCATGCCAGAATGTTGATATATTAATTTTTAAAAGATAATCATTCTTAAAAGTTTAGAGAATTACTGATGTGAAACTTTAAATTGAAATAAGCATATATCAATTTAAGGAAATGATTGTTAGCATAATAATAATTCATTTAATATAATAAATTGAATCAGTTACTAGTAGTCTAATAATTAGGATGCTACTATACACAGCACAATAATGTTTTATAATGCATGTTGCATGTTATCCATATTTATTATTGAGTTTTTTTACAGTAGGTAGACTTAAACTTATTGATTTCTTGACATATTTAGGGTTTTGTAATATGTCTATTTAACAACTTATACCATTATGAATGAAATATATAAAATTTAGAATAATTTTTTTTATCAATATATATATATTATATATATATATATATTATATATATATATATGAAGAAAATAAAACTTCTTTTTCTAATATTTTTTTTTCTTTTTTCTTGAAAAATTTATAAAAATCATGTTATAAAAGTATTGGTGAGGTTTGTGTGTAAAATATTCATGGAACAAGAGCTTTTTTTTATGATGTAGTGGTAAAAGTTGGGTGGAAAATTTGAAGGGAATATATAGCCATATCCCTCCTTTTTGATTGTTTATTGAAGAAGAATGAGTGAATGAAGTCCAGCTCTTGCGCAACACTTGATGATAATGAAAAGGAAAGTGAAAAGAATCTGAAAAAGAAAACTAGCAAACACGGTTCTTTCATGTGAACTCAGACTCTAAAAAAGAAAGAACACAGATAAAGGAAAATTCATGGCATCTTCATATGTCACTTAGAAATAAAGGTACTTATAACAGCTGCATGTTCAGGAATATTTCTTACAAATACTTATACTTTTAAATTTTATTCAAAGTGAGTTTAACTCTTAACTAAATAGAGATACACGAAAGTAAAATTTAATATAAAAATAAAAACTCATTCATCCATTATATTATATTTTTTGATTTAAAATAATATCAATATATTATGTAATTAAATTTAAATTTTATTCATATTGTATCTATCTTGTAAACTTTCCTCATAAATCTAACTCATACTTCTTATAAAAACTAAATACTCATCCATTTTAAATTCTAAACATTATAAGAAACATAATTGGTTTATATGTTAATAAAATAATTATTACATTTATTATTTTTATTTTACAATAATATATATGGAATTAATTACATACTACATGAAAGATATTAAAGTAATTATTAATGTGAAAAATAAAAATTAATTCAACTTCAACTTTAACTTTGTAATCCATTTTACTTGATATCCCTAACCTATATATATTCTTTGACTTGATATCCCTAAATATCCCCAATCTTGTGTTTCATCTGAGGAATTAACTAACCATGCAGATTTATATTTGTAACCAATTTTTATTTTCCTAATTATTTAAACATGTGTTTTAGTAATTTACTTACAAAATCGTTAATTTTTATAACGTTTTCTAAAATTATAATATTAAAAATATAGAATTTATTTCCAAACACTTACGGTGTTAATAAACTATATATTTAATTGGTTTTATATATTTTTTGCCCATAATTATAAACGACACAGAAATTTAAATGGTTTTGACTTTCTTTGTACTTTAATTTTAAAGATCTTGTTGGCGTCTAGTTAACTGTTGGTGTAAGTAAAGTAGTGATTGAAGAATCAATAATCCATTAGAAATCATGAGTGGCGTCTTAATAACAGTTTTAATAAAAATATATTAATTTTACACAGTATTTATTTGTTATACTGTTTTTTAATTAAAATTTGTTATAAACAACTTCTCAATTAATCCCATTTAAAACACATTAAAGTTTAATCTTATATAAAAATTCAAATTAACTAATGGTTTTGGTTTTCGATGAACGTAATTTTTCCCCTTAATTATTTGTCTTAAATAAATTATATAAATATTTTTATTTATAATATATGAAAACAACATATTTATTAAAACATTAAAATTGTTTTACTAATTAAGACGAAAAAACTTTAAATTGGACTCAGTTTAACTATTTATAGTAACACAGTTAAAATATTAACTAAAAAATTGATGATAAGAATATATATATATATATATATATATATATTATATATATATATTATATTATATATATATATTATAAATGATGTTATAGAAATGCATTAACATAATAGCTAACATACATTAATAAATTTTTCAGTTAAAAATCAATCAATTTTCTTAACCATTATCCTTATTAAAACTATTCAACATATTTTAACATATACAATAAAACAACAAGTAGTCAAAAACCACTTCTAGATTTACTAACAAGTCGTTCATTTAGTTAATATTGAATTAAAAAATAAAGCTTCCAAAGCAAAAATCTAGAAAGAGAGATTTCAACAAAAAAATAGTTACTTAGATACCTAACAGAAATTAATTAATTTATATATATATATATATATATATATATATATATATATATATATATATATACTATGTATCAATAGCATGATACAAAAAATGTTTCGTCAGGACCAACCTTGTGAGTTTATTATTAGTAAAATTTAATAAAAAATTGAAGTTATTAAATAATTAACATACAAACAAACCAATTTTTCTTATTTGTGTCAAAATTTTAAGTCACACAATTGCAAGCAACAACATCAATAACATATATAATAGTATGATTGAAGAATCTGAAAGAGGACCAGTCCAGAAGGAAAGTGCAATTTTACGTGTAATCTTTGGCCAGCAAAATATGGGCAGTGCCAGCCAAAACCCTTGTCGTTGAAGCATCGTCCAAGACACTAACATCATATTTTTTTGTTTCTACGCATATAAAAGGCACTTCACCCACCCTCTCTCCACATACACACACTAAACAAAAACGACCAAACCAAAGAAAATTTCAGACACTTTTGGTTGATACTTACAATCATTTGATGGAGAAGAAGGGTACAAGCTGGTCGTTTAAGAAGCTGAGCAAGGAGTTGTGCCCACGAAGGTTGTCGTCGTCGTTTCGAGGAAAACGACTCCACATACACACCACCATCATCGACAACATCGTTTACAAGATTGTCTCTGTCGTGGAAGGGGTTGTGATTGTTTCCACGCTTTGTGTTTTCTACCTTTGCTGTGGTTGCCACCTTTGAGTTCCTACCATGTTCATTAGATCATATTCAAAATTCGTTTGTTCCTTCATTTTTTTCAAGGCTAGTTTAGTTCATTGGCATGAGTTTATGTGTTGTTAATTTGATCGATACATAGAATAAATTAGTCACGTATTCCGATCAGATAAAATAATATACTGTAATGTTAATTATTACACTCGTCGTATTGTTCAATTCAAAATTTCATTTCGATTTTATCATTAAAACACGTCTCAGAAAGTTATAAAAAAAAATAGAAGTCCCATCAAGATTTAAGAAGGACGGGATTTGTTTTTAAAACTCTGTTTTGTTATTCTTAAGTCTCGTGTTTAATTTGCTTTTGAAGTTCGAACTTTCATTAGAATTTATCGTGATTTAAATAAGAAAAGTTATATTTAAATTGTTTTATTATGTTATAGATTATTGAATAAAGGAATACGATGCGATAAATAAAATGCTTAATTTATTGTTTAGATCTACAGCTTTAGAGGTATACAATAGTTCGTTGGTTAGAGTTGTTTTATGTTCATCTTATCATTTGAAGGTTTTATGATTAATAAACAACTAATATTAATAACTTTTGGGAATGTATAAATAGATGATAATCTGGTTATTAAAACACCATAAATATATTCATAGTTTATAGTTTAAGAAATGTAGTAAATAATTACATCTATTGTAAAACCTAAAATAAAGTAATAGTGTAGGACAAATTTCTCTAACTACATATTTTTAATTGATAATTTCAAGAGTCAAAATAAAGAATCAAATATGCCATAAATTTGCTCTCAAAATTTTAATATATGATCAAATGGTGAATGAAAAGATAATCCCAATTTAATTGAGACGACTTGATAAATATGTCAAAAAAAATTCTCTCATCTCTTTCTTTTTTATAAACTCAAATTAACCGCATTATGTTCATTCAAAATGAAAATTTTCCTTCAAATATAGTATAAACCTTTGGTATCAATCCTGGGAAAAGATAATATGAAGATGCAAACTCGTAAACCACTTGGACTGCTTTATAAAATTAAAATCTTAAAACTACTATATATGCCATGCATATCTAAAACTAGAAACTACACCTAAAAATCTATAAATGCTACAAATGAATAGAACATGAACTAAACATCTAGTATAACTAGAATATTAATATAAAGTGAATGGAAACTGTAAAAATCGAAATTCAAACAAAAACAAAATCAATAAATTATGTAGAAATAGTGAAAATGCATGTGAGAAGTGTAAGACGTGGTTAGATTTTTTTTTTCTAGTGTTGATGTAATGGATGGATCGGAGATGTTAAATATTTTGTCTTAACCTCAATTAAACATAGGAACTGGAACGAGGTGAAATGATTGAGTGTACACGAAAATCACAATTTGAAAACCTAGATTACGTACATGAAGAACGATAACTAACAATTTTACCTACCATTTCATGATTTTGTGTTTTTTTTAATTGATGATACAAAATTCTTTGAAATTAATTAACTACCTATGTTGTTGTTTTTCAGATTTTTCAGTAAAACACAAAAATCAAAGAACAAAACATGTTTAAACACATTCATCTAATCATACTAAATCATTTACAACTCATAGAAAATGAAATTCACTCATAAATTGGAAAATCACAAGTGAAAAAAGTTCAACAACAATTAATTATTTTGTTCATACTTAGTTTTGATTCCAATAGCTCTAACATCCCATAATCTCACACTTGATAATTCATAATTGATATATTGTAGTATTATATTTAATGTAACATCTCATAATCTCATACTTGATAATTCATAGTTAATATATTGTAACATTACACCACCATTCACAATGAATATAAAGGATTTCATACATGATATATATATATATATATATATATATATATATATATATATATATATATTTAAACTCAAATTTCAACTACAAACTCATAAATATAACTCAAACTCTTCTAATTTATTCTTCTATCTCTTTCTTCATTGACACTGAATCGGACAACATTCCTTCATCTGCTCCCGTATAACGAATTATACAATCATCGCACAAACACAAACACAAACAAGTAGGGTGAACTAACATGCAACAAATCATTTATAAAACATGCATAATAACTTTGATACTCTCAACAAACATCATATAATAATTATGTCAGACACCCTCATACCATCATACAACAATCGCACCATAAATGCTCATCCCATCATACCACAATCCCTAATAGACACTCATCTTATCATACCACAGACACTCATCCCCTCGTACCACAATCCCCAATAGACACTCATCCTATCATACCACATACACTCATCCCCTCGTACCACAATCCCCAATAGACACTCATCCGGATGATACGTTGATGAGTGGTCACGGGAGGTTATGCACTTGTGTTGACCTCTACTCCTCCTTACAAATACACTTCCAAAATACTCCATACCATCCACAAGGTTAGTCCTCAACACTATGTCCAAAACCGGCACATAGACCACGACCTCCTACTCCTCTCACCACATAATTCATCCTTCTCTACTTGAGACTGGATGATTATTAGAGTATCAGGATAACCTCCAACAATAGGACCCTCAACATCAACATATACACTAATACCATGTCATTACAGAATCTCTCCACGAGACTCATATCATGCTCATATTCCTCAACTCATACTATACCATTACAAAATCTCCCCATAATACTCATATCATGTTCAGATGCATAATTTCAATCCAATATAATAAAATACAATCATCACAGAAATCATACCAAATAAATATATCACAAAATAAATTAACAATAATAAAATATCACTATAAATGGTCACCGAAAAAGAATCAAATGTTTGACGAATCAAACTCACCATAAATGCCAGTACATATGACTAGTCACAACTTACTTTATTTGACCAGGGCTGCTCTATGATCAGGGATGTACCAACTCTGGTTTTTTAAGATTCCTCTATCCTACCATCACAAATATAACCTTAATATAAACATTCTTGGGAACTAAGAAGTAGAATCTGGCATAGCCGGTTAGACATCTTCTTATCCTTCTAAAAAGATGAATCCATCACATGTTTTATATCAATTGAGTATATTGCATAATAGTTTAACAGTACTTAATCTGTTCAATAAGATTTAAGTTAAAAACCTATCGAGTAGACTTCCAGGAAAGAGAGATGTGTCAAAATGGACAACTTAAGTACCAAGTTGTTCCTTAATTAGTTTTTAACAAATTTCTTATTTATAGATTCAAAACAACATTTATTTATTTATTATTTTATTTTATTAATTTTTTAATTAATTTATTTATTTTATAAAAATGTATTTTTGGATAAATGTATTTTACTAGATTTGAACCCATGTCTCAAGTGTTACAAGGTGTTTACCATCTGAGCTACTGTAAACTTTTGTTTAAATTATCACGTTTTGTTTATATAAGCTTATTAATTATATTTTCCATTCACAAAGAAATTTATTACTACTAGTAATAAAATTGTTACTATTAAGGTAAATATTTTTCATAGGTCTTACATTCTCCCCAACAACAAAAATTTTCGAGCTCGAAAATTCTACACTTCAAGAAAATAGTTGAGGGTATAATTGTTTTATTTCTTCTTCTAGTTCCCATGTAGAGTCACCTGTTCTCTTATCCCAAACCACCATGACTAAATTGATAATCTTTCCTCTAAGTTCCTTTGTTTTAGTGTCTCTTATACAAACAGGTTGTACTTCCATTGAGAGATCCTCTCGAATTTGAATCTCCTCTATTTCTAAAATGTGAGAAGGATCAGGTACATACTTTCTTAGTTGGGAAACATGAAAAACTGAATGGAGATTGGCCAACTGAGGGTGTAACGCAATCTCGTAAGCGATTGGCCCAATTCGTCTAAAAATTTGGTATGGACTAATGAACTTAGGAGAAAGTTTCCTCGAGCAAAGGGCTCTTCCCACACCCGTGGTTGAAGTAACTCGTAGGAAGACATGATTCCCAACCGCAAACTCTAACGGCCTCCTCCTTTGATCTGCATATGACTTTTGTCTACTCTGAGAAGCCTTCATTCTTTCCTGTATCAATTTTACTTTGTTAGTGGTTTGTTGTATTAGCTCAGGTCCTATTAAAATGGATTCACCATCCTGATACCAGCACAACGGAGTTCGACATCGTCTGCCATACAGAGCCTCGTAAGGTGCCATATGTATGCTTGCTTGGAAACTGTTGTTATAGGTAAATTTCACAAGAGGAAGTATTTCATCCCAACTACCCAGATGATCTAATACACAGGTTCTCAATAGGTCTTCTAATGACTGGATAGTTCTTTCAGATTGTCCATCAGTTTGAGGATGATACGCATAACTCATTCGTAATTTGCTGCCCAAAGCTTCCTGTAGGGTTTGCTAGAATCTAGAAGTAAATCTTGGGTCTCTATCTGACACAATGCTAGAAGGTACACTGTGCAATCTCACTATTTCTTTTATGTACAATTGTGTCAGCTTAGTCATTGACATTCTCAGATTCATTGCTAAGAAGTAAGCACTTTTTGTCAATTGATCAATGATGACCTAGATGACATCATTATCTCTCATTGTTTGTGGTAAATAGGTAACAAAATCCATAGCAATGCTATCCCATTTCCACTTTGGTATGTCTAATTGTTGTAGCATTCCTCCAGGTCTCTGGTGTTCCACTTTTTCCTTCTGACAAGTTAAACAAGCCGCTACAAACTACGCTACTTCCTTCTTCATTCCAGGCCACCAAAAGGACTCCTTAAGATCTTGATACATTTTAGTCATGCCGGGATGCATGCTAAAACGACTCTTGTGTCCTTCTTCAAGGATTAATCTTTTTATCTCTACATTGTCTGATACACACACTCTACTTCTAAACTTTAAGACACCATCAGATCCTAACCTAAATTCTTTAGTCTGTTCTGTTTCGATTAATTCTGTTATCTTTTTTAGGCTAGGGTCCAACAACTGTTTCTCCTTGATTAAACTCAGAAAGTCACTAGATATAGTCAGACTACTACATCTAATGAAATCTACTTCATACTCCATATGTAGCTTCAGATCTCTGAATTTCTCCACCAACTCTAATTCTTTGATCATCATATGGGAAACATGTACTGCCTTCCTACTCAAAGCATCAGTTACTACATTTGCCTTTCCCGGATGATACAAAAGTTCAAAGTCATAATCCTTTAAAAATTCCATCCACCGCCTTTGCCTCATATTCAGCTCTTTCTGGTCAAATAAGTACTTCAAACTTTTGTGATCACTGAATACTTGAAATTGGACACCATAAAGATAGTGTCGCCAAATCTTCAGAGAAAACACCACTACTGCCAATTCTAGATCATGAGTAGGATAATTCTTCTCATGAACCTTTAATTGTCTTGAAGCATAAGCCACTACCTTCTTTTCTTTCATGAGCACACAACCTAACCCCTGGTGTGAAGCATCACAATAAACCTCAAAAGACTTACTTGGATTTGGGATAATCAATATTGGTGCACTTGTCAACCTTTGCTTCAATTCCAGGAAGCTTTTCTCACACTTATTCGTCTAAACAAACGGTTGATCTTTGCGAGTTAGCTATGTTAAAGGCGCTACTATTTTAGAAAAACCTTCTATAAATCTTCTATAGTATCCAGCTAAACCAACAAAGCTCCGTATTTTCGTTATAGTCTTTGGTCTCTCCCACCGTAGCACTGCTTCAACTTTGGTTGGATCCACCACTATGCCTTGAGCTGATATAACATGTCCCAAGAATTGCACCTTATGTATCCAAAACTCACACTTTGACAACTTTGCATATAGTTTCTTTTCTCTCAAGATCCCAAGCACAGTTCTTAATCATTATGTTCTTCTCGACTTTTGGAATAAATGAGTATGTCATCTATAAAGACTACGACAAACTTATCTAAGAAAGGTCGAAAGATTCTGTTCATGTAATCCATGAACAAAGCTGGAGCATTAGTTACCCCGAATGGCATAACTACATACTCATAATGCCTGTATCTCGATCTAAAAGTAGTCTTCTGTACATCTTCAGCTTTAACTAAAATTTGATGATATCCAGACCTTAGATATATCTTTGAAAATACTTAAGCTCCATGCAAATGATCCATCAAATCGTCAATCCTAGTCAGAGGGTACTTGTTCTTGACGGTTAGCTTGTTCAACTGCCTGTAGTCGACACACAATCTAGAGCTACCATCTTTCTTCTTCACCAGCAGTACTGGGGCCCCTCATGGTGATATGCTTGGTCGGATGAATTGTTTTTCTACCAGCTCTTCAATTTGCTTCTTTAGCTTTGCCAACTCTGCCGGGGCCATTCGATATGGAGTTATCGATACTGGTCCAGCTCTAGGTATTAAATCGATGGAGAATTCTACTTCTCGTTGAGGTGGCCATCCTGGTACTTCTTCTGGGAACACATCTCTAAACTCATTAACTATGGGAATATCAAGATTTTGTTCATTTTTCTCAACTTCCACATGAGTCAAGATAATGAAACACGAAGACCCTTCTTTTACTTCCTTTAACACTTGTTGTAATGACAACAACTCCACTTCTTGAGGATCAGGGAAAATCCACTCCTTCTTACTACAATCTATAAGGATATGATTGACAGATAACCAATCCATTCCTAAGATTACATCTAAACCTTGTAGAGGTAAAGATATAAGATGTACCTTGAACCTACGTCCTTCTACAACTATTGGACATTGAGGACACATCCTCGATGTTTTTATCAATTTAGAGACCGGTGTAGATACTATAAGATCATACTACAACTCTTTCATGGGTAGGTTCAACTCTTGAATAAGAGTTTCAGACAAAAATGAGTGTGTTGCTCCAGAATCAAACAACACATTCAAGTCTCTACCAGCTATAATACAACATCCAATGATGAGATTACCTGATTTGGCAACTTCTGCTCCCGTCAAAGTATAGCTCTTTCAGTCGCTTGTGGCCTAATGTCAGTCCTTCTCTATTGAGGTGGTTATTGAGGTTGAGTTGTTTCTCCCCTACTAGAGGGACAATCTCTAGCAAAATGTCCTTCTGCTCCGCAAAAAAAACATTTGTTGCGCACAGTAACTTGTGGACAAACGCTCTTCAGATGAGGTCCTCCGCAGACGTAACATCGAATTATTTTCTGTTAGGGTTGTTGTTGGTGAGAATTCCTCTGAGGCTGCGGTCTTTCATAAGGTCGGATCCTTACATTCTGTCAAACTCGTGACTCAAATGGTCCTCCCACCCTTTGACTTCTGCTGAACTTCAATCTCACTTGTTAACCTTTCCGCAACTTTGGCATGTTCCACTAAAGCAGAAAACTCCTTAATATCTAAAGGGTTCACGGCTAATTGTATGTCTGCTCTCAATCCATTTTTAAATTTCCTACACCTCCATTCTTCATTTGCTGGTTGGGTGTAGAAACGTCCCAAATGTTTGAACTTGTCTGCATACTCAGCTACCGACTTGTTACCTTGCACGAGCTACAAGAACTTCACCTCTTTTGAATATCTTACGCCGTCTGGAAATTACTCCGCATAAAACTTATTCTTAAAATTTTCCCAGGAAATAATCTCACCACTTTTCTTTAATACAACTTCATGTTGTCACACCATTGTACTGCTTCTCCAAACAGTTGATACTTAGAGTATGCCAACCTAGTTTCTGATGAACAATTTTTTACATCAAAAATCTTTTGCATATTTCTTATCCATAGATCAGCCTCGTCCGGACTTGTCCTCCCATTAAAAGTAGCTGGACGGTGTTGTAGAAAGTTTTCTAAGGTCCATTCCTGAACCCTATGAGGTTAAGCTTCCACAGACGTGCCATTCTCAGATAGTTGTCTTAAGGCTTCCACATGTTGTCTTTGGCTGGCTTTAGAATTCAGCCTGGCCGCTTCTAATTGTTGCAGAGCCGTTTCGTGCTGTTGCACTAAAGCAGCGCCTTGTTGTTGAAGAACATATGCGATAGCCTCCAAAGCCCTTGCCAAGCTAGGCATATTAGAGGTTTCACAGTTGGGTTGTGTGCGTGTTATTTCTCTGTTCACACAGAGAATTATTGTCATTATGATTCATAATATGAGTTCGTATGATAAATCCACAACTCTTAGGTTGTCTTAAGGATGAACCGCTCTGATACCATTAATGTAACATCCCATAATCTCACACTTGATAATTCATAGTTGATATATTGTAGCATTACATTTAATGTAACATCCCATAATCTCATACTTGATAATTCATAGTTGATATATTGTAGCATTACACCACCATTCACAATGAATATAAAGGATTTCATACATGATATATATATATATATATATATATATATATATATATATATATATATATATATATATATATATTTTAAACTCAGATTTCAACTACAAACTCATAAATATAACTCAAACTCTTCTAATTTATTCTTCTATCTCTTTCTTCATTGGCACTGAATCGGACGACATTCCTTCATCTGCTCCCGTATAACGAATTATACGATCATCGCACAAACACAAACACAAACACAAACAAGTAGGGTGAGATAACATGCAACAAATCATTTATAAAACATGCATAATTACTTTGATACACTCAACAAACATCATATAATAATTATGTCACACACCCTCATACCATCATACAACAATTGCACCATAGACACTCATCCCATCATACCACAATCCCTAATAGACACTCATCCTATCATACCACAGATACTCATCCCCTCGAACCACAATCCCCAATAGACACTTATCCTATCATACCACATACACTCATCCCCTCGTACCACAATCCCCAATAGACACTCATCCGGATGATACGTTGATAAGCGGTCACGGGAGGTTATGCACTTGTGTTGACCTCTACTCGTCCTTACAAATACACTTCCAAAATACTCCATACCATCCACAAGGTTAGTCCTCAACACTATGTCCAAAACCGACACATATACCAGGACCTCCTGCTCCTCTCACCACATAATTCATCCTTCTCTACTTAAGTTGAGACTAGATGATTATTAGAGTATCAGGATAACCTCCCACAATAGGACCCTCAACATCAACATATACCCTAATACCATGTCATTACAGAATCTCTCCACGAGACTCATATCATGCTCATATTCCTCAACTCATACTATACCATTACAAAATCTCTCCATAATACTCATATCATGTTCAGATGCATAAATTCAATCCAATATAATAAAATACAATCATCACAGAAATCATACCAAATGAATATATCACAAAATAAATTAACAATAATAAAATATCACTATAAATTGTCACCGGAGAAGAATCAAATGTTTAACGAATCAAACTCACTATAAATGCCAGTACATATGACTAGTCACAACTTATTGGATTTGACCAGGACTGCTTTATGATCAGGGGTGTGTCAAAATGAACAACTTAAGTACCAAGTCTTTCCTTAGCAAAAGTGTTCCTCAATTAGTTTTTAACAAATTTCTTATTTATGGATTCAAAACAACAACATATAATATTAACACAGAAATTCAATATATTTTATTCACCTAAAGCTATTTCTTCATTCAATCAGAAAGTCTCTTGTCCACTTCTTATTTCCAATTCCCTTTATTTATTTATTTATTTATTATTTATTTTATTTTATTACTTTTTAATTAATTAATTTATTTTATAAAATGTACTTTTGGATAAATGTATTTTACTAGATTTGAACCCATGTCTCAAGTGTTACAAGGTGTTTACCATCTGAGCTACTGTAAATTTTTGTTTAACTTATCACGTTTTATCTATATAAGCTTATTAATTATATTTTTCATTCACAAAGAAATTTATTACTACTAGTAATAAAATTGTTACTATTAAGGTAAATATTTTTCATAGGTCTTACAATAGCCACATTTACAATTGAAGCAATGGTGTATTTCGGCCTTTTGGACACACTAAGTTATAAGCATGAATCCAAAATAAAAACCTAGTAGAATATGGAAGCAAAACTGGTCATGATCACAATTTCAAGATGAACTTGAACCAAAATGGGAAAACACACGCAAACTCAACATGAACATGTAGAAAAATGAAAATGAACAAATTTCTACCATTTGTCTTATTAACAATGTGATTATAAATATTTTCTTCTATATATTAATGAATAAAACCACACACATGTTGGTGCTTAAAATATCATTCTTCATCATCCATATAATTTTGCTTTTGCATAGCAAAGATGAGAAAAAACAATTTATTCATGTCATTCCTTAAATGATAATTTGTATAATTTAAAACAACCATCTTTGTATTTACCTCTGTAAGATCTGGAAAAATAAGGGTTTTAAAAATAAAGTAGTTTTGAGACTTTGGGTTTTTGTTTGAAAATTAGTGTTCTTGAGTCTATATTTTTGTTAGAACATAGTTGTTATGTTATTTCTTTATTTTTATACTTTTGCCTATTGGCAAAAGAGTCTTTTAACTTTATTTAATTGGTGTAGAAATTAATTAAGGTGTAGTTTGGAGTTTAGAAACCATAGAAACACTAAATCAAAGTGAGAAAATAGAGGAAGAGAGGAGATTGACGTTTTGGAAGAAGAAGAGAGCGACGAGAACTCTTAGCGTAAAGGAAGATTGATGGTGTTTTAGGTTTGTAGATAAATGTAGGGAGGTTCAACACACACACGTACACATAGATATCTCCACAGTGATAAGATATTGTCCGCTTTGGGCCAAGCCCTCACGGATTTGCTTTTGGTACCACTCCAAAAGGCCTCTTATCAATGGAGGTATATTATGTGTATATAAACTCATGTTCATCTCTTATTTTATCCAATGTGGGACTTTGTTTGTACCCAACATCCTCCCCTCAAACAAAGGACCACCTCCCCTACAGCGGAAGTCTTTTTCTTATCCTTGAGTACACATGGTCAGCACTCTCTCTTTCACAATCCATGGTTAAGCACTGAGCATCTTTTGCTCTCCACCTCTCATGATTCACTTCCAGGCTATCTGCCGGCCACCTGCCAAGGCTTCACCTGATCATGGAGGGACGTACTCAACTGAGCTCGGTCACCGGACCTGAACCATGGGCTCTGATACCATTTGTAGGGAGGTTCAACACACACACATACACATAGATATCTCCACAGTGATAAGATATTGTCCGCTTTGGGCCAAGCCCTCACGGATTTACTTTTGGTACCACTCCAAAAGGCCTCTTATAAATGGAGGTATATTATGTGTATATAAACTCATGTTCATATCTTATTTTATCCGATGTGGGACTTTGTTTGTACCCAACATTGTAGTGTGTTTTTAGTCCCACAATAGTTAGTATTGTGAGATGGTGTTCTTCACTTTGCTATATAAGAAAGGTTATGTAAGGTTTACAAATGCACCAAAACAAATACTTCTTAGTGTTGTTTATTTCTCTCTTCTCTCCTTTATTACCCTTGTTCCCAACAATTGGTATCAGAGCTCATTTCTTAGTATGCTCTGTGCTTGCAACAACGTTTGATCTTCCACATCAAAAAAGATTTGGTCAGAGTAAATTTTCTTAGTATGCTCTATGGCTGCAGCTGCGTCTGATCTTCCACATCAGAAAAGATTTTTTCTCTTGTTCTTGGGATCTCAGTTTAGAGAACTAGTGAGGGCTTTTTTTCAAAAGCAGTAGGAGTAATGGCAATGGACGAAGGCAAGATGAAGATTGAAAAGTTCAATGGTGCAGACTTCGGCTTTTGGAAGATGCAAATAGAGGACTACCTGTATCAGAAAGGCATGCAAGAACCTCTCACAGGAAGGAAACCAGAAGCTATGAAGGAAGATGAGTGGAGCTTTCTAGACAGAAAAGCTCTCGGAGCCATCCGTTTGACGTTATCTCGTAATGTTGCTTTCAACATTGCAAAAGAAAAGACTATAGTTAGTCTTATGGCGGCCCTTTCCAACATGTACGAAAAGCCGTCGACCGCAAACAAAGTTCACTTGATGAGGCGGTTGTTCAACCTACGGATGACAGAAGGCGCATCAACAACGCAACATATAAACGAACTCAACACAATTACAATCCAATTGAGTTCAGTTGGAATCAATTTCGATGAAGAAGTACGAGCTCTAATACTTCTTTCTTCCCTACCAGAAAGTTGGAATACTACTGTCACAACTGTGAGTAGCTCCTCAGGAAGCAACAAGTTAAAGTTTGATGATGTTCGTGACTTAGTCCTTAGTGAAGAAGTCCGCCGGATAGAGACGAGTGAATCAACAACCTCTTCAGTATTGCATACAGTGTCAAGAGGTAGAAGTTCAACCAGAGGATCCGGACGCGACAAATCAAAGGAGAGGCAGTCCAAATCCAGAAATCATCAAATCTCTAACAAATCGAAAAATCGAATGTTGGAATTGTGGGAAGACTGGTCACTACAAAAATCAATGCAGGAGTGCCTCGAAGAAACAGGAGGTGAAAGATGAAGCAAACGTTGCTGCGACCTCAGGAGGAGATGATGCGCTGATATGTTCGTTGGAAAACAAGGAAGAGTCTTGGGTGTTAGACTCTGGAGCATCCTTCCATACATCCTCATAGAAAGAACTATTTGAGAATTATGTTCCTGGAAACCTTGGTAAGGTTTACCTTGGTAATGAGCAGTCATGTGAGGTTGTAGGTAAAGGTGTAGTAAAGATTAAGTTAAATGGGTCTATATGGGAATTGAAAAATGTCAGACATATTCCCGACCTGACGAGAACTTAATCTCAGTGGGCCAGCTAGCCAGTGAAGACTACACGACAATCTTTCACGGTGATGATTGGAAGATTTCAAAGGGTGCGATGATAATTGCTCGAGGAAAAAAGAGTGGTACTCTTTACAAGACAGCATGAGCATGTCATTTGATTGCAGTTGCAGCAAATGAAAATCCCAATTTATGGCACCAAAGACTTGGGCATATGAGTGAGAAAGGGATAAAGGTCATGCACTCAAAAGGAAAGTTACCAGGTCTTCAGTTAGTAGAAATTGACATGTGTGAAGACTGTATACTTGGAAAGTAGAAGAGAGTCAGCTTTCAGACAAGTAGAAGAACCCCAAAGAAAGAGAAGCTTGAGCTTATCCACTCTGATGTAACTGTCCCATCCGTTGGTGGGAAGCAATACTTCATGACTTTTATTGATGATCACTCCAGAAAGGTATGGGTTTACTTTCTGAAACACAAGTCTGAAGTATTTGAAGCTTTCAAGATTTGGAAAGCTATGATGGAGAATGAGACAGGATTAAAGATTAAGAAGCTCAGATCCGACAATGCTGGTGAGTATGTAGACACTAGATTCAAGAAGTTTTGCTATGAGCACAGAATCAGAATGGAGAGAACTGTGCCAGGTACGCCTCAACACAATGGTGTAGCTGAGCGTATGAATCGAACGTTGATTGAAAGAGCCAGAAGCATGCGTGTACAGTCAGGCTTACCAAAACAGTTTTGAGCAGAAGCAGTCAACACAACAACTTACTTGATCTACCTAAGTCCATCGGTACCATTGGAGCACAAGATACCGGAAGAGGTATGGAGTGGAAAAGAGGTAAAACTCTCACATCTTAGAGTTTTCGGCTGTGTAGCATATGTGCATATCAGCGATCAAGTTAGAAACAAACTTGATCCAAAATCAAAGAAATGTACTTTTCTTGGTTATGGTGAAGATGAGTTTGGCTATCGCATATGGGATGATGAAAACAAAAAGATGATCCGCAGCAGAGATGTAATCTTCAATGAAAAAGTGATGTATAAGGACATGCATAATACTGGCACCAGAAACTCAGAAAGGAGTGGAGCAGTTTATGCAGAGGTGGAAGATATCCCAGAAAGTCCTATATTGAGGAATCCTCAGCCAGAGGAATCAAATGAAGAAAACAATGAGCAATCAGAACCTCCTACTTCAACTCCAGTATTGAGAAGATCCTCTCGACCCCATGTGCCTAACAAGAGATACATAATAGACTATATGTTACTGATTGATGGAGGGGAGCCTGAAGATTATATGGAAGCTTGTCAAACCATGGATGCCGACAAGTGGTAGCTTGCTATGAAAGACGAGATAAAGTCTTTGATCTCAAATCAGACATGGGAACTAGTTGAGTTACCTATGGGAAAGAAAGCACTTTACAACAAATAGGTGTATCGGGTGAAGGAAGACCATGATGGTTCCAAGCGATACAACGCCCGACTGGTTGTCAAAGGATTTCAACAGAAAGAAGGAGTTGACTACACTGAAATCTTTGCTCCAGTTGTCAACCTCAATACTATCAGGACTGTGCTAAGTATTGTGGCTAGTAAGGAGTTCTACCTAGAGCAATTAGATGTGAAGTCTGCATTTCTTCATGGAGATCTAAATGAGGAGATTTACATGCCCCAGCCTGAAGGCTTTTTAGAAGGAAAGAAGAAAAACATGGTGTGCAAATTGAAGAACAGCCTGTATGGCCTGAAACAAGCTCCAAGACAGTGGTATAGAAAATTTGAAAGCTTCATGCACAAGGAAGGTTTCCAGAAGTGCAATGCTGATCATTGTTGTTTCTTCAAGAGGTACAAATCCAGCTATGTCATTTTGCTACTTTATGTTGATGACATGTTAGTAGCAGGATCAGATATAACAGACATCAGAAATTTGAAGATGCATTTGTCAAAAGAATTTGACATGAAGGACTTAGGCCCAACAAAGAAGATTCTTAGAATGCAAATCACGAGAGAAAAGCAAAACGGAGTTTTGCAGTTATCTCAGGCAGAGTACATCAACTGTGTTTTGTAGAGATTTAACATGGACAAGGCCAAACTATTCAGTACTCCTTTGGCCAGTCATTTTCGTCTATCCAAGGATCAGTCTCCTCAAACAAAAGAAGAAGAAGAGATTATGGTAAGATTCCGTATGCTTTAGCCATTGGAAGTCTGATGTACGCGATGGTATGCACAAGGCCAGACATTGGCCATGCAGTGGGAGTTGTAAGCAGGTTTATGTCAAATCTGGGTAAAGCTCACTAGGAAGCTGTGAAATGGATTTTGCGATATCTACGAGAAACTAAGGAGAAGTGTTTGTGCTTTAGTAAAGGTGAACTAAAAGTACAAGGTTACGTAGATGCAGACTTTGCTGGAGAAATTGATTATCGAAGAAGTACCATTGGCTACATATTTACTGTTGAAACTACAGCTGTTAGTTGGATGTCACAAATACAATAGATCGTTGCTCTATCCACTACAGAGGCTGAATATGTAGCAGTAACAAAAGCTAGCAAAGAATTGATATGGCTTCAAGGATTGTTGACAAAGTTGGGATTCATCCAGGAAAGGACTGTTTTGCACAGTGATAGTCAAAGTGCAATACATCTGGCTAATAATTCAACTTTTCACTCCAGAACGAAGCATATGGATCTCCGTTATCACTTCATCAGATCTCTGCTTGAGGATGAAGTACTAAGTTTGAGGAAGATACTAGGAAGTAAGAACCCATCGAATATGTTGACAAAGGTTGTCACAACAGAAAAATGAGGCTTTGCAGTACCTTAATTGCCCTTCAAGAATAACTGATGATGAAGGCAATTACACTATGTGGTAATCAAACTTCAAGTGGGAGAATTGTTAGTTTTTTTTGTGTAGTTTGATTAAGTTTTTGTAGTGTGTTTTTAGTCCCACATTGCTTAGTATTGTGAGATGGTGTTCTTCACTTTGCTATATAAGAAAGCTTATGTAAGGTTTACAAATGCACCAAAACAAATACTTCTTAGTGTTGTTTATTTCTCTCTTCTTTCCTTTATTACCCTTGTTCCCTACAAATGGTATCAGAGCCCATGGTTCAGGTCCAGTGACCGGGCTCAGTTGAGTATGTCCCTCCATGATCAGGTGAAGCCTTGGCAGGTGGCCGACAGATAGCCTGGAAGTGAATCATGAGAGGTGGAGAGCAAGAGATGCTCAGTGTTTGACCATGGATTGTGGAAGAGAGAGTGTTGACCATGGTGTACTCGAGGATAAGAAAAAGACTTCCGCTATAGGGGATGTGGTCCTTTGTTTGAGGGGAGGATTTTGGGTACAAACAAAGTCCCACATCGGATAAAATAAGAGATGAACATGAGTTTATATACACATAATATACCTCCATTGATAAGAGGCCTTTTGGAGTGGTACCAAAAGAAAATCCGTGAGGGCTTGGCCCAAAGCAGACAATATCTTATCACTGTGGAGATATTTATGTGTATGTGTGTGTGTTGAACCTCCCTACAATAAAGCCTTATGATTAGCCAAGGTATGTGGAGCTTACCTTTGTTTGTTTATGGTTGTATGGTATATGTGTTCTTGATTATCTTGATTGGTAATCCTTGTTTTGATACATGTGTATATGATTATGATCATATGTGGTTATTGTTTGGTAAGAGTTTGTGTATGAACGAGCATAGGGTTTATGTAATATTTGTGATGAGTTTTCCGTACGAATGTATTATGTATGTTTTGTTGGGTTATCCCAACAAAGGGTTTGATGCTAATGAATGGATAGACAAACGGTCTATGTGTGAGATGTTAGTGATGACATCAAGGGTTAAAGATTAAGGATCGATGATCGAAGTTCAAGGATCAGGGATCGATGATTGAGTAATTCAGTATGATTGAATTGTTTATGTTAGAGGATTAGGAACTTTATTATTATTACTCCTATGCATGAGGTGTTTGATTATGGTTTATATAATCAGAAGGTATGGATCTTGTTGTGTGGTTGATTATGGTTGGTATAATCAAAAGATATGTATCTTGTTGTGTGTTTGATTATGGTTGGTATAATCAAAAGATATGTATCTTGTTGTGTGTTTGATTATGGTTGATATAATCAGTATGTATGTATTTTGTTGTTATGATTGTTTTATCGGTAGCTTACCCATACATGTTAATGTTTTTGTGTTTGTGTGTTTGTGAATAAAATTATTGACAATGATCGTATAATGTGTTATACGTAAGCAAATAATGTTACATATGTTTTAGAGACGTGATTGACTCGAGAGAGGAGGAAGAATAATCTTAGGATTCATTTAAAGCTATTTTATTTTACATGTTAAGACAATATAATTGAAGTATTTCCTTTGTTATTTTATTACTCAAAACAATGTAATTGGATAAAGTTTTCTTTAAGTACGTTTCTATGCTATGATAAACTTTGAATTTTACCAAATTTTAATAACCTATGATATCCCAGAAATCGGGGTGTTATATGATGACAAATAATATTAATAATAATAATGTCATATATAATATTAGCAATATTAATAATAAAAAATAGAATTATTAAAAAAAATTTACTTATTGAATAATATTTAATAAAAAATAAAATTGTTAAACCAATTATTAAGTGTAAGGGGTATAAAGAAAGTGTTTTTCAATTATGAAACTCCCTACTCTTAATATTTAAAAAGTTAATAAACAATAGAAAGGACAAAATAAGAATAATAAATATTTACAAAAGAAAATATCCTCTTCATATATAGTTATATTGTCAGACCTCATTTAAAACGCACTCAAAAACCCCTCTGAATGGACGTCAGGTGTCAAGCAACGAGGATTAGAAATCAGATAGTGGGATGCAGGTGTCAGCAGAGGAGCGGACGCTCGTTTGACGTGGGAAGAAAAACGATTTTTTTTCTGAAACCTCCTTCCCACTCTCTTCTGCATGCAACCTTCTTCCCAAAACTCTGAACTTCTCATTCTCCTCCTTCTCACTAGAAACTCTTTCTTCTCTCTAAGAAATCTCACCCTTTCTCTACTCCGATCTAAGTTCAGGCACCGTAGAAACGTTCCCGGCGTCCTAAGCTTCATTCTGAACCGAACAGTTTTGGTTTCTGATCTAGTAAGTCTTTTCTCCTTTAGTCGTTCGTTTTCTGGCTCATGCAAACCAACTCCTGGTTGCATGAGTTCGTAGTATTCTTCTGAAACAGTTTGTCTGTTGTTTGTTTTGCTTTGAAGAGTTGATTGAACGTTGAGGGTAGGAGAGTCTTAGTCAGGCAAACCGCAATCCTATATCTTGAACGATCATTCACGCTAGAGGTAAGGGAAGCTTATTTAATTTAATTTGTATACTGTTGTAATGTATGAACGTACGTTAGTTGACTGAATGAATTGGATGCATGATGATTGATATGTTTGTAGTACATGAACGTTCGTTTATTTAATAAGTGGAAATGAAATATGACTGAGTTATGTTATGATGTATGAAATATATGATATTTCTATGTTTGAAGGATATGAAATATGAATGTTTTAAGTGTAAAACTATATGTAATAAATGGGTTGGAATATAAATGATCCTGATATGATTTCCCATAAGAAAGTGTACGTTCGTTACTGAACGGTCCTTGACCGTTCGGTTTTTATAGTGAATTTGGTGAGTAATGGATTCTTTCATTTGGGAAGAATCCTAGTTGAGGACGAGCGTCTACACTTCGAATCACTGTGCTTGAACGTTCGGTCAAGCATAGCTCTGTCTTGATATTTTTCTATAAAATATTTTAGTTATTCTTAAATACTACTTCAATAGTACCTTGGCATAATTATAAAGCTTCTTTTATATAAGTTAGTAGCACCTGGTCTTATACCAAGTGTTCGTCGTAAGCAAGTGTTGGTCTTACACCAGACATTCGTTCTATCTCCTTAAGCTAAATTTCCTTATATGAACGTTCGTTCAAGCTCTCTAGGGTTCGCTCACTATAGTGTTCAGTCTTTGACTGTCACTTGGATTCTTGGTCTTAAACTCAATTAAACTAAAGTATTCACAAACGTTTGGTCTCGTCATGTGAGGCATTTTAGGTATTATCTTTGTGCCTTGAAATATTCTTATTCCTATATTTCACTCTGGAGTCCTCGTTCTTGGTTTAGTCTTTTAATGTTCAGATGAAATTCTCAAGAGTCGGTTCATCTAATTGGCTCAGCGTTTAAATTGACGTTCGTTTATTCGTTTCTTGGAATATATTATTGTGCTCTCTATCTTTCTTAAAACTGAGTCAACCTTTGGTCTTAATCCATTCTCAAATTTGAAGATCACTCTGTCTCGCTCTATGTGTTCGGCCTATTTTTGAGTTCGGGTTGAACGTTCGTTATTTGGGATCCTCATGAATCATTGTACGAGGTGATTAAATGAGATGTTTATTAATAAAAGATGAAGAAAATGTAATATGGAAATGTTGTTGATTATGGACGAGCGTTCCGGGGAGGAACGACTCTTGTATGAATACTGGATTTGGTAAAGTATGATTGTGGGCATGCTAAGCTGGCCGTTCATCCTGATATTCCGTGAGTACTCGTCTTCACGTAGAGGAGGGTAGGTCATGTGTGGGAACGACAGGAGGTCCTAGTCCTTAGGGGTACTTTGGACAGATAGGGCTAACCTCGGGTGGCAGCTGTTGAGTGTATCCCAGTTACTACATCACCCGGGTGCACGAACGCCTGTAGCTACACAGATTTCATACAGTCCGGACGGTCAGTCTAGTGATAGGCTTCGTAGTGATACATGTGTTGAAATGCTCTTGTGTGTTGGATTGTTTAACATATATGTTGATGCATGAATTAAATTACATAAGCTTACCTTGTGTTTTCCTTGTGTTGTTTCGTCTTGTGCGTTCGTCTTGTCGTTGCAATGATCATCCGTGTGGATGTGAGCAGAAGGAGGCGCGCTGTTGGAAGAGGCACTGGAAGAAGAAAGCTTGGTCGAAGTGGAAGTAAAGGTCGAACCGTAGGATGTTCGGTTAGTAGATAGTAGTTTATTATGAGGTGACCGTTCGGTCACCTCCTATCTTTTGTTGTTAACTGACCGTTCGGTATTTGGCTTTTGTAAACCGTTCGGTCATGTTTTCTCTTATCTTGTACAGTTTAGTTGGAAAGCTTATGTAAGGCCGTTCGGCAGTAAACGTACGTTATTTAGTGTAAGACTGAACTGATATATTATTAAATGTAATTAATTCTACTATATAGTTTATTACTGTATTTTTGGGATGTTACATATATGTTTAGAAATTAAGATGTTTAGTATTTAAATTACTTAAATAATATTATCAATATTAATACTGTAATAAATAATATTATCAATAATAATAATAAAAAATAAAATTATTAAAACTTTTGACTTATTACATAATATTTAATAACAAATAAAATTATTAAACCAATTAAAATCGAGAGAAATTGTTTTCTAATTTATAAAACTACCTATAGCGGTTAATATTTAAAAAATCAATAAATAATTATATTAGAAAAGGTAATATAAGAATAATAAATGTATATACAAAATAGAGTAGCCTTTTTATATATATAGTTATAGATGTAAGTATGTCATGTTTTTTATTTAAATACATATAAAAAAGTTAAGAATGTATAAATCTGCATTTTGTTTTAGTTTTCAGCATCATACAATTATGTCATTATATCTTTTTAAAATTAGTTGGTGGTGATTCTATTCCATGTAAGATTTATGATGGCTTTGTCAAATCAATTGATGATTAGTATGTTCTTAGTTTATGAAAGAAGAAATTGACTTTAAATTGGTTAGATGAATAAGTAGAATAAAGTTTAAAAAGTTAGTCTTGTAATAAAGAAAGAGAATATATTTCCTATGTTAAGTAGTTCTTTGAAGGAATAATGTCTATATATTCCATTCTATAAGTCATATGAACTATTATGCATTTGGCTGAGTTTGATCTATCTTGTAAGGAATAAGATCGAGATCATGCATGTTAACCAATGGTGGAGTTTGAAGTTGACAGTTCAAATAGGAAAACATGGAATCATGTGGAATAATTGACATAGTGAAGGATGAGTCACTAAATATATAGTGGTAAGAAGATCAAGAAAGGAAAATAAAATGTTTGGCTAGAAAAAGGAGTTTGAAGTTGAAACTAAGGTAGGTTTGAAGTTGAAACTTCAAATAAGGAAATTTTGCATTTTATAGATGGAGTGAAGTGTTGCCTATTCATTGTAAAAATGCTTGGAAATAGCTTCCACATATTAGATGAAGGACTCTGATAGCATCTATTACAGAGAAGTAAATAAAAACAAAATATATAAAATCTTTAGAGTGTTCTAAACCGAATTTTAAAATATCATTTAAAACTTATAAATGTTAAAAAACAAAAGCGTCGGCTCAAGTGATACAAAGAGAAGGAATGTTTCCAATTATATTATTTACAAAAATTAGTTATCATAAATAAACAATAATTATAAACCTTGTTAGTATTATTTACTTATTTCTTAGTATTAGGTACAGGTTAAGACATTCAAAGTTTAAAATACGTTATTTAAATAAATTAAGTATATGTTATGTATAATAAATAAATAGTAACTATCCACATCCAATTTCGTCCGCGTAAGTAAATATTTAAAAATAATAAAGAATAAGATAATAATAATTAATGGTGGGTAAAAAGGGATAAAATAATAACTTTAATACCATATTGTTTTTTTGAAATGTTAGTTTAATATGATAATAATTTGAATTAATATTATGCTAATAATTATAAACAATAATTAAAATAGTATATTAATATAATTTGTTGCATCAGTTGCTTTTAAAGGGGAAAATATGATTTTCTGACAACAATGATAATCAATGTTTTGAATATTATTTAATTTGTTTTCTGGCAACCAAGAACATTTCTTTCCCTATTTTTGTTTTATTGTCATTTAATTCACAATTAAGGCAAAATTGCCATAATATTATAGTGTGTATATAAATACGCACTCTGTCATAGAAAAAGGGGACGAAAAAAAAAAAATAAAAAGAAACATGTAGAAATATAATAGAAAGAGAGTATAGAAAAAATAGGTTCTCACCCAAAAGGGTTCTGTCAACGATAATCATCAAAGAAGAAAGAGGAGAGTATTGAAAGCTAAAAAGCTATGTCATCTCTACACCATTCTTTTTCTCTTTTTATTGTACTCTGAAATTTTTTCCTAAAGGTATGTTTTTTTCCTACACACAAATAATGTTTTTTTTAAATTATAATTTTTTTATAAGTATGTGTCGGCCTATGGCCGGTTTCTTTCTTTTTCCCACCATTCTTAAATAAATAAAAAATACAAAAATCTTCAAAACAAAAAAGATGTCAATCTTGTTAAACCAAATCTTGTTCGGATTCACTTTTCAAAAATCTAAATCAATCAATAATAATTTTCAAACAAACTCACAAACCTTTTTGTACATAAAGAACTACGTGATCCCTGATTGTCCATTATAAATGGATGTACATAGGATCAAGGTCAATTCTTGTCGGGTTCATAAAACAAAAAGTATTTTTTTGTTTCTTAATAGCTTTTTTTATTTATTTTTTTATTTTTTTATGGGAAAATTAAACATTTTGAAAAACCACGTCAACTTTATACATTTAATTAAAGGTACTGCCTTTCGGCAGGCGCGATAGGGTGCTAATACCTTCCTTACGCGTAACCGATTCCCGAAGCTGAAAATCTCTTTTCGTAGACCATGTCTTATTTGATGGTTTTCCATAGTTTTTCCATAATAAATATGGTGGCGACTCCCAAAACCTTTTTCTCAAACCCGTTTGTTTTTCGGCTCGCCGTCCCGTCGCGATCCCGGTTGCGACAGATGGCGACTCCACTGGGGACGTTAGAGAATTAGGCCTTTTTAATTAAATGTGCAAAATTGATGTGGTTTTTCTTTATTTTATTTTATTTCATTTTTCCCCTTTATTTATATATGTTTGTCTTTATTTATTTTTGTAATTTATTTATATTCTTTTCTATTATTACTATTATTATTATTATTGTGCATATCATGAGTGGGACCCTATACCCGGGTCTGAGTGCAACATAAAATTAGAGGGGTTGCGAAGCGGTGTCACGTCTGGACTACTTCAAGTTTGGCTATCGTGAGAATCCCAACCAGTGTCTGTTCTCTTCACATGTAATTTCACACCTAGTTGCATCTCAACTGTTGTGGAAAATGCTGTGAAAAGGACCATAGCTCTGGTGGCCTTAATTTTAGGATTAGGAATCTTTCCCTGTGAGATAGCATATGCAATGCTTAGACTTTAGGACGTTGGACCTACCTTAAAAACATAAAACATGTTGTCTTTTAATCATTATTTTGCATAGACATCTTCATGCATCATATGCATTAGCAACATTTTTATCATTTTCCTTCATTTTCTTTATACATAACAATAAATGTGTCTTGTTTTTATTTAAATAAAAAACAAGAACAAAAATTTCATGCCTTAATGCATAAATAAATAAGGCAAAATAAACACTTTTTAATCAATTGAATTAATTAACTTCTTTTTGAAGCATGTATGACATGAAATCTCGAAAATAGTTTTCTTCTTCATCATTTTCCATCACTCATTTTATCCATAAAAAAAATCAGTTTATAAGGGGCACTATCTCAAAGTGATTGCAAGCAATCTTTTTAGCAAAAAAATAAAAAATAAAAAAATTGAAAATGAATAAAAACAAATCAGGGGCAACTTATCTAAGTTAAGGTTTTCAAAAATAAAGCGATCATAATTTAATGTGTAGACATGTTTCTTCATCAAAAAAATAAGTATCATTCTTTGTAACCTATTTGAGTCTTAAAAATAAAAAAAAAAACCATTTTTGAACAAGTCAGGTTGACATCATGTTATTTAAGAAATAGTTCATCAATAATATTTAGAAAGATTTGTTTTTGAAAAAAAAAATCAAAATTTCAAAACACAAAGAAAAAAAAATGAAAATGGTAAACTTAATTTTCATTCACTGTAACAAGAACCTTTTTTAAGCCCATTGGGCCCAGTTGATAGTTTTCTTCAAATTCAATTTCTTGAAAAAAAACAAACGAATGCGATAAGAGGAAAATATAAAAAAAATATTTCTAAAAAAGTTCTATCATTTTCATTTCGCAAAAAAAAAACATAGAAAGATAAATCATTACATTTTGAGTAATTTATTATCATACGTTTTTGCGACCAAATATTTTAAATAACCAATAGCATTTTCTGTTGAGACATGTGTGTGTGCATTGCTTGAAAACACTCATTTTCCAGCCTTCCCCAAAAGAAAAGAGATTAACTCTAACAAACACTAACGCTACCATATACTTGAGCATATTTGTCTTGCTAAAGTTATTCTCGCTTGTGTTATTTGAGAAATCCCTAACTAGTCATGCAAAGGAAAATCAAACCATTTGGGACAATCCTTTTTCAGTCACTAGTGCAGAAAGGGCTTTAGACGTCCGATATTTTGGCCTTTTGACGTCCGACGTACGCCCGACGTTTATGTGGGTGACGTCGCTCAGACGTCCGTTGTGACAGGACGGACGTCTATATAGACGTTCGTTGTGCAAGACTGGACATCTATATAGACGTCAGTTGTGTTAGGACGGACATCTATATAGACGTCCGCCTCCTCCCTCCCCGGACGTCTACCTGGTCGAATTGTTTTTGGTAGTGGCTAGGGGGTGGACGTCCGTGTGTGCACTGACAGACGTCTATAGACGTCCGACTGTACACTAACGGACGTCTACTAGGCGTTTTTTTTTTTAAAATTAGTTTATCTTTTCAATAAAACCACACCTGAAAAGCAGAAAAATGTCCCAGAACAATTTTGCAATAATATAAATATGCGTTTTATATAAACAAAGTTCTACTTAATGTGGAGTTCAATCCACTACCAAACTATCAACATAAAACTTAAACTAAAACTAAACAATGTTCAAGAAGAACTATAACTATTCCTAACTCCATCTTTGCAGAAGATAAGCGGTCCACTCTTGCCTTATCTGTTTAATTGTGTCCTCTGTAATAGGCGATGTAGTCTTGAAGCGCTGCAAAATTCAAGAAAGATTCATTATTGTTTCATATATAGTTGAAGATGAATTTGATTTGTAAGGTATTGAAGGTATACATCATTACCTCATTCCAGTCTTGTAATGACAGCTCGAATGATGGTCTTAATCCAACACATCACATAGAAGCCACATTCCCATGAATCTAGCTGTTGGTTACACTAAAATAACAAACTAAATAGTTAAGAATTTAGATCATTCAATAACATAGAAAATGAATTAGAAACTATAAATGACTTACAACCTTTGGATACAAAATTTGAACCAGTTGACCACGAGATTTACCAATAACTCTGTACAGATTGAAAACACAAAGTCTAATTAATATGACTATTTTATCATAAAAGTTGAAGGTGAACATCAAATTCAAAGTCATTTTTGGAGAAACACTTACCCTTGAAGCATGGTTCTCAACTCAGTTTTCATCCTCCTGTGCAACGAACAAAACCATATAATTTTACATTGTTTGGGAATGATGACCATCAACAGCCAGTGCGACCTATGACGAAGGACAAATAGTTATTCAACTAATTAAGGAAACTATAATAATGAGCTGACCACATATAACAACACCTACCCGTCAATGTATGGCACAAGGTATACGTCTCTTTTTGACTCATCCATCCATGTTTGCAAATAATGTTGTCTGTTTTGAAGTGTGTTACCAGACGGTTGAATGGTCTGAGGTTCAACAAATCCATACATGGAAGACCGACCTTGGTCTACAACGATTGTGTCCATGTACCTAAAACAACAAAGTTAAGTTGTTAGAAACTATATAACAATGTAAATAAAAGTAATGTGAAAGACCAAATTGACTAACTTACATGCACCACAGCTGAATGATGGAAATATTCAACATCCTGTCTCCCCCAATCACCTCCAATGCATCAGAAAATGTGATATAAACTGGCACATGTGGGGGAAGACCAAATACCCTCAAATCCCAGTATAGTTCTAATGATGCTTTCTTCAATCTGGGTAATTTTGTCATTAACTTTGATAGAGGATCATCCTCCACTTCAGCCATCTCATCATCTTCATGTATGACTATATCATGAATTGGCTGCTTCTGAGGACATGTGAACTGAAGATAAGAATTTACGTCAAAGCTTTATCAACAATTATATGAAGAATAAACATAGAAATACTAAGGAAAAAGACATTATACCTGTGGAGTAGCGATGTGGGACATGATCAATGCTCTAGGCTAGGCAATAAATGATCCTATGGCCTCCCCCACAAAGTTAATTTCTGGAGTGGGTACAGGCACCTGAGCCTGGGGATCCCGAACCTCGTCAATGGTCACACGCACGTGCTGGGGTAATATGGCAACACCATGAATGGTCTGCCCTCCCTCAAGCACTCGTCCGACAGCCACAATGCGTGGGGGATCCCCATCAACCAACAACTCATATTGACCGCTATACTGAGTGGGGTCTACAGCAGAGCGTGATCGTCTAGTGCTAACACGAGGTGGTGTGTGAGTTTCATCGGCCCCCATGTTGCCTTGCGTCATGGAATGCAGCTTTTCTTCAAGCGCTCTTTGTATTTGTTTTTGTTCTTGTAGCTACTCCATGAATCGTTGCTCCATTGATCTCATGCTTTGGTTGAGTCTTTCCTCCCACTGAAGATCCATCTGCCTCAGTGTCTCCTGACTCATTGATTGGGGGGTTTTCTGTGTAGGGCCAAAATAGTCACGAAGACCAATCGCCCCAGGAACTCCACGTACACGTCCTGGGTGCTCGGGCCTTCCAATGGCCATTGTCAGAATGTCGTCCCTACCTTGGCCAGCAAATGTGCCCTGAGTCTGCTGCTCAACCAACTCATCCTGCACATAAAAAAACCAAGTTACTTAGAAGACATGCTGTGATAGATACACAATCAAATAACTACTTATAATTTGAACTTACAATTCTCTGTGAGATCAAGGCAGCTGAGGAAGATGTCATGTTCCCATTAGATTTAGTCCGAGCAGCCTTCCACAGCTCGTACCTAGCAGGTGTAGGTGCTAGGTCCGGCGACTCAAGTCCCAAGGCATCGGCTCTAGACTTTCTCAGTTTCTTCTCCAGTTTTGCATATCCACCTCGTGATAACAAGTGGGGTGCGTCGTTTAGCCTTTGTCTTTCTTGGGCGGCTAACCTTTTATCCTGTGAAACCATGTATATAAGTAAGTGTAAAATCATAAAAACTCAATGAAAGACGATCTTAAGAAACATACCTTCCATTCCTCAGACTCTCTAGATGCACGAAACTGCATCCAATCCTCCTCTGTGAAGGTATAATGCTGAGATGGATTTTCATGTTGTCTATCTCCAAAGACATATAGTCGTGTCAGCCTTGTCTTGAAATCCCTCCATCTTATCGCTATATGCGATAACACTTTCTTTCTGATTTGCATTGTGTTTGGAATATCAAAATGTTGCTGTTTAAAACAAAAAACTTGTTACCAAAAGAAAACATAACAGATAACTATATCACAAATTGCATGAAGTCTAAACATACCTGAACATCTTGCCATAAGAGGTTCTTGTCGACCTCTGGGACGTCATCCCAACATGCATGAAGGATAGAGACATGACTTTTTGCTAACTTGCCCAGATAACTCCTAAACCTATCAGCATTTGGCCCTGATGGATGACCTGATCTGGGGTCGATGTCAGCATGCCTCCTCTGACCATCCACGCGTCCGAATGTCACATATGCCACTCGGATGTCACATCTGCCACTCGAATGTCACATCTGCACCAAATTCAGGGAATTTGTCATCAATCTTTTTCCATTGTGGAGAATCAGCAGGGTGTCGAAGAAGATTATCGCACTTTCTTTCGTCAGAGTGCCATTTAAGGTTCTTTGCATCTTCTTTAACAGAGAACATACGTTTGAACCTAGGTATTATAGGCAAATACCACATCACCTTAGTAGGTGCACCATCATTACCTTCATTACCAGTGACTCGGTCAGATTTCTTTTTAAAACGGGATAAACCACATGTTGGACAATACTTTAACGAAGCAAACTCCTTTGTGTACAAAACACAATCATTAGGACAAGCATGTATCTTTCGATATTTAAGACCCATTGGACATAAAATTTTTTTGGCCTCGTAATTACGAATTGGTAGAGTATTATTTTCTGAAAGCATCTCCTTCAACAACTCCAACAACTCGGTGAAACTTTTATCGGTCCATCCATTCCTTGCTTTTAAACTAAACAACTTTAATGTTGAAGACAGACGTGTAAAGTTCAAGCATCCTGGGAACAACGGTTGCTCTGAATCATTGATAAGAGAATCATACAAATTAGCCCTTCCAAAATTATCTTCACCGACATCACGTATCATGTCCTCTAAATGGTCACTCATCCATTCTTCCACATAATCCGTTCCTCGTGACGTGGTAGGCTGGTCCAGTACTTCTCCATGCCAAGTCCAAACGGTATAAGTCCTCATTATGCCGTACATGAATAGATGGTCACGCACATTGCTTAAGTCTTGCCGTGTTTGATTAAGACAACGGACACAAGGACAAAAATATGTCCCGTTGACAGACTTAGCATTTTGTTCAATGTATTGCAAGAACTTCGAAACACCCTTATCATATTCTTCACTGATGCGACGTTCGTTCATCCAGCTTCGATCCATACTATGTTCGTAAAATCATCAGTTCAAGTTTTTTAACTCTCACAAGGTTAGGCCCTACCCATTCAAAAAAATTAATTTTCATAATTTGCTCAGACACGTGCATTGAAGTCTACATCATAAAATTGATAAGATTTCGGCAGCATTTCGCGTTGGTCTTCGAAATACACGAAATGAGAGTAGTCATCGATGACCACAATCAAATATGCATCCGGAGAACAACAGAAGTACTGAACCGAAATTTTATCAATCTTATCCATAAACTCCAATTGACATGTGATTGCAAATTATGAAAATTAATTTTCTCAAACTGTCCAATTGGACAATTCAAAATTTAACACAAACGATTAAAAGATTAATCGTTTGTGTTAAATTTCAAACGGGAACTAAGTGTCACTCAATGATTTGGTACTTATAATAACACAACTAATACATGCATATTGAAAAGCCAATAACACATGCACACTTTAGAGTAAAAAACATGCATACACAAAACCCAATTACATGCATTCAAAAATTTATCAATAACAACAAGCTAACCTGAAAAGTAGATTCGAAATTAAAGGAGGGAAATCGAGGAGGAAACGGCCTAACACCTCGTCCAAAAACAGTCAAAAAAGCCGCCCAAGAACACGCAAGAGACTGCACAAAAACAGACAGAAAACGATTTTTAATCGGTTCAAATCAAAGATATTTCATCACAGAGCAATGTAATCGGATTGAAAGTCAATTTAAACGGTCCAAAAGAGAGAAAACGCACCTGGAAAATCAATGGCAGACAACGTTCGCGGGGGGACGACGATGAACAGTGAGCGTTCTGCTCGCGGGTTCGCGTATTAATACTGTTAGACGTCCAGGCCCCCCACAGACGGACGTCTATAATATTATAGACGTCCGTCCAGTCACTAATATGACGTCTATGGTAATTTAAAATTCATATTCGCGGGGGGGTTTTAGACGTCCGTGATGGGGGGCACGGACGTCTAAAATATTATAGACGTCCGTCATTGGGGGCGGACGTTTAAGGGGCTGAACAACTGAACGTTTGAACTACCCTGTCAGTCCCTTAAACGTTCTGTTGTTTAGCCCCCTTAAACGTCCGTCCTTGGGAGGGGCTGGCGTCTATAATATTATAGACGTCCACCCCCTCCAGGACGGACGTTTAAGGGGCTGAACAACTGAACGTTTCAACTCCCCCATGTCAGCCCTTTAAACGTCCGTCCTGGAGGGGACAGACGTCTATAATGTTATAGACGTCCCCCCCCCCAAGGACGGACGTTTAAGGGACTGACAGGGTAGTTGGAGCATTAATTCTCCTACCACCTGTAAGCACCCTAAACGTCCGTCCTGGAGGGGCGGGCGTCTATAATATTATAGACGTCCGCCCCCTGCCAGGACGGACGTTTAAGGGCTGAAGACATTTAATGCTCCAACCACCCTGTCAAGACCCTAAATGTCCGTTTGGGAGGGGCGGACGTGTATAATATTATAGACGTCCGCTCCCTCACAGGACGGACGTTTTAGGGTTGATTTTGTTCAGCTCTTAAACGTCCGTCCCCACGCACGGACGTCTATAATATTATACACGTCCGTCCTGGGAGGGGACGGACGTCTACATTATCACTTATTTACGAAAATGCCACCGGTCAATTATATACGTTGGGGCTTTTGTGAACGGACGTCTATGGGGTGACGTTATAAGCCAATTCTGCACTAGTGAGTAAATCCTTTCCATACCCGTTCCCTATCCTGAACAAAACCCATGCCTAAAAAATGGGACAACTTTGACATTCATGGATCCTTTTACCAAACACCAACATCTTTTTGGTGTGTTGTATCTCATATTCACATATTACACGCCAACGTGGCTATCCCAATGTACTTTAAATCCTTTTAAATCCTTACCACTTTCAACTTTTCTGTAAATTTAAGCATGCACATATCAATGTCAAAAGAAAATGCCAAGCACTGTTTTGAATATCCGACTTCAAAATTTTTGACATCCATTGTTTTCAAATTGACTCCGCAAAAATAAAATAATAATACAAAAAAAAATCAATCAAAGGCAAGACAATACTTTTTTTTTCAAAAAAAAAAATACTTGCACGGTATTGCATCATGAAAAAAGTCATAACCATTTATCTGCATAAATAACTATCATGTATATATCTTCGTCATTGAGAAACTTCATTTGGAACTTTTTTTATGTGGTTATCAAATCTCTTTCATTCAAAAATACAAAAAGCTTAGCATACATCTGGGTTTCCTCTTTCAAGTTAGTCAGGTTTTCTCTCACATATTAGGGTTAGCCAGGTCTTCTACTAGGCATTGGTCGAAACCAAGTTTTTCATTATAGGTCCATGCATTCATACATTCAACATCATACATGCATCATCGTAGGGTTTCAAAGAAAAGAGAAGAAAAAAACATAACACACCATGCATCGCCAACTCCAACGAGAATTCATGAATTCGATGGAAACCATTTCAAAAGTACATCAGTGAAAAAGTTCAGAATTTTCAAAAAAGAAAGGGTGAATGAGGATCTCACGCGAATTCCCACCCATATATCAATACATCAAGCACGCTTTACCATGGCGTAAAATGCAAAGAAGTACTAAAAACCAAAAAAGTATAAAAAAGTAAAAAAAAATTGCCGGACTTCTATGACATCCTTATAGGACTCGAACAAATTATGAAGCTATGGAAGTTTGGGGAAGAGGAACGTGAAGTTGTAAAGGCTAATATTAGCCAACTAAAAGATCAAATCGGTCAAATCTTGGAAGCTTTGAAAGCCATGAAGGTTACAAGAGAGACTTCATTTGTAAAGGCCGAGGATAAGGCTCATCTTCCAGCACATAACGTTGTGGGCACACAATTCATGTTTCCAATGTATGGTTTGCCACCAGGTTACACGCCGCCCATTGGAGATCACTCAGAGGCAGAGCACACTTCTTTGACATTTCCCATAACCAATAACGTACTAGCGCTCAAGGGCCTATCCATACGATAGAGACGAAGGTGAATGAAATATCCAAGTCTCCTCACACAGTTGTTGCACATGATGTTTCGACAAAGGTCACCATGCACACAGACATAGAGGAAGAGAAAAGTAAACTTGAAGTGTTAGAAGACAGGCTGAAAACCATAGAGGGGTCTGAAAGTTATAGGTTTGGTGATGGGGCGAGGTTGAGCCTGGCCCCAGGTATGATAATCCCACATAAGTTTAAGGTGCCAGAATTCGAGAAATACAAGGGTATCACATGCCCTAAAAATCAATTAACCATGTATTGCCGAAAAATGGCTGCTTACGCTCATGACGAAAAATTGCTTATCCATTTATTTCAAGATAGCTTGGCTGAATCATCATTGAGTTGGTATACGCATATGGAATTCTCTCATATCTGTTCTTGGGCAAATTTGGCGAATGTCTTTGTAAGGCAGTACAAATACAGCATAAACGTCCTGCCAGACAGGTTACAATTGCACCACAGAGGAGGAATTTTTTTTAAGTTGTATGTGCAACTATAGAGAGAATTGGTAGCACAAGTGGAAATTGGTAGCACAAGTGGAGCCGCCTCTATACAATAAGGAGATGGTTGGAATGTTTGTGAGCGCACTACAATCACCTTTTCATGAGCATATGATCGAAAGTGTGACTTCAAAATTCACTGGTATCATCATCATAAACCGAAATAGTCGAGCTTGGGCTGAAGAATGGGAAAATTACATCTTTGACCACTATTCCAAAAAAGTCGTTTTATCCAGAAAAGGAGAAGGAAATGGGAGTACATGCAACATTAGCAATACCCATATGGGGAGGTCATGCGCCCACTCATAACTATCACCAAAGCCCAATTTTCATCCTGGCATCAAAGCCCAGTTTTCATCCTGGCACCAACGCCCAGTTTTCATCCTGACCCCAAAGAATTCAAAAAACAAAGTCTAGTTTTCATTCTGCCACCAAAGCTCAATTTTCATCCTGGCACCGAAGCCTAGTTTTCATCCTGACACTAAAGCCCAACTTTCATTCTGGCACCAAAGAATTCAAAAAAAAAAAAGAAAAAGAAAGCCCAATTTTCATCTTGGAACCAAGGCCTAGTTTTAATCCTGGAACCAAAGCCCAGTTTTCATCCTGACACTAAAGCCCAGTTTTCATTCTGGCACCAAATCTCATTTTTCTTCAAAAAAAAAAACAAGGTTTATACATCTCTCCAGCGAAATTCATAGAGTAAGTACACCTCTTAAGCGAAATCAAAGGTGATACCCCCTCCACAGCCAGATTCATAGGGCAAGTACACCTCTTAAGCAAAATCAAAGGTGATACCCCCTCCACAGCGAGATTCATAGGGCAAGCACACCTCTTAAACGAAATCAAAGGTGATACCCCCTTCACAGCGAGATTCATAGGGCAAGTACACCTCTTAAGCGAAATCAAAGGTGATACCCCCTCCACAGCGAGATTCTTAGGGCAAGTACACCTCTTAAGCGAAATCAAAGGTGATACCCCCTCCACAACTAGATTCATAGGGCAAGTACACCTCTTAAGCGAAATCAAAGGTGATACCCCCTCCATAGCGAGATTCATAGAGCAAGTACACCTCTTAAGCGAAATCAATGGTGATACTCCCTCCACAGCCAGATTCATAGGGCAAGTACACCTCTTAAGCCAAATCAAACGCGATACCCCCTCCACAGCGAGATTCATAGGGCAAGCACACCTCTTAAACGAAATCAAAGGTGATACCCCCTCCACAGCGAGATATATAGGGCAAGTACACCTCTTAAGTAAATTCAAAGGTGATACCCCCTCCACAGCGAGATTCATAGGGCAAGTACACCTCTTAAGCGAAATCGAAAGTGATACCCCCTCCACTGCGAGATTCATAGGGCAAGTTCACCTCTTGAGCGAAATCAAAGGTGATACCCCCTCCACAGCAAGATTCATAGGGAAAGCACACCTCTTAAACGAAATCAAAGGTGATACCCCCTCCACAGCGAGATATATAGGGCAAGTACACCTCTTAAGTAAATTCAAAGGTGATACCTCCTCCACAACGAGATTCATAGGGCAAGTACACCTCTTAAACGAAATCAAAGGTGATACCTCTTCCACAACGAGATTCATAGGGCAAGTACACCTCTTAAGCGAAATCAAAGGTGATACCCCCTCCATAGCGAGATTCATAGGGCAAGTACACCTCTTAAGAGAAATCAAAGGTGATACCCCCTCCACAACGAGATTCATAGGGCAAGTACACCTCTCAAGCGAAATCAAAGGTGGTACCCCCTCCACGAGGTTCGTGTGCCCCACCATCTAGTTATACAAGGTTCGTGTGCCTCACCATCAAATTTTACGAGGTTCGTGCGCCTCACTATCAAGTTACGAGGTTCGTGCGCCTCTTCATTTAATTTTACGAGGTTCGTGCGCCTCTCCGTTTAATTTTACGAGGTTCGTGCGCCTCTCCGTTTAATTTTACGAGGTTCGTGCGCCTCACCATCAAGTTACGAGGTTCGTGCGCCTCACCATTTAATTTTACGAGGTTCGTGCGCCTCACCGTCAAGTTATACGAGGTTCGTGCGCCTCACAATCAAGGCATACGAGGTTCAGGCGCCTCACCATCAAGTTATACGAGGTTCGTGCGCCTCTCCATTTAATTTTACGAGGTTCGTGCGCCTCACCGTCAAGTTACGAGGTTCGGGCGCCTCTCCATTTAATTTTTCGAGGTTCGTGCGCCTCACCATCAAGGTATACGAGGTTCGTGCGCCTCTCCATTTAATTTTACGAGGTTCGTGCGCCTCACCATCAAGTTACGAGGTGTCACGGCTCTTCAACAAGGTCCACAAGGTTGCTACATGCTCTACCAGGTACGCTTCGAGGTAATCTCTTTCCTTTTCCTTGGACCCAAACGAAATTAGTGTCTTTATCTTTATTTAGCTTTTACTATGATAACACAAAAACTCTAAGGTTCATGTTATCCAGCAAAATCCAAATAAAGAGGGACAACTGTCAACACCCAATTTCGTCCGGGTAAGTAAATATTTAAAAATAATAAAGAATAAGATAATAATAATTAATGGTGGGTAAAAAGGGATAAAATAATAACTTTAAAACCATATTTTTTTTGAAATGTTAGTTTAATATGGTAATAATTTGAATTAATATTATGCTAATAATTATAAACAATAATTAAAATAGTATATTAATATAATTTGTTGCATCAATTTCTTTTAAAGGGAAAAATATGATTTTCTGACAACAATGATAATCAATGCTTTGAATATTATTTAATTTGTTTTCTGGCAACCAAGAACATTTCTTTCCCTATTTTGTTTTATTGTCATTTAATTCACAATTAAGGCAAGATTGCCATAATATTACAGTGTGTATATAAATACGCACTCTGTCATAGAAAAAGGGGGACGAAAAAAAAAATAGAGAGAAACATGCAGAAATAATAGAAAGAGAGTATAGAAAAAATAGGTTCACACCCATAAGGGTTCTGTCAACGACAATCATCAAAGAAGAAAGAGGAGAGTACTGAAAGCTAAAAAGGTATGTCATCTCTACACCATTCTTTTTCTCTTTTTATTGTACTCTGAAATTTTTTCCTAAAGGTATGTTTTTTTTCTACACACAAATAATGTTTTTTTTTAAATTATAATTTTTTTATAAGTATGTGTCGGCCTATGGCCGGTTTCTTTCTTTTTCCCACCATTCTTAAATAAATAAAAAATACAAAAATCTTCAAAACCAAAAAAGATGTCAATCTTGTTAAACCAAATCCTTTTCGGATTCACTTTTCAAAAATCTAAATCAGTCAATAATAATTTTCAAACAAACTCACAAACCTTTTTGTACATAAAGAACTATGTGATCCCTGATTGTCCATTATAAATGGATGTACGTAGGACCAAGGTCAATTCTTGTGGGGTTCATAAAACAAAAAATATGTTTTTGTTTCTTAATAGCTTTTTTTATTTATTTTTTTATTTTTTTTATGGGAAAATTAAACATTTTGAAAAACCACGTCAAGTTTATACATTTAATTAAAGGTACTGCCTTTCGGCAGGCGCGATAGGGTTCTAATACCTTGTTGAAGTATGCAGGAAACGTAATGTCAACATTCATGAGTTGAAATAATCCCCTGCAATTGTCTCAATTTTTCAGATCATGAAATCTGGGAGATGTCATATCAATCGAGTTAAGAAATTTGGTGAATGCTTTTTGGATGTATAGCTCTATCCGAAAAAAAAAATGTGAATTTCAAAATCCAGTTAACTTTCCAAACTCTGGTACACCAGATTGTCAAATTCAGTAATTACATTCTTCAAAGTATTCATCGGATTACGGATTTCATAATCCGTTTCACATCACATCTATCAAATTTTAATGTTTTTCCGAATCGAAAAGCAAAATCCGGTGAACTATCAGATTACGCAGCCCCACCCCCTCAAGTCTCACTTTATTCCCACCCCCTCCAACTCTCATATCCATTCCCAACCCTCCAACTCTCAGATATCTTATTTCTCTTTCATACATTCGTTTGTTTCCTGTCCGTTTGGGTTTCGTAGTGCGGATGTTTGCGGTGGTCATTCGACGATGCAGTAGTGCGACGGTGTGTGCAGTGGTCAGTGGTGCTTCGCGACTTGGGTCTACGAGAGGTTAGTTTGTTCTTCGCTTCATTTGCATGATATATTATAATTTTTTTTGTAAATGTAATATAATGTCTTTGTTGTGTGGTTGATGCTGCTGGTTTGAGTTTTCTCTGTGTGCTCTGTGAATTCTGTGTGCTATGTGATTTCTCTGAGTGTGCGTGTGTGCAGAGGAGGAGGAAGAAAATAACAGGCCACGAATGTTGCATATCCGTTTGAGCCTGAAACGGATGTGAAGGTCTTTCAAATATTCTTTTGTATGAAAAACTCATTAGGTTGAGGTCCAACTGACTCTTCATTCTGTCTAATTTTGTTTTTCATTTGTATAATTACAAATAATTCAAGTTTTTAATTTCCTAATACCGTTTCACTATGTCAACAAATTACCAGGTATGCAGATAATAATGGTTTCCAAGGAAAAAGCAAAGAGCTTGGGGATTGAATTTATTCCTTTGGAAGTGAGCTTGAAGGAGACTGTGGAAAGCTTGAAGGAAAAGAAGTTTATAAATTTTAATTTGTCACCTTAATGAAGCAAATTTTGATTCGTGATATCTCCTAGAGGAGAAAACGTGGGAACCTTGATGTCACTCGGCTTCTTATGCTCATGCTTATGAATAAATTTACAGTAAACTAAGATATAAATCAAAACTGGTGTTAAGTACTGAAATAAGCTATTTTTGGTCAGGTTTGTGCTAGGGACATCCGCTGACGGATAATCATATCCATTTAAGATTTACAAGGTTTAATTTAGGGTTGATCCTAAAAGTATTAGGGATAAAATATTAATCTTAAAAGTAGATAAAATAAGAATAGAGAGGTGGAAAAAGGGGTAAAAGAGGAATGGGGAAATGGAGGGAACAAGGGGTGGTGGTGAAGGAAGTAACACCCAAACAAAGGTTATGGTGAAGAAAGATGGGTTTGAGTTTCGAGGAAGGTGAAGAGAAGAAGAATACAATTTTATTTATTTATTTAATATATAATAAGTAAAGGACAAAATGGACATCAAAAGAAATTTGGAGATGCAAAAAGAAAACAATGAAGTGCAGAAGAAGTACTCAAGTAAGGCATAGGGGAAAAACAAATCCCCAGACATTAAAGGGTGTGTTGCTTTCTGCACCCCTATCACATTTCTTCATCCACCCCTTAAAAAAACTACCGGAAAATTTTTTTCGTTACAAGGAGAGGAATTGCTGTCCAGAAATTCTTTTTTTCTGAAATTGTTTTTTATTCCAGAAAAAAAATTCCAAAAATGTTGGAATGCAGGACGAAAAACGACGTGTGCATGAAGTAATTCCCCACATTAAATCAGAACTGTTTTGCCAATCCTACCTAGTGTCACCAACAAACTACTTTTAATTCTTATCTAGCGCGAAGCATAAGATACTTTTAATCAATGTTTAGAATTTAACCAATATTTTTTAATGATTAAATATGCTTATTTCCTTAATTTTTAATAAAAATTGAAACTAATTCTTCTTTAAATATATGATTTAATATAGTTTCTTAACTGGTGAAATACCTGTGAAATACAATTATTTAGTTTTCTTAAATAAATTTTATCAAATTTATGTGATGTTTTAAATGCATTTATCAGTTAATACTAAATTAAAGAAGTGTTAAATGACATAAAGAACTTAAATGTTATTATGAAACATAAGTATGTAATATCTTTTTACAAGTTATAGTAGTTGGAAGAAGAGTTGTTCCTTATCCAAATGCAAAAATTATATTTTTTACTAGAGATCTTTATATGTAAATCCAATTAGTGAGAGTTAAAAATAACATCTTAAGTAAAAGTTTAAGTTCAGTCCAACTATTAGCGAATTTGGAATCATTCCAAATTCTTACTAAAATAATTCGAAGTAGGAAATATGTGACGTTAGTTCAAACAACAAAAATATTTTCTCTAACCACATATTTCTAATTAGAAATCCCAACACTAAAAATAAAGAACTATATCTTAAGAACTTTGTATAAAAATTTCATCCTGATCCAATTGTTCACTACCAAAATTCTCAAAATTATCAATAGAATTTTATCGACGAAAATAAATTCTCCGATAATTAAAATTTATCGACGAATTTTATCAACGGATTTTTAAAATACATATTTCTTACGATTGAAAAATCCACCAGTAATACATATTTCATTTACCGACGAAATCAATAAATCCGTCGATAAAAAGAGCAATAAATTTCTCGTTCACTTTTTTTCTATTCATTATTTCACCCTCTCACACTAGTAGAATGGTGCAAACCCTATTTCTTCTTCTCGTTCTTCTTCTTCTTCTCATTCTTCTTTTTTCTCTTTCTCTTCTCCTAATGCTATGAGCCATTATCAGAAATCACCATAAGTGTCTAATGGTACAAACCACTCACAACCATCAGCAACCAACTCCAAGAGTACAAGAAGCCACCGTAAGAAACCTGCAACAACCACCAACAAATCTCCTTCGTACTATCAAGCATGATCCAAAGCACCATCTCACGTCTTCTCCAAACATTGAGCCATCCTCGCAACACTGTGAATCGTATCACCGAGAGCCTCCGTAAAAACCTACAACGAACAGGGAAAATGCTAACGGTGACATGTGGTAGGACTTGATGTTCCCTTATAATGCTTGGTATGTTAAAAATGGTCACTGCAAAGTAACAATTAGATGAAAAACCCTAAAAGATGAATCTAAAAAAACCCTAAAATTTTTTTCCTTCACTAATTATCGTCGGATTTTTCCTTCACTAATTATCGTCAGATTTTTCTTTCGATAATTACCGATAGAAAAAAAATTTTGTCGATAAACTTACCGACAATACTATTATCGGCAACACTATTACTCACAGATATTTATGTTTTTGACAAGATTTTGTCCGTCGATAATACTTGTTTTTCTAACGAAGGGAAAATAAAATTTTTCTAAGACAACTTGCAAAGACTTAATTTTACACTAAAAATGAAAAAAATTATTTCTCTTAACATCAACTTCTTATTGTGAACCTCACAGTTTATAATGAAAAACAATATTTCAATAATACTTTTTAAGAAAATTTAGTCTAGTCCAATAATTTATAAGGTTGTGATCACAGTTTACTAAAGTAGTTTAGGAATAGCAACTAGTTGATACCTCAAAATTATCCTTTAAGTTTTACAAAACTTTTTTTATAATTTCTTAATTTACTTATAAAAACATATTTAAATAAAAAATTTAAATATAATTAACATGAGAGTGTTATAATTATACATAAAATATTATTTACATTATAAATATTTAAATATTATTATTATTAATTAATTTTCTTATAAGATAGTGAACTATTTATATAATATAAATTTATTAACTAAAATGAAAGAAAATTATACTTTTATTCAAGATCTTACGATTTGCTTGTTTATATGATTCTAACAATACGGTTATTTTTATTACACAACTCCTAACTATGGTGGAGATCTTGCTAAGAAGAGTCAAATGAAATGCAACTAATGTATTATATATATGCTTATTGTATATATACATATAAGAAAAACGTTATTGCATACAACTAACGAAATGTTGTTTCCATGCATAACTTGAACTTGGTGAATGGTTGGAAAAGTTTGAGAATTGTTCTTGGTGAATGAGTGTAAAATTGAAGTTAAAGGGGAGAGTTGATAAGTGTAATGAATTTTTTTATTGAGTTGTCCCAAGTTGTAACCCAATGGAATATTTTGGAGCTAAAAGAATTGAAAAGAATATGACGTGTATTGTAGATGTTAAGGTTAGAGTAAAATTAGAATAGTATCTATGAGACTTTCTTTAAGAAACATTAAACTCTCATCAGTTGATGTAAGTCATATAGCTGAACGTAATTTGCACATATTCTTTCTTTTTGCTTTTTATGTTTTCGTGATATTATTCTAACCTTTGTTGTAACACAAATTATTTATTTATTCTACTAGTAAAATAAACCCATTCGTAGTAATTTAATCCAAACTTTAATAAATATATAACAAGTTTAAATGATTTTCCCGAATACATTTCTTAGTAGACATCTTTCGATTAATATATCTTGTTCGCAAAATAAATTAAATTAAAAAATAGCGATCAAAATTATGTTTCATTATTATAATGAAATAAATATATGCTGAAAAAGAGTTTTCGTGTTTAAGGATACAAATGATTTCGGAACCCCCAAATAATTCTATTTTAAAAATCAAGGCTTGCTAAGGAAATATTCAGATCATAAAACAAAATTCAGTCCAGTGCTCAATGATAAAACTGCTTTTTTTTTTTTCTTTAATATTGTCTTTTTCCTTTGAGTATATATATAACTCCTTATTTATATTTTAAACATACAAAAATAGTAATCTCTTCTTGCCCAATGCTTTTTTTTATTGTTCATCCTCTTCTTTATTTCATGTAAACTACATTTTCTAATACTTATTAGAATACCATTTCTTATTTTCCTTCCTTATTTATTACAAAATGATCTTTGATTAGAGAGTTTTTTTTTTCATTAAAAAAAGGATACGGATAAAATTTTCGTAGTGATGAATTATTTTATAGTTAAGAAAATAAATGTTTTGAATCCAAGTGGTTGATTTTGTTTAAGTTTTTGGAAGTTGATGAAGATGTGTCATGCTATGTTAGGAGTGCCTCTCAGTTGCACCATCGACAGCCAATGCCAAAATCATTGATTTTTATATGCGCTTGACAATGACTTTGCGTGCCCAAGAATTCACCCACCCTATGAAGCAAACAATGTTTTCATTTTCAATATGTATATATATCTTTAAAATATTAAATTATACTGATATCTAATTAATATATTATCATAAATATAAGTTTCATGTACCAAGTTATTGAGTTATAAGTATATATATAACCTTGATTGTAAAAGTGAAATTTTATGAAAATTTAACAAAAATAAAACAATAACAAAATGATTGTATTTCTCTACATATATACATATATTAAGAAATATTTTATTATTTAAAATAAAATTCATTTAAAAAATTTATATTAATTCTAAATTATTTGATACCCATATATATATATATATATATTAAGAAATATTTTACATATAAATAGAGTATCAAGTAATTTAGAATTAATATAAATTTTTGTAAGCATATCTTTCAATTTATTGGTGAATTTTAAAAGTATTTTTCTTAATAAAAATATAAAATAATATAATAGTTAGTGTAAATTAAATGAAAGTAATTTCATTCTTTTCATGCTATGTATACAAGAAAGAATCAAATTTTGAGCATAATTGAAGATAAAACTATCCTAGCCACAACGTAGAAAATTATTAGATTTCATATAGATCCCAACATCCAAATTATTGGTAATAGCAACAATATTTTGGATAATGCTTTGAATTTATTTATGTTTGGCCAAAACAAAAAGGGAAACTGAGTAGAGATTGAGTAATATAAGTTTGATATCTTAACCTTATTCTATCTCAAATTATTTAATTTCAGTTTGTTTGATTCTGTCACTGCTGAGATGCTATATATCAAGGGAAGAAGATTAAGTTAATAAAATCTTGCATCATGCTGCTTGAATATTAAGCTGCGTGCCTTCGATGTCCTTCTATGTGGCATCTATATCTCCTGTTACAACAAGTTCTTTTCATTTCATTAAAAAAAATCTCATTAAATTGACCAACATCCACACATGCATGTAAATACGAAATTCAGCATATCTTCCTTTCATAGGTCATTCTTCAAAATGGACATGAGGAGAAAGAGTTAAAATGTTAACCACTAATCAAGGGTTATAATATTATCAATAGATGGAGATGTTATATTGATTAATGACATATATAACCAAATTATAAATGTTTATAATGTAAATCTCAAATTACTAATTAAAATACCCAATTATGATAATCTCACTTTAAATATGAAAGAGAATTACCAACTGATATTTTTAATGTTAGAATGGATCACTAATCCTTGTTGTTTAAGAGATTGTGCTGTGGGAATGGATTCCTAATAAAACAAGTTCTTTAAAAAAAAATAGTAAATATCAGTTTCAGCATCTTGTGGGTGTTTTTGTCAGTATCCATTGATCCTCATGCACATTTTCTACTACACAAATATATATTTATACCTAAGTTCCTTGTATCCTCCGAGACTGGTCGAATATTACAAAGTGCCAGTTGCATAGACATAGAAATCATCACCATGGGAAGGAAAATAAGCCAAGCATCACCGAAAATATCTAAGGATGATCCTCAAAAACATCAATTCAAGAGTTTGATTAAGGTTTTGCGGCCAAAGGTCTACATCACCGACAGCTCAAGCTTCAAGAAGTTAGTTCAAGAGCTAACTGGCAATGGAAGTCCCACCACTTTGTCTCCTCCTCCTCCTCCTTTGGAACCAAACATCATGGTTCAAAATTGCCCATTTGTTGGAACTGAATCTCATAGGGATCCTGAAACTAGTTCTGATGATGTCTCAGTTTCTCCTGATGCAAACTCACCAGAGTGGTGCTATGATGCATTGATGAATGAAGAGTTTAACCAAGTTTGCAATGAGTTATCCTTAGATGACCTAGCCTTCCAGGAATCAGTCGCCAACATAGACCATTTGTTGGCATATCAGAATTTCGAGTCACTACTTTTTGATTATGAACAAATGGAGCAGCCAGATGTCAGCATATATGATTATGAGTTGTCAGGACTACTATAGAAACATGTCTGTCTTTCCTGGAAGATCATGCACGATGTTGTTTCTCGAGTTACTTTTGTAGTTCTTGTTTTGTATCATATGAATGTATAAGTATTCTTTTTGTACACACAGCAAGTAAGTTTTTTTTTTTTTTTTTTTTTTTTTTTTTTTTTTTTTTTTTATGCATAATGATTTTGCTTTGAGTTTGTTTCCATGGATTAATCTTCAATGAGGGTAAATATTTATGTTTTGTATTGATTTGCCTGCATGCTTGGGGTTAACCTAATAATTACTTCTGCAGTTTTCTTCAACATAATTTGAAGTTTACAGACTAAACGATATAAAAAACATAAATCATATTTTCTTCTAATCTCTTCCGTGTTGCATGTTATGGAAACTTCACTAACAAAACAAGGAGAGTTTTTACAAACTATATTTAAAAAAAGTTTTTCATAGATTTCCTATCAAAATAATTTGCATCTAAATATGTATCATTAGATCCTACATATGCAAAAACTGCCAAAAGATTTTATTACACAATTTAACCTACTTCTTCCTCTATATTTCACTTGTTTTCACACTTATAAGCTAAACTACAAGAATGTGATACATTAGCTTAAAAAAAATCAAGGGCCAAATATGGAATACAAAGAGTCAGGTCTAAGGACCTCTAAACCAATCAATAGTGCAAAATAAGATTTTTATAATGATATTTTATATCGATCTAAAGCCATCAAGTATATAAAGTGATACAATGACAATATCATAAATATGAGAAGTTTTTTTATAATAGTTGGATCCATAATCAATATATAAAGTGACACAGTGACAAAATTGTAATAAATTATAATTTTTTTTATACCGGTTGCATCCAAAATCAATATAAACACTAGAACAAAATTTGACGTGTGTTATTTTTTACCTTTAACATTTGAAAAAAAACTAACATCATAAAACAACCATTTTCTGATGTTAAAGACGTTGATTAACCTGGAAAACAAAAATAGACGTTGATTGACGTCACAAATGATCATTTGCTGATGTTAATTGACGTTGGAAATGATCAGAAATGACTATTTTCCTACATTAATTGGCTTCATAAAATGACCATTTTCTAATGTCTCTCCTCCTTTTGTTTTTTTTTAATAAATAATGATCCATTTTTACGGTTTTACTAAACCTAAAAAATAAAAAATCAGTAAATTTTATATATCTAGAACTCATTTTCAAATTTGTATGTACTATAAGGTATAAACTAAAGCTATCAAAAGTGAATGATGTTATAGTGGATAATTGACTATTTGTTTGTGATTTTTGGTTTTGATAACTATAATTATTATTTTTGGTTGAATTTTTTTTAAAACTCCTTGTAATCTTTATTTCAAGAAAAAAAAACCCAGGATCACTTACTTTGGGTCCGTCTGAAGTTTAAAAATTATTTGAAAAGTTAGTTGTTGTAGATCTTTAAACGACCATAATTTTTTCAAAAGTTGACAGATTTGGCATTATTATATATTGTTCCTTCTAGATTTTCGAAAAGGTCATTTTTTATTTTTCGTCAATTTAATTTCATCAAAAAGGTCAATTTTCAAAAACGGTCCTTCTACTTTGCAAAAATATTTCACAAACTTAGACTTTGAATTTTGATCTAAATTTTTTTGTGGGGTTTCTCATGACTTTTTGGTACTTTGACAAATTTTCAGGTCATTTGGAGTTCTTTTGAATATACTCTCAGTTTTAACTTAAGTTTAGATGTATACGATGTATGAACAACAAACAAGTTCAACAATATCAATCTTAACAATACCAACAAGTTCAACCAATTTATAGTCCATAACAAATGAAAATGAAAACGAAAGAGAAAGTTCATCAAAAACCCAAAACGAAACTAACATTCTTGAAGGTAGGTTCGCCGCTAGAATAAAGTGTTGTTGCCAGTGAGGAAGAAACAAGAATGCGAAAAAGGCCTTTAACGTTTGTTATTTTGGACATTCAACATGCAACCCTGCCCCAACGTCTTAATGGGAGATGTCAATTTCATGTCGGACTCCACATGAGACGTCAATTTGATGTCGTAATTCATGTCGGTTGCTAGGTGGACCAATGTTGGCTCGCGCTAAGAGCACATCTGTCTTACTCAGCGAGAAACCTAGTTGAGCCACTAGAAGTAATAAGTTGTTAGATGTGCCTTATCAGACATCATTAGACGTCGATTTTGACATTAACCGACATCCAATTTGTTTTCTTTTTTTAAATAAATTTGTTTTCACAATAATACCACATCTGAAATACAAAAAATCATCCCAGCACATCCCAAAATTATATATACTATGCGTTTCAAGTGATTATAATACTAAAGCACACTAGTGCACTAAAGGGAAACGACAATGGTTATTTTCGCTTACACGCAGCGGTTCCGCAACCGAGACATATACAGGAGAGACAAAAAGGGCTTTTTGTCTCGGTTCTGAACCGAAGCGAAAAGGGGTCGAATTTTGCCTCGGATCAAATCCGAAATCGAGGCAGTAGATGGGGGTGTGCTTTTGTCTCGGTTCAAATCCAACCGAGGCAATAAAGGGTTTTTTTCTTTTTTACAACACATTCAGCTGTGACAGTGCAAGCTCCAAGCAGAACCGCCCAAACCGAAAGCTCTTGTATCAACTCAGCCCTTCCAAGAAGATCAATCATGCAAATGTAATGCATTATAATGTTTCATCCAGTGTCTAAGACACCTCGAACAGTCTGCTTTCTTTTTTTGTAAGAATCATATAACCATATTGACAAGTGTAAACTGGCTAAAGAAAAAAGCAACAAAAGAAAAAGTAGGTAAAAATTACAATCTAAACTCAAAAACAATGTGACCAATTCAGTGAATCATCAACACTCATTATTCAGGCAAATAAACATAACTAACAGTTACAATGCAGAGCAAAGCAATAAACTCTCATCAAAGGCTCACACTCTAGGCAGGAGGAGGTGGCTGAACCATGTAATCAACAACGACCACACTGTCGATCTAATCTCTAACTCCTACTGATAATTCACCAACTCCTTATTTGAATCCACGACCTCCAACTTGGCCGGTCCCGCAAAAACCGCGAGCGAAGAAATCGTGAAACCCTTGGCTCTCCCTGGCGAAAAATTCTCCCCAAAACTGAACTCACTAATCTGCTTAAAATTCTCTAGAATTCCTCTAACCACACCCAAAACCTCGTCTCCAACTGCGCCCTCCTTCAATTTCAAGAAGTTGACACAAAGTGCCGAGCCTGGCGGCGGAACGAGGTTGCTGAGGCCATCGGTGACCCAATCGACAACCATGATGTCGTCGAGGAATAGGTTTTCCTTGATGACGGTGACGGATAAAAGGAAGATCAACTCTTCATCAAATCAAAATACCTCCTCCCATGATCAACCAAACAGGAACGATTATACAAAAACACTTCACCTGTTATTTCATTCAGAAATAGGGAACAAGCATAAACTCCATCTAGAAACCTAGAAAATAAAAAAAAAAAAGATAAAACCTATTTGATTGTCGCGCCCTTGCACCCTTGTGCCTCCGCCGCAAGAACAATAACAGCCACCGTGCCCTTGCGCCCCCGTCGTGTCTCCGTCGCGCCTCTGTTGCGCCATTGATGATCCCTCCAGGTTGGTTGTCCGTTCGAGACGAAGAACCCTAGGCTGGGTTGGATGCACGAAGAACCCTCTCGGCCACGGCGACGCGGATCCAAACAAAGAGAAGGGTTCATGTGTCGAATAGAGAAGAGGAAGAGGATAAACACCCCCTTTCGCGACACAGAACAGAGAAGAGGAAGAGGATTATATTTTGGTTCAAGGAAAAAAGAAGAAACAAGGGCTGAACCCTTAATTTGAGTTATTTGATACAAGCCAACTTGAAATCAGAAAATAAAAAAAAATAAAACCTCTTTGTGCTGTGGTGGAAGAAGAAAGCCCTCTTCTCGAGGAGGAAGAAAGCCCTCTTCTCGAGGAGGAAGAAAAAGCATTGTTCGCGTGAGTAGATTATTTTGGTAGGGCAAGCTTTTATGCCTCGGTTGACTTGGAAACTGAGGTAGTAAGCCATTTTTGAAAAAGGCGTCAGGTGCACAGTCTGACTTTGCAGAAAGGACATGTGCTCTCAGCAGGGTTATATGCCTCGGTTGTTTACTTAACCGAGACAATATACCCCTTATGCTTCAATTCCCCTTGAACCGAGTCATATAAAAATTGAAGCGTATATAGCGCCTTAATAAGCTCTTTTTTACTAGTGCTTTATAGTTCGGTTGCTGACTTAACCGAGGCAGTATAGCTATCATGCTTCGGTTCCTTTTGAGTTGAGGCATATAACTTTCCTAAAACTAGGAAAATGCCACCGCGCTTTTATACGCTCCGGTTTTAGTAAAACCGAGGCGTATATAGCATGTTAAAAAAACTGTTTTTTACTAGTGGCAATCTAAAAAGAAATCCAAAACTTATAAACTATCAAAAGTAAGCTAATTAATGTATTCAACAACAATAAAATTTTTCCTAAAGGAATGGCCATAGGTCTTAAGTCCATCTTTGTAGAAGATACGCTGCCCACTCTTGTCGTATCTTCTTAATTGTGTCCTCTAATATAGGTGATGTATTCTTGAAGCACTACAAAAATTAAGTCATGTTCATTATGTTTGCATACAAATTATCAAAGCTGAATTTGATTTGTAATGTATGAAAGGTAAGTATTATTACCTCAATCCAGTCATCTTAATTCCTGCTAGAATGATGGTTTTAATCCAAGACATGATATAGTAGTCACATTCCCATGAATCTAGCTACTTGTTACACTTAAATGACAAACTAAATAGTCACATATATAGATCATACAATAACATAGAAAATGAATAAGAACTATAACTGAGTTACAAGATTTGAACTAGCTGACTTTTGGGTTTATCCATAACTCTATTTACATTAAAAACACAAGGTAATATTAATATAACTATATTCATCATAAAAGAACCATTACAACATGGATTTATAACATTTGGAACATAAAAAGAGAAACACTTACGCTTGTAGCATGGATTTCAAGTCATTTTTCATTCTATTGTGCAAAGAACAAAACAATGAAATAGTCTTGAAAAAATTTTCAAACCTATGTATAAGAGAATAACTATTTTTGTAATGGGTATAAAAAAAATGTGAAAATTTCAAAACTTCCTTCAAAGCGTTTTTATGTCAAAGACTTATACCAAAGCTTTAAGGTGAAAATATTAAACTATTGTATCAGAGTATAATTATGTTATAAGTATCAAAGTGAAACATAATTATTAGATATTCATCAGAGTATATCATTTAGTCATTGTTAGAGTATAATATTAACAGAACATATGAAATATATATTATCATACGATTATCATTTTGTAAAAGATATGACTTCCTCTTGTCATATTTATGCATGATATGTAACAACAAGAAGAACTATATTATGAAAGCGTAAATACTTTTTATATAACATAGCATGAATAACTTATAAGAGCATTGATAAGTGTTTATATGTATAAGAGCAATAGGAATATTCATATATGTGTCAGAGCATAAATATAAAGATAGATATTCAAATATGTATCAAAGTATATATATCAGATTTAAGGCTTATAGACGATTGACACCAAATAAACAAAATAAATTTCTATATTTTAACAAATAAACATTACAATAGTTTTCAATGCAATATCCTATTATTACATTTCTCCCCCTGAATGTAATATCTATCAAGTTTAGCATTCTCACCCCTTGTTTGATAAACATCGAAAAGGGAGGAGAGAAAAGGCATCATGGAACGACTAAAGAATGATAAACATTGTTTCCTCAAGTCTAGTTATGAACTGATCCAAGAGGTTATCTTTGATACCAACTGAAATCACAAGTAAAGTTAAAAAGGGGGGGGGGGGGAAGGGGTGGGAGGGACTTCAATAGAGTTTAAAACTTTTTGCAATGAAGTGCTACATGCTATTTGCAGGGGTTAGATGATCTACAGATAGTGTTGAACACTTAATGATTTGTATAAAGCGTTTAGAAAAATTATTAAACAGGTTGAGCAAAGAAAAATGCATTGAGGAAATATTCGTAGAATGTCTTTTTATCTCTTAACATTCTTCTGAATCAATGTAGAACTTTAAAATAAAGCTTTATGATGGAAGCAGCTCCACTCTTCAAGATTGAGCAGCTTCACGATCCAGATGTAGGCAGTAGAATGAAGATAATGATGAGTGTTCTGATGTGCACTAGGTGTTTGATGAAATGTTTTTTGGAGGATGGAAGTGTGTGTGTTGAATCTCAAGCTCAGAAACCTTCCAAAGGGGAAGGAAGCTAGAGGAAAACGTGCTAAAGAGGCACAAACATTGAACTCGAAGCAAGGAGTGGCTGGACAAATCTCAGCAGCATTTCACTAAGGCATTCGAGTTCCCTTTACAAAGAGGAGAGTCTCTCTTTTACAGAGGAAGAGATGACTTTGAAGTGCCTAGCAAGCTATGAAAATGGCAAGATACATGTGCTGGAAATGCTACCAAGCATGAGTTACACGTTCCATACGAGGAAGACATTAAAAATGTGCTTTAAAACTTGGACGTTGGTGAGTGGCAACGGTTGTTTGGTTGGCTTCCTTTCTTTGCCTCCTTTTGCTTCCCTTTGCTCACCAAGCTTCTTTGGCTGATTGGCTATGGTTTCCAAGCCTTATTTTTGTCCAACAAAACAATGTAAATGTATTTAGTAAAGTAAACATTCTAAGACTTAGAAAGAAAAGATCTTTTTGTTTAAAAGTCCTTATTCAACTTCCCTTTCTTAGTCTTAGTGTTAAGTTGATACTTCTTTGGATGGGAAGTCCCTAAAGGGGTTGCCATCACTTTGTCCTTTATGATTTGCACAGATAAAGAAACAACACAATAGACAAATAAATAATATTCATACATGCATTTAAAATGTTAGACGTTCATTATAGCTTATTACGTGTACTACGGTGTTTATGCGTAATTTATTTGGAGTAATGTATGCGTTTAGGAATTGTTAACACATGTATAGCATTTAATGTGCTATCATAGACGGTTCTTTTTAATAGACACTATTTCGTTAGACACTATAGTTAAAATTCAAAATAAGGGTTGTTAGACGATCTTGTCTTAACATATACATTGAAACTCATAAAAGAAAGGATGGATCATTTGTAAATGATGCGATAAAGGTTATAACGGTTAGTTATACTATAATATGATATGTTCAAACATTTTCCTTCAATATTTAGAGTTTTAACTACAAATTGTTATATGCCTATAGAAACAAATGAAAGTGGGTTTGACTCAAAGCACTATTAATGAATCAAAAGTTTTCCCTAATGATGTTGGTGGTAGAGTGTTAGGCCTAAAGCATTCTAGAAGAGTGTGTTGCATGGGTTTGGGAGTAGCTCCTACTAACTCATTTAAAAATACAATACTTCGACTTTTTGATTTAAGGTTTGCTTCATCTAGCACTGCCACATCATCAACATGTTCTAGTTAGTTGCAATAGAAGTACACCAATTTTGAATCCCAGTTCAAACCACCTTAGGTGGACTAAAAGCATACATGATAATGAAGAAAGGAAAGATTCCTCATGAATTGATCGTCTTCTTTGATCATCAACCACAAGTAAGTTACTAAACAAGTTGAAACACAATTCTTGATATACTCTAATTATAGGCAGTCCTTTCTAGTCTTAAGTGTGATATCAAATACTTCATCTATATTGTTGTGGTCCTTAAAATCTATTGTTAATAGTTGGTTTTCTGGTGTTATATAAATTCTAGAAAAATTGGGCAAGTGTTGATGTGAATGAGTGCCTCATACACTTGAAATTACACTTATGACATTGATGATTTCACTTTAATATTTATCTTTTCTCATTTCAGCAAGCTAGTGATGCAAATAAGTCCAAGTCTCCTTTGGGTACAAGAGGATAATCTTGCTAGCAACATTTAGGAAGTTTATGATGTATTTTAGGATGAAACTATATTTAATCTATTATAGATTTTGCATAATTATGGATTAAGTTGTAATTATGTTTCCATTTAAATTAGTTTTATGTTACTATGGTGATTTGGAGAATAAAATGATATATATTTGAGCACTTTGGTAGAAGAAGTTTGTCATGTATTTTGTTACCACTAAAATATTTTAAACTTGTCACAAATAAATATTGTTGACACAAAAATATAAGCACCTCAAATAGTGACATACATTGTCATGTAAAAATAACACAAGCAAAATAAAGTAGTAAACATACAAACTAAATAATACAAACGATAGAGGTTAGAACCTTTATAGTGTAATTGTAACATCCCAAAAATATAGTATAATACTATATAAAAGAGTCATCACAGATATGATATGGTAAACAACTATTGACTATCATATAAAGTAAAGACTTACAGTCATCCAAAATAACTATAAACTTTAAAGTTTATATGCAAACATCATAAACCAAAACTATTTACAAATTTAAATACTACTCCGAAGAAACTACACTGCAACATTGCCTCCATCAAGAGCCTGCTCTAGAGACACCTCATCTCCCTTTGCTCACACCCACAGGATGATCATAGCGAAGAGATAAAACAAAGAAAACATACAACCCAAGCACATATAAAAGGGTAAGCTAGAAGAAAACAAATAATGATATATGAGTACATATTAAACATTCTTGTAAGATACACACACAACACATTAAACCAACTAAACTTTATATATGACCACCCCTTGACTTGACCATCGATTAGTATGAATATGTAGCTATAACAGTTTGTGCACTTGTTGTGGTGAAACAACTAGCCCACCCCAAGCTACCACACAATGTTAGTCCGTTATCACTCACCTTATGCTAAGATAAAGCCCCTAGGTTAGGACCTCCTACTATTCTCACGACATGCCTCACCCTTCTCTACTTGAGAGTAGGTGACCATTAGAATGTCAAGATGAAATCCAAGACTGAGCTTTCCATATTCATACTTACAACCTTTGAAATCACCACTGAGAAATTCCTCCTTGGAATTCTCTTCCACACCATTTGAAACCATGATTGAAACCATATACTTTTACTTTGATATTCATATAACTCATACACAATCATACATCATCCACAATTGAATCAATACATATCTCAAACCAATCAAAACAAAGAAGAAAAAAGTACATCACAACTTGGACCAGTTGCTTAGCGCATACACTTGTTGAACGACCATAGAGTTCTCTCGCACAACGACCCAGCTCGTTGTGCGAATTCCACAAACAGTACCTCCAGACTCCAAACCACTTGATTAGCAACCCAGCTCGCTGAGCTAATAAAACTCACAGTACTCCCAGACCCTAACCTCTCGCTTAATGACCCTGCTCGCTTTGCAAATAAAAAATCACAGTGATCCTAGACCTCAACCTCTCGCTCAACGACTCTGCTCGCCATGCAAATCCCCTAGAAAGTGGTCCAGACCCTCCAAGCACTCGCTCAGCGATATAACTCGCTAGGTGAATAAAGCTTCCAGTGATCCCATACTCCAACCTCTCGCTTAATGACATAACTCGCTAGGCCCCCAGAAAGTGTGTCCAACCTCTCAGCCACTCGTTGAGCGACTCCACTCGCTTAACGAGTCTACATAATTCTGCAGCACCAAACTGCAGAATTTTGAACATGCACACAAAATGACCAATTGCAAATATTTTTCCTAACTTTTAATCCTCCTAGATCGTGTTATAGACTTAATTAGGCTTGAACAATTATTTTTAAACCTTACTAACATCATTATAAAGTGTTTCCTAACCACACTAACCTTCAAAATCTAACAAACCTCAACCTATGGACCCAACTTGTATTCTACCACGTTTGGCACAATTTTAAGAAACATAGGGACATTAACAAGTCTCAAATGACTTATATAGCCTATCCCAACTGACCAATTAAATACCTAACTCCTAAATCATGTTTTCACTACTTCACTTCCTCCATATTAACTCTAAACCAATACAGTTTGCATCTACTCATAACCAGCCAATGCCAATACAAATTTATAACATTTTATACATCAAATTACAGCCCAAACATCATTAAATGCAGTTTATACTCACAGTTCATCCATTCGTACCTAAAAACAATCAAATTGCATATAATCCCTCTATCATAAAAAACTTAATTTCAATTCAGCCTACACAATACTCATAGACTCTTCACACATACACAACTAATCATCAATTAAAGCAAAATTCTAGCTTCCCTTACCTCAAAGAAATCTGCACGGTTATCAAAGAAACACCGACCGTTGCTTATACCGCAAGGAAACTCTAAAAACACCTACCAATCACCAATTGGCGATTAAAAACAAGTCTTAGAACCTAAGTGAAGTTAAGAATTGAAGAAAGAAACCACTTGACACATGCAAACAAAAATCTCTTGCATGATCAAGAGTCAAGAAATCACTAAGAAAAGGGAACGAAACTTACTAACTCTAATAAAGAAATTGATCGGTTGGAAAGGTAGCTCTCGACGCCAGGATCGCCTAGACACCTCCTGATTGTCGAACAGATGATCCAAGAGTGAAAAAGGTCAAAGAGATGGTAGAGAAAACGAAGAGATAGTTTTTTAGAGAGATATAATGTATTTTAGATAATGAGACGAGTTTAGAAAATTTTATTTATATTATAAGATTATTTTATAATAAAATGCTTGGTCTCATTATTTTAATACATCTATCTACTCTAATACTCTATTTTCTAGGTTCTTACAATATTGAAAATGATATTAAAAAAAAATGGAAAAAACTAAAGTAATATCTATAATGAAATAGTTAAAAATACAGAAAGTTTCAAACTTCCTCCAAATAATATTATCTAATATAAAAAGTTAAAACAGTCCATAAAAAAACTCCACAATATATATCATGAGTTTTTTTTATTTATAACTATTCTAATTAGCAAATATTGTAACACTAATTACATTACCACGTAATTAATGACAAACAATATGTTTTAAAAAGCATTAAAAACATATATTTTTTAAATTTTTTGAAACACTGTTTGATTTAACCAGAAGTCATGTTTGTCCAGCGAGTTTATGAAAACTTGATACTCGAACTCTTTGGATTTTGATTCTCCGATGGTGCATAGCGGGGCCTAACCCACATGCATCAATACAAACCACTATAGTTCTAATTGGAAATCAAATTTCCTTTCGCATCCAATGGCATTATGACCCTGCCCAACAGTGCTACAGAATTTTAGAACATTATATGATTTTTTGAACCATTTACCTTCTTCTTGTTAAGTGATTTATGAAAATTCTTTTAAAAAAAATATCAATTTTGCCTAAAAATTAATTCACCCCTCCCCATTTTTTGGTTTATATATGTAACATCCCAAAAATACAACAATAAACTATATAATAGAATAATTACATTTAATAATATTTCAGTTCAGTCTTACACTAGAAAAACGTACGGTTCTGGCCGAACGACCTTACAGAAAGATTACAGCTAAAACTGCACCGGATAAGCAAAACTGACCGAACGGTTTACAAAGGTTTATACCGAACGATCAAATGAAATCAAAAGAGAAGGGGATCAAACGACCACCTTACTATAACTAGACTACGGACCGAACATCCTACTGTTCGGTCTTAACTTCAACTTCTACCAAATTTTCTTCTTCCAGCGTATCTTCCAACAGCGCGTCCCCTTCTGCTCACATCCACACGGATGATCATTGCAACGACAAGACGAACGTACAAAACAAGACATGACAGGAAACACAGGGTAAGCTTATGTAATTTAATTCATGCATAAACATACATTTCAAACAATCCAACACACAAGATACATTTCATCATACATATCATACAAAGCCTATTACTAGACTGACTGTTCGGACTATATGAAATCTGTGTAGCTGCAGGCGTTCGTGCACCCGGGTGATGTAGTAACTGGGATGCCCTCAACAGCTGCCACCCGAGGTTAGTCCTATCTTTCCAAAATACCCCTAAGAACTAGGACGTCCTGTCGTTCCCACACATGACCTACCCTCCTCTACGTGAGGACGAGTACTCACGGAACATCAGGATGAACAGCCAGCTTAGCATGCCCACAGTCATACTTTACAAATTCCAATATTCATACATGAGTCATCCCTCCCCGAACGCTCGTCCATAATCTATAACATTTCCATATCACATTTCCTTCATCTTTCATTAATAAACATCTCATTTAGCCACCTCGTACAAAGATTCATGAGAATTCAAAGGAACAAACGTTCAACCCAAGCGCAGAACTAGACCGAAAACGTAGAGCGAGACCGAGAGATCTCACATTTAAGAATAGATTAGGGCCAAGGGGGTTGACATCGGGTTGAGAAAGATAACGAGTACAATCATAAATCACCAGAACTAATGGAACGAGCGTCAATTTCAACATTGAGCCAACTAGATGAACTGACTCTTGATAACTTCAATTGAACATCAAAAAGACCAGACCAAGAACGAAGACTCCATAATGAGACCAATGAATAAGGAGATTTCAAGGCATTCAAAACTAATACCTAGAATAATTCCCATGAAGAAACCGAACGCTTATGAAAACTTAGCTTAATTGAGTTTAGTATCAAGAAATTCGAATGCCAGTTAAAGAATGAACACTATAGTGAGGGAACCCTAGAGGGCTTAAACGAACGCTCATATTAGGAAGTTTAACTTAAGGAGACAGAACGAGTGCCTGGTATAAGACCAACACTTTCTTAGTACGAACACTTGGTATAAGCCTAGGTGCTACTAACTTATAGAAAAGAGGCTTGATAAATATACTGAGATACTATTGAAGTAGTATTTAAGAATAACAATTTCATACACACACACACACGCACACACACACACACACACACACACACACACACACACACACACACACACACACACATATATATATATATATACACACACATACTTGAGTTTGTAACCGAATATCAAGACAGAACTATGCTTGGCCGAACGCTCAAGCATGGTATTTCGAAGTGACTACGCTCGTCCTCAAATAGAAATCTTCCCAAATGAAAGAATCCACTACTAACCAAATTCACTAGAAAAACCGAACGGTCAAGGATCGTTCAGTAACGAACGTACATTTTCTTAGGGGAATTCGCATCAGGATCATTTATATTCCAACTCATTTATTAACATATAGTTTCACAACTTTATAATTTATATCATAATAAATTTTAATAAGATCAAACACTCATAACATAGCAATTAATCATACTTCAAATAATTCATCAATTCAACGAACGTACATGCCATTCAAACATCATGCAAATTAAATCATATAAGCTTCTCTTACCTCTAGTGTGATCGATCGTCCTAGAGACAGAAAACACTTCGTTTGACTACAGATCTTTCTAACCTCAACGTTCAACGACTCTTCAAACCAGAATCAAACAACAGAACAAAATGGTTCAGAATAAGGATATGAATTCATGCAACCAGAACTTGGTTTGCATGTGTCCGAGAACGATCGACTAAGGATAAGAAGAGCTTACCCGTTCAGAACTCAAAATCGATCGGTTCAAATTGAAGCTTGGGACGCCGTAAGTGCTTCTACGGTGCCTGAATGGAGATCGGAGTACATAAATGGTGAGTTTCGGTAGAGAGAAGGGAGAGCTTTTTAGAGAGAAGAAGGAGAAATGGAAGATCAGAGATTTGGAGAAGAAGGTGCATGCAGCAAGAGTGTGACGTAACTTTCAAAAACTCAGTTTTACTTAAAACGAACGTCCGCTGAGCTGCTGACACCTGCATTTCACTATCTAATTTTCGGATCCTTGTTGCTTGACACCTGGCGTCCGTTCAGAGGGGTTTTGGTTGCGTTTTTAATGATTCTGACAGAGAGAATCACTTTTTTTCAATAATAATTTCTTTCAAGTGAATTGCTAAAATTAATGACAAAAATCAATACTAAACTAAAAGGCGAAGGATTTTATAATGTAAATAAAAACTTATTCTATTTATAAATATAATCTATTTAAAACGCTCTTTAACTCTTGTACTACAATAAAATGTGGTCAAATAATAGACGAAGATTGAAGGTGAATTTGAGAATCGGTTCATAAATAATTAAGTGTTAAAGGTGGTAGAAACAATCTTAAAGTTAAAAAAAAAAGAACTATTAGTTTTGTTGGATACATAAGGCAAAATATTAACTCATGCTCAGTAAGACACATTCTTATTGTGACGTTAGATTTAAGTAAGGAATTACTAAAACGTAGACTTTTAGGAAAGAATTTAGGGAAACTTCCAGAATCTTACTTTGCCTTACTTTTCTTACATTGAAAGAAGTAGGAAGGGATAAAGAAAAGAATACAGCCTTTTGTTCTTGTGGATATATAAATACATGTTATTTTTCTTCTACATCTGTCTATTTATCCTTCTTCCGCAGTTCAAAAACAAAGAAAATGGTGCTCACAATACCAATCAGGTAATTATAACATTTGATATTTCTAAACTTTACAATTTAGAATCAGGTAATTTAAATTATTAAAATATTTTTATTTTATGTATTAAGTCATCTGAAAAACTTATTCACCTTGTTAATTTTAGGTATTAAGTTTCGTTTATTCAAATAAATTTTTTTCTCTCTTAATTATTTCACTTGTTAAATATCTTTAAACACTAATACAATTTTTGCTTTTAAACTCGCACAATATACCTCATTTTACACCAAACCGCTGCCTATCACAAGGCGGTGGTAGTTTTGTAATAAACTGAACCTTATAGGCCTCGGTTGCATGCAGAACCGGTGCAGAACAGAGTTACAACCTCGGTTACAAGCAGAACAGGTGCCTAAAAGGTGTCAACTTTATGAAAAAGTGATACGAGTTCAGGCTTTTTGGCTGACAACTTTATGAAAATGTGATACTACCTCGGTTTCCCATAGAACCGAGGCATAAAGCCTCAGCTGCCACCTCGGTGAAATTAGACCCGGTGCCAAAACATTCATCGGCTTTGATTCCTTTCTGACCGAAGCATATAGGCTTCAGATTTTTCATTTTAAGCATCGTTTCGTTCATAACCGGTGTTGTAGAGCTTCAAAATTATCAGAGTTTGTTCATTTCTTCGCACTGTTGCTTCGTCATTGCTTCATTGCTTCTTTTTCGCGAATCCACTGTTCCACTTCTCCCTCTCACGGTTGAATGTCCTCTCTTCTCACCTTCACTGCCTCTAGCGTCGTCGTCCAACGCCACCGTCGTCTCCACCATTTCTCGACATCGCTGCCACCGAGTATTCTCATTGCCACCGTCTCCCTCTTCATCAATCATAAACGAAAGCCCTAATCCCCAATTTTCTTTCACTCCTTTTCTCTCTCAGCGATTCATCTCTTTTGAATCCAATCCATGGCACCTATGGGTCCCGGTTTCCAATTCCACCGCATCGACGAAGAGTTGGTGGTGTTCTACCTGAACCTGATGCGCAAGATCACCAGAAAGCTCTAATCCCCAATTTTCTTTCACTCTTTTTCTCTCTTAGCGATTCATCTCTCTTGAATCCAATCCATGGCACCTATGGGTCCCGGCTTCCGATTCCACCGGTTCTACCTGAACCTGAAGCGCAAGATCACCGGAAACCTGTCCCGATACGACACATCGCAGTGGTTGATGTCTACAAGCTCGAGCCTTGGGACCTTCCCCGTTAGCATTTTTCCCTTTTTTGTGATGTCAAATTGTTAGCAATAGGGTTTGGTTCAAAGGATTCAAAGTGTTTTTTAACTTATTTTTGATTTTTGTAACACCCCTTACGGAGTGCCCCTAGAAAATAACAAAATCCAAAAGTTTACGCCAATTTTTTTTTTAAATTAATATCGCAGAACTAAACCATCAAAAGCTTAAGCGTCTTACAACATAAGGTTAAAACCTTACAAATATCAAATACATTATTCAAAGACATAAAATTACTTTAAAATATGATAAGTCCCCCATAGTTATTCCCATAACTCTCGTCGTGCTACTTCATCTCTGCCTCATCTGCAACGCCATCTACTCCCGTACAAGTACGATCATCGTAGGTGGAAACCACAACCACAACATTTCAGGGTGAGTAACGAAGAACCTAACATAGCATATAATTTCAATATCAAAATATCACAACTTAGATTATCCTAGTCGCAACCTTACCATACAACACAATATTCAACTAAGAACTTAGGTCATCACCACTCAGACTATCAAAGTCACAATATTTCAATACATCACAGTATTAAACTCACGACTCAATCATTTACTCAAGCTTCTGTTGTTTCCTTAAATTTTGTCATACCAAACCTGTTTCGCAAAACAGGGCGATTCAAGTCGTCTTCCATCGCAACTTCAGACCTATCTCCCCGACTCCTCAAGGAATTACGAGTAAAAACTTCGGTCAGGCTCACCCACCGAGCACTATACTCACACGAGCTGAAGTCATTGAGCGAGACATCCAACCCCCTCCAGTCCCCGCGCACGAGTAAAGGGTGACACTCGAACCTCAGTCTCCACAGAGACTCAACACACTATCGTATCACAATACAAACTTCATTGATTCGACAAAAATTCTAAGGAAATGACAGAACGCTTACTCTCACAATTTTACCATCACAATCATCACCCAACATCTCTTTCACTCCTCTCATTCTCATAATTCATTCTTTCCTCTTCCAACAATGGAAGAGAATTCTCAATACCCTCTTACCCACACTCTTGGCCAAAGAGTGTAGATAAGTGCTCCCAACGAGTAAAATTGAATGTGTCCACACTGACCTTTGCTTGTAATTTTACTCATAAATCTTTGTACATAACTCCAAATGAGTTGATTTCTTTTTTATTGGAAACTAGACTCATATATCTTTCTTTGAACACAACACCCGAAATTTTTGACTACAGGGCTAGCTGCAGTAAAATTATTAAAAACTGGAAAATTTAATCACACTCTGGTATGCTCAGCTTTGACCTTTGATGACTGTTTTGCTCATTACTGTCTCTACCGAACTCCAATTGAGTTGGTTCTTGCTTTGTTGGAAACTAGACTTAATTATCTTTCTTTGGACACAAAACTTGAAATTTTTGGACTACAGGGCTAGCTGCAGTAAAATTAGTAAAAATTAAAAAATTTAACCACGCTCTGGTCTTCTCAGTTTTGACCTTTGATGATTGTTTTGCTCATTACTCTCTCTACAAAACTTCAATTGCGTTGATTCTTGATTTGTTGGGAACTAGACTCAATTATCTTTAATTTGATTATTCATACAACTATTTTGGACTTCGGGAAGGGTCTCAAATAAATCTGGGAAAAATTGCAAAAGTTCATTTTTATCTTTTGCGTGTTATACCCAAAACTCATGTTATACCCAAAACTCAAAACTTACAACCAAAAAGAAAAACACATGCTTCAACATGTTAAATTTAATCTCAACACACAAGGAAGAAAGCATGCAACAACTTTATATGGTTACCTTCTACCCATCATACACTATGTTATATCCCAAGTTAAACCCCCTTACCTTTAGCCTTGAACACTTTAACTTGATCTCTTTCACAACCTTGGTAGAACTCTAGTTTCTTGGAATTCCTCTCTTCTTGCACAGGCCAAGACACCCATTTAGCTTTGGAATTAAAGGAAATGATTCCTAGACACAAAAGGACCCATGGATTTGTTATTTAGTAATGATAATTCAATAAAACAATACTGCATACTCTTTTCCAGACCCAAAACATGGAGGGAATGTCTGAAAGGGTCCCAAAATTATTCCTGCAAAAAGGAACCGCAGCCAACCAGCTCACATTGTCTACATTCCAAAAAAATACTGCTCACGCAAGTCCCCCCAGCAGCACAATTTTTTGCAACTTTGAGAGTCCGGTTGATCCCCTTACTGAAGTCGAAAATACGCGTATGAGTACTCAAATCGAAGCTCTTTGAGTCTACTATCCAATAAAAAAAGAATCAACTAAAATGACATTTCCTACAAAAAGTTATAATTAAAATAGTAAACCATGTCAAGTCTGACAGGAGTTTATTTTACATTATAACTTAAACGTTTTACAACTAGGTACGTTCTTGAGGTTCTACGGTCTTACACTTTTCAGCTCTGTCGAAGCTGAAGATGAAGGACTTGGAATGGTACTTCTTCAGCGTGATGGACCGCAAGTATGGAAATGGCTCCAGGACCAACCGCGCCACCGAGAAGGGCTACTGGAAAGGACCGCCTTGTGGCCCATGGCGACCGCACCGCGGGGATGAAGAAGACCCTCTTGTACCACGCCCCTGTTCTTTCTATCACCGATTCCCACCTCTTCCAAGTTCAACTACCATCGATTCCCACCTCTCCTCGGGTACCCCTTATAGGCCTAAGATGGTTGTGAGAGCTTATATTTTTGCTTTGTTTAACGAGAATTTGAAGCCTGGTCCAACGTCTGAGAGAAACTTTGGATTGTTCAAACCAAATTGTAGCATTGCTTATGATATAGGTTTCACAGGACTTACTTCATCAGCAACCTCCTCCTTTCTCTCCTTCAAGGTATGCTTGCTATTACACTTTGTATTATTCATGAATTTTACCTATAATTTGTAGAAAGTAATGGTGATGATGGAGAAATTATGCATTTGTAGGGTGTTGGATCTTTGTATGTGATGGTTTTTACAAGTTGTGCGACTTTTCTTCTTGTAGCATTATAAGCAATCTCAGAATTTGTTTGGTTTAATAAAACAAAGGTTTATGAGTTTCAAGAACCAGAAATACATGTAAGTGTCGGATTGTACATTTTTTCATGTTCTCAAGATATTGTCTCTTGTTGTTTGGTCTAGTTGGCCATTGAAGGGTGATTAAGCTTCTATAATTGGAGGTGCTATTAACTTTGTCAAGGAGCTTGAGCATAGGCATAAGACCGAGGCATATAATTAGAGGAAAAAAATAAATAAACCCTTTTACTACCTCGGTTCAACAATAAACCGAGGCCAAAAGTCTAGCAGAAAGTAAAAAAGAAACACCCTCTACTGGCTCGGTTGTATTTTAACCGAAGCAAAAGCATATATCTTTATGTCTCGGTTCAGAACCGAGACAAAAAGGGTAGACTTTTTACCTCGCCTGTATATGTCTCGGTTGCAAAACCAGTGTTTATAAGCGAAATTAACCGGTGTCATTTCCCTTTATTGCACTAGTGAAATTTACTCGGATTCTAAAGATTTTTTTTCATTTCAACATTTACAAAAGTAATATCTTTTAATTATTATAATATTGTAATTATGTTTAATTATTTAATGTTACTTATAACTATTTTGATATTTATGGAATTATTATTTTCTACTTTATTTTAACATTTAATTTTTTTTTTCTTAATATTTGCTATTTAAAATAAAACGTGTCATTTTGACATGGAATCATTAATACTAATTTTTATTTTAATTATTGTCATCTAAATGGGGTTGTTAATTACCATTCATAAATATTCTTTTCTTTTAGCTATTTTTTTTGTTAATGTCTACCATTCATAAAACGTGTCATTTGGAACTATTTTTAAAACTTAATTAACTATTCGCGACAAAAGAAAATCTATATTCACACTAAAATCATAAAGATAATTATTTATGATCATATTTTTATAAATTTAATAATAATTTTTATTTTAATTATTATTATATAAAATTGATAGCATTCATATGCATTACTACATAAGGAGATAAAATATTTGATAATTTTCTTTGATATTATATTTAGTTAGACAAGTTTACTATTTAACAAATAAAAATAATTTATTCACTTAATAAAGAAATAATTAAATAATATTTCTTTATTTTAAAACAGTTAAATAAATTTTCCCTTTAAAAGGTCTTACATAAATTTTTAATATTACTTTTACAAAATTTAATATATCATTTAAAATATATTATTTAGTACTATTTTCAATTAATTATTCATAAAAGTAATAAAAGTTTAAAAATCATAAAGTTATATATATATATATATATATATATATATATATTTTAAAAACTATATGATTTTAATGTAATAAAAACATCAATATATGGAAACAAGCGTATTACCAGAAAATTAATTAAGGGGGTTAACTTCTTAATTAATTGTTTTAGACTAGCATTTTATCATTTAGATTTTATAATTGTCTTTTGAAATTAAGTTAACTATAATAATAAAATTATAAAACTTATTAACTTAAGAAATACTTTTATAATTTAATAATTCCTTTTTATTTCTTTTATCATAATATAAAAATAGACACATATAGGAAGGTATATTTCTACTAGTATATATGATATCTTTTTAATAATAATTCATTTTTATTTCTTTTATCATAATATATATTTCTACTAGTATTTATGTTTGGGCCTTTTTTGCATATGTTGATACGTAGGTCTCACAAACTTCAAGTTATCAACATTGAGCAATGGAAATATGTTCCCTCTCTTAAATATATATATTTTCTCGTTATCCAGCTGATAGGCTATACCAACTAAAAGAATTAATTATAGAGGCATTTTGATCATCATGAGGAAGTTAGCCCAAGAAATAAGCTCTCATTATTGAGAAAAGTGGAGTTTACGTCTCTCCCAAACTTGAGACACATCTGTAGTGGTCATTTGGAATTTTCTGGTTTAAAATCTTTGATCATAGAAACATGCCCATCATTGACAAAATTCACAACTGGGTTGCATATTCACATGAAATGCTTACAACTGATGGGAAATCTTTCTTTGAATTGAATGATATTGTGTTTGAGAGTTATGACAACATGGTTTATGTCATCTCCTCTAAGACATTACAAGAGTTGACGAACTTGAAGAAACTCTTTATGAGTCATTTTAAGGAATTAAAATCATATTCAACATCCATAAAGAAATACCTTCTTCCACACAACTTTTGCAACAGCTATGTGAAATAGCTTTGATTGATCTTCCAAAGTTAATTTGCATTGTCAACAAAGAAATTTTCAAGTTTTATCAAAATCTAAAAATTCTACGAGTGAAGCTATGTAAGTCTCTTAATCTCCTACAAGTGCCACTGAAACTAACAGATTTGGAAATTTTTGATTGTGAGACGTTCGAGAATATTATTTTCATTAAAGAAGAAGAAGAGGAAAGAAGAGAAAAACTCACATTTTGTGAATTGAAGGATATTTCTCTTGGAAATTGTACCAGTTGTACCGGACGGTAGGTAGGCCGGATAACCATGTTGGTAAGTTTCTATAGTCCCATGTTGGTAATGAGTTTCTATAGGCAAAATAAAATTTTATATTTGCCTAAGTTGAACATAGTAAGGGTAAGGAATGTTCCAAAAATGGAGAAATTTTCAACAGGCATACTCGTCACACCATGTTTAAGATCAATTTATGTAACATATGCTAGAAAAGTCTGGTTTGGAAGCTTGAATAACACCATGCATGAAGGACAATCCAGGTACTACTGTTAATATTATGCGTTGATATATAGATATTATAATATAATAGTTATATATTATATTATATTATATATATATATATATATATATATATATGTATATATATATATTATGTAGTTTTCTTTTGTAGCAATATTTTATAGGGTTTAATAAAGACAAATGATGGTAATACGGTTAAGCTAAATTTACAGACTTATGAAAATATATGGTGAGTAAGTTTTTCTTATTCAAGTTTTTCCTTTTGAATTTGCAGGAAGTTGATGTTCTAGGGGGAAAATTGAAATGTCATTATCAAGAAATTGATTTAATGTATCTCATCCTTTGTAATATAGTAGAATAGTGATTGGTACAAGTGATTTCAAGTTTACAAAAGGGTAGAATTAGTTAAACTCAATCCTAAGCTTCTCAAATCTAATTTCTCAAACAAATTATTTACTTTATGTTACTTATGATGTATTTTATCAATTTTAATATCTTTCAATCTCATCAACAATGAATTATTATGCATACATTATATATATTTTTTATTTATATTTCTTAATCAGTTGAAAATGAATGTAGACATATAGGCTATGTTTATAGTGTAGGTATTTTATACATGAAAAATTATAACTTCAATTTTTTATGGTCTTCTTTGTGGTTTCGTCCATTTTGGTGGACTAAGATTTAAAATGTTTTACACATTATTGTATTAATTAGGTATATATTTGGTATGCAAATATATATCCATCAATACCCAATTTCATCGGATAAATAAGATTTCACAAAAATAAATAAAAAAAAAACATAAAAAAGCCAAAATGAAAAAATACTATTTGTTTACTTTTTACACCTCCAAAGTTTCTTTTAAACATTTAATTCAATGGTCCGAAATAATTGTACACTTTTTTACTTCCTCACCACCCTTTTTCTCTTATCACATCCCACTCTCCACATCACCATCCACCTCACCCTCCATATCACATTCCACATTATCTACCTTTTTCATTTACTTTTTCCACCTCATTTCCTTATTAATTTTTATATACCAACTTTTCTAATTATTTCACTTACATTTTTTAATTATATCTTCTTCATCAACATTATTTCACCTACTTTCTCCATCCATTTTTTATATTATTTCTTTCACTTATTTTCCATATTAACTTTTATTATTTACTATATTTTATTTCACCTACTTCTCCACCAACTTTTTATATTATTTCTTTCACTTATTTTCCACATTAACTTTCATTATTTACTATATTTTATATCACCTACTTCTCCACCAACTTTTTATATTATTTCTTTCACCTATTTTCCACACGAACTTTTACTATTTACTTTTTTCTATTATATTTTATTTCATCTAAATTTTCCACCAACTTATTATATTATTTTCATTCATCAACTTTCCTCATCCTTAACTCTATAAATACCTACATTCTCTTCACTTCACATACACACAATTACACAATATCCATCTTTTCTCTCTCACACCAAACCTCTTCATTTCCATCCCAAAACTCTACTTCATTCTTCTCTCCCACACTACATATCTTTCCACACATTTCTTATCTCCCCTATTATCATGAAACATTTCAACACACCTCTTCTCCTCCATATCAACATCTACATCTCTTGAATCCTCTATTTTTCACTCGTATCTTAATCGAACTATCGTTATCTTCTAACCAAGTTCTTATCCCTTCACCTCTTCTTTTTGTTTTGAATTATCTTATTAAATTTGGTTTTATTGTTCCATAATTGTTTTAACTATTTTTTATTCTAAATTTTCATTTATAAACAATTTTGTTTTTTTCATCTCTAAAAAAAATCAACAAAAAAATTATTTTTAAGGTTAAGCACATGTGTGATCGCTCGCATCGTCCTTGTGCTAAAAACCTTTTCTCTTTCTGTTATAAAAAAAATATAAAAAATATTTTAAAGGTTTAGGCACATGTGTGATCGTACGCATCGTCCTTGTCTTGGAACCTTTTTTTCTTCTCTTCTAAAAAATAATAAAAATGTTTTAAAGGTTTAGGCACATGTGTGATCGCACGCATCGTCCTTGTGTTAGAACCTTTTCTTCTTCTCTTCTAAAAAATAATAAAAGTGTTTTAAAGGTTTAGGCACATGTGTGATCGCACGCATCGTCCTTGTGTTAGAACCTTTTCTTCTTCTCTTCTAAAAAATAATAAAAAATATTTTAAAGGTTTAGGCACATGTGTGATCGTTCGCATCGTCCTTGTGCTAAAAAACCTTTTCTCCTTCTCACATAAAAATACCAAAATATAAAACATTCACATCTTCAAACAACAATCAACACCAGCCAGAACTACGTGATCCTTGATTCTCCATCAAAAGTGGAGATACGTAGGAGCAAGGCTAGTCCTTGTCAGGTTCACTTCCCCAAAAATCCAAATTTATCCATAATGAATTTCTCAAACAAATTTCTCAAACAATTCCTCAAACAAAATTTTCAAGCAGCTTCTAAAAGAACTACGTAACCCTGATTTCTCATTTTAATGAGCATACGTAGGAGCAAGGTCAATCCTTGTCGAACACAAAAAACTAAAAATATATTTTGTTTCTTTAGAGTTTTATTTAAGGGGATAGTTAAACATTTTGAAAATCACATCATATTTGCGTATTTAGTTAAAGGTATTGCCTTAGGGCAGGCGTTGTAGGGTGCTAATACCTTCCCTACACGTAACCGACTCCCGAACTTAGAATCTCATTTTCGTAGACGATGCCTTATCATTTTATGGTTTTTCCGTAGTTTTCCAGAATAAACTATGGTGGCGACTCTAATTCTCTCTTTCTAAACCCGTTCTTTTTTGGATCGTCGTCCCGTTGCGATTCCGGTTGCAACAATATCAAAGAATAATAACAAAGGAATTGGGAAAATTATTGGTTTTTCTATGATTTTCTTGCATTATTGTAACTGACACTAGTGCAGAATTGACCTATAACGTCACTCCATAGACGTCGATCCACCAAACAACCTACGTAAATTATTGACCAGTGGTATTTTTGTAAATAAGTGGACATAGAGACGTCCATTAGGAGGGGGGACCCGACGTCTATAATATTATAGACGTCAGGGCCCTCCTAACGGACGTCTATATGGCTGACAGGGTAGGTGAGGAGTTATTTTTCCAACCACCTAGACGTCCGTTAGGAGGGGCCCCAACGTCTATAATAGTATAGATGTCGGGGCCCTCCTAACGACGTCTAAGTGGCTGACAAGGTAGGTGAAACATTCACTTAGACGTCGTGGCCCCTCTAAACCGACACCTATAAGTCCCGCAAATATGAATATTTAAATCAGAAATACGTCATATTAGTTAGGGCTCCGACGTCTATACTATTATAGACTCTTCGGACCCCCGCAACACCCGACTTCTACAGCCATTTATACTGAAAACGCGAACTGCGAGGAGTTACGCTCACTGTTCACCGTCTTCCCCGCGTTTTCTCTCTTAGACATTGCATTTCTAGGTGTGTTTCCTTCCTCTTGGACTGTTTAAATTTACTTTTACTCCGATTAAATTACTCTTTGATGAAATATCTTCCATTTGAACCGATTAAAATTCGTTTTCGTTACGTTTTGGTGCAGTTTCTGGCTTGTGTTTGGGTGGCGCTTTTGACTCTTTTTGGCCTATGTTTTTGGGCCTGCATTACTCTATTTCCCTACATTGCTTTTTTAATCTGCTAAAAATGTTAGCTTCTTTGTTGATAACTTTTTTGTATGTATGTTATTGGCTTTTGTGTATACATGTTATTGGCTTTTGCGTATGCATGTTTTTGACTTTTAGTATGCATCTGTTATTAGCTTTTGAATATGCATGTGATAGTTGTGTTATTATAATTGGCATGTTAAATTATAAGTATCAAATCATTGAGTGAAACTTAGTTTCCGTTTGAAATTTAACACAAACGATTAATCTTTTAATCGTTTGTATTAAATTTTGAATTGTCCGATTGGACAGTTTGGGAAAATTATTTTTCATAATTTGCTATAACATGTACGTTGGAGTTTATTGATAAGATTGATAAATTTTCAGTTCAGTATTTGTGTTGTTCTCTGGATGCATATTTGATACTGGTCATCCTTGACTACTCTCATTTTGTGTATTTCGGAGACCAATGATGTAGACTTCTTTGCATGTGTCTTAACAATTTATGAAAAATAATTTTTCTGAATGGGTAGGGCCTAACCTTGTGAGAGTTAAAAAACTGAAACTGATGAATGATTTTATGAACATAGTATGGATCGAATATGGATGAATGAACGTCTTATCAGTGAAGAATATGAGAAGATTGTTTCGGAGTTCTTGCAATATGTTGAACAAAATGCTAAGTCTGTGAATGAGACATATTTTTGTCCTTGTGTTCGTTGTCTTAATCAAATATGGCAAGACTTAGGCAATATGCGTGACAATCTATTCATGTTCGGCATAATGAGAACTTATACTGTTTGGACTTGGCCTGGAGAAGTACTGGACCACGCTACCTGTAACATCCCCAATATCTCACATTGAAATTTCATATATTATATATTGTAACATTACATTTACGGTACATCCCGTAATTTCACACTTAAAAATTCATAATTGATATATGAATTATACATATTTTACGCTCATATTTGTAAATTCTTAATCATAACTTGAGTTCTTCTATCTCTCCCTTCCTGGGCACTAAGTCAGACGACGTTCCTTCATCTGCTCCCTATAACGAATTATACGATCATCGCACATACCCAAACACAAACAAGTAGGGGTGAGCTAGACATAAAAAGCATGTTATTCAGCCTCACACGATACGAAAAAGTCATCATGCTTAGTTACATATAAAAGAAAAATTTAAGCATACCATTTAAACCACGACTCAAACACTCACACGACTCATCCATATTTGTATAACTGTCGAACTATTGGTCGTATTTGCACTTGCATAGTTCAGCTGGCCCTCCCCAACACTAGCAAGGTAAATCCCCCAATCTGTCTATGTTTAAACTCAAAGACTATAGACGAGGACCTCCCTCTACTCTCACCACTTACATTGTTCTTCTCTATTTGAGCATGAACAATGCTTTGAGTGTAGGGATAGACATACCAGTTCAAAGCTCCTACAATTATACAAAACAACAACAATACCTCACACAACCACTTTCAGTCATCTCACCCTGAGATGTCCACTTCATACTCATATATATCATTATAGTTCATAACCATGTTCAGATGCATAAATTCAAATTCAATAAAATAAAATACAATCATCACAATTATAATTCATAATTTTTGTATAAATGGTCCAAAAACAGAAATTAAGCAATATTGAGATCCCTGAGAAGATACAAATTAATATCTCTATATATATAATTATGATTTCAAATCTGAACGGTCAAAGTAATTCACAATGTGTTAGAAACTACATATTAAAATTTCAGGTTGATCCAACGATTAACTAGATAGATATTGAGGTTTTACCGAGGTAACTCACGGACAGAATTTTAAGTGGTTTTCGGTTATATTCAAAATGTGGAACTAATTCCTCTAAGCACAGACATCTAATTACAAATCTGAACAGTCAAGATGACTTAATATGTCTTATGAACTACATACTAAAGTTTGGGCTCAATCTAATGGTAAATGAAATATATATGAAGTTTTTACCATGATAACTTAAGAACAGAAATATAGTGTTCATCAGATTTTTCAAATTTTCAAAACTAATTTCTCAAAACACAGACTTCCAATTACAAATCCGATCGGTCAAAGTGTAGTAATATATCCTAAGAATAATATCAAATTTTAAGGTTGATCTAACGGTTAAATAGGTCAGAATCTATATTTTACCAAGAGGACTTAGTAACAGAACTACAGGGGTAATTAATTTACTCAAACATGTAGGATTTATTTCTCCAAGTACAGACTTCTAATTGATGATCCGAACGTCAAAGTGAAGAAATAGGTCTTAGGATTCATATATTAAATTTTTAGCTAAATCTAATGGTAAAAACAATTAAAAGGAAGGTTTTACCACAATAATTCAAAAATAAGAAAATTATAATCATGAAAACTAAATTTATACAAATGAATAGATAACTACCATTACCAAAATTTTAACATATTCATAACTCATATTCATGGCATAACATGTATAAAAATCATATATAAGAAGGATTAGCTCCCTTACCTCAATTCCAGACTTAATCTCGTGCTTAGAAATTGTTCCCCGAAAACTTCTAGAATTTCCCCTTTGCAACTAGAATTTCCTCCAATTCTCTTCTCTCAAAATTTTTCTAAATTTTTGGTGCAAGTTTTAGCCTTCCCATGCTTGCAATTTATAGTCCAAAAATTTTACTATTTGTCGCAACCGGAATCGCGACGGGACGACGATCCAAAACGAAACGGGTTTTAAAAAGAGATTTGGAGTCGCCACCATAGTTTATTATGGAAAACTACGGAAAAACGTCAAAACGATAAAGCACGGTCCACGAAAACCAAAGATTGGGTTCGGGAGTCGGTTACGCGTGGGGAAGGTGTTAGCACCCCACAACGCCTGCCCTAAGGCAGTACCTTTAACTAAATGCACGAATATGATGTGGTTTTCAAAATGTTTAATTATCTCCTAAAATAAAATTCTAAATAAACAAAACATATTTTTTTAGTTTTTTGGGCCCGACAAGGATTGACCTTGCTCCTACGTATTCTCATTCAAAATGAGAAATCAGGGTTACGTAGTTCTAGCTAAGAGATTGTTTGTTGTTTGGAAAAGCAGATGTTTTTAATTTTTGGAGATTTTTGTGTTTTTAATATTTTCGAGAAAAAGAAGGTAATGAGTACTAGGCCAACGCGAACGGTCGCACGAGTACTTATACCTTTAAAACGATTTTTTAATATGTTTAATTATTTTTTTTAAAAAGAGAAATAACGATATTAAGCACTAGGACGATGCGGATGATCACACGAGCACTCATACCGTTATTTACTTATTTGGGAAAACTTGAGAGTATTGAGTACTAGGCTGATGCGGACGATCGCACGACAGTCATACCCTCGTTTAATATTACGTAAATAAGAGAGAAAAGTATTTAACACTAGGACGATGCGAACGATCACACGAGTGTTCAACTTTTAAACGTATTTTTGAAATTTTATTTAAGAAAAGAAGAAAAAGGTTTTTAGCACAAGGACGACGCGAGCGGTCACACGTGCGCTTAAACCTTTAAATATTTTTGTAATAATTTTTTATAAAAAAGAAGAAGAGGTTTTTAGCACAAGGACGACGCGAGCGGTCACACGTGTGCTTAAACCTTTAAAATATTCTTGTAAATTCTTTTATTTAACCTATAAATATTATATATTTCAGGATAAGTACATGTCTAAAATAAATAGATAGAACAAAATAAGATAAGAGAATAATAAATATATAAAAAAATATAAAAAATAAATAAGCAAAAGAAATCAAAGTGGCCGAACGAGCGTTCGTTGGGGATAGGACGAACGTTCACTGGTAAAGGACACTAAATGACGAGTGTTCGTCGAGAGAGATAACCGGACGTTTAAAAATGTGGGATGAATGACGAGCGTTCGTCGAGAGAGATAATGCACGGATGATAGGAACGAAGGCTGAATGGCGAACGCTCATTAAAGACATGACGAACGGACGTTGAGAAATTGAGGTTGAGAGACGAGCGTTCATTGGGGAGATGACGAATGGACATTCATAAATGAAAGCCTAATGACGAACACTCGTTATTGAACGGAGGTTTAAACAGTGACTTAATGACGAACGTTCGTTATTGAAATAACGAACGGCCGTTCAGAAATGGAAGCTTAAGGACGAACGTTCGTTATTGAAATGACGAACGGACGTCCAAAAATGTAAGCTAAAGGACGAACGTTCGTTATTGACAAGACGAACGGACGTTCAAAAATGTAAGTTTAAGGACGAACGTTCGTTATTGGAATGACGAACGGACGTTCAAAAATGTAAGTTTAAGGACGAACGTTCGTTATTGACACGACGAACGGACGTTCAAAAATGTAAGCTTAAAGACGAACGTTCGTTATTGACACGACGAACGAACGTTCAAACAGGGAAACTTAATGACGAACGTTCGTTATGACGAACGGACGTTTAGACAGGTAAGCTTAAATGACGAACGTTCGTTATTGAAAACGAACGAACGTGTAGATAGGAAAGCTCAAGGACGAACGCTCATCATTGAAATGACGAACGAACGTTTAGACAGGGAAACCTAATGACGAACGTTCGTTATTGGAATGACGAACGTTCGTTATTGGAATGACGAACGGACGTTTAGACAAGGAAGCCTAATAACGAACGCTCGTCGTTGAAATGACAAGTGGACGTTTGGATAAGAGGCTAAATAACGAACGCACCAAAAAAGGCCCAAGGTTCTTGGACGCACGCTTAATTCTGGGCCTGGCCCAGTTGAATGGTTTCTAACCTAGAATTTCCTAGGGGTTCTGCCTTCCCACTCTCATTCACTCCTTCACGCCGGCTCGTGCCCTCTCCAGAGATCCAAGATCTCCTACTCAGCACCACGACTCACTGCCATCTCCGTCATAACCGGTCACCGTCACCTCAACCAGAACAACCTTGGCCTCGCCGGCGGCAACTCGCGCCACCAGAACCACCACCAGCCACGACGCCACCATCTCCACCTTTCTCTCTTCGAAAACGGCGATTCTCAGGGAGGGTCTTCCTCCGCGTTCATCTCCGATCCCCTCAGCACCATTATCCTAATTTAGTGTTCTACAACGGGACGGTGAGCCTGAAGATGGTGGCGTGGGGTTGCGTGGTTGAAGGCGACGGTGAACGACACAATGACCAATCACTGCTTTGGCTCAGTGAAGGTAAAGTATGTGCTGGTGTTTGGGGGCTGGAAATTGGTCATTGTTCTAGGCTGTGGCTTTGTTTAATGCAGGTTGAGGATGATGGTGTTATGCGTGGGTTGGAATGGAGGTTCCAATGGATGAATAAGGCTGTGACCGTGAGGCGTTGGTAGTGGCCGTGGGCGAATATGGATGATGGTTGATGAGTGGATGAGGGAATGAGGTTTGATTGAGTAAATGGAGGAATACAAAGTTTGCGTATGTGCCTGTGATGATGGGTGGGAGTTGCAGCAGGTAATGGAGATGATCACGGGTATGGGGAAATCAAGTGTTGGAGGTGAAGATTGAGGATGGCCGTGGGTGTTAATATGTCTCGTGGCAGTGGGTGAATATGGATGAAGGAAGTTGGAGGTTCAGTGTCAAGAAAGGATGAAGATGGATGCTCAGAGGAAGAGGATAAACAAATGCTATAAGATTCTAAAATGGGGAATGTGGCAGACTTACCATAGCATAAGAAAATGGAATAAGCATCAAAGGCAGTTATACAGTAAGCATACATGACCACACAGGGGAGCAAGAGGCTTACCTCTCGGAGCTCTAAGGCTACTGCTAGCTGCGAGTATCCGGTGATCTCTTCTCGCCGGTGCCGGTGCCAATGCTGACTCTGGATGATGATTTCAGATGATGGTTCCTCGTGTGCCCTCCTTTCCCCTTTTCCTCTCCCTGATCCAACCAAATCCCCCTCCCCAAAATCTTGGAAAAATATTCCCTTCTAACCACCTTGTCCCCTCACTCCAGACACGTCCCCCATACCCCTTTCCCACGTTTCTTTTATTTATTTCCCCCTTTTTTTAATTTTTATTTTATTTTTTAATTATTTTCAGTTTTAATTTTATTTTTCAATTTTTTAATTATTTTGATTAATTAACTCTATTAAAACAAATTGAAGATAAGAAAAATAGAAATTGAATTAAAAGCAAAAATATAAATACATAAAAATAGAATAAAACAAAAAGGTAAAATAAAATAAAAAAAAAACCAATAAAAACACATTTTTTTCAACCCGGACAAAATTGAGTGTTGACACTATTCATCATTCTTTTTTAATATTATTTATTATTTTAATTTCACCACTTACATAATGGATTCACCACTTACATAATGGATTCACCACTTACATAATGGATTCACCACTTACATAATGGATTCACCACTTACATAATGGATTCACCACTTATATAATGGATTCACCACTTATATAATGGATTCATAATGGATTCCTTAATAATGACTTCATGTTTTATAAACTTATTATATTTTCCATTCACAAAGAAATTTACTACTACTAGTAATAAAATTGTTACTATTAAGGTAAATATTTTTCATGGGTCTTACACTACCACGTCAAGAGGAACGGATTATGTGGAAGAATGGATGAATGATCATTTAGAGGACATGATACGTGATGTCGGTGAAGATAATTTTGGAAGAGCTAATTTGTATGATTCTCTTATAAATGATTCAGAGCAACCGTTGTTCCTAGGATGCTCGAACTTTACACGTCTGTCTGCAACTTTGAAGTTGTTTAGTTTAAAAGCAAGGAATGGATGGACCGATAAAAGTTTCATAGAGTTGTTCAAGGAGATGCTTCCAGAAAATAATATTCTACCTATTTGTAATTACGAGGCAAATATATATATAAATTATAGTATATTTTTCTCGGACAATTTTTTGTTTTTCAGGTGTGGTTTTATTGCAAAAATAAATTAATTTTTAAACAAAAAACACCCAGTAGACGTTGGTTAATGCACTGCCCGACGTCTATAGACGTTTGTCAATGCACAAACCGACGTCCAATGAGTTACAGTAAACAAAACATTTCAGGGCCTATAGACGTCGGAGATGGCTACATCCGACGTCTATATACACGTCTGTTATATCCTACATCCGACGTCTATATAGACGTCGGGTATACGCTGCCCGACGTCTGATTAACGTCACCTACAAAGATGTCGGATACATATCGGACGTTAAAATGCCAAAATAACAGACGTCTAAGGTCGTTTCTGCACTAGTGTGAAGGGATTTTCTATTATATTAACGTTGTATAAATTATTTATTCATCGATATAGAATGGAGGTATTTTTGGGTTAGATTTTGTTATAGTTATCTTTACCAATATTAGTAGGATTAGGATGTTTTTGTTCACGGACATCAGTTAATTTTTTCTCTTAAAATTAAAATGTTTTTTGTCGATAATTTTTTTTGTCGATGTTTACCAATATTATTTTTTTTATTGAAATCATTAATCTCATTTAGTGGTAACTTAATGATATATTTAGTTTTTTTTACATGATAGAAATAGAATTACTTTATCTAAACAAAAAAATTATAATTTATTAAATTTAAGTTTATTTATCCCAGCAAAGCAGATAAAATATTAAACAATTTTAAATAAAAGCAATCAAAACGAATACAGAAAAATTTCTCAACCATGGTAAAATTTCACTCTTTTCCTTTACATTCGTCACCCGTGAACACAAACTTTATACCAACAAAACATTTGATGTGATCATATATGAGAACATCTTTTTATCATAACTAAAACTCACCATTGCTTTACTTGTTGTCTATTTAAACGGTTCTAATAGAACTTGTTTCGGTTATTGGGACTGAGTCACCAAACTCCTTCACAATTTGTCTTTTTGCCGTTTGATCTTGCTTCAAGCTCCGTTGTCTCACTCTTCCGTCCGGGAGAGAAACTATCAAATATCCTCTGATGCAACAGAATAGTAATGAATGTTCAGTAAATGCAACCTATCTACCACTTACCTCTAACCTGTATTTATAGTTTTCTCCATGGGCATGGGATTAGTGAAAAGTTAATCACGACCTAATTCTAGCCCAATGGCTCTAATCACTATTTACCTTAATCCTAGTCTTAATGACCCAGATCACCAATCGGCCGATCTTGTGCAACCGTCCGGTTAGGTAGGTGTCGACACTGCTCTCTAGGCCGCCCGACCCGTACGGTACACAGTTATTACTCACCCAAGTGGAAGGATGAATGGTCGAGTAGAACAACACGCAGTGAGTGTTAATACAAGTTGTTCGGCAATGCTATCAGAGGAGTAAAAATGATTGAAGAAACTCTGGCGGTTGGGTCGATAATGGCGCTGCTCTCTAGACTGCCTGGTCCTTATGGTACACAAGTCCCCCCAAGCCCTAGTGCATGTAGTGAATGTTGGGTTTAATGCTGGCTGATGTCTTGGTTACGGGTGTGTGGGCTTCGGTTGTTGACCGTCCATCGTCGTCATTGGTTAGGTTGGAGGGTGTCCAACTTGGCTATTGGGCCGATTCTATTGGGCTTCTACTCACCAATTTTTGAAAATGGATTTGGGCGGGAATACATGTGTGGCACTGATGACAAATTTATGAACACCAAAAAACGGCGCCACAAACTTGTTTAACAATCGGCAAGTGTGACCGAATCGTTTTAAGTAATAAAACTCGGTAAGACCAAGTATCGTTCTCCCAAAGGACTCACGGCCTAGTTTAGTTATGTGATTTGTTGATTATTTAAGACTTAAGACAAATTGATTGTAGTTTCATATGCAAAAGACAGTAAATAAACATGTATGCATGAATTTGATCAATGGAAAAGACAGAATACAAACACTTTAATGAATTATATGGATGAGTATGTTGTTTGGGTTATCAATTTCATCTTATCCACTCTCATATACTTTAGGAATTCAACATTCTTTTCATCAATTGTTAATGCCACTCTCTAAATCACCTTGCAAGAAGGCCTATCCTTAATTACGAGTTCATACAATTCCTAGCATTCCTAGTAATTAGTTCTGAAGTGCAGGAGCTTAAAGGCAACCAATATGTTATTAGGAGAATTTCCCCGGATCTAGATTTCCCCGTACGTTCCCGTATCGACAAAATCAATAATCATGGCAATGCATGAGTTAAACAAAGCAAGCAATAAGCAAAGAGGAAAAACCCTAACTAATGATGAAAGAAAGCATAAGTCTTAAAGGTAACATGTTAAAACAAATTCCATATATGAGAGTTTCACAAAACTACATTGATTCCCCAACAACAATACAAGGTTTAGTTCACCATATTCATGGTGAAACTAGATGAATAATAATGGAAGAATGAAAGATAAAACCCTAGAAAGGTGAAGAGGTAGCCTAAGCATCCAATATCTTCCTTCAAAGGGGTGGAAAAGAGAGTATTTACTTCGTCTCTGCCAAAGATACAAACCCTAGGACGTCCTAAAGCTTATATACTATTATAAAATACAGAAAAATTAGGCCCAAGCCCATAAAAGTGCCGCTCAACGGTAAACTGCCGCTCAGCGATAAGTACGTGAGTTGTTTTTCTCCCCTCAGCGACATTTTCACCCCTCAACGGATCCAACATGAGCTCTTGAGTGCCGCTCAGCGGTAAACTACCGCTGAGCGATACTTGCGGCTTTTCCTTTTGCACTTTTTGATGTCTTTTCTGATTCCATCTCTATCCTTCTTCACTTCTTTCACCAAATTCACCTTAAAACCTGCATAAAAACACTAAATCAAGCATAAACCTGTCCAACTCTCTTATTTCTGAAAATATGACAAAAGCATGATTTCAAGCTAGTTTCTAAGTGTTAAAGGTTGCTTTTAGTATCAATTTTAAGCATGAAAATAACAGTTTTTCAACTGTTATCACAACCCCAAACTTAGAACTTTGCTTGTCCTCAAGCAAACAAGATGTAACTCAATCTTCTACCAATCTTATAATGGTTCACTCATTCAAAAATCTTCTTTTCAAGATAAGTAAAACTTCAATCAAACTCATGACAAAGATTTCAATCAAGACGTGCACATGCTTTAGTGTTCACAAAGTCACTTAATATCCAACAAATGCTATTTTTCATGAATGATCAATCAACTAAGCATGGATGTTCATGTGCTCAATGAATATTTCCTCACTAGGTAAAGTGTTTCACTCAAACACAAGTGTATAAGAGGTAATCACTCATTCACTCCACTATCACAATGTCACATGAATCAACTTTGCCTTTCATTTAACCACAATCAAAAACATTCACAAGCATGCATCATCACAAGGACTTTTTCAATGGCTTATAAGTGGCTGGGCTAACAAGAAAATTGGTTTTTTGGATCACAAAACCCTTGAGTTAAGAGAATCATATCAACACAATCATTCTTATTTATTCCCAACTTTCTTTTGCATTGAGCTTTGCTTTTTCTCTTTTCTTTCTCTTTTTCTTTTCTTTTCACATACTTATTCTTAGCTCTTAGCTCAATGCTTTCAATTTCCCTTTCATATTTCCCAACAACCCCAAACTTGAACATTTATCAATACCACAAAGATTTTCTACTTAACTCAAGGTAAAGCTTTTCAACAAGGGTTTTCAATTATGTTCAAGGCTAAGGGTTCAAAGGATAGAACACAAAGTGTTCTCTTTTAGTGGGCTAACTTCATGAATTTGGCCAATAAGGGTTACCAACAAATGGCCTTGATCATATGATGCAAAACAAGCAATTGATTCAATCATAGAAAACCTGGGCAAAATCATTCATGCTTTCAAAGTAATAGCATTCAATCAATAAAACTCTGGAGCTCAAAACCTCACATATAAGCTCATTCACATTTGACATACACATCCTGCTTAATCTCACAATCACAATCACAATATCATGCATTTGTTCACAAAGCTTGTGAATCACCTGTATAAGCATTAATGTGCACATCTCAACATCAATCAATCTCAAAGCATCATCAAGCATTACTTATCAACAATCACAGTTATAAGCAAACCATCACAACAGACAAAGGTTCCAATTGAGTACATCAAACCCTATTCTAAAACAAAAATACGTACAAAACACTGGGTTGCCTCCCAGTAAGCGCTTGTTTAACGTCACGAGCCTGACCCAAATTTCAAGGATCAACCAACTGCATCATTGTGGACAAATGTTGCACTTCTCCCCCTAAATAGGCTTGAGACGTTGACCATTCACCACCCAACTTTTCTGTGGATCATCAGCAGCTGGATTAAATATTTCAATTGCTCCATGCGGTGCACTCCTTTTACTACAAATGGTCCTGACCATTTTGTCTTCAATTTCCCAGGGAATATCTTCAATCTTGAATTGAATAATAGTACTGTTGTCCTGGATTAAAAACTTTATTCACCAACTTCCTGTCATGATAAATTTGATCTTATCTTTATAAGCCTTGGATGAATCATATGCATGTAATCGCATTTCTTCAAGCTCCAAGATCTGCCTTCTGCGTGTGCATTGAGTTTCATAAGGATCAAAATTCAAGAATTTCAAAGCCCACAACGCTCTATGCTCCAATTCTACTGGAAATGACATGCTTTCCCATAGACTAATTGAAACGGTGATAATCCCATAGACGTCTTCATTGCGTCCTATAGCCCAAAGAGCATCATCCAATTTGAGTGACCAATCCTTTCTTGATGAAGTCACTGTTTTTTCCAGGATCCTTTTTATTTCCTGTTAGATACCTCAGCTTGTCCATTGGTTTGTGGATGATAAGGTGCAGCTACCTTATGTTTCACTCCATAATGTTTGAGTACTTTTCTAGCTGATAATTGCAAAAATGAGATCCTCCATCACTAATCAACACTCTTGGAGTGCCAAAACGTGAAAATATCTGCTTCTTCAAAAATTTAATTACCGTGCTAGCATCATTTTTAGGACAAGCTAATGCTTCCACCCATTTACTCACATAATCCACTGCTACCAAAATATATTCATTGTTGAAAGATGGAGGAAAGGGTCCCACAAAGTCAATACCCCAGCAATCAAAACCTCAACCTCTAAAATGCCTTGTAATGGCATCTCATGACGTTTAGTGATCATCCCTGCTCTTTGACATTTATCACAATTTCTAGCATGATTATGGCATCTTTAAATAAAGTTGGCCAATAAAACCCTGATTGAAGGACTTTTGCTGCTGTTCTTTCTCCATTAAAATGTCCTCCATAAGGTGAATCATGACAATGCCAGAGAATTCCTTCTGCTTCTTCATTTGTCACACATCTCCTCAGAAGATTATCTGCTCCAATCTTGAACAAATAAGGATCATCCCAACAAACTGCTTGGCATCATGCAAAAATTTTTTCTTTGTTGCCAAGTTAAGTCTTCTGGCATGACCCTTGCAGCTTTGAAATTAGCCATATCAGCAAACCATGGCCTCTGCTGAATATACATGAGTGTTCATCTGAAAAAGATTCCCAGATTTCGATTCCTTGCTAGTGACCTCCTTGTTGACTAACCGTGACAAATGATCAGCAATCAAGTTCTCACTTCCTTTCTTATCACGATTTCCACATCAAATTCTTGCAATAGTAGTACCCATCTAATCAGACGTGGCTTAGAATCTGGCTTTGTCAACAAATATTTGATAGCTGCATGATCTGTATAGATAATCACCTTAGACCAATAAGATAAGGTCTAAATTTCTCTAGAGCATACACTATAGCTAGAAATTCTTTCTCTGTGGTAGCATAATTCAACTGAGCATCATTCAGAACTTTGCTAGCATAATAAATTGGATGAAAATTTTTTCTTTTCGCTGGCCAAGAACAACTCCTATTGCATAATCACTTGCATCACACATTAATTCAAAATTTTATTCCAATCTGGAGCTACAATTACTGGAGCTGACACTAATTTCTCTTCAATATGTCAAAAGCTTTCAAACAGTCTTCATTCATCACAAAAGGAGCATCCTTCATCAAAAGATTACTCANGCTAAGTTATATATAACAGTAGTAATTGGGAAAATTGTTAGGATATTAACACTAATAGTAAAAGTTTAGCATCATTTGAATATGCTGTGAAGTGTATTTATGTTTTACGTTAGAATGTTCAGTTGCAGATAGTTTGGCCAGATATTAGTGAATTTGCCACCTTAGTACACTCTAATTATTGGTAAAAACCAATAACTAACAGAGCTTGTGATTAAGTTTAAGCACAAACTTCTCCCAATAATTCTCTCAGCAAAAGTAAACAATGATCCATATATCGAGTAAAGTCAACATGTAGATACATGGATGCAGCCACAAGAAATGAGGTGTCAACATATAGTGCTAACCTAATGAGGACTATAGCCTGTATAGAGATGCAATAGAATTTTTATCTTGATTTAAAAAGAAACAATAAAGTGAAAATCATGATGAAAAAGGAAATCTAATGAGTATATAAATCATTCTTCTCTTTTGAGCCAATCAAAAAATGGGTTTAGTATGCATTGTGCATAAAGGAAAACCCATCCGTCCATATCAAAATTTATTTGTTTGATATAAAATTGTTCATAAGCCTCAGCCCAACAGCTTAAGCTTTTATGCAAGTTATTGTTTGACATGGTATAAAAGTTTGCATGACCAAGTATTCAAGAGTGGGCACAAATCTCATCTTACAAGTCAGTTGGCTGGAACTAATCCTAAGCTCTAGATACCATGTTAAAAGTGGACTTTGAGCCTAACTCAACCACACAAAACCGACTTGTAGGATGAGGTTTGCACCCACTTATAAACTATGAATTGGCCTTATCTTTAGTCGATGTGGGACTTCCAACAGTATTAAAGTCATTTGAAGTTTATCCTAGCGAGATTTATTATTTGTCGGACCTATCATACCACCCAATATAGGATCATTATTGAATCACCCATTAATATCTAATCTCATGTTGAAGATATATATGCCTCGATGTGAGGGTTGTGTGTTGGAAATCTCACATTGACGACTAAAGGTAAGACAAATTTATATAAATAGGGTACAAATCTCACTTTACAAACTGATCTTGTAAAACTGAGTTAGGTTTAAAATTCACTTCTTAGAATGTTTGATCTTTGTTGCCCTCATTCATCCAATAAATTTCAACACAAAATAGAGTATATCAATGAGTAAATCCGTGCTTTAATCCCAAAGCACTCTTGTTTGAATTGGTGGGTCATGTAAAACCATTTTACGAATTTTTCCTTCAATTTAATCAATATTCATTCTATTTTTTCCCTTTCCTTTCAATGTATTAGTCTATCACAATGACTGACCTGAAGGACAACATGTCCCGAACTTTGGGAGCCTTTGGCATATTCATAAATAAGGAGTTTGCAAAGAATGTAATACGGCGGCGGGCTTCTATATTTTGGGGAACATTTATGGCTGATTCCTTGACTGTTAAAAGCAAATGAAGCCTGATAACCTACAGAGAGAAAACAGAAACTGGTAAGCAATTGTACATTAAAAAAAGAATAATGTAATGGGTTCACTATATTATAACTGTCAAGACTACCTTCTCCATCACTTCTTTATTGTGTGTAAATGATGTGTCAATGTTGACAAACCTCTGCCCTCTCTCTAAATGATATTGCTGAGGTGTTTGCAGAAGCCTGGAGAAGGCAGAACCAAACCAATATCATAAAAAAGTACTTACTATAGGGTTTAAGAAAAAAAAAACATAAACCAAAGTTCTAGTCACTGTTTCAAACATACCAATGGCCATCAACCATGACATCTTGTATGATAATTTCTACAATATCTTGCAGGACATTGACTATTTGGGATTCAAGTTTGCCATCTTCAGATCGCTGCCAATAGGTGAAAAATAATATTTTTAAGACCTGAATAAGTCTTACGAGAAGGAACTGAAATGTACTGAGAAAAAAAGGTACGATGAGTGGGAAAACCTACCAGTAGGGTTAAGAACTTCTCTAACTTCTCACTGAGTGAAGGTAAGCCACTCATAATGAATTCCTTGACAAATGTTTCGTCAAGTATACACTGTTCTACTTTACCACATATACTGGTCACAACCCTGTCTCAGATGGAAGAAACCCAATACTCATGAGGATTCCAATAAGAAAAAAATTACATGGGTGAACAGAGGATATACAAGTATTTCTCTCTTACAGCCTATCTTCTTGTTCAAGCAGAAGGTTCAATATGATGTCCTTGAGAGTCTCATAGCATTCAACAACTGCTGAATACATATACCCATCATTCTTTATCTTTCTGAACAAATCATCATCAGTCTCCTTCTTATAATCTTTTGCCATGTCAACAGCAATAGGAATCTATCAAATTGAAAATTTTTAGAAATGAAGCAAAAAGACACGTTCATTCAATCATAATAAACTTCTGGCCATAGGTAACCACTCATATGACACACCTTACTAGCAAGCAAGAATGGAGGCCACTGAATTACAGAAACATAACTTGCACTGTATGGAACAAGAAGCAAATCTCTATCCCTGGACAATGAGTTAAAAATATAATCACAAGCTTGAAATTCAGGACCAGGCATGCAATGCAAGAAGTATCAGGCCAGTAGTTTGAACCTATTACTGATGAGGTCTTCCTCTCTCATAGAATTTATAAACTTATTCCAAACCTGAGAGAAGTATGCAATATTGTTCCGTTCATAGGTCTCATCCTGGCACCGAAAATTCATTCATAAGACACCAGATATTTATTCAACTTTTATGTAGTTATATAATTTTATTGTACATAAATACTAAATTTTGAAACATGAACTGCATACCGATTCCTCCTGTTTAGTCTTTCTATCTCTTCCTGTCCAAAAGCGCTGACTAAAAGCTACTGGAACAGACTGAAATCTAGACCGTAGCATTCCAAGCGTCCTTATCTAAAGATGCAAAACATTAGGAGAAAATTACAAAAAACAATCTATGTTGCATGGTATGGGTACAAGTGCTAGCTAAAATAAGATACAATACATAAAATGACAAAATTTAAAACATAGGATACATTATATATTAAAATATAATGATTATAAATTGTGTATATGCTATTTTTCTTGATTTCTTTATTTTTCTTAAATATATAACATGATATTTATATTGGTTTTCCGTCACCATCCTATTATTGTATGTCTTTAATATGTTGAAAAATTATAAAATTTTGCAACACACTAACCTCTCCCAAATGGCTGAAAGCTCCAACAATGCCACCAAACAGAGTGGCATAAATAGCATACCATATTTGAGTATCCATAAAATAAACCTATATATTAATAAAATATTACAATGGAATGAATTAATGTACCAATGTGAAGGGAGAGTATTGGAATAAATTGAAGTTCGTTAGCCCAAAATTCCTTTCCTACTATACTTACCAGAATAATTGGAGCCCATATTGCAATGACAATACAAATATTGTGAGTCTCTGTAGCAGTTAGAGAATGTTAGTTGAAGCTAGCTATGCTCACAGAACAAGTAGCAAAGATAGCTAGATGTGAAAAGGACAAAAAATGTTTACCATTTTCTGGAAAGAACTCATGCCACTTGTAGTTATCAATGGACATCCCCATGATTAATTTTGTGGGTCCAATAAGGGGCAATATCTGCAAAAAGTTAAATTCAGTATGAAAGAGAAACAAATTTAATGAATTACAGTTTAATATATTTGATTAGTTTCGTACAATCATGACATGGATATAAAGACGAATAAAGAAAATACATGAAACATGGCAAAAATTTGATAAAGCATTTACTGGGAATTGATTTCATTATCCTTGTAAAGTTTTGTATGTTGGGTCTATAAAGGAGGAGGTTCACTGAGAAGACACAACACCAATGAGACTTAAACCCAATCATATAAGGGATTGACACCACTTTGTATCAGAAACCTTAAGACAATGAGTTAATGTATTTTACCTTTATATAATGCTCTACTTTCTCATTTTTATTCAATGTGAGACTTAAACTCACTTAGAATTCTAACAAGATGTTGACACCATGTGCTATTATCATCCATGTAATGAGAAAGTTTCCTGATTAACATAGTTACATGATTTGGTAAATGATTTAAGCCTAGCTCAATCCTAAAAGACCATCTATTAAAATAAGGATTACCTCCACTTATATACTATATTTTGCCACTATCTCTAGTTGACTTGGGTTTTTCCCAATACACCCCTCACATCTACTACTACAGGGTTAGCTACATATATAACATGGTGAGTGGCTTTTTAATGACTCTATGATAGGTTCTGAAACCATCTGGAAAGGATTGCCGGTAGGTGTGTGTTGTGTATACACAAGTCATATATTTCCCTATATAATGTAATCAAATCATATTTTTTAACATTCTCCCACAAGTTGGGACATATGAATGATATGAGTCAAATGTATGATATGACATTTTAGTCAGAGGGTATGGCAACTGCCGAAGAGCAAAAATGCTCTGGTACCATTTTAGTAGATGGTTTAGATCTTACTTAACCCTACAAAACTGTCTTATAAAGTGAGAATTGTCCCAACTTATATTTTGTGTTTTGGCATTGTTTCTAGTTAGCACATAATATTAAAGCTCAAAATTGTTAGCATTAAGCTTGTCTATTTGAAGTATATATGAGACTGTGATAGTATCTATGCAGAATTTTACAAAAATAGAACTTAAACATTGATATATAATTTTAAACAAATATTTCTTACTAACACAATATGAGTTTGCTGCACCCAATACGGTTTAAATCATATTGTTTAGGTAAGGAAGGAGAAAACGAGACAATAGAGTCCCATAACATAAATATCGTATATTTTTTACGTGATGCCAAAGACAATGCACTAACAGCCCTATTTATGGTAGGAATCAATTACCAAACTCCTAACCCTATTTATAGTAATCTATTACTCATTATACTTGTCCTCTAAAATATTATGTAGATATTCGAACAAACTCCAAAAAAAAAACATGATGGGTTAAATATGCATTTTACTTTTGAAGTATAATTGTATTCTAACTTGTTATCTATAAGACCTTTGCTTAACATCAGGTCCCTGTAACTTTTTTTATTTTTGTCCTTATTATTTTATTTTACTCCTCGTAAATATCTATTTTTATGATTTAGTTCTTGTTATATGTAGATTATTTGCTTTTGGCCCCTCAAATATTTTGAAAGAGACTAATTCAAAACGAACAAAATATTTCAGGGACCAAAATGAAAAAAATAGATATTTTATAGGGACCAAAATAAAATAACAAGTACCAAAACTTCAAAAAAATAATTTATTGGGAGTAAAAGTCATACAAGGCTTAGGAACCAAAAACTAATTATACCTTGTTTCAGTGCAATTTGAAAGGATATTTTTGACAGAGAAAGCAAGCTTGTAATTCAAGATTTTAATCACTCTTTTTGGAGTTCAAGGCATGTTTTCTATCACTTACATGTGTTTTATTGTCGTCAACAAGCCATGGAAATTAGAAGAAATTTAAATAAAAAATCAATTACATAAATAATACCTCAACATAGTAGCTGAATGCTAGCTTGCTAATCAGCAGCATGATCCAAAAGAGGGTGTACCTGCCATAATAAATTATATTTTAAAGCCAAAAAATATGAAAATATACTTAATAATAAAAGCATCAAATTTGTACCTATGATTGAATTAAATACCCAATTATTAGTCTGAACAAATTTTAAGAGAAAATAAAAAAATTGATTTGATGTCTCTATGTGGGCCAAAATAGTCTTTTAAAACATGTGATGAAAACACTAAAAGGAAGTTTACAGATATATTCATCAGTACGTCTTTAACTAGGAGAGTAAGTGCATGTTTGAATATTTTCGGGGTAAAAATTCTTTGTTCTTAGCTTCTTGAAAAAGCTTTAAGGAAAAGAAGAATATAACTTTCATTGAAAAAAGGGTTCCCTGTATAATAAGTACAAGTATCTTACAAAGCATTTAATAAATCAAATGGTGTTTAACATAACAAAATACAATTAGAATAGTACAGTCCTTTATAAATATCATATTTCAAAAGAAAAGATTTGAGGAGCACAAACGAAGCCAACTAAAAAGAAAACATTTGGTTGGAGGAAAACGAAGGTTTCAACCTTGAAATCATCCCCCTCCATCCCACAGAAAGAACTGGATTCAAAAAGGAAAATGATAATAAATTCTCACTCACTTCAGCAGTGAGAACATGTTCTCATGCATGCCTCTTCCTACGTACAACTTTGGCTGCAGCATGGTCAATGTTAGACAAAGCACACCAAAACCATATCTCAATTAGAAAATAGAAAGAAATGCAAAAATTAATACATGAAGCATCCATTAGGTATTTCCACAATAAAATAAACAAATAAATGAATGTATTGCGGACCTGAGCCCACCACATCACAAAGGTGAGGATTCGCATGTTTGAGCGCTCCAATTTTCTCCGCAGAGGAGGAAGGAAAAAGAGTATTGTAGCCACTATGTTTGGAAACATATATAATACAACAACATAGGTATAGAGGGACTGATTCCCCCAATCCCCAGCCCAACTAGTGACAAATTTTATAAGCCCTGATGGATTCAGTAGTGAACTGGAATAACAGACTGGCAAAACAACAACCCAAACAGCTGCTATCACAAATTTCAAAAAATATCGAAGCAACTGAGTAAATTTCATGTTCTTCAATGCATTCCATGTCAGAATGATATCAAGAGTTACTGCAAATAAAAGTTATGAGAAAAAAGTTAATAAATGATACCAGAAAGTGCTCCTAAAACAACATAAAGAATATAGTCATTCTACATTAATAAAGTCGTGACACAACAAAATAGTAATAGTAATAACACAGGAATCAAGTACCTTGAAGAAAATTGAGAAAAGCGTATGTAATGAATATAGTCGTAACATTTCTGAAGACATCATCATCCATAAACACCCCAACAAGTCCCAAGGAACTCCATCCTATGATAATCATTGCCTGAAACAAATACTTCCATATTTGAAACAAATTTTGCATGGTGAAGTTTACACACGTAACCATAGCTCTAGACATTTAGTTAGAGTCAACATAAAGGACATTCCACAGGTCCAAGCACTACAATTACCTGTAAAGCCAATATAAAGAATATCCACATTCGATCAAAACTCCTATACAGATGCAAAAATGTACGAACTTCGACAAAATTTGTTTTGGGCTTCCTCTTACCAACTCCAGTGTTGCTTTGGCTACGGCGCTGTCATTGAAATTTGTACATCAATTAAAGTCTCTTTCAAAAGAAATGCAAGTTCATCTAACTAGGTAGTATTTACATAAACTTGTGTATAATTAATGCAACAATTTTATTAGTGGGCAAGGAAAATACAAGTAGGCTACATTTATATATATATATATATATGTGCAAGGAGAAAAAAGTAGAATAAGTAGAATAAGTACAAAAATCAACATACAAATAAATAGCTAAACATGAAAAACCATTTCAGCCTGAGCAATATTTTACTAAGACATATCCTAGATCCAATATCAACTATAATATTATTTACACACCAAATTCAATAATGCTAAGCAAGAGAGTGATAGACTTCTTTGATCAAGAAGTATATCAACACACTCTTCTCACACGAACACACACAAAAGACAGCAAAAGAATGTATATTATTGCTGTAAGAATGAATCAACAAATCAAGAATTACACAAGGAAGCCTCTCTCCCTCCACTGGAACAATGATCCAGTCTAAACATTACAAGTCAAAAAAACTAACCTCGTATACAAACTATATCCCCTATTTATATTAACCCCTCTCCGATACAAAACTTCCCTAACAGCCAACAACCTTTCCCGCAATTTTCTCTTTTTCCTTTCGTAAACCTTTAATGCTTTATCAAAGAGGCTATGTTGGGACAAACTCAAGTCTTACATTAATTAGAGATAATGTCAAAATAATGTATATAACTAAATGAGACAACTCTCTCGTTTCACTAATTAATTTTGCAAGGTTGAGTTATGTTTAAACCCACAATTATAAGATTCCTCCACTTGGATTTTCTGCACAAAGTACTGTAGGAAATATAAAACATGAAAATGCCTCCACCTAGCAACTTAGCTTTTAGGAGAGATAGTCCTTCAAATATCTAAAACAATATAATATTTACCCAAAAAAATGTATCCTAATCTAAATTTCTGATGCAGGAATCCTTCATGCGGATTCTATGAGAATTGGCACTTCATATTTATAGTTATAGGATTATTCTTGCTACAGCCCTTTGTTTCAATATAACTTCCAAAAACATAGTGGCATCTTGTGAACTATTTAACCAACCCCAGCTTGTGGAAAAAGTCTTAGTTGTTGTGGCTCTTCTTATATCTTAGGAATGAAAATGTCTTAATAACTAAAATCATTCTTCACTAAAACCCTGTTCACTTGAATGCATTTGAGAGAGGGTGATTGAATGGATTCGAGAGGATTTGAAGGTAAATTTTTTGTTGTTTATTTGAGTGAATTTTGGAGGTAAGTGAGTGGATTTGGAAGTAAAGTTTGGGAGAATTAGTGTAGAATTTGATTGATGTGATAGATTAAAAAAATTTACTTCCAAATACACTCTCACTTACCTCCAAAATCCACTCAAATAAACCACAAAAAATTTACCTTCAAATCCATTCAATCACTCTCCTCCAAATTCATTCAAGTGAACAAGGGCTAAAGGGGCAAAATAGGATATTATTAGGCTCATTGGCATAGAATATAATAATATGACACTTAACATAAGATGATAAATTATTCAAATAAATAGAATATGAAGTAAACGATATACTCAGATAAATATTCTTTTATTCTAACTACATCCAATACATATGAGAGAATTTGACTATTGGAAAACAGCAAACATATGCAGAATGTAAAGAAGAGAGAAAGAGAAGATAGACAGACCCCATGTCTTGTGAGTGTCTCGTCTGAATGCCTAAAGAAATCTGCTTTGGGATCCCATGGCCATTTTAGATCATCGAAACATCTTCTGGACCTAGAAAAGGACAAAAATTTGAGCTTCGTGTTATCCAAATGCGTACAAAAATATCACTGTTTCAAGAGTGTTAAATAGTTGATAAGTAAAAGTCTAATGAAATGTTTACCAAAAATATTCATTAAGATCATCATAGTTTCTCCAGTTGGAGTGACTTGCCTTGCCTTTGTTGTTTCTCTTTGCTTCCTTTTTCAACAAATACAGAAACAAGTTTCAGGCAACATTTGAACACACACAGCAAAACAAGTTCCAGATATCATTTGAAAACGCACTGCACATCATACTGACCTTCATTAAAACTTGATATATAGGACTAATAACTTCCCTCAGAAAATATTCATCATCACGTCCTTCTACTAGCTCAGTGCTTCCAGTCACACGAGAGGGATTCATGTCTAATATTCTATAGACACTATGGCACATCTTTGACAGGAAAAAAGCGAGAATTATTAACATAACACCAAACCATCTAGCCCATGTTTGCTATGTTGCTCGGTTAAAACATGAAATTGAAATTAAAAATTTGTGAAACTATAGGGTCAGGATCAGTGCTATAGGGTAGTAGAGTTCCTATCCTACTACTAGAATAGATAGAAAGATGCTGGAACTAGGTCTGTCATTAGGTAAAATTTGAGGCACGCTCAGAATAGGTCTGATAGGTCTGATATTGATATGGCTTTTTCTGTGTAAGTTGTTTGAATGTTGAATATTAATAATAGATACGCTATTATTTATTTATGCTTGAATACTAGGATATAAACACTTTTCTGTTTGAAAATGTTGCTTAGCTTCCCAAATCATGTATATAGAGTTAATTCCGGGTCTTTCATCTTATAGAGTGTTTAACTTTGTCTTTTCTACCCAATGTGGAACTTTGACTCACACTTGGATTAATCCCAAGAATCTCTCCTCAAAGGTGAGTCCCATTTGATATGGTATATTTCCCCCGGGTGTATGGTGACCTACTCGTACCCTTGTGGTTATGGTGTTGTTCGAACCATCAGCTCTTATGCCATTGATGGGTTATTTCATAGAGGTGGGTATTCAATGGGAGATATTATATATATGTATATGACATGAATTTAACCCACACATATAAGAGATTGACACCACTTTTAATTCAAAACCTTAAAGCAATGGATTCATGAGTCTTTCATCTTATATAGTGTTTAACTTTGTCTTTTCTACCCAATGTGAAACTTTGACTCACACTTGGATTAATCCCAACAGAAGTTTCACATGATAGTATTTTTTTAAAATTTGTATGATCAGAGCATCATGAGAGAAGTGATAACCTGAAGAAATATTTTTTCTTTGGAAAGGCATTCAGCTAGAACATTAATTTATGGATAAGAAAGTGAATCTTGTTAGTGTACGCAATAAGGTTTTGTCTAATTAGAATGACTTTTTGCAAATAATTAGAATGATATTAATTCATTAATCTGAAAATAGAATCTACAATGTTATTTTTATTCATGAAATATCTTCTACGTAATTTCAATAAGAAGTATGGTTACAGATGGAAGCTATAACACTTGTTATGTTATTGATGGAGATGAAATGATGGTAAATGATAATTTAAAAAAGGTAACAAAAACATTTTGCTAACATAATGAAGCATAAGCTTGTTATGAGTAATTAGAGAATGAGATTAAGATGATGGACTCACAGTGCAGGCACAGCAGAAGAATGAATGCTAGGTCATAGAGAACTTACATGATGGAAAATATAGCAAATACATTCAGGCATAAAGCGGATATTGGAAGCTTCTCCCCATATTAGAAGATAAAGGGCAATATATATCAGCTCTATCTGTTGCAAGTCATAATCTTCTAGAAACCTAGTGTTAAAAAATTAACAAAAAATGAATCAATAGCACTTATTATATAAAACGGTAAAAAGCACAATTTTAGAGTATCTTTTGAAAAGGTTTGGAGAGAAAGGGAAAGGAGGGCTAGTTTACGGTTTTCAATTGATAGCTATAAAACATTTACATAAAACAAATAAGAGATGATTGAAAGGTTACTTGATAATACTTCATGTTTTTTTCTTTCATTTAAAAAAACGTTCAAAAAATGTTAATTTAAATTGAAAACTTAACCTTCCTTTCCCTTTCCAACTGCTCATTCCAAACATACTGTTAGGGTACAAATCTATTGGTTTTATTATCCCAAAGTAAAACATTCAATTACCTAAGATTGGATTCACAACGCACATAATGACACCATGACTCATAATTTTTGAAAATTGTTCCCATCAACTTTTCTACAGTTTCGACATGAAGCTGCAGGAAGCTTTGTGTTAGCTTTTACAATGAGAATTGGGAATGTAGTTATAACTCTGAAATTAAGCATCACCCTGCCCATTAAATACAAAAAAGATAGGAAAACAAAAGTTTTATGTGGGAAATAATAGTTCACCTGAGAAGATGATTCAACCCTGTCCCTTATATTCAAGTTGGCAAGTAGTAATATAAGGTGCTCCCTTTGATTTGCCACATTTCCTTTCTTCACATCCCAAAAGAGAAGGAAACAATATCAGATCATGACAAATATACCTACCTGTATTTGTCATTGGCTAATTGCAATAAAAATTGAGAAGCATAACTTTCATACCAAGGATAGATTCAAAATGAAATAAGGAAGGATCGGCTAAATTGAGCTCTTCAATCTCTTTATAATTTATTAATAAAAGTTCATCAAATTGTTCATTTTCCATGTTTGTAGTGAAAAAAACTAATGTCATAAAAGGTTCAAGGAGAATATTTCCGTTAAAAAGCACTGGCATTAGCTTCAGCCACAAACAGACAAACACTCAAATGCTTAGGCTCTAAGAATTGCTCAGACATATTTTCACTACCAGCAATGAAAAATATATTTTGAGAACCCTTCTCAAATTCCAACCTAAGTTGAAACTATGGTTCATACCTATGAAACATTTCTATTTCTAGTCCTTAATATATGTTAACACAAGTTTAACTGAGGGCATATTTGGAAACACCTTTTGGGGAGAAACAGAAATCATTAGTTTTCTTAAATATGCTTAGAAGAACATAGAAAAAAACATTCAATCCTTTAATCAAATAGTAAAAAGTAAAAAGTTGATTCCAGGTCTTATACGAATACAACTTCTAGAACCCAATCATCAGTCCAATCTAGATCTCTTCATCCACCACCAACTTAAACCAAGAACCCTAATTCTATGGTAATAATAAATGTAGCTCCTTATTCTCCCACATTTGTAAGACGGACAATTTCCAATCAAAATGAAATTAGGAAATAGAAGGACGAGGGAGAGAGAGAACATCCATTACCTGAAACCCAAACACTGAGGCAATCCAATCAAGTATATCATTCACTTTTTTAAGCCTCTCGTTAGGCATTGTAGAATCATCATTAGATACATCAGGTCTTGCAGGAATTACAGGCATTGGAAGATTGTCCACTTTACCTAAAGCAGAAATTGCTGCTTTGATCTTTAATTTTCAAGAAAAAAGAAAAGCAGATTAAAACTTTAAAATTTCAGAGAAATTATATTATTAGCAGAAGTAAAAGAAACAATGCATATATCCCAGACACACAAACCTCGGGAAGTTCCATGATTGCTGGCTTTACACCGACAGCATATAATGGAAGGATGTTATAGTGTTCATATTGTCCCCTCTTATGCTCAACATCCTCAGCATACCTTCTTGTCTGGCAATAAAACAACATCCTTAGTCCAGGTCTGACCTATTCTTACTAGAATTCTAAAATTTTAGTCATGGTAGCCAAATCAAGCAAAACAAACCTTCTCCTCAATACTTTGTGGAGCTAACATAGTCTTCAGCACTTCATACAATACAGTGGCAATCTGAACATTCTTGGCCATCTCCTCACTTCAAGAGAAACATCAGAACAAAAAAACATCACATTACAATTCACAAAACTTGAAACCACAAGATTTAGATCAAGCCTCACGGTCTTTGGCTAAATTCTCCTTCTCGGATTTTCTTCTCATAGAAATGTTGGTAGTAGTTCTGCAGCTCCCTGGAATCACTTCTTTTACTAAGTCTTTCTGTAAGCTCCCCTTCCTGCAACCAGGAATTTTAAAAAATGTCTATACATCAACTACTTGATTCTCATTTTCCAGGTATATATTAAGAAATGACTTCAGTTCTTATTTGAAAAGGATCAACCAATATAATCATTGTATAATGTTTTTCCTGATATTGAAATGAAAAAGAGAAAACCCTATCAGGCTGAGAGTAATACAGAAAATATAACTCAACAGGACACCCGTCATTACCAGCATATAGACACCAGAGGAAACAAAAGAGAACCTTCTATAACTATAAGATCTGTAAGAAAATAAAAATAGCCAGTGTACCTTTTCAAGTTTGTGCAATAGGTAAGTCTTGAACTGACGAACACCACGCCCACCTGATGTTGGATCCATTTTGTGGGCCTTCTCAAATGCATGGAAGCGACCTAATTTAACAAGCAGACATCAGTACCATATACTCTTCTCTGAATAGAAGGTAAAAATACCTTTGATATACTGAAGGAACGCTTTATTTTATTTTTCTTTTAGGTGTTAACTTTGAATTTGTGTTCACCATCAAAGTAAGAATTCAGAAAGCAGAATCAGGCTTCAATGTGACACTCTGCAGTAACTAATAAGGGATTTTTTGTATATATTTTTACTAAAATTTATTTTTTATATTCTTCCTCTTCTGAATTCTGTTTGGATTATGTTAAACAGTTCAAAAATTTAGGTTTGTCAAAATTGGCCATAGAAAAAAGGATTTCGGATCATAGCTGAAGTGAATCTCCCTCATGGAGACTAGATAGAAAGAGTTTAGTTTCTGCCCGAAGACTTTGAAATCTATCTGAGTAACCACATGTTCTTTTGAGGATGAACTAAAACAATTTCAAATAAGTGACACCGGCAGTCACCATTTTTCATAAACAAAATCTTTTATAGCATATAAAATCCAGAACATGGTTTGAAGCAAACATATATGAAATCTTTTTACAGAGTATTTATCAATTCAAGAAGCAAAAAGGAAAAGAAAGGATGTCAGTTTAGCAGAAGATCTATCTGCACATTTTTACAGGAAATATTTCTCTAAATCAATGGTATTACAAATCAGAAATGCTGATAGTAACATAAACAGTGTAAAGACAACTTTAATTTTTTTTTCTTCATTAAATACTGCATGTCATGAGATACGACAAGCAGAAGAATTACTAGACGTTGGTGTTCACAAAAATTGCTCTAGTGGCTATGCATGCTTGGTTTATTTTATTTTGAGAAAATAATCATTTATTTTTCAAGAACACTCAGAAAGCTGTAAAAACAAGAAATTTTTTCTTCAAAATAAGTTGAGCTAAACATACAATAATAAACTTTTTCTTCAAAAAATTATAAATAATATAGTGCAATTGTAAAAGGGAGAAATATTAGTATGTGTTTGGCAGGTCTTCAGTCATAAGGACAACCTCAGTGGTGAAATGCAATGCTAAAGATATAAGCATCCATTGTAAGGGTTTCAATCAATCAATTAATGAAAATGAACACTGTTTTAACTTGATAATTATTGCTTAATTGAAAATCAATATTGTTTTACGTCAATTTCATGAACATTTGAAGTGCCAACAGATTACTTTCTTTTGTTCACTAACTTATTTTCATTGAGTGATTATTTGGCCATTTTAATTGTTCATTTCCTTTTCCCTAAGAGGATTTATTTCCCAGTCTTTCATAAAATCCCATCACTAGTTACTACTACATTCTTCAGGGGTCAGTCCGGAACAATGCATTCAAGCCAAACATACTTTCATTTCAAAAACATGTGGGATCTCCACCACTTTGCATAACCTTTATGATATATAGAGTTGAGAGAAGAATAGAAAAGAAGAGGGACCGGAATGTTTTAGATTTTGGAAAACATAATTAGTGGTAACCAGTGATCCTCTTAACTCATTTTCATTTCTTTGTAATGGTCTCTTGCTTTCTTATATTCAGTGCAGTGGTAACATCTCAGTTACCAACCACTTCCATACTTGGAACGGTGGTTAGTTCCCTTATACATGATCATATTGTTTTAATCTAGGCTTGTATATCAAGATCTTCTTTTAATAGAACACTGTTTCAAAGTCCAACCGATGCTCATCCCAAAATTTGTATTTCATTTGGATAACAGTACTCAACAAGATAAGCACTAAAGCTCTGTTGGAAATCCAGTGATGTGATTTAACATGGACACAATCTGCCACTTACTTTCTTATTTATATACAATTCCTTATGCTGATAATTTAATGTGTGAGGTGAATGTTGGATGTGGCCTCTCAGAATGAACTGGTAAATTTTCTGCTCTCTTTTTTTCTCACCCCTCATAAACACACATGTAAACACTTTATTTATAATCACTCAAACTATATAGGGAAACCTAATAATGGCTAAAATGGAGAATATCCCTTATTATAAGCTGTACATATTTCCCTAATAATGATTATAATACCCCAGCCCTATTAACTTTTGCACTCTTCTCTTCCATGATAAAAATTATTCTTTCATTCTAAGAAATGAAGAAAAGAAAAGGACATATTGCCCAAACGATCCAAGGAAATCCACACAGCCTTATATACTTCTACTTTCATACACAAAACACCAACCATCCCTGGTAAACATTCCCCGTCCTTAAACACCTACTTACAACACCACACCTCACTGTTTGCACACATCAGGCAAAATTTAAAAAAGAAAATAAATCATGAAAACAACCCAATGAAGAAATACTCACAAAGATAGGCAACTCTGGGATTTTCCTCCTCAATCTCAAGGGCTGCTCTGAGAATAGGCACAAGCACAGCAAGTGAAGAAGGCACAATCTCACTGTCCACCACACCCTCCTCATTTCCCAAGTCCACATTTCTGGTAGGAGCCCTCACCATCCTCTTTGATGGCTGCCTGCCAATCTCAAAAGGACCCTTTGTGCCACTGGTGCTGGCCATGGTCCTGCCTCCAACACCACTACAGCCAATGCAACAAGGTTCAAGATTTCTTCCTCAATTTTCTTCTTCTTTCTCTCCTTCACTACCCCGAAAGCACCACAGGTATTGGGGTTTGATTGAAGAGTGAGGGAAGGTAAAGTTGCCATCTTTTGTACTGGGGTACAAGAAGGAACCAAAAAGATTGATACTTTGATTGAGAGAGAGGTTTTGGGATTGCTCTGGTAGCAAGGGAAAAGGAGGGAAACAATAAATAAATAATTATCAAAATAAAGAAAAAGGGAACAGAGGGTGATGCAGCAGCTACTCTTTTTTGCTCAGTGCTTTTTCTTTTGGTGATAAATAAACAAAGGAACAAACCAGAGAGGAAAGCTCACACTTCACACATCAGATTGCAATTTTTTTTTTTTTTTTGTTTGGTTTGTTCTTTTGTGAGAAAAGTGAGTCTTTGAAACTGTGATTTGACGAATTGTTAATCCTTACATGCCAAGGAAACTAAGCTAAGGACCTTGGAGTTTGGAGTTGCTATCAATCATTATGTTTTTTTACGGAAAACATGTAACAAAAAGAAAAGTGGTTTGTGAGAGGAAAGTCTATAGTGTCACTGTATGTGTGCGCACTCTGTTCTTCTGCAATCCTAGAATCGTCACAGCGTCTTTGTTTGTACTAAGTTTCCCCAAGATTTATATGCTTTGATGGATTAATTTATTTTTGTACTTTTAAAATGAAAAAAATATATAGAAAAGCAATTAGTTTAAATACTTAATCTCCCAATTATTCATATAATTCGAAAAAAATTAAAATCAAAATATATTAGCCTTTTAAATTTATTGTTTAGAGATTAAAATAATTTTGTAAATACATTTAAATTTTTCAAATTTAATGTTTAGAAACTAAAAGTATTTTTTATTTAAAATTAAATTTGTAACATTTAATTCTAATAGCATAATATTTTAAAATAAAACATCTTATTATGAATATTTAGAATACAATGTGTATGGTATATTAGTACAGTCTTACAATATAAAACTACACTAAGCGCGAGCTTCTCGTGTTCACAAGACTTAACTTAAGTAACTTTATCACTTGAAAACTTTCTCATATAATTTCTATATTCTCAAATGGCATAGATTCATTTTCACTAACAGAGAGTTTTCCTTAGGCACACAACTCTAATAATCTTATCAATCTCTATGAGGTTTAATATAGAAAATTGGGTCATCTAAGTTATACTATTTTGTCTCACTTATTTAAAACTGGTTTGTTTGCAAATTAGCTAAACATAAAATGCTTCCTTTTCCAACCAGTGCTCATTTTGCTTCGTCTTGCTTCGAAGTAATTCATAGTGATGTTTAGGTATGTATCATGTTGTTTCTCATGCTTGTTATAAATATTTTATCACATTTATTGATGATTATAATCGTTTTACTTGGATATATTTTCTTCCCTTTAAGTCTGAAGTCTTTTCCATGTTTAAGAAATTGATGGCATATGTGAAGACTCAATTCCAAACAAAATTCAAATTTTGCACTCTGATTATAGCGGTGAATACATGTCTAATGGGTTTCAAGAATACCTTCAACAAAATGGTATTGTATCTCAACATTCTTGTCCTGATACTCAACAAAATGAAATTGTTGAATGTAAAAATCGTCACTTGCTTGATGTGACCCGCACATTACTTCTTCAAGCTTCTATTCTATCCAAATTTTGGATGGAGGCTTAATCCACTATTGTGTTTTTTAATTGCCTTCATTCTATAATTATTGTTTTTTACTTTTCTTTCCTTCGTCTTTTTAAAACCCACCATAATTATAATATTTTACATACATTTAGGTGTGTATGTTTGTTCATTTACCTTTGCTTGAAAGGTATAACCTTGGGGCACAATCAATCCAATGTGCTTTTTTTTGGGTATTGTCCCTTTCATAATGGTATTTTGTGTTATGATGCTTTTAATCAACATTTTCACATTTCCAAGAATGTGACATTTTTTGATAATCAATTTATATTTCCTTGCCTTTATCCAATTCAAATGATGTAGTTATTCTTGCCATTTTTTCTACATTATTTCAATCTATAAAATGTTTCCAACCTGGCATCACATATATAGGACAACGTTGTCAACAAGTTTCTACATCCCCTTCTAACTTTGAACCACCACCTGTGTTTGTACCAATTATATCACAACGATCTGGTCGAATATCTCGAGCTCCTAATAGGTATTCGCTAGACAGGTATGCTTCTTCTCATAATTCTCTAACAATTTCGCTTTCTGGCCCATTTATTTCTACTTGTTACTCAACAATTGTTAAAGGTATATGTCGCTAGACAAGTATGCTTCTTCTCATAATTCTCTAACAATTTCTCTTTCTGGCCCATTTATTTCTACTTGTTACTCACAAACTGTTAAAGGTATATGTTGGGTAAAGGCAATGAATGATGAACTTTAGGATCTACAAGAGAACTTTACATGGGATATTGTTTCTTGTCTTCCTGATATCAAACCCATAGGTTGCAAATGAGTGTATTATGTGAAACTAAAATTTGATGGTTCTTCTCAATCATTACAAGGCAAGACTAGTTGCCTTAGGAAAGAAATAAGAATATGGAATTGATTATGATGAGACATGTGCACCTATTGCCAAAATTACAACTACCAAAATTGTCCATTCTATAGCCACTATTAAGGGTTGGTTGCTTCATCAAATGGATGTGAAGAATGTGTTTCTTCATGGTGAGTTGATTAAAGATATTTACACGTTTCTTCCTTAGGGTATCTTCTCTTCATTTACAAGTGTGTTCAAGCTTAATCGTTCTTCATATGATCTAAGTCAATTCATGCACTTTCCTTGCCATCTCCACTTGGCAACAGTTCGTCGCATAATTTGTTATTGGAAAGGTACCTCCCAACGAGCCTTATTTTTTTTATTGACACACCTCCTAAATTAATTGCATATAGTGATGGCGATTGGATTGGTTGTCCTGACACTATCCGATCAGTCATTAGTTAGAGTTGTTTCGAGGTTTTTCATTAATCTTATGGAAAAGTAAGAAGCAACCAAACATATCTAAATCCTCTACTGAATCTGAGTATCGTGCCATGTCTATTGCTTGTTCTAAAATAATTTGGCTTCGTGGTCTTTTGGCTGAACTTGGGTTTCCTCAACATAGACCAACGCTTATCTATGTTGACAATACAAGTGTCATTCAAATTGTTGCAAATCCAATGTTCCATGAGTTCACCAAACATATTGAAGTATATTGTCACTCTATTCGATAAGCTTATTATGATAATGTTATTTCACTCCCTCGTGTCACTACTCAACTTCAAGTAGTAGATATATATTCTTACCAAGGTTGTTCCTCACTCGCATGATCAGTTTCTTGTTAGTAAATTGATATTGATTGACCAACCCCATTAGTTTAAGGGGAGACACCAATTAAGAATTAATTTGTCTCCTTAAATATTTTGACATGATTTCAAAAATAAGATAGAAAATTGATAAATTGATTTTTGTCAATCAAAAATTAATTTGTCTCCCTAAAATATTTTGATATGATTTCGTATGAATAAATTAAGTAATCCATAAATTGATTTGTTCTTTCTAATTTCAAATTATATAATATTTTATAATCACGTGTAATATTTATTATTAACATTATTTATAGAGAGAGTAAAAAACATCAATCCATTTTTCATATTCTTTCAAAAAATATTTTTCATGAAAATAAATTTATGATCTCTAAATTTCATTAATTCTTAAGAATTAATCTTTAATATTCGCTAATATTATATTTAATTCTTATTAATATGAATCATTACTTTTATATTTAATTAGAAAATAAAAATTAAAAAGAAAAACTCAAAAAAAAAAATCCCTTATGCTATCCGGGGGTAGTGCTCATGTAACATCTCATCGCTCTAGTGATAATCAAGATGTGTATAACAATTGTATTGACTCTTTGCCATAATTCAGACAACTCCATGGAGCGAAGGCATATTGGCTTATTTAACTTAATATGACTTTGAATTAAGACAACTGTTTTTTAATATATAACACTCAAACATTATAATAAATAGTTAAGTGTTATTATGTTCTCATTTCTCTTTCTCCCTCTCCCTTTCTCTCTTCACTCTAATTTCTTTCTTTTTTTATCATGTCTTACATTATTTTTTTTTTATGCATTACCTTTTATTTCTAGTTCTTGCAAGTACTTCATTTTTAATTTTAACAAAAATATCCCTATTTTATTACCCTGCAATGCACTTATACCTTTCTCTTTTATTAATAAAGTACTATCTTCTTACTTAAATTTTTGTTTATCTTCTGACTTCTTGTAGAATGAATCAGACTTTCTCTCTTATCTTTCCTTTTTCACTTCATTTTTCTTTTTCTTTTTATTTATAAAAAAATGTAAAGAGAAATAAAGTTCTCACCTTCCCCCGGTAAAAACAATAATATCATTTCTATAATAAAGTTATTAATTATGAACAATATAATAACAAAAATAACTCAAATAAGAAAAATGTATATATAGATATTTAAAACTTAACATATCAGAACCTAAATTTACACCTATTTGAATCCTTCTCAAACAAGTTGCATCCTTTTGGTTGATGTAACTGTTTATTCCTTACTTAAGATCAAATTAGTTACTGGGTTTCCAAGACTTTGTTTGTAGTTATTTCAGCAGTTATCATGAGAAAATATTATTCTGATTAATTTGCTTCCTCTTAAAGGTTCATATGCTTCTCTTATTCAGCGGAATTTCTTCAATTACACTAAACCCTGAAAAATTCCCATTGCTTTAATGAAAAAAAAGAGAAACAAGGTTTCATGATTACCCTGTACCCTAAAGTGAAATTTCTATACAAGTCCTCATATCAAAAAGCATTGTGACAAAATAAGCCATATATAACTTTTTTCCAGATTCTATGCTTAAGAATAGCACACAGTTACATCATTTTTCAATTTGTGCACTGTAAAGGTAATCAGATTAACACTATTTGAAAAGGAAAATGGCACCTAGTAGTTTAACACTTCACATTATCCCAGATTTTGATAGTTCCTTCAGAGTATTGGCAATCTTGTCCTCAGTTGTTTCACTAATGCATGCCACAAGAGGACTCTCATTTGGTACAACGTCCTCTCTTTGGTAGCTTCCTGGACCTCTAAGTATTGCTTCTGAACCATTAGACACAACACCCTTCATGATAATGGTCTTGTGAGTTCCAGAAATCAACTCCTCATAATCCGTGTCACCAGTTTCTCCAAGAAAGACAAACATGTTTGCAACATTCAGTCCCCAACGGACAAAGAGATACCTAAGAAAGTAGCATCTTTTTTTTAGCAATTGTATAAAACATAGCTATCTGAGTAAATCATGCACACTAACACTTCAATCCAAGTTTCTCTGAAAGATGGGAAACTGTAGAAATAAGATTCAACCTTAAAAAGTACATAAATCCAGTTTATTTTGTACTGTGCCATCTTGATAAAATATTGTCTTAGAAATCAAATTAAGAAGTATGAACAGTTACATTGATTTCCAATACAAAATCTGCTTGGATGTTGTATGTAGTTTTAAGGGTTAAATAGGTTTAGTCCCTATATTTTGACATGTAATTGAAATTCGTCACTGTCTAAAACATTGATACATTCTTGGTTCCAAATTTGGTCTCCAAATTTTAAAATTGAATAGATATAATCCTTTTAATCCAATTACATTAAATTTTTTTGTTATCAAACACGTCTGAGACTACCGTTTGAGTTGTTTACACCATTCGACATGTTTTCACTTCAATGTCAAGTAGAATAAGGGTTTGACAAGTAAAAAAAAAGTAACATAATTGAGTTAAAAAGACTATATCTATTAATTTATAAAGTTTGAGGACCAAATCGTATCAAAATTTCTACCAGGGATGAATTCCAATTTTTCCTTAAAGTTCAGATATTAAAAACATATTTAACCCTAATTTTAATAAAAACATATTTAACCCTAGTTTTAATGTAGGCAATTCATTTCCTATAATAGAGAAGGACAAAAATTGTTGCTTACACATAGTTTCAATGGCTTTGAGAGAACAACATACAAAATGCTGTATTAAACAAAGAATTGAATCCCCTACAGCCTTATTTTCGAAGTTTTCTAACAGTACCTCACTCCAAAGTATTAAAAATAGATTCCTACAAACTCTCTTAGCATGTATGCTAGAATGAGACTCTTCAATCTGAAAGTGTTGAGTGAAGAGTTATTACAGAATTGACTTTACTGCTTTTTATGAGATACTATTATTACCTGAGTGCCTGTGCTCTTGATGCAAGGAGTGGAATAACCTGCACACTAGATGAACCCCTGCAGTACATAGGATGACAACGTAGGCCTCGCATCCGAAGCTTTTGTCTCAAGTCATCAACTCTCTTTGCCTGACAAAGACAGTACAAGGATCACTTCAATCAATAAAACCAGTTTCCTTAACCACTGTCACTGCAAGTAAGTTTGAATGAACTTCTCTAAAGCCACTTCAAAGAGAAAGTAAATAAGACAGAAGTAAAATTAGTTTATATACAAAGTAAAATTAACTTATGCATAAATTAGCTAGTAGAAGTTATTTCCCACTGATGCTTCAAAAACTGATTCATTTTTCTTCTTTTTATTCTCTCTTGAAGTACTTATGGAAAAGTTTTCACCAAACAGGCTCAATGCAAACAAAAACAGGTGAATTTCATGTACCTTAGTGAGATCCTTTACTTTGTATGATATGCAATGAGCATTGCTAGCTTTCAAATCTTCCTCAATGGGACTTGAAGGTTTTTTTTCACCTTCAGCAGTACTCATAAGATTCCAAATGGTTTTCCTTAGACCTTCACAACCCCAACGATAGTCAATATGTGCTTCATAATCTGGATCAGGCAAAAGCTTTCCATCTTCCGTGTAAGTACCGGGATAGTAAACTTCACTACCACTACTGCAAATCAAAACATCAAAATCATTTGCTTGAATGTTGCCCGATTTGAGGAACTCTACTGTTTCTAGCATTGGCATGGCTGTTGACAGAGCAAATCCAGAAACTCTTGCATTTTGAGGGTCTAGTTGAGCAGCTTTAATGATCCTCTGCACTATCTGGATCATTGTCTGACCAGGAGCTCCTTTGTCATCATAGATATCTAGTGCTATAACGATCAACCTACGTCTTCTCCATAGAAGAGGATATTTCCCAGTTACATTTTCAGGCAACTTGTTAGTGTCATTTAAACCACCAGAATCTGGCCTTTTCATCTTGCTTAGGAGACGCTTAACTTGGTCTTGCGTGTCTGATCCGGATCCTAAACCTGCTAAGTCAGCATCAATAGAGAGTCTAAGGGACATGTCCTGCACATCCTTAAGTGAGTCATTGAAAGACTCTTCAGCATTTATATCATTCCCAGGAGTGTTAGTTTGCCATTGTGGATGCCTCATCCTGCAGGCAGCCACCCTTGTCAGATAAGTTCGGCAGTGTTCAGGCCACGAGAAAAGGTGTATGTTCTTCCAACCATTTTTCCTGCACTCATGCCACAGGTTTTTATCTGACAACAGCTTGATCAATGCATCAGCAATTGCTTGCTGATCATGAGGATCCACAAGTAAACCATTGTTCAGGGCCTAACACATCAAAATGAGACATAATAAGTGGCTGCAAGATTTGGACAAGAGATTTTTTCATTTGAATGTGAATTTTATGTTTTTCAATTCAATCTGAGATACTAGTTCACCACATTGAAACATGTAGGATGGTGGTTCTTGCATGGACCAGTTAACTAAGATAAAATTTATTTTACCCTATGAATGTCCACTGGTCCCCCGTTTTTAGTGGCCACCATTGGAAGCCCATGTGCTGCTGCCTGCATGAGTTTGATCATGTTTAGAGATAAAAAAAAAAGAAAAAAAAGGGAACATTGTACCACAAAAAGACCAAATTAGCTAATTAGTTAAACTCTACCTCAATTAAAGTAAGACCAAAAGGTTCCACTAAAGCAGGATTGATGAAAACACCCTGATAAAAAATATAAATCATTAGCTGTTCAGAATTGTTCAAATTCAAGTGAAAATCTACTGACTTCATTATACCTTTGTTTTTGCGGCAAATCGGTATATCTCCGGAACATCAGATTGCTTGTGATGTTTAGGGTATGCCACTCGCCCATATAGGTCATACTTATCAATCATTTTCAACACTGTTGTGAGCACACTGGCATTTCCAGAAGACATCTCATCTATGTCATCCCTATTTCCCATTATGAGAACCTGTTTTGTGAACACATTAGTCTTCTCCAAGTACTTAACAATAGTTACCTCTGAGAGGACAGATCGATTAAGTCAACTTACAAGGTTAGCAAGTTCTCTTAAGGGACGGCTTTCTCCATAGGCTTTTAAAAGAGTGGTTAAGTTCTTCTTTGGATCTGGCCTTGATAAGGCCAAGATCACAGGCTTGTGAGGATTCCTAAAGAAACGCATCACCTGCACTAAACTGTAAGTAGAAAGCCAGTAATATTGAAGGCAGATCCAGATTATCAGTTACTCACTTCTGACCAAATTGATGGCATTGCTTTTGGTGAAGACCCTTCAACACTTGCAGTAAGCTGAAAAATCTCTCCATCAGCTTCAGGGCCATCTTCTTGGCTCATAACATTGCTAAAGTCCATTCCAGGAGGGATAACCTGCAGAAAGTTTAAACCATTAGTAAATAGCAAGCAATTCACCATGTTATTAGAAACAGTAGTAGTGTACTTAGGTGATGCAATTAGCTTACAGAAATACAACAAAACCGACATATCCATCCAGTGAAGAGATTTCTTCAAAATTTCTGAGTGAGATTAATTAGAACAGACTTTTATCTTACTTTTGATTTTCTAAGTAATTATGAAGAAGTTTGTCCCAAACAACACCAAAGGTTATATCAGTAAGCAAATTACCGCCATCCTGGGCATGAATCGACCATGACAGTTCACACCACGCCTAGCGCGAGCTCGCAGTACTTTCTCAAGCTTGACATCAAATCCATCATAAAGTCCCCACTGCTCCTCAATTTCTTGTTTTGTACTAGTGATAACAAGTTCTGCTGCATCCAGAGAAAGTTCTTCTGCCTCAATCCTCCTCATCATCTTGTATGTTGAATTGATATCTTCTTTTGATTGGCGTCCCTGCTTAAGAAGTTGTTCAAGCTTGTTTCTTCCGAGTGAATGGCCTGTCAGCACCATTGGTACATTCAAGGCACCTGAAAGAATTGCAGCACTGTCTCCAGCATCAGCATAATGTCCATGAATTACATATGGCCACACAGGTTGTCCCCCACCAACTTGTTCACCCAACACTTTTGACATGTTGAGAATGTGAGCTAATGCTCCATCAACAAATTCTTGAATGTAAGGCCAAAGAAGTTCTTTCTGGAGGTACTTATCACGTGGACCAAAGGGTATTCGTATGATATATGCACCACTGCTCTCCCCAATGTTATCATCATCATCTCCACCCACAGTTAACATTTCTGTAGGCTCTCCATAGCTCCAGTCAATTTCAGGGGATGAGATTTGGCGTGTAAACAGATCAACTCTATATACTCCAGGCATTTTTGCAAGTGCACGAGCAAGTTCTACCACATATTTAATCTGCAAATACATTGTTTCTAGCATTAATCACTATTTAAAGGGAGTGACAAAGATATTCATAGTAGGTTTGTGATTTAGGTCTGTAAGAATGTGAAGAACCTGTCCACCAGTATCAGAATCTCGACCGAGTTCCATATTTTCTCCTCGAACCAATCCGTGCAAGCTGTGGAATAAAAGAATAAGGTTATAGCAACCATTGTATTTACACATGCTTCTAGAGTTAATTTCTTGAAACATTTCTCAACCGCAGTGTTTAGAAAAATGAGACTATCTTCAAAACAGATACTTAAACTAAATAGAAAGCATGTGGTTTCTCTCTAAATTCTTGATAGTAAATGCTTGGCAATGCCATTCCAATACACCCCCTACCCCTTTGTATTTGTCAAATGATATTGATCCTCTGATCGTCCCCAACAACATTTTCCATTATGCAGAACCAGGAAAAAAAATTAAGTGCAGGAAAAAAAGGCCATAATGATTGTTTTATGACAGCTGGTGGAACTTCAGAAATGACTCATTGGCTTAACTCTTATCATTGTTATCATCTGAATTAAGCAGCACAAAGCATCTGAAGCAAAGGTAAACTATCTTCCCGATGACTGATAATGGAAATAAATATGAATCTGTCTTCCAGTATGATCAATCAATGAGTAACTCAGATGACTGAGAAATTGTCTATTTGTTAGCACAAATGTTAATTGTTGGTATACCTTAAGAGGACAAGATAGAGCTTCTTTTCCTTCTTGTCATCGGACCATACTTCCAAGTTGGAAATCTGACGCTGAATTTTTTCCTTTGGAGTCTCACTTTGCATCATCTCTCCAATAGCATCGCCTTTTTCTCCTTCTGACAAGTCTTCAGACATGTCCTCTGTTGCTTCTCTGCGACCTTGTTCTCTCTCCCATCTTCGGTGTGCCACCCTCTGGGATTCCTCCCATTCCAACTACACAAAGCAGACTAGTGTTGCTTATTATGATCTTGCATACAGTAACTCTATTGCATACAGTAACTCTATAGTACATGATAGTTCCCTCAACTATGTTAGGTGAAGGACCAAGCATAGTGAATTGAACACTTAAAACAAACAGTTCACACAATCCTAGTTAGAAAACTCCCTTCTCTGTCTTGAACTGAAAACAAAGTAACAATCATTGCTAGTGGGGCACAGCATAGATAAATAAATTGTTTTGTATTTCCAAACAAATAGGAAATGTCACTTTAATGCAGTGTGCACAAATATCAGTCAAGAAAAACACAAATTTTCATGCAAAATGGTACCGTATTTCTTAATTTGATATTCGCATTGATTGATCATGCCATCAAAATTGGAACCCAAAAAGCAAAACACATCATTGGATTCACCAATAGATTCTTCTTTCATGATACTTCTTCGAAATCACATAAACCTTACAATTCATATATCCAAATTCAAATGAATTATTTTTCATTCAAACCAAACTAACTTAGAGAAGAACCTGTTTTTTCTTGCGAGTGAGATGCCAAATGCGCCAGCACATGTTCTCCAACCTTGAACTCCTCTCCCTGGTGTTCCTGGTGGCAACCACCTTGATCCAAGTCCGATACAGATCAGATTCATCAACACTTGTCACCACCTCTTCCACAAAGTACTTTGTGGGGTTGAAATGCCCCCCATCTCTCAGAGTCACAGGTGCAGGCTTTTGCTCCTCAATGGTCGGTGCCCCAGTTGAAAGTATGGCCTCCAAGTACCCATTAATCCATTCATTCCCCGCCATCACCGCTTTCCCGCTGTTTTTCTCAAGAAAATGATGAGAAACCAAGAAAACAAAAACCGGGGTTTTTTGATATTTCTAACAACGTATAGATTGTGTCAACCGAATTATCTCCTAAAGAAGATGTGTATAGGAAGGAAAAAGAAAGTGGCTTGAAGAAAATTATCTGAGAAAGGAACTTGAAACAAGAATATATGACATATGTACAGTGCTTATAAGTCCAACATGGTTTCTTGGATATTAAGTAAGCATGAGAAGTGAAAAACATGAGAAATGTGTCGTCCGCTACGTTAAGGCCTAAAGGGGTGAGTTGGTGTTGTGTTTTTCTGTTGTTGTCATGTGAGAGTTTGTGTCATTCATTCATTTGGATGCTGAGACAGAAAAGTGTGTTTGTGTGTGTGTGTGTGTGTTGAGGTGTTGCATGAGGTAGAACGAGAAAAAGGGGTGTGTTGTTGTGATTGGTGAAGAAGGGTTCAAAGATAGAGTCTTTGGTTGTGTTGGGAGAATCACGAGAAGGGTTGGATGGGAAGAGATGGTGAGAAGTTAGGAAGGGGTGGAGAAGGAGATGGCAAAGGTGAGGGAGCCACGTGGCAGGGAATGGTGGGCCAGAGACATGCACACGTGTAGAGTGAGAAGAAAAAATAGAGAGAGAAAAAGGGTCTCATGGATGAATATGATTGTTACTAATAGGAATTATTTAAACATATTATATTTTTTGTATAACTTTTTTTAAGAATATTATACATTAGTATTTAGTCATCTATTATCTATCCATGAAGAGGTTTGTTATGCTTTCTCGTTACAGTAATTCTTTTGTGGTACAAATGAAAATTAATTATTTTATTTATAAAAACAAATAATTATGTTTAAGTATAGTAATGGATAATACTTTCGGCATGATAATTAAATATTTAAGTACAAGGTGGAAAGTAACTTATAAGAAAAATATTCCTTATCTCATGGGCAATGTGTTGTTTTAAGAATATTATATTAAAATGATTTAATATTGTGTGTTATAGCATGGAAGTCAAAGCAATAAAGGATATATTTTAAATCATAATTTTGAAGTTTGAGTAAAACAAATTGAAGCAATTTTATCAATGAAGAGGTTGTTAAAGTCTTGATAAGTGATGAAAGTATATGTAGAATTTTAGAAGCTACGAGATTGGTCCGTGCTCAAATTTATAACATGTTACTCAAATATTGATGAAATGATAAGAAAAATGATTATGAAATTTATTGGATGAAATTAACAAGTCACGCCGAAGTTTTTAGATAAGTTTCAAGTTTTCACCATTCTTGAGTGAGAGTTTAAGTGAGGAAAATGCTTAATTAATTCACTATTATTTATAGATGAATAATTAAGCTGTGAGAGGAAATAAAATAAGAAAGGATGTCACACAGATTTTTTTCCCTTTAGAATTGATATACTCAAACAATATAATATTATGCAAACGAGAAAGTTTTTCTTTATTTAAGTGGCCTAATAGGGAGATGATATTAATATTGACCATAATATTGACATATTAATGAAATTGATAACCCTATATTTATAATTATTGATAATGATCATGAAATGTATACGATATATGGGGACCTTTTTATGGGTGTATTGTCGCTTTTGAGTGTGTTATAGTCCTTTATAGGTATATAAGATGATATTGTACTTCTTCAAGTAGAAATATTAAACTAATTATGACAAAAGAGAGATTAATAATAATATGGTTCGGCATATAAGACACACTGAGTGGTGAAAAATGAAAGTAAATTATTATATAAGACTATTTTTGCGTAAAAAAGAAAGAATCACCATGACACAAGTAATTAAATTTATATATATGTATTAAGAGTGTTTCTAATGAATAATATATTTATTTTTTTAAACATATTTAATATAATTTTTTGAAAAACAATAAGTATAACCGTTTTAAAACCGTAACAGTTTTATTAATACAATAGTGAAAACACATGAGATAGGTGGATGTGTTTTCACATTTTTTTACGATAGTAAAACATGATAAAAATATTATTATTATTATAATCATAAAATTAAAATATTTTTGACAATTTTATTATAAATATTTTTTATTTGTAAGTATTTTTATAATTTAAAAATAATTAAGTTTAAATACCAGTATTGAAAAAGTTAAATTTAAAGAAATAATTACTTGCAAAAGTAAAATTGATAAAATAGTTATTTTAATTTAAAAAATATTTATTAAAATGGTAAAATTAAAAAAAAACGTGGACCAAAAAGAGAATCCTGGGTATTCATGTAATTAAGAATTCATGTATTATGTAGAAATAATAATAATATAATTTATTATATATGCCTTTAATACATACATACATATATATATATATATACATACATACATATATATATATATATATATATATATATATATATATATATTAAGTACATTAATTTTAATCTAATAATACGAAGAAAATTGGTCATCCTCGTACGTTTTTAAAATTTGAGATAACAATCTATGTCTTTAAAAGAACATTTATGAGTTCTATCTTTTCCTATTATATTACATAGAGAGGGAGGTCAGTAAATATTATTTTATATCGAGAAAGAAAAAACGGTGTTTATTTCTCTAAATATATCGAAATCATCTTTATTTAAGAAGCATGTTTAAGTCATCTACCCTAATATTCAGGGATCGCGGTTTGTCAATAGCAAAAAAAAAGTAAATGGAGAAAATACTAGAAAAAGAACAACATAAAATTAGTGTTTTATTTGAAAAAGAAAACGAAAATAGATAAAAAGGGTTTTTTTTTTCTCTTATTTAAATTCATGTACATGAAGAGTGAAGAAAAATGAAAAAATGGGAATGGACCATATTCTGCTGAGGAGGTTCTTTCTTGTTGCCATGTGCAAGTAGCAAAAGTACAGAATATTTGAGAAGTATCTTTGTTCCTTTCCTCATAAGAGTTTTCTAGCCGTTGGATAGAAAAAAAAAAAGAAAAAGAAAATATAATAAGACGAATTCTATGTAGAAGAACTTTTCATTATATTTACTTATGAATCAATATAAAAAAAAAAGTTTTCTCGAAGATATACTGTCTAACAAAATTGTTCTATGTAGAAGATGTTTATATATATAAGAAAAATTAAAAGAATTTATAGTTGGAGTGAGACTTGTGTATCTTAATGTATTAAGTTTAATTTTAACAATTTATTTTTTTATCACATGAATAATGTATCATACTTCCAATCATTACATGAGGATCTTTTGTATGAGAAATAAAGTTTTCATGTTGGACCTACGTAATCATTATCAACAACATATAAAATGTTTGACTTTGACTTGTTTAAAGGTTTAGTCACATTCATTTATTTGATTGAAAGAAAGTTCACTTTTAATAGTGTATTGGAATAAACACTTCAATTAAACGTTTCTTCAATACCAATTTTTTTGTTATATGAAAATTTATATTGTAAATTTAAGCATAAATTACTAATTTGATATGCCATTTTTTTTACTAAGTATTGACATGCCTTTTATTTAGTTTAATTTATAGTTTTGTATTAGAAATGAATGCAATTTTTTAATTTTAATTAATACAATGTTATTCTTCATTCAATTGTGTAAAATGTCAACTTTTTTTTAGTGACACAATAAGACAATAACATGTAGTTAGGTGTAGGACATTGATTCAAAATTAAGAGATTAATTCAAAATTTCAATTATTGAGAAACCAAATTGAATTATCTAAAAAACACATGCACGACATTGATAATTTAGTATAAATTTCATTGTAAGTCTTATTAGAAATAATAAAAAATAATAATATTTTGAATATATATATATATATATATATATGTTAAGAAAATTAGTAAAATAAACGAGAAAAATTATGAAAATTATTCTTTTTGTCATTGAAATAAGTTGGTTATAAATTTTGTAATACTTCCTAAGAATTTTATTTTAGATAGTTCCTAACAAGTAACGGATCTTATTTACTAATATTAAAGTATACAAATTGAAATTATTCCCTAAATTGGTTGGTTAAAATTATACTTAATTTCGAATTGTAAGACAATATCATAATCTATGTTAATAGTGATGATGGTTGAGTTTAATAATTAATAACATGCTATTCAATAACTATCAAATACAATCCTATGCAGCTTGATCACAATAAAGAGAATATGTATAATTAAAAAGAAGAACACATCTTATCTTGGATAAACGTTTGGGGATAAATTTTGCCGATATAAAAAATGGAGATAAATTATTCCAAACTCAAAATTCTTGATATAATATAGAATAAAGCTTATTTATTTTAAATTATATTTTTATTTTATTTTATACACATATACACAAAGAAATAGTTCATCTTCAAAAAACAAGAATTATTTATGAGAAAACGGAAATTATTTAATGAGAAGATAATAAAAAGTTTATATCTAATTAAAGTGAATTATTCACTCTAAGCCTTTATTTAAAATCTAATGAGACAGAACCCACATTTCTAAAATTTTGTTCCACTTTGTAATTAAAAGATGTAGAGAAAAAAAGAAAGAAAGAAAGAAGACTCACCACCAATTATCTTTTTTCTTCTACATAATTTCTTTTATTTTTAAATATTTAAAAGAAAACTCAGAATGAAATAAATTTTGTCGTAGCTAAAAAACATGTATAATTTCATCGTCCGGAATGGTGATTAAACCCTTCTAATATAATCTATAATCTATTTTATATAAATAATTATTAAACTGCGTATAGTAATTAATCAATTGTTAAAATAATTTGGAGACTTAACCAGGAGTTATTAGTCAGTGAAAATTCTACTATAGAGAGTATTACTTTATTAGACATTTATCATTATATATATTTATATTAATTACAGAACTCAGCATCAAGCATATAAAGGTGAATTGAATGATTAAATGTCCTTATGTTGATCTCTTTGTGGGGACTTGATGTCATTGTTTGTGACACATGGACCTTTCCTACAAGTTAAAGTTGTGAACACCACCATCAACCAAACATTATCTCTTGTCATATTTTCCTTAAAAGTTTTGAACCCTTTTAACTAGATTGTGTTTTTGAACCAGAAATATTCATTATATTTCCCTTAATGTTGTTAAATTAGTCATATTCATGAGATATCCACAACACACTTTTCCATCGGCTAAAGCCAAAGATGACTCATCTCTATAAGAATAGGCAGACTCATCATTCATTTGGAATTTTATTGCGCATTTTGAGGCTTATAAAATTTTGTAGGGTATGGATAAATATCAATATTCTCTTTCATTTATGTTTGGCTTTTAAGATATGAGGTTTTCTCCTTCCCTCATGTTCTTGTCCTTCTCCAAAAATGGTTCTAAAGAGATTACTTGCCAGAAAAAATTGTTTGAAGCTGAGGGTCATCTCAGATCTCTCTCTTTTCTCACACCAATTACATACACAAAGATTATTCTTAAAAAAAATCCAAAAGTTAGTGATACGGGGAACACCCACTTTTTTTTTTGTTTTATTTATAATACATATAAATAATTTAAATTTTTATTTTTATCTTCTAAATAACTAATAATAAATTAAAACTTTAATAAACTTAAATTTTCTTTTCAATAATAAAAATATTGAAATCTTTAAAATGATAAGTTAACTTTCTTCTGTAATTTAGTTAAGTTTTTCTAGTGGCCTAAGATTTTATGAGACTTTCTCCTTAGGATCTCTTACCAATAACAAAAGTAGTTGACACTAAACATATTTTTTTATGCTAACCCTTTATATTATTATTATTATTATTTTATACTATATGATATATGACCTTTTTTGTTAATTAGCTAGTTGTTCCATGATAATTATACTGGTTTATACATTTTTTTTTCATTACAATTAAGATAAATTATTATGATTTAAGTTATTATTTAGAGATGCCAATTTGGGAAATCTATATTCTACTAAGCTACTATTTGATGTAACCACACTAATAAAGTTTTCCCCAAACCAAATTAAAAAATATATAAAATTATTAAGTGTTCAAGTGTTTGTTTAAGTTTCAACACTAAAGAAAGAAAAAGAGAAGAATAATAAAAGTAGATGAAAGAAGAGATGAACATTTGATGGCAATTAATACCCATATTTATTTTAGTACATATTAATTCTTCATTAAAAAAAGTTATAGTAATGTTTATGTTGAGTTTAAAGATTATAATTTTAAATAATATTTCTTTTTTCTTTTTATTTTTTAAATTATTTTTTCTATTTTTTTTAACTTTAGATTTTTTCAATAGTCAAAATTATGAGTTCGAAAACTTTGTAATTTTTTTAAAAAAAACAAATTAATTAAGTGACATGATGATTGTTCTGAGATTTAGTGACAATATACATAAATAGAATCATAAGTATCAAGGTATTCAAGTGCGATCAAAGTAATGAAGGAAGCTCCAAAACTTGTTGAAAGAAATCTATAAAATATTATGAAAACAATTAAGGAGTAGATGGTAAAGGAGTATAACACTTGAAAAAAAATCAATTAAGACATTTAAGACAAAAATATTAATTTCTAGTTTTGGAAAGTGAATTTATTCAAGTGAAAAAAAGTTTATTTAAATATTGTATTTCTCTCTCTGTATATAAGAATTAGAATTGTTATAAATGAGTGAAAATTATTGATGATGTAGAGTATTAAGCATGTTAACTTATTAAGTAAAAGATATCACGATTTCGCTGATGAGTTGGTTATGTAGATTAAAATATCAAGTTGAAAGAAGTTAAAGAAAGGAAATATATGGGTACATAAATTGGTTTGGCCTAGGACATGTGTTAGTCTATGAGATATGTTTAATACTGATATGTATTTTGAAAGGTATTTTGTGACAGTTAAACTGTATATTAAGGATGAGATTGAAAATTTTCACATTTTATTGACACTATTTCAACATACACAATGGAATAATCCATGATGTGTTATATATGGTAATATATACATGTGTGTATTTGTTGTTATATATCACATACTTATATGCTTAAAATTAAATTTTGTGACAATAAAGGCTAGTACAATTTTTTTTTTTTGACAAAAAACTTAACATTGTAAAAAATATTAGTCTTACATAAAAAACAAATATATTGATGTAAAATTTTATTTCTTAAAAGATTTTTATAATAAAAAAAGTATTGAACTAGTTCATGCCAGAATGTTGATATATTAATTTTTAAAAGATAATCATTCTTAAAAGTTTAGAGAATTACTGATGTGAAACTTTAAATTGAAATAAGCATATATCAATTTAAGGAAATGATTGTTAGCATAATAATAATTCATTTAATATAATAAATTGAATCAGTTACTAGTAGTCTAATAATTAGGATGCTACTATACAGCACAATAATGTTTTATAATGCATGTTGCATGTTATCCATATTTATTATTGAGTTTTTTTACAGTAGGTAGACTTAAACTTATTGATTTCTTGACATATTTAGGGTTTTGTAATATGTCTATTTAACAACTTATACCATTATGAATGAAATATATAAAATTTAGAATAATTTTTTTTATCAATATATATATATATATATATATATATATATATATATATATATATATATATGAAGAAAATAAAACTTCTTTTTCTAATATTTTTTTTTCTTTTTTCTTGAAAAATTTATAAAAATCATGTTATAAAAGTATTGGTGAGGTTTGTGTGTAAAATATTCATGGAACAAGAGCTTTTTTTTATGATGTAGTGGTAAAAGTTGGGTGGAAAATTTGAAGGGAATATATAGCCATATCCCTCCTTTTTGATTGTTTATTGAAGAAGAATGAGTGAATGAAGTCCAGCTCTTGCGCAACACTTGATGATAATGAAAACGAAAGTGAAAAGAATCTGAAAAAGAAAACTAGCAAACACGGTTCTTTCATGTGAACTCAGACTCTAAAAAAGAAAGAACACAGATAAAGGAAAATTCATGGCATCTTCATATGTCACTTAGAAATAAAGGTACTTATAACAGCTGCATGTTCAGGAATATTTCTTACAAATACTTATACTTTTAAATTTTATTCAAAGTGAGTTTAACTCTTAACTAAATAGAGATACACGAAAGTAAAATTTAATATAAAAATAAAAACTCATTCATCCATTATATTATATTTTTTGATTTAAAATAATATCAATATATTATGTAATTAAATTTAAATTTTATTCATATTGTATCTATCTTGTAAACTTTCCTCATAAATCTAACTCATACTTCTTATAAAAACTAAATACTCATCCATTTTAAATTCTAAACATTATAAGAAACATAATTGGTTTATATGTTAATAAAATAATTATTACATTTATTATTTTTATTTTACAATAATATATATGGAATTAATTACATACTACATGAAAGATATTAAAGTAATTATTAATGTGAAAAATAAAAATTAATTCAACTTCAACTTTAACTTTGTAATCCATTTTACTTGATATCGATCCCTAACCTATTCTTTGACTTGATATCCCTAAATATCCCCAATCTTGTGTTTCATATGAGGAATTAACTAACCATGCAGATTTATATTTGTAACCAATTTTTATTTTCCTAATTATTTAAACATGTGTTTTAGTAATTTACTTACAAAATCGTTAATTTTTATAACGTTTTCTAAAATTATAATATTTAAAAATATAGAATTTATTTCCAAACACTTACGGTGTTAATAAACTATATATTTAATTGGTTTTATATATTTTTTGCCCATAATTATAAACGACACAGAAATTTAAATGGTTTTGACTTTCTTTGTACTTTAATTTTAAAGATCTTGTTGGCGTCTAGTTAACTGTTGGTGTAGTAAAGTAGTGATTGAAGAATCAATAATCCATTAGAAATCATGAGTGGCGTCTTAATAACAGTTTTAATAAAAATATATTAATTTTACACAGTATTTATTTGTTATACTGTTTTTTAATTAAAATTTGTTATAAACAACTTCTCAATTAATCCCATTTAAAACACATTAAAGTTTAATCTTATATAAAAATTCAAATTAACTAATGGTTTTGGTTTTCGATGAACGTAATTTTTCCCCTTAATTATTTGTCTTAAATAAATTATATAAATATTTTTATTTATAATATATGAAAACAACATATTTATTAAAACATTAAAATTGTTTTACTAATTAAGACGAAAAAACTTTAAATTGGACTCAGTTTAACTATTTATAGTAACACAGTTAAAATATTAACTAAAAAATTGATGATAAGAAAATAATATATATATATAATATATATATATTATATATATATATATATATTATAAATGATGTTATAGAAATGCATTAACATAATAGCTAACATACATTAATAAATTTTTCAGTTAAAAATCAATCAATTTTCTTAACCATTATCCTTATTAAAACTATTCAACATATTTTAACATATACAATAAAACAACAAGTAGTCAAAAACCACTTCTAGATTTACTAACAAGTCGTTCATTTAGTTAATATTGAATTAAAAAATAAAGCTTCCAAAGCAAAAATCTAGAAAGAGAGATTTCAACAAAAAAATAGTTACTTAGATACCTAACAGAAATTAATTAATTTATATATATATATATATATATATATATATATATATATACTATGTATCAATAGCATGATACAAAAAATGTTTCGTCAGGACCAACCTTGTGAGTTTATTATTAGTAAAATTTAATAAAAAAATTGAAGTTATTAAATAATTAACATACAAACAAACCAATTTTTCTTATATTTGTGTCAAAATTTTAAGTCACACAATTGCAAGCAACAACATCAATAACATATATAATAGTATGATTGAAGAATCTGAAAGAGGACCAGTCCAGAAGGAAAGTGCAATTTTACGTGTAATCTTTGGCCAGCAAAATATGGGCAGTGCCAGCCAAAACCCTTGTCGTTGAAGCATCGTCCAAGACACTAACATCATATTTTTTTGTTTTCTACGCATATAAAAGGCACTTCACCCACCCTCTCTCCACATACACACACTAAACAAAAACGACCAAACCAAAGAAAATTTCAGACACTTTTGGTTGATACTTACAATCATTTGATGGAGAAGAAGGGTACAAGCTGGTCGTTTAAGAAGCTGAGCAAGGAGTTGTGCCCACGAAGGTTGTCGTCGTCGTTTCGAGGAAAACGACTCCACATACACACCACCATCATCGACAACATCGTTTACAAGATTGTCTCTGTCGTGGAAGGGGTTGTGATTGTTTCCACGCTTTGTGTTTTCTACCTTTGCTGTGGTTGCCACCTTTGAGTTCCTACCATGTTCATTAGATCATATTCAAAAATTCGTTTGTTCCTTCATTTTTTTCAAGGCTAGTTTAGTTCATTGGCATGAGTTTATGTGTTGTTAATTTGATCGATACATAGAATAAATTAGTCACGTATTCCGATCAGATAAAATAATATACTGTAATGTTAATTATTACACTCGTCGTATTGTTCAATTCAAAATTTCATTTCGATTTTATCATTAAAACACGTCTCAGAAAGTTATAAAAAAAAATAGAAGTCCCATCAAGATTTAAGAAGGACGGGATTTGTTTTTAAAACTCTGTTTTGTTATTCTTAAGTCTCGTGTTTAATTTGCTTTTGAAGTTCGAACTTTCATTAGAATTTATCGTGATTTAAATAAGAAAAGTTATATTTAAATTGTGTACCAGGGAGTGTCGGGCGCCGTACAAAGGACGCCCGAAATACCGGGCGCCGTACGAAAGACGCCCGAAATACCGGGCGCCGTACGAAGGGCGCCGAAGTGCCAGGCGCCGTACGAAGGGCGCCGAAGTGCCAGGCGCCGTACGAAGGACGCCCGAAATACCGGGCGCCGTACCAAGGACGCCCAAAGTGCCGGGCGCTGTACAAAGGACGCTCCTCAGAAAGGCCGTCCGCTCAGCTCGGCGCCCATGCCACACCCGGAGGGATAAATGCTCGACCACCCAAGTAGGCACGGATTGAACCTAGACTCCGTATAAACTCTCCTACACCAGCAGGTGCCGGGCGCCACGAACAAGGCCGTCCGCCGATCTCGATACCTACGTCGCCCGAATGGGCGGAACCTCTGTTTGTAAGAAAAACTTTGAAGAACTCACTTGGAATTCCATCACCACAAGATAGCCCCGTACTCTCTATACTCAGTGTTCCACAGGAAAATGTCGAGACGAAAACGTCTGGTACCAGGGAGAGCCGGAAGACCTCGTAGAGGATCGTCCGCCCAATTTAGTGCCCGAGTCATCCATAGGTAAGGCGGACGCCCGTATCGTTGGACGGACGCCCGTTTCACCGGGGCGGACGCCCACATCATGATGACCGGCCCAATCACTAATCACTACGACCTAAGCAAATTAACCTGGTTTAGAGGTAAGTAAAAATTAGAAGCTATTGGGCTGATTGGGCCGTAATTAACTTTTCACTAATCCCAAGCCCATAGCGAAAACTATAAATACAGGTTCACGGTGAGTGGTAGATAGGTTACATTGAATGCACATGTATTGCTACTACTGAAAATAGCCACTGCTCTGAAACTGACTTTGGCATCGGAGAATCTTTTGTAGGTCTCCACCCCTCCGGATCAAGAGGAGAGCCAAAGCGGGAGGAGAAGATCCGCCACGGAGACAAGATCGCGGGAGGACTTGGAAGACTTGGAACCGCACAGCCCTACACATCCGAAACATTTGGCGCCCACCGTGGGGCCGTGTGATTTCAAAAACTCAATGGTGACCACAAGAAACCAGGGCATGGACGATCCGGTGGAGATGATCCGCGCATTGCAGCAAAAAATGGAAGAGATGCAGCAGCGTCACGAGGACGAATTGGCCGCCGTAAAGGCCGACTACGAAGCCCGGATAGCCCAGGAGGTCGGGCGGATAGATGAAGGAGAGCAAAGGAAGGATAAGGGAAAGGCGGTAGCGGAAGAAAGCCCACCCGCAGATACCGAGTATGATAGAACCTGGAGGCCTACCGGGTCCGAGGCGGAAGGAAGCAAGGCTAAATCGGTGCATGCGGAGAGCGCTGCCGAGGACGGACGAATGATAGTGAAGTCGGAACCGTCGTCCACCTTGTTACTCCCGTTCACTCAAAACATCATGAATGTCCAAATTTCGGAGCAATTTATGGCTCCACAATTCAAAATGTATAACGGAACAACGGACCCTGCCTCCCATATCCAGACGTTCTCGAACGCGATGGCGTTCCGAACAGGCAATGACGCCATCTGGTGCCGAGCGTTCTCGCTCTCATTAGAGGACGAGGCATTGGAACGGTTCAACACCCTCCCCCTAATTCGATAGAAAATTTCGCCGGGTTGAAACAGCTGTTCGTCAAACAATTCGCGGCCAGCAGCACCCAAGACCTGACCGTATTCGAATTAATGACCCTCAAGCAGGAGAAGGACGAGACCTTGCGGACGTTCATGGATAGATATCAGAAGACCGTCCAGCGAGTGAAAAGCCTGACGCCGGAGCTCGCCCTTCACTACATCCTGCCGGCTCTTAAGCCGGGGCCGTTTAAGGATAGCGTCTGCAGACGAGCGCCCAAAACAATGGAGGAGCTGAGAGAGCGGGCGGCGGATGAGATAAGGGTGGAGGAGATGAAGCTCTCCTACAAAAAAGAAAACCAAGAAGCCCGGAGAGAAAGGACGGACGGTAATAAGCCCGGGGCGTCGACGGGAAAAACGTCCGGGCCCAGACCCAGGGAGCAGAGAAAGGGACCTCGTTTCCAGCAGTATACACCCCTAAACGCCCCTAGGGTGAGAATTCTCCGAGAGGCCCTGAGTGCAGAATTAATACCGGAGCGGGAAGGGTACCCAACTCCGAAGAATGCTGACTGGAGCAAGCATTGTGCATACCATAAAAATATGGGTCATAACACCGAGGAGTGTTGGACCCTCAGGGATAAAATTAAGGAGCTCATCCGGGCGGGTAAGCTCAAGAAATACGTCCGGGATGAGCGCCCGCCGCAATCGATCGATCGGCCTGCTCAGAAATCGGCCTACCGAAAGGATAAGCCCAGGAGTGCGAGAGCGGAGCGGCCCCGCTCGGAGAGGCGCCCAAGTCGAAGTCGAAGCCGCAGCCGGGAACGCCCCTTGAGAGGACATATCAACACCATCTCTGGAGGATTCGCCGGAGGAGGATCATCTTCCTCCGCCCGTAAACGGCATGTTCGCGCCCTCCAATCCGTCCATCTAGTTGACAAGCCGCGTCGCTCCATGCCGCCTATCACCTTTTCGGACGAAGATTTCCACGCCCCTGATCCTGACCAGGACGACCCAATGGTCATAACGGCAGAGGTAGCACGGTATGGGATCAGCAAGGTTCTGGTGGACCAGGGAAGCTCGGTCAACATCCTCTACTGGAAGACCTTCCTGCAGATGGATCTCTCGGAGGACCTAATCGTCCCATATGATGGGCAGATAGTAGGCTTTGCAGGAGAAAGAGTCGATACCAGGGGTTACGTGGAGTTGAGGACGAGGTTGGGAACCGAACGCGCCAGCGAGGAGAAGAGGGTCCGATATCTACTGGTAGAGGCTAACACATCGTACAACGTACTGCTCGGAAGGCCGTGCCTAAACGCCTTTGGAGCGATCGTCTCTACCCCCCACCTCACAATGAAGTACCCCTCCGAGAAGGGAACTACTTGTACGATCCGGGCGGACCAGAAGACGGCACGGGAGTGCTACGCAGCGGGGCTGAAATTGCACGTCCGACCAATAAAGAGGCGGGCGGCTGGCTCTGAGGTGGCCATGGCAGACCTCGACCCAAGGACAAACACCGAGGACCGCCTGGAACCCATGGGAGAAACCCAACCTATCCTGATAGGAAGGGAACCCGCCCAGACCACCTTCATCGCCAGGGAGCTGGGCCCTGAAATGGAAAAGGAGTTGAGGGCACTCCTGTGGAAGAACCGGGATCTTTTTGCGTGGACGGCGGCGGATATGCCGGGCATTCATCCCGCGGTGATGTGCCACAAGCTTTCGCTTTTCCAGAACGCCCGCCCCGTCGCCCAGAAAAAGCGAAGAATGGGCGAGGAGAAGCGTAAGGCTGTGGAAGAGGAGGTGGAGAAGTTGAAGAGAGCTGGTTTCATCCGGGCAGTCACCTACACCACGTGGCTAGCTAACGTGGTCATGGTGAAGAAGACCAACGGGAAATGGCGCATGTGTACAGATTACACGGATCTGAACAAAGCCTGCCCGAAGGATTCGCACCCCTTACCCAGCATAGACGCCCTGGTGGACGGTGCCTCTGGGTACCGAGTCCTAAGTTTCCTAGATGCGTATTCCGGGTATAACCAGATACCCATGTACGGGCCGGACATTGAAAAGACGGCATTCATTACGGAAAAGGCCAACTTCTGCTACGAGGTTATGCCGTTCGGCTTGAAGAATGCAGGGGCGACATATCAGCGCCTAATGGATAGAATCTTCCGTGACCAGATAGGCCGGTGCATGGACGTGTATGTGGACGACATGGTGGTCCGGTCAGTGGACGGAGTCGGACACATCAAGGACCTGGAGGAGGTCTTCAGCCAAGTGAGGAAATTCGGCATGCGCTTAAACCCCGCCAAGTGTACATTCGGGGTAGCAGCCGGGAAGTTTTTAGGCTTCATGCTAACATCCAGGGGGATCGAGGCCAACCCGGACAAGTGTGAAGCAGTCTTACAAATGCCAAGTCCTGCCAGCCTTAAGGAAGTCCAGAGACTGGTCGGGCGCCTCACTGCCTTGTCCCGATTTATTCCCAAGCTGGCGGAACGGCTGAGGCCAGTCCTGCGTAAGTTGAAAAAAGGGGCCGGTCCGTCGTGGGACGACGAGTGCTTAGCAACCCGTCAAGATCCTGCGTGGGACGACGGTATGGGATCCTGCGTAAGTCTTCCAGGACGTCAAGATCATCCTTAGCAACCCGCCGGTCTTGAACCGCCCGATTCCAGGTGGAGATTTGCACATCTTCTTGGGAGTGTCAGAAACGGCCGTCAGCGCCGTATTGATGCAGGAACGACCTCAAGCGAGGATAATTTACTTCGTGAGCCGCACGCTCATAGATGCGGAAACCCGGTACCAACGGGTAGAGAAGGTGGCCTTGGCTTTATTGCACGCATCGCGAAGACTTCGTCCTTATTTTCAGAGTTATCAAGTGACAGTCCGGACCGACTTCCCAATCTCCAAAATCCTTAGAAAGCCGGACCTGGCCGGACGAATGGTCGCGTGGGCGGTAGAGCTCTCAGAGTTCGGTTTGCGCTATGAACCAAGGGGATCGGTTAAAGGCCAACATTTGGCGGACTTCGCGGCCGAGTTACCCCCATCTCGCCAAGAGGACTGGATTTTGTATGTAGATGGGGCGTCCGGCCGTTCAATCAGCGGGGCTGGCATCGTGCTTGAAGGCCCCAATGGATTCTTACTGGAGCATTCTTTGATATTCAAATTCAAAGTATCCAACAATCAGGCCGAGTACGAGGCTCTGGTGGCCGGCCTCGAGTTGGCAAAAGACATGGGGGCGAGGAGAATAACATGCCGGACGGACTCTGAGCTGGTGGTGGGCCAGATGAATGGCAGCTTCCAAGTCCGAGAGGAGCGCCTTTTGCGGTACTACCAGCGAGCGACGGAACTCGCAAGAGCGTTCGATAAAGTTGACATACAGCATATTCCCAGGGAACAAAACACGAGGGCGGACATACTGTCTAAACTCAGCTCGGGAAAAGAAAAGGGACAGTTGACTACTGTCGTACGGCAGGTTCTACTTCAACCTTCAGTAGAATGTTCGGCGGTGTCCAGCGGAGGACAAGACTGGCGTGCAGAAATCAGGGAAATCATGACCCGCCAAGACGGGGGACAAACGGTAGGTCTGGGCGAAGCCAAGAAAGTCGCTCGGTATCTGGTCGTGGGGGACGACTTGTACAGAAGAGGATTCTCCTCTCCCTTATTAAAATGTTTAGGGCAGGCCGAAGCGCAGTACGTTATGGACGAGCTGCACAATGGCATTTGCGGTCTGCATACAGGTTGGCGGACGCTAAAGGCCCGGCTACTGAGAGCCGGGTATTACTGGCCCACCATGGAAGGCGATACAAGGACATTCGTCCAAAAATGCATCCGCTGCCAAGAACATTCCAACAACTGCCGCCTACCTCCAAAACGCCCTACATTCAATGTCATCCCCATGGCCGTTCGCCCAATGGGGAATGGACATCGTAGGACCATTCCCAGTGGGGCGGGCACAGAAGAAGTTCCTCCTGGTGGCGGTGGATTACTTCACCAAGTGGGTAGAGGCCGAGCCCTTGGCAACCATCACGGCCGCCCAGGTCCAGAAATTCTGTTGGAAACTGATATGTCGTTTCGGTCTCCCTCGATCCATCATCACGGATAACGGCCGACAATTTATCGACAAAAAACTCGCCGAATTCTTCAAAGGATTGGGGATTAAGCACACCACCAGCTCTGTGGAACACCCCCAGACGAACGGTCAGGCCGAAGCAATGAACAAAACTATAGTCTCAGAGCTTAAGCGGCGTTTGGGAGAAAAGAAGGGAGCATGGGTGGACGAGCTACCCGAGATCCTGTGGGCCTATAGATGCACACCTCACGGAACCACAGGAGAAACCCCTTTCAACCTAACTTATGGTACTGATGCCATGTTACCGGTTGAACTAGGCGAACCGTCTTTAAGGCGGCAAGTTGAAGATTTGAACCTCAACGACCAAGAGTTAAGAATCGACTTGGACTCTCTAGATGAACGGCGGGACCGGGCGGCACTGAGGGCCGAAGCATGCAAGCGCATGGTAGAAAGAAAATACAACTCCAAGGTCCGGCCAAGAAGCTTCCAGGAGGGGGATCTAGTATGGAGAAAAGCGGGAGACGCCCGCCGAAACCCAGCTCATGGAAAGCTGGCCGCCAAGTGGGAAGGGCCATTCCGAGTAATGGAGGCCCTGGGAAACGGAGCGTATAGGCTGGAGCGCATGGACGGACGTCCCATCCCTAACACTTGGAACGCCACGCATTTAAAGTTTTATTTCAGTTAACCTCCACGGCTTGATGTAATGTACCCCCATGGTTAATGAATCAAGTTCTATTTTCTCCTATGAAGCTAACTTCGTTTTGTAGACATCTAATTCAGAACGAGCGTTCCAAAGAGAACGACTCTCAGCTTAGTTGGGCGACGAAGCGAAGGGACGTCCGCCCTATCAAACCCAAGCTGGCGAACGAGCGTTCCAAAGAGAACGACTCTCAGCTTGGTTGGGCGACAAAGCGAAAAGACGTCCGCCCTACCAAACCCAAGTTGGCAAACGAGCGTTCCAAAGAGAACGACTCTCAGCTTGGTTGGGCGACAAAGCGAAGAGACGTCCGCCCTACCAAACCCAAGTTGGCAAACGAGCGTTCCAAAGAGAACGACTCTCAGCTTGGTTGGGCGACAAAGCGAAGAGACGTCCGCCCTACCAAACCCAAGCTGGCGAACGAGCGTTCCAAAGAGAACGACTCTCAGCTTGGTTGGGCGACAAAGCGAAGAGACGTCCGCCCTACCAAACCCAAGCTGGCGAACGAGCGTTCCAAAGAGAACGACTCTCAGCTTGGTTGGGCGACGAAGCGAAGGGACGTCCGCCCTACCAAACCCAAGCTGGCGAACGAGCGTTCCAAAGAGAACGACTCTCAGCTTGGTTGGGCGACGAAGCGGAGGGACGTCCGCCCTATCAAACCCAAGCTGGCGAACGAGCGTTCCAAAGAGAACGACTCAGCTTGGTTGGGCGGGCCATGAAGCGAAAATTAAACATCTAAAAGCTAAACGTCGACATCCGCCCGGGAAAAGGAGGCGTCATTCCCCCCGGCCGGGCCAGTACTAAAGCGAGTTCTTTGTAGGAATAAAAGGCGCACACAAAATATACGAAACAGGAAAAAGCAACCGTGTATTAATCAGTGACGCTAAAACGCGCCCAGATTTACAAAAGGACCGCCCGGCCAACTTCTGGACAATCCGAGATGTTGGGCGGATGGTCACAAGATACACCAAAAAATTAAAAGAAAAAGAATTCTAAATGTTTTCCCCGGCTGCAGCCTCTACAGTCGGCTCGTCTTCTTCAGCAGCATTCAGATCCACAAGGACGCCGTCGAAAACGTCCTTCTCTATATCCACGCCCAGAGAAAACGGATCCTGGATGCCCGCCAGCAGAGTTACCTGACGAAGGGCTTTGTTGAACCCTTCCTCATGTTCAAACATAATGGTCGACTCCAACTCGGCAATTTGCTCCTTGGCCTTAGTAACTTCAAGAGTGAGCTCCTCGTTGGTCTTAGCACGATCCGTTTCGACCTCCTTTAGGCGGGCTACCTCCGCCTTCAGCTGACGACCTTCCTCCGCCAAGCGCTCCTGTTCGGCTTGGGCGGTTGCCAAACTTTCGGCGGCCTCCCTCTTGGCCTCCTCAAGATCGGCTTCTAACTGCTCGATCTTCTTATCATATTCATCCTGGTTGAGGACCATCTGCTCCAAGGTCAACTGAAGGGAGGCTGCGTTTTTCTTCTCCTTGTCGAGCTCGGCCCGGACCTCCGCCACGCCAGGGCGGTCAGCAAACTTCCTTAGGTACCAGGCCAGAGCGGATGTCCGGGTAGACATCTCTAGCATGGCGTTGGTTAACTCCAGCTCGGACAGGGGTTCAATGAGCGCCCGCTGAGAGGAGCTCATGTGGAATTTTGCCCGGTCGCTCATGCTGAACTCCGGGCTGAAAACGCCGCCAGGTAGGGGGACGGCCAATACCCTCTCCCGCTCTTTCTCTTTGCCCTTGTCCTTCCGGGCTTTCTTGGAAGCTGACCGAGACGAAGAGCCCTCTTTGTCTTGGCGTCCCTCAGCAGTAGGATCTTTTCTCTTTCGAGTAGGATCCGCGGAAGTCGTGGCCGCCCCAGAGGTTGGACCTACCTGGACGGCCGCCAGCTCAGGTTGATGCTTCCGGATTCTAACCTTCACGCCTGAACCCCCGGCCTTATCAGCGGGGGGACCCGTCCAGTCGGAGCGCCGGCAGGAAGAGGGCGCGGCACTGCTGGAGCACCGGTTGGCCGGGCGGTCGACGAGCTGGCACCGAACTTCTTCCTGACGGTGAGGAAGTTGGATTTGCGGGGGCCCGGAGTCGTCATTAGTTCTGCAAAAAACAAAGAAATTCAGAAAAATTAACGTCAGTATGCGAAAAACGAGCACACCTAATGTGACAAGACCATACCGAACGCCTTTGGTCCACAATCCTCAAGACTAAGGCATTCAACCAAGTGGCGGGCGGAGATCCGGCGGGGGAGGGTGTTAATGGTGCGCACGGCCTCTCGGTCGGGTGCTGTCAAATCCCCGAGGGAAGTCGCCCGTATTCGTCGAGGGTCTCTCGTCCAATAGAAGGGGAACAGCGGCCTCCCTTCACCATCGGAAAATTCGTGGAGGCCGGCCTTGTCAACGATTATTTTAAAATAATGTTGCTTAAAATTTTTAAAGGAATCGGAGAAGGGGCGGAAAAGGGTCCTGTCCCGCACCGAATTAAAAGATACCCAACCGCCAGAAGGAGAACGGCGGACTTCGAAATAGTAAAAGAAGACTGGGATGGTGGGAGTGACACCCACTGCTGAACACATCGCCATAAACGCCTGCACAGCCGCCCATGAATTGGGATGCAGCTGCGTCGGAGCCACATTAGCCTCCCGAAGAACGGCCGTTTGAAATTTAGTGAAGGGCACCCGGACGAAAAGATGGGTGAAGAAGGTCACGTACATGAAGAAGAAATCATAAGGACTAGACCGCCCATCATGAAAGACCCTTTCGTTCAACAAAGTCACCCCAGCACGAATTAACCTCGAATCCTCCATATCCCGTACGATATGGGTATGGCGGATCCTCCATTCTAAATCCTTGCGGTAAGCGTAGCAGGAAGCATACCGGCTGGGAACGACGGGAGCCAACTCCGATATCACCGTCCCTTGACCATCCGGCTCGAAGGGCGACCCGACTACACGAATACCGCCTTTGAGCAAGAACAGAGGCACGCCGTGAAAGATCCGGTCGTTCATCGAGACCGGTGACCCAGGGTCCCCTCCGGAAGACCCAACCGCCTCCTCCAAAAAATGAGAAGAAGCCGAGCTTAGAGAATCGCCGCTGTCGCCCCGCGCCGACCCCTCCCGGACTCCGCCCGACGACCCAGAACCTGACTCAATGGACACAGATGCCATTTATTACCTGAGGGAAAAAGAATCTTGAACTCTTGAGTAATGAAGATGAGTGAGGATAACCCCGTTTAAACCCACTATTTATAGGGAAAAGTTAGTAACCGTTGGATGTATCCTGGCCGTCTAGATTTGGTACGACCAATGCTCCGGATTTGGCGACGCTTCAGCTCTATTCAATGGGGACGCGCCACGTGTTTTCCCGCCTAAAATCCGAATTCAAAAAGCCCACTGGATAAAGCCCAATTACGAGTTCCCGACCCCCACGCGCCGTATCCAAAATCCTACGTTCACTACGTGCACTAGGACTTGGGGGGCTTGTGTACCAGGGAGTGTCGGGCGCCGTACAAAGGACGCCCGAAATACCGGGCGCCGTACGAAAGATGCCCGAAATACCGGGCGCCGTACGAAGGGCGCCGAAGTGCCAGGCGCCGTACGAAGGGCGCCTAAGTGCCAGGCGCCGTACGAAGGACGCCCGAAATACCGGGCGCCGTACCAAGGACGCCCAAAGTGCCGGGCGCTGTACAAAGGACGCTCCTCAGAAAGGCCGTCCGCTCAGCTCGGCGCCCATGCCACACCCGGAGGGATAAATGCTCGACCACCCAAGTAGGCACGGATTGAACCTAGACTCCGTATAAACTCTCCTACACCAGCAGGTGCCGGGCGCCACGAACAAGGCCGTCCGCCGATCTCGATGCCTACGTCGCCCGAATGGGCGGAACCTCTGTTTGTAAGAAAAACTTTGAAGAACTCACTTGGAATTCCATCACCACAAGATAGCCCCGTACTCTCTATACTCAGTGTTCCACAGGAAAATGCCGAGACGAAAACGTCTGGTACCAGGGAGAGCCGGACGACCTCGTAGAGGATCGTCCGCCCAATTTAGTGCCCGAGTCATCCATAGGTAAGGCGGACGCCCGTATCGTTGGACGGACGCCCGTTTCACCGGGGCGGACGCCCACATCATGATGACCGGCCCAATCACTGATCACTACGACCTAAGCAAATTAACCTGGTTTAGAGGTAAGTAAAAATTAGAAGCTATTGGGCTGATTGGGCCGTAATTAACTTTTCACTAATCCCAATCCCATAGTGAAAACTATAAATACAGGTTCACGGTGAGTGGTAGATAGGTTACATTGAATGCACATTTATTGCTACTACTGAAAATAGCCACTGCTCTGAAACTGACTTTGGCATCGGAGAATCTTTTGTAGGTCTCCACCCCTCCGGATCAAGAGGAGAGCCAAAGCGGGAGGAGAAGATCCGCCACGGAGACAAGATCGCGGGAGGACTTGGAAGACTTGGAACCGCACAGCCCTACACATCCGAAACAAATTGTTTTATTATGTTAAAGATTATTGAATAAAGGAATACGATGCGATAAATAAAATGCTTAATTTATTGTTTAGATATACAGCTTTAGAGGTATACAATAGTTCGTTGGTTAGAGTTGTTTTATGTTCATCTTATCATTTGAAGGTTTTATGATTAATAAACAACTAATATTAATAACTTTTGGGAATGTATAAATAGATGATAATCTGGTTATTAAAACACCATAAATATATTCATAGTTTATAGTTTAAGAAATGTAGTAAATAATTACATCTATTGTAAAACCTAAAATAAAGTAATAGTGTAGGACAAATTTCTCTAACTACATATTTTTAATTGATAATTTCAAGAGTCAAAATAAAGAATCAAATATGCCATAAATTTGCTCTCAAAATTTTAATATATGATCAAATGGTGAATGAAAAGATAATCCCAATTTAATTGAGACGACTTGATAAATATGTCAAAAAAAATTCTCTCATCTCTTTCTTTTTTATAAACTCAAATTAACCGCATTATGTTCATTCAAAATGAAAATTTTCCTTCAAATATAGTATAAACCTTTGGTATCAATCCTGGGAAAAGATAATATGAAGATGCAAACTCGTAAACCACTTGGACTGCTTTATAAAATTAAAATCTTAAAACTACTGTATATGCCATGCATATCTAAAACTAGAAACTACACCTAAAAATCTATAAATGCTACAAATGAATAGAACATGAACTAAACATCTAGTATAACTAGAATATTAATATAAAAGTGAATGGAAACTGTAAAAATCGAAATTCAAACAAAAACAAAAACAAAATCAATAAATTATGTAGAAATAGTGAAAATGCATGTGAGAAGTGTAAGACGTGGTTAGATTTTTTTTTTCTAGTGTTGATGTAATGGATGGATCGGAGATGTTAAATATTTTGTCTTAACCTCAATTAAACATAGGAACTGGAACGAGGTGAAATGATTGAGTGTACACGAAAATCACAATTTGAAAACCTAGATTACGTACATGAAGAACGATAACTAACAATTTTACCTACCATTTCATGATTTTGTGTTTTTTTTAATTGATGATACAAAATTCTTTGAAATTAATTAACTACCTATGTTGTTGTTTTTCAGATTTTTCAGTAAAACACAAAAATCAAAGAACAAAACATGTTTAAACACATTCATCTAATCGAACTAAATCATTTACAACTCATAGAAAATGAAATTCACTCATAAATTGGAAAATCACAAGTGAAAAAAGTTCAACAACAATTAATTATTTTGTTCATACTTAGTTTTGATTCCAATAGCTCTAACATCCCATAATCTCACACTTGATAATTCATAATTGATATATTGTAGTATTATATTTAATGTAACATCTCATAATCTCATACTTGATAATTCATAGTTAATATATTGTAGCATTACACCATCATTCACAATGAATATAAAGGATTTCATACATGATATATATATATATATATATATATATATATATATATATATATATATATATATATTCTAAACTCAAATTTCAACTACAAAGTCATAAATATAACTCAAACTCTTCTAATTTATTCTTCTATATCTCTTTCTTCATTGACACTGAATCGGACAACATTCCTTCATCTGCTCCCGTATAACGAATTATACAATCATCGCACAAACACAAACACAAACAAGTAGGGTGAGCTAACATGCAACAAATCATTTATAAAACATGCATAATAACTTTGATACTCTCAACAAACATCATATAATAATTATGTCAGACACCCTCATACCATCATACAACAATCGCACCATAAACGCTCATCCCATCATACCACAATCCCTAATAGACACTCATCTTATCTTACCACAGACACTCATCCCCTCGTACCACAATCCCCAATAGACACTCATCCTATCATACCACATACACTCATCCCCTCGTACCACAATCCCCAATAGACACTCATTCGGATGATACGTTGATGAGCGGTCACGGGAGGTTATGCACTTGTGTTGACCTCTACTCCTCCTTACAAATACACTTCCAAAATACTCCATACCATCCACAAGGTTAGTCCTCAACACTATGTCCAAAACCGGCACATAGACCACGACCTCCTGCTCCTCTCACCACATAATTCATCCTTCTCTACTTGAGACTGGATGATTATTAGAGTATCAGGATAACCTCCAACAATAGGACCCTCAACATCAACATATACACTAATACCATGTCATTACAAAATCTCTCCACGAGACTCATATCATGCTCATATTCCTCAACTCATACTATACCATTACAAAATCTCCCCATAATACTCATATCATGTTCAGATGCATAATTTCAATCCAATATAATAAAATACAATCATCACAGAAATCATACCAAATAAATATATCACAAAATAAATTAACAATAATAAAATATCACTATAAATGGTCACCGAAAAAGAATCAAATGTTTGACGAATCAAACTCACCATAAATGCCAGTACATATGACTAGTCACAACTTACTTTATTTGACCAGGGCTGCTCTATGATCAGGGATGTACCAACTCTGGTTTTTTAAGATTCCTCTATCCTACCATCACAAATATAACCTTAATATAAACGTTCTGGGGAACTAAGAAGTAGAATCTGGCATAGCCGGTTAGACATCTTCTTATCCTTCCAAAAAGATGAATCCATCACATGTTTTATATCAATTGAGTATATTGCATAATAGTTTAACATTACTTAATCTGTTCAATAAGATTTAAGTTAAAAACCTATCGAGTAGACTTCCAGGAAAGAGAGATGTGTCAAAATGGACAACTTAAGTACCAAGTTGTTCCTTAATTAGTTTTTAACAAATTTCTTATATAGAAAGATATACAACAAGCACATATGTTTTTCATTAAAAATATTCTACCTCTATTCCAGACTTAGTTTCTTGCCCACTTCTTATTTCCAATTCCCTTTATTTATTTATTATTTTATTTTATTAATTTTTTAATTAATTTATTTATTTTATAAAAATGTATTTTTGGATAAATGTATTTTACTAGATTTGAACCCATGTCTCAAGTGTTACAAGGTGTTTACCATTTGAGCTACTGTAAATTTTTGTTTAAATTATCACGTTTTGTTTATATAAGCTTATTAATTATATTTTCCATTCACAAAGAAATTTATTACTACTAGTAATAAAATTGTTACTATTAAGGTAATTATTTTTCATAGGTCTTACATTCTCCCCAACAACAAAAATTTTCGACCTCGAAAATTCTACACTTCAAGAAAATAGTTGAGGGAATTGTTTCATTTCTTCTTCTAGTTCCCATGTAGAGTCACCTGTTCTCTTATCCCAAACCACCATGACTAAATTGATAATCTTTCCTCTAAGTTCCTTTGTTTTAGTGTCTCTTATACAAACAGGTTGTACTTCCACTGAGAGATCCTCTCGAATTTGAATCTCCTCTATTTCTAAAATGTGAGAAGGATCAGGTACATACTTTCTTAGTTGGGAAACATGAAAAACTGAATGGAGATTGGCCAACTGAGGGTGTAACGCAATCTCGTAAGCGATTGGCCCAATTCGTCTAAAAATTTGGTATGGACTAATGAACTTAGGAGAAAGTTTCCTCGAGCAAAGGGCTCTTCCCACACCCGTGGTTGAAGTAACTCGTAGGAAGACATGATTCCCAACCGCAAACTCTAACGGCCTCCTCCTTTGATCTGCATATGACTTTTGTCTACTCTGAGAAGCCTTCATTCTTTCCTGTATCAATTTTACTTTGTTAGTGGTTTGTTGTATTAGCTCAGGTCCTATTAAAATGGATTCACCATCCTGATACCAGCACAACGGAGTTTGACATCGTCTGCCATACAGAGCCTCGTAAGGTGCCATATGTATGCTTGCTTGGAAACTGTTGTTATAGGTAAATTTCACAAGAGGAAGTATTTCATCCCAACTACCCAGATGATCTAATACACAGGTTCTCAATAGGTCTTCTAATGACTGGATAGTTCTTTCAGATTGTCCATCAGTTTGAGGATGATACGCATAACTCATTCGTAATTTGCTGCCCAAAGCTTCCTGTAGGGTTTGCTAGAATCTAGAAGTAAATCTTGGGTCTCTATCTGACACAATGCTAGAAGGTACACTGTGCAATCTCACTATTTCTTTTATGTACAATTGTGTCAGCTTAGTCATTGACATTCTCAGATTCATTGCTAAGAAGTAAGCACTTTTTGTCAATTGATCAATGATGACCTAGATGACATCATTATCTCTCATTGTTTGTGGTAAATAGGTAACAAAATCCATAGCAATGCTATCCCATTTCCACTTTGGTATGTCTAATTGTTGTAGCATTCCTCCAGGTCTCTGATGTTCCACTTTTTCCTTCTGACAAGTTAAACAAGCCGCTACAAACTACGCTACTTCCATCTTCATTCCAGGCCACCAAAAGGACTCCTTAAGATCTTGATACATTTTAGTCATGCCGGGATGCATGCTAAAACGACTCTTGTGTCCTTCTTCAAGGATTAATCTTTTTATCTCTACATTGTCTGGTACACACACTCTACTTCTAAACTTTAAGACACCATCAGATCCTAACCTAAATTCTTTAGTCTGTTCTGTTTCGATTAATTCTGTTATCTTTTTTAGGCTAGGGTCCAACAACTGTTTCTCCTTGATTAAACTCAGAAAGTCACTAGATATAGTCAGACTACTACATCTAATGAAATCTACTTCATACTCCATCTGTAGCTTCAGATCTCTGAATTTCTCCACCAACTCTAATTCTTTGATCATCATATGGGAAACATGTACTGCCTTCCTACTCAAAGCATCAGTTACTACATTTGCCTTTCCCGGATGATACAAAAGTTCAAAGTCATAATCCTTTAAAAATTCCATCCACCGCCTTTGCCTCATATTCAGCTCTTTCTGGTCAAATAAGTACTTCAAACTTTTGTGATCACTGAATACTTGAAATTGGACACCATAAAGATAATGTCGCCAAATCTTCAGAGAAAACACCACTACTGCCAATTCTAGATCATGAGTAGGATAATTCTTCTCATGAACCTTTAATTGTCTTGAAGCATAAGCCACTACCTTCTTTTCTTTCATGAGCACACAACCTAACCCCTGGTGTGAAGCATCACAATAAACCTCAAAAGACTTACTTGGATTTGGGATAATCAATATTGGTGCACTTGTCAACCTTTGCTTCAATTCCAGGAAGCTTTTCTCACACTTATTCGTCTAAACAAACGATTGATCTTTGCGAGTTAGCTATGTTAAAGGCGCTACTATTTTAGAAAAACCTTCTATAAATCTTCTATAGTATCCAACTAAACCAACAAAGCTCCGTATTTTCGTTATAGTCTTTGGTCTCTCCCACCGTAACACTGCTTCAACTTTGGTTGGATCCACCACTATGCCTTGAGCTGATATAACATGTCCCAAGAATTGCACCTTATGTATCCAAAACTCACACTTTGACAACTTTGCATATAGTTTCTTTTCTCTCAAGATCCCAAGCACAGTTCTTAATCATTATGTTCTTCTCGACTTTTGGAATAAATGAGTATGTCATCTATAAAGACTACGACAAACTTATCTAAGAAAGGTCGAAAGATTCTGTTCATGTAATCCATGAACAAAGCTGGAGCATTAGTTACCCCGAATGGCATAACTACATACTCATAATGCCTGTATCTCGATCTAAAAGCAGTCTTCTGTACATCTTCAGCTTTAACTAAAATTTGATGATATCCATACCTTAGATATATCTTTGAAAATACTTGAGCTCCATGCAACTGATCCATCAAATCGTCAATCCTAGGCAGAGGGTACTTGTTCTTGACGGTTAGCTTGTTCAACTGCTTGTAGTCGACACACAATCTAGAGCTACCATCTTTCTTCTTCACCAGCAGTACCGGGGCCCCTCATGGTGATATGCTTGGTCGGATGAATTGTTTTTCTACCAGCTCTTCAATTTGCTTCTTTAGCTTTGCCAACTCTGCCGGGGCCATTCGATATGGAGTTATCGATACTGGTCCAGCTCTAGGTATTAAATCGATGGAGAATTCTACTTCTCGTTGAGGTGGCCATCCTGGTACTTCTTCTGGGAACACATCTCTAAACTCATTAACTATGGGAATATCAAGATTTTGTTCATTTTTCTCAACTTCCACATGAGTCAAGATAATGAAACACGAAGACCCTTCTTTTACTTCCTTTAACACTTGTTGTAATGACAACAACTCCACTTCTTGAGGATCAGGGAAAATCCACTCCTTTTTACTACAATCTATAAGGATATGATTGACAGATAACCAATCCATTCCTAAGATTACATCTAAACCTTGTAGAGGTAAAGATATAAGATGTACCTTGAACCTACGTCCTTCTACAACTATTGGACATTGAGGACACATCCTCGATGTTTTTATCAATTTAGAGACCGGTGTAGATACTATAAGATCATACTACAACTCTTTCATGGGTAGGTTCAACTCTTGAATAAGAGTTTCAGACAAAAATGAGTGTGTTGCTCCAGAATCAAACAACACATTCAAGTCTCTACCAGCTATAATACAACATCCAATGATGAGATTACCTGATTTGGCAACTTCTGCTCCCGTCAAAGTATAGCTCTTTCAGTCGCTTGTGGCCTAATGTCAGTCCTTCTCTATTGAGGTGGTTGTTGAGGTTGAGTTGTTTCTCCCCTGCTAGAGGGACAATCTCTAGCAAAATGTCCTTCTGCTCCGCAAAAAAAACATTTGTTGCGCACAGTAACTTGTGGACAAACGCTCTTCAGATGAGGTCCTCCGCAGACGTAACATCGAATTATTTTCTGTTAGGGTTGTTGTTGGTGAGAATTCCTCTGAGGCTGCGGTCTTTCATAAGGTCGGATCCTTACCTTCTGTCAAACTCGTGACTCAAATGGTCCTCCCACCCTTTGTGACTTCTGCTGAACTTCAATCTCACTTGTTAACCTTTCCGCAACTTTGGCATGTTCCACTAAAGCAGAAAACTCCTTAATAGCTAAAGGGTTCACGGCTAATTGTATGTCTGCTCTCAATCCATTTTTAAATTTCCTACACCTCCATTCTTCATTTGCTGGTTGGGTGTAGAAACGTCCCAAATGTTTGAACTTGTCTGCATACTCAGCTACCGACTTGTTACCTTGCACGAGCTACAAGAACTTCACCTCTTTTGAATATCTTACGCCGTCTGGAAATTACTCCGCATAAAACTTATTCTTAAAATGTTCCCAGGAAATAATCTCACCACTTTTCTTTAATACAACTTCATGTTGTCACACCATTGTACTGCTTCTCCAAACAGTTGATACTCAGAGTATGCCAACCTAGTTTCTGATGAACAATTTTTTACATAAAAAATCTTTTGCATATTTCTTATCCATAGATCAGCCTCGTCCGGACTTGTCCTCCCATTAAAAGTAGTTGGACGGTGTTGTAGAAAGTTTTCTAAGGTCCATTCCTGAACCCTATGAGGTTAAGCTTCCACAGACGTGCCATTCTCAGATAGTTGTCTTAAGGCTTCCACATGTTGTCTTTGGCTGGCTTTAGAATTCAGCCTGGCCACTTCTAATTGTTGCAGAGCCGTCTCGTGCTGTTGCACTAAAGCAGCGCCTTGTTGTTGAAGAACATATGCGATAGCCTCCAAAGCCCTTGCCAAGCTAGGCATATTAGAGGTTTCACAGTTGGGTTGTGTGCGTGTTATTTCTCTGTTCACACAGAGAATTATTGTCATTATGATTCATAATATGAGTTCGTATGATAAATCCACAACTCTTAGGTTGTCTTAAGGATGAACCGCTCTGATACCATTAATGTAACATCCCATAATCTCACACTTGATAATTCATAGTTGATATATTGTAGCATTACATTTAATGTAACATCCCATAATCTCATACTTGATAATTCATAGTTGATATATTGTAGCATTACACCACCATTCACAATGAATATAAAAGATTTCATACATGATATATATATATATATATATTTTAAACTCAGATTTCAACTACAAACTCATAAATATAACTCAAACTCTTCTAATTTATTCTTCTATCTCTTTCTTCATTGGCACTGAATCGGACGACATTCCTTCATCTGCTCCCGTATAACGAATTATACGATCATCGCACAAACACAAACACAAACACAAACAAGTAGGGTGAGATAACATGCAACAAATCATATATAAAACATGCATATTTACTTTGATACACTCAACAAACATCATATAATAATTATGTCACACACCCTCATACCATCATACAACAATCGCACCATAGGCACTCATCCCATCATACCACAATCCCTAATAGACACTCATCCTATCATACCACAGACACTCATCCCCTCGTACCACAATCCCCAATAGACACTTATCCTATCATACCACATACACTCATCCCCTCGTACCACAATCCCCAATAGACACTCATCCGGATGATACGTTGATGAGCGGTCACGGGAGGTTATGCACTTGTGTTGACCTCTACTCCTCCTTACAAATACACTTCCAAAATACTCCATACCATCCACAAGGTTAGTCCTCAACACTATGTCCAAAACCGACACATATACCAGGACCTCCTGCTCCTCTCACCACATAATTCATCCTTCTCTACTTGAGTTGAGACTAGATGATTATTAGAGTATCAGGATAACCTCCCACAAGAGGACCCTCAACATCAACATATACACTAATACCATGTCATTACAGAATCTCTCCACGAGACTCATATCATGCTCATATTCCTCAACTCATACTATACCATTACAAAATCTCCCCATAATACTCATATCATGTTCAGATGCATAAATTCAATCCAATATAATAAAATACAATCATCACAGAAATCATACCAAATGAATATATCACAAAATAAATTAACAATAATAAAATATCACTATAAATTGTCACCGGAGAAGAATCAAATGTTTAACGAATCAAACTCACCATAAATGCCAGTACATATGACTAGTCACAACTTATTGGATTTGACCAGGACTGCTTTATGATCAGGGGTGTACCAACTCTGGTTTTTTAAGATTCCTCTATCCTACCATCACAAATATAACCTTAATATAAACGTTCTGGGGAACTAAGAAGTTGAATCTGGCATAGCCGGTTAGACATCTTCTTATCCTTCCTGAAAGATGAATCCATCACATGTTTTATATCAATTGAGTATATTGCATAATAGTTTAACAATACTTAATCTGTTCCATAAGATTTAAGTTACAAACCTATCGAGTAGACTTCCAGGAAAGAGAGGTGTGTCAAAATGAACAACTTAAGTACCAAGTCTTTCCTTAGCAAAAGTGTTCCTCAATTAGTTTTTAACAAATTTCTTATTTACGGATTCAAAACAACAACATATAATATTAACACAGAAATTCAATATATTTTATTCACCTAAAGCTATTTCTTCATTCAATCAGAAAGTCTCTTGTCCACTTCTTATTTCCAATTCCCTTTATTTATTTATTTATTTATTATTTATTTTATTTTATTACTTTTTAATTAATTAATTTATTTTATAAAATGTATTTTTGGATAAATGTATTTTACTAGATTTGAACCCATGTCTCAAGTGTTACAAGGTGTTTACCATCTGAGCTACTGTAAATTTTTGTTTAACTTATCACGTTTTATCTATATAAGCTTATTAATTATATTTTTCATTCACAAAGAAATTTATTACTACTAGTAATAAAATTGTTACTATTAAGGTAAATATTTTTCATAGGTCTTACAATAGCCACATTTACAATTGAAACAATGGTGTATTTCGGCCTTTTGGACACACTAAGTTATAAGCATGAATCCAAAATAAAAACCTAGTAGAATATGGAAGCAAAACTGGTCATGATCACAATTTCAAGATGAACTTGAACCAAAATGGGAAAACACACGGAAACTCAACATGAACATGTAGAAAAATGAAAATGAACAAATTTCTACCATTTGTCTTATTAACAATGTGATTATAAATATTTTCTTCTATATATTAATGAATAAAACCACACACATGTTGGTGCTTAAAATATCATTCTTCTTCATCCATATAATTTTGCTTTTGCATAGCAAAGATGAGAAAAAACAATTTATTCATGTCATTCCTTAAATGATAATTTGTATAATTTAAAACAACCATCTTTGTATTTACCTCTGTAAGATCTGGAAAAATAAGGGTTTTAAAAATAAAGTAGTTTTGAGACTTTGGGTTTTTGTTTGAAAATTAGTGTTCTTGAGTCTATATTTTTGTTAGAACATAGTTGTTATGTTATTTCTTTATTTTTATACTTTTGCCTATTGGCAAAAGAGTCTTTTAACTTTATTTAATTGGTGCAGAAATTAATTAAGGTGTAGTTTGGAGTTTAGAAACCATAGAAACACTAAATCAAAGTGAGAAAATAGAGGAAGAGAGGAGATTGACGTTTTGCAAGAAGAAGAGAGCGACGAGAACTCTTAGCGTAAAGGAAGATTGATGGTGTTTTAGGTTTGTAGATAAATGTAGGGAGGTTCAACACACACACGTACACATAGATATCTCCACAGTGATAAGATATTGTCCGCTTTGGGCCAAGCCCTCACGGATTTGCTTTTGGTACCACTCCAAAAGGCCTCTTATCAATGGAGGTATATTATGTGTATATAAACTCATGTTCATCTCTTATTTTATCCAATGTGGGACTTTGTTTGTACCCAACATCCTCCCCTCAAACAAAGGACCACCTCCCCTACAGCGGAAGTCTTTTTCTTATCCTTGAGTACACATGGTCAGCACTCTCTCTTTCACAATCCATGGTTAAGCACTGAGCATCTTTTGCTCTCCACCTCTCATGATTCACTTCCAGGCTATCTGCCGGCCACCTGCCAAGGCTTCACCTGATCATGGAGGGACGTACTCAACTGAGCTCGGTCACCGGACCTGAACCATGGGCTCTGATACCATTTGTAGGGAGGTTCAACACACACACATACACATAGATATCTCCACAGTGATAAGATATTGTCCGCTTTGGGCCAAGCCCTCACGGATTTACTTTTGGTACCACTCCAAAAGGCCTCTTATCAATGGAGGTATATTATGTGTATATAAACTCATGTTCATATCTTATTTTATCCGATGTGGGACTTTGTTTGTACCCAACATTGTAGTGTGTTTTTAGTCCCACAATACTTAGTATTGTGAGATGGTGTTCTTCACTTTGCTATATAAGAAAGGTTATGTAAGGTTTACAAATGCACCAAAACAAATACTTCTTAGTGTTGTTTATTTCTCTCTTCTCTCCTTTATTACCCTTGTTCCCAACAATTGGTATTAGAGCTCATTTCTTAGTATGCTCTGTGCTTGCAACAACGTTTGATCTTCCACATCAAAAAAGATTTGGTCAGAGTAAATTTTCTTAGTATGCTCTGTGGATGCAGCTGCGTCTGATCTTCCACATCAGAAAAGATTTTTTCTCTTGTTCTTGGGATCTCAGTTTAGAGAACTAGTGAGGGCTTTTTTTCAAAAGCAGTAGGAGCAATGGCAATGGACAAAGGCAAGATGAAGATTGAAAAGTTCAATGGTGCAGACTTCGGCTTTTGGAAGATGCAAATAGAGGACTACCTGTATCAGAAAGGCATGCAAGAACCTCTCACAAGAAGGAAACCAGAAGCTATGAAGGAAGATGAGTGGAGCTTTCTAGACAGAAAAGCTCTCGGAGCCATCCGTTTGACGTTATCTCGTAATGTTGCTTTGAACATTGCAAAAGAAAAGACTATAGTTAGTCTTATGGCGGCCCTTTCCAACATGTACGAAAAGCCGTCGACCGCAAACAAAGTTCACTTGATGAGGCGGTTGTTCAACCTATGGATGACAGAAGGCGCATCAACAACGCAACATATAAACGAACTCAACACAATTACAATCCAATTGAGTTCAGTTGGAATCAATTTCGATGAAGAAGTACGAGCTCTAATACTTCTTTCTTCCCTACCAGAAAGTTGGAATGCTACTGTCACAACTGTGAGTAGCTCCTCAGGAAGCAACAAGTTAAAGTTTGATGATGTTCGTGACTTAGTCCTTAGTGAAGAAGTCCGCCGGATAGAGACGAGTGAATCAACAACCTCTTCAGTATTGCATACAGTGTCAAGAGGTAGAAGTTCAACCAGAGGAACCGGACGCGACAAATCAAAGGAGAGGCAGTCCAAATCTAGAAATCATCAAATCTCTAACAAATCGAAAAATCGAATGTTGGAATTGTGGGAAGACTGGTCACTACAAAAATCAATGCAGGAGTGCCTCGAAGAAACAGGAGGTGAAAGATGTAGCAAACGTTGCTGCGACCTCAGGAGGAGATGATGCGCTGATATGTTCGTTGGAAAACAAGGAAGAGTCTTGGGTGTTAGACTCTGGAGCATCCTTCCATGCATCCTCACAGAAAGAACTATTTGAGAATTATGTTCCTGGAAACCTTGGTAAGGTTTACCTTGGTAATGAGCAGTCATGTGAGATTGTAGGTAAAGGTGTAGTAAAGATTAAGTTAAATGGGTCTATATGGGAATTGAAAAATGTCAGACATATTCCCGACCTGACGAGAACTTAATCTCAGTGGGCCAGCTAGCCAGTGAAGACTACACGACAATCTTTCACGGTGATGATTGGAAGATTTCAAAGGGTGCGATGATAATTGCTCGAGGAAAAAAGAGTGGTACTCTTTACAAGACAGCATGAGCATGTCATTTGATTGCAGTTGCAGCAAATGAAAATCCCAATTTATGGCACCAAAGACTTGGGCATATGAGTGAGAAAGGGATAAAGGTCATGCACTCAAAAGGAAAGTTACCAGGTCTTCAGTTAGTAGAAATTGACATGTGTGAAGACTGTATACTTGGAAAGTAGAAGAGAGTCAGCTTTCAGACAAGTAGAAGAACCCCAAAGAAAGAGAAGCTTGAGCTTATCCACTCTGATGTTTGGGGACCAACAACTGTCCCATCCGTTGGTGGGAAGCAATACTTCATGACTTTTATTGATGATCACTCCAGAAAGGTATGGGTTTACTTTCTGAAACACAAGTCTGAAGTATTTGAAGCTTTCAAGATTTGGAAAGCTATGATGGAGAATGAGACAGGATTAAAGATTAAGAAGCTCAGATCCGACAATGCTGGTGAGTATGTAGACACTAGATTCAAGAAGTTTTGCTATGAGCACAGAATCAGAATGGAGAGAACCGTGCCAGGTACGCCTCAACACAATGGTGTAGCTGAGCGTATGAATCGAACGTTGATTGAAAGAGCCAGAAGCATGCGTGTACAGTCAGGCTTACCAAAACAGTTTTGAGCAGAAGCAGTCAACACAACAGCTTACTTGATCTACCGAAGTCCATCGGTACCATTGGAGCACAAGATACCGGAAGAGGTATGGAGTGGAAAAGAGGTAAAACTCTCACATCTTAGAGTTTTCGGCTGTGTAGCATATGTGCATATCAGCGATCAAGTTAGAAACAAACTTCATCCAAAACCAAAGAAATGTACTTTTCTTGGTTATGGTGAAGATGAGTTTGGCTATCGCATATGGGATGATGAAAACAAAAAGATGATCCGCAGCAGAGATGTAATCTTCAATGAAAAAGTGATGTACAAGGACATGCATAATACTGGCACCAGAAACTCAGAAAGGAGTGGAGCAGTTTATGCAGAGGTGGAAGATATCCCAGAAAGTCCTATATTGAGGAATCCTCAGCCAGAGGAATCAAATGAAGAAAACAATGAGCAATCAGAACCTCCTACTCCAACTCCAGTATTGAGAAGATCCTCTCGACCCCATGTGCCTAACAGGAGATACATAATAGACTATATGTTACTGATATATGGAGGGGAGCCTGAAGATTATATGGAAGCTTGTCAAACCATGGATGCCGACAAGTGGTAGCTTGCTATGAAAGACGAGATAAAGTCTTTGATCTCAAATCAGACATGGGAACTAGTTGAGTTACCTATGGGAAAGAAAGCACTTTACAACAAAATAGGTGTATCGGGTGAAGGAAGACCATGATGGTTCCAAGCGATACAACGCCCGACTGGTTGTCAAAGGATTTCAACAAAAAGAAGGAGTTGACTACACTGAAATCTTTGCTCCAGTTGTCAACCTCAATACTATCAGGACTGTGCTAAGTATTGTGGCTAGTAAGGAGTTCTACCTAGAGCAATTAGATGTGAAGTCTGCATTTCTTCATGGAGATCTAGATGAGGAGATTTACATGCCCCAGCCTGAAGGCTTTTTAGAAGGAAAGAAGAAAAACATGGTGTGCAAATTGAAGAACAGCCTGTATGGCCTGAAACAAGCTCCAAGACAGTGGTATAGAAAATTTGAAAGCTTCATGCACAAGGAAGGTTTCCAGAAGTGCAATGCTGATCATTGTTGTTTCTTCAAGAGGTACAAATCCAGCTATGTCATTTTGCTACTTTATGTTGATGACATGTTAGTAGCAGGATCATATATAACAGACATCAGAAATTTGAAGATGCATTTGTCAAAAGAATTTGACATGAAGGACTTAGGCCCAACAAAGAAGATTCTTAGAATGCAAATCACGAGAGAAAAGCAAAATGGAGTTTTGTAGTTATCTCAGGCAGAGTACATCAACTGTGTTTTGTAGAGATTTAACATGGACAAGGCCAAACTAGTCAGTACTCCTTTGGCCAGTCATTTTCGTCTATCCAAGGATCAGTCTCCTCAAACAAAAGAAGAAGAAGAGATTATGGTAAGATTCCATATGCTTTAGCCATTGGAAGTCTGATGTACGCGATGGTATGCACAAGGCCAGACATTGGCCATGCAGTGGGAGTTGTAAGCAGGTTTATGTCAAATCTGGGTAAAGCTCATTGGGAAGCTGTGAAATGGATTTTGCGATATCTACGAGAAACTAAGGAGAAGTGTTTGTGCTTTAGTAAAGGTGAACTAAAAGTACAAGGTTACGTAGATGCAGACTTTGCTGGAGAAATTGATTATCGAAGAAGTACCATTGGCTACATATTTACTGTTGAAACTACAGCTGTTAGTTGGATGTCACAAATACAATAGATCGTTGCTTTATCCACTACAGAGGCTGAATATGTAGCAGTAACAAAAGCTAGCAAAGAATTGATATGGCTTCAAGGATTGTTGACAAAGTTGGGATTCATCCAGGAAAGGACTGTTTTGCACAGTGATAGTCAAAGTGCAATACATCTGGCTAATAATTCAACTTTTCACTCCAGAACGAAGCATATGGATCTCCGTTATCACTTCATCAGATCTCTGCTTGAGGATGAAGTACTAAGTTTGAGGAAGATACTAGGAAGTAAGAACCCATCGAATATGTTGACAAAGGTTGTCACAACAGAAAAATGAGGCTTTGCAGTACCTTAATTGCCCTTCAAGAATAACTGATGATGAAGGCAATTACACTATGTGGTAATCAAACTCCAAGTGGGAGAATTGTTAGTTTTTTTTGTGTAGTTTGATTAAGTTTTTGTAGTGTGTTTTTAGTCCCACATTGCTTAGTATTGTGAGATGGTGTTCTTCACTTTGCTATATAAGAAAGCTTATGTAAGGTTTACAAATGCACCAAAACAAATACTTCTTAGTGTTGTTTATTTCTCTCTTCTTTCCTTTATTACCCTTGTTCCCTACAAATGGTATCAGAGCCCATGGTTCAGGTCCGGTGACCGGGCTCAGTTGAGTATGTCCCTCCATGATCAGGTGAAGCCTTGGCAGGTGGCCGACAGATAGCCTGGAAGTGAATCATGAGAGGTGGAGAGCAAGAGATGCTCAGTGTTTGACCATGGATTGTGAAAGAGAGAGTGTTGACCATGGTGTACTCGAGGATAAGAAAAAGACTTCCGCTATAGGGGATGTGGTCCTTTGTTTGAGGGGAGGATTTTGGGTACAAACAAAGTCCCACATCGGATAAAATAAGAGATGAACATGAGTTTATATACACATAATATACCTCCATTGATAAGAGGCCTTTTGGAGTGGTACCAAAAGAAAATCCGTGAGGGCTTGGCCCAAAGCAGACAATATCTTATCACTGTGGAGATATTTATGTGTATGTGTGTGTGTTGAACCTCCCTACAATAAAGCCTTATGATTAGCCAAGGTATGTGGAGCTTACCTTTGTTTGTTTATGGTTGTATGGTATATGTGTTCTTGATTATCTTGATTGGTAATCCTTGTTTTGATACATGTGTATATGATTATGATCATATGTGGTTATTGTTGGGTAAGAGTTTGTGTATGAACGAGCATAGGGTTTATGTAATATTTGTGATGAGTTTTCCGTACGAATGTATTATGTATGTTTTGTTGGGTTATCCCAACAAAGGGTTTGATGCTAATGAATGGATAGACAAATGGTCTATGTGTGAGATGTTAGTGATGACATCAAGGGTTAAAGATTAAGGATCGATGATCGAAGATCGAAGTTCAAGGATCAGGGATCGATGATTGAGTAATTCAGTATGATTGAATTGTTTATGTTAGAGGATTAGGAACTTTATTATTATTACTCCTATGCATGAGGTGTTTGATTATGGTTTATATAATCAGAAGGTATGGATCTTGTTGTGTGGTTGATTATGGTTGGTATAATCAAAAGATATGTATCTTGTTGTGTATTTGATTATGGTTGGTATAATCAAAAGATATGTATCTTGTTGTGTGTTTGATTATGGTTGATATAATCAATATGTATGTATTTTGTTGTTATGATTGTTTTATCGGTAGCTTACCCATACATGTTAATGTTTTTGTGTTTGTGTGTTTGTGAATAAAATTATCGACAATGATCGTATAATGTGTTATACGTGAGCAAATAATGTTACATATGTTTTAGAGACGTGATTGACTCGAGAGAGGAGGAAGAATAATCTTAGGATTCATTTAAAGCTATTTTATTTTACATGTTAAGACAATATAATTGGAGTATTTCCTTTGTTATTTTATTACTCAAAACAATGTAATTGGATAAAGTTTTCTTTAAGTACGTTTCTGTGCCATGATAAACTTTGAATTTTACCAAATTTTAATAACCTATGATATCCCAGAAATCGGGGTGTTATATGATGACAAATAATATTAATAATAATAATGTCATATATAATATTAGCAATATTAATAATAAAAAATAGAATTATTAAAAAAATTTACTTATTGAATAATATTTAATAAAAAATAAAATTGTTAAACCAATTATTAAGTGTAAGGGGTATAAAAAAAGTGTTTTTCAATTATGAAACTCCCTACTCTTAATATTTAAAAAGTTAATAAACAATAGAAAGGACAAAATAAGAATAATAAATATTTACAAAAGAAAATATCCTCTTCATATATAGTTATATTGTCAGACCTCATTTAAAACGCACTCAAAAACCCCTCTGAATGGACGCCAGATGTCAAGCAACGAGGATTAGAAATCAGATAGTGGGATGCAGGTGTCAGCAGAGGAGCGGACGCTCGTTTGACGTGGGAAGAAAAACGATTTTTTTTCTGAAACCTCCTTCCCACTCTCTTCTGCATGCAACCTTCTTCCCAAAACTCTGAACTTCTCATTCTCCTCCTTCTCACTAGAAACTCTTTCTTCTCTCTAAGAAATCTCACCCTTTCTCTACTCCGATCTAAGTTCAGGCATCGTAGAAACGTTCCCGACGTCCTAAGCTTCATTCTGAACCGAACAGTTTTGGTTTCTGATCTAGTAAGTCTTTTCTCCTTTAGTCGTTCGTTTTCTGGCTCATGCAAACCAACTCCTGGTTGCATGAGTTCGTAGTATTCTTCTGAAACAGTTTGTCTGTTGTTTGTTTTGCTTTGAAGAGTTGATTGAACGTTGAGGGTAGGAGAGTCTTAGTCAGGCAAACCGCAATCCTATATCTTGAACGATCATTCACGCTAGAGGTAAGGGAAGCTTATTTAATTTAATTTGTATACTGTTGTAATGTATGAACGTACGTTAGTTGACTGAATGAATTGGATGCATGATGATTGATATGTTTGTAGTACATGAACGTTCGTTTATTTAATAAGTGGAAATGAAATATGATTGAGTTATGTTATGATGTATGAAATATATGATATTTCTATGTTTGAAGGATATGAAATATGAATGTTTTAAGTGTAAAACTATATGTAATAAATGGGTTGGAATATAAATGATCCTGATATGATTTCCCATAAGAAAGTGTACGTTCGTTACTGAACGGTCCTTGACCGTTCGGTTTTTATAGTGAATTTGGTGAGTAATGGATTCTTTCATTTGGGAAGAATCCTAGTTGAGGACGAGCGTCTACACTTCGAATCACTGTGCTTGAACGTTCGGTCAAGCATAGCTCTGTCTTGATATTTTTCTATAAAATATTTTAGTTATTCTTAAATACTACTTCAATAGTACCTTGGCATAATTATCAAGCTTCTTTTATATAAGTTAGTAGCACCTGGTCTTATACCAAGTGTTCGTCGTAAGCAAGTGTTGGTCTTACACCAGACATTCGTTCTATCTCCTTAAGCTAAATTTCCTTATATGAACGTTCGTTCAAGCCCTCTAGGGTTCGCTCACTATAGTGTTCAGTCTTTGACTGTCACTTGGATTCTTGGTCTTAAACTCAATTAAACTAAAGTATTCACAGACGTTTGGTCTCGTCATGTGAGGCATTTTAGGTATTATCTTTGTGCCTTGAAATATTCTTATTCCTATATTTCACTCTGGAGTCCTCGTTCTTGGTTTAGTCTTTTAATGTTCAGATGAAATTCTCAAGAGTCGGTTCATCTAATTGGCTCAGCGTTTAAATTGATGTTCGTTTATTCGTTTCTTGGAATATATTATTGTGCTCTCTATCTTTCTTAAAACTGAGTCAACCTTTGGTCTTAATCCATTCTCAAATTTGAAGATCACTGTGTCTCGCTCTATGTGTTCGGCCTATTTTTGAGTTCGGGTTGAACGTTCGTTATTTGGGATCCTCATGAATCATTGTACGAGGTGATTAAATGAGATGTTTATTAATAAAAGATGAAGAAAATGTAATATGAAAATGTTGTTGATTATGGACGAGCGTTCCGGGGAGGAACGACTCTTGTATGAATACTGGATTTGGTAAAGTATGACTGTGGGCATGCTAAGCTGGCCGTTCATCCTGATGTTCCGTGAGTACTCGTCTTCACGTAGAGGAGGGTAGGTCATGTGTGGGAACGGCAGGAGGTCCTAGTCCTTAGGGGTACTTTGGACAGATAGGGCTAACCTCGGGTGGCAGCTGTTGAGTGTATCCCAGTTACTACATCACCCGGGTGCACGAACGCCTGTAGCTACACAGATTTCATACAGTCCGGACGGTCAGTCTAGTGATAGGCTTCGTAGTGATACATAAGGATTAGGGTTTAAACCCTAAACCCTAAACGGACTGTTGAAATGCTCTTGTGTGTTGGATTGTTTAACATATATGTTGATGCATGAATTAAATTACATAAGCTTACCTTGTGTTTTCCTTGTGTTGTTTCGTCTTGTGCGTTCGTCTTGTCGTTGCAATGATCATCCGTGTGGATGTGAGCAGAAGGAGGCGCGCTGTTGGAAGAGGCGCTGGAAGAAGAAAGCTTGGTCGAAGTGGAAGTAAAGGTCGAACCGTAGGATGTTCGGTTAGTAGATAGTAGTTTATTATGAGGTGACCTTTCGGTCACCTCCTATCTTTTGTTGTTAACTGACCGTTCGGTATTTGGCTTTTGTAAACCGTTCGGTCATGTTTTCTCTTATCTTGTACAGTTTAGTTGGAAAGCTTATGTAAGGCCGTTCGGCCGTAAGCGTACGTTATTTAGTGTAAGACTGAACTGATATATTATTAAATGTAATTAATTCTACTATATAGTTTATTACTGTATTTTTGGGATGTTACATATATGTTTAGAAATTAAGATGTTTAGTATTTAAATTACTTAAATAATATTATCAATATTAATACTGTAATAAATAATATTATCAATAATAATAATAAAAAATAAAATTATTAAAACTTTTGACTTATTACATAATATTTAATAACAAATAAAATTATTAAACCAATTAAGTATATCGAGAGAAATTGTTTTCTAATTTATAAAACTACCTATAGCGGTTAATATTTAAAAAATCAATAAATAATTATATTAGAAAAGGTAATATAAGAATAATAAATGTATATACAAAATAGAGTAGCCTTTTTATATATATAGTTATAGATGTAAGTATGTCATGTTTTTTATTTAAATACATATAAAAAAGTTAAGAATGTATAAATCTGCATTTTGTTTTAGTTTTCAGCATCATACAATTATGTCATTATATCTTTTTAAAATTAGTTGGTGGTGATTCTATTCCATGTAAGATTTATGATGGCTTTGTCAAATCAATTGATGATTAGTATGTTCTTAGTTTATGAAAGAAGAAATTGACTTTAAATTGGTTAGATGAATAAGTAGAATAAAGTTTAAAAAGTTAGTCTTGTAATAAAGAAAGAGAACATATTTCCTATGTTAAGTATTTCTTTGAAGGAATAATGTCTTATATATTCCATTCTTTAAGTCATATGAACTATTATGCATTTGGCTGAGTTTGATCTATCTTGTAAGGAATAAGATCGAGATGATGCATGTTAACCAATGGTGGAGTTTGAAGTTGACAGTTCAAATAGGAAAACATGGAATCATGTGGAATAATTGACATAGTGAAGGATGAGTCACTAAATATATAGTGGTAAGAAGATCAAGAAAGGAAAATAAAATGTTTGGCTAGAAAAAGGAGTTTGAAGTTGAAACTAAGGTAGGTTTGAAGTTGAAACTTCAAATAAGGAAATTTTGCATTTTATAGATGGAGTGAAGTGTTGCCTATTCATTGCAAAAATGCTTGGAAATAGCTTCCACATATTAGATGAAGGACTCTGATAGCATCTATTACAGAGAAGTAAATAAAAACAAAATATATAAAATCTTTAGAGTGTTCTAAACCGAATTTTAAAATATCATTTAAAACTTATAAATGTTAAAAAACAAAAGCGTCGGCTCAAGTGATACAAAGAGAAGGAATGTTTCCAATTATATTATTTACAAAAATTAGTTATCATAAATAAACAATAATTATAAACCTTGTTAGTATTATTTACTTATTTCTTAGTATTAGGTACAGGTTAAGACATTCAAAGTTTAAAATACGTTATTTAAATAAATTAAGTATATGTTATGTATAATAAATAAATAGTAACTATCAACACCCAATTTCGTCCGCGTAAGTAAATATTTAAAAATAATAAAGAATAAGATAATAATAATTAATGGTGGGTAAAAAGGGATAAAATAATAACTTTAATACCATATTGTTTTTTTGAAATGTTAGTTTAATATGATAATAATTTGAATTAATATTATGCTAATAATTATAAACAATAATTAAAATAGTATATTAATATAATTTGTTGCATCAGTTGCTTTTAAAGGGGAAAATATGATTTTCTGACAACAATGATAATCAATGTTTTGAATATTATTTAATTTGTTTTCTGGCAACCAAGAACATTTCTTTCCCTATTTTGTTTTATTGTCATTTAATTCACAATTAAGGCAAAATTGCCATAATATTATAGTGTGTATATAAATACACACTCTGTCATAGAAAAAGGGGACGAAAAAAAAAATAAAAAGAAACATGTAGAAATATAATAGAAAGAGAGTATAGAAAAAATAGGTTCTCACCCAAAAGGGTTCTGTCAACTACAATCATCGAAGAAGAAAGAGGAGAGTATTGAAAGCTAAAAAGCTATGTCATCTCTACACCATTCTTTTTCTCTTTTTTTATTGTACTCTGAAATTTTTTCCTAAAGGTATGTTTTTTTCCTACACACAAATAATGTTTTTTTTCAAATTATAATTTTTTTATAAGTATGTGTCGGCCTATGGCCGGTTTCTTTCTTTTTCCCACCATTCTTAAATAAATAAAAAATACAAAAATCTTCAAAACAAAAAAGATGTCAATCTTGTTAAACCAAATCTTGTTCGGATTCACTTTTCAAAAATCTAAATCAATCAATAATAATTTTCAAACAAACTCACAAACCTTTTTGTACATAAAGAACTACGTGATCCCTGATTGTCCATTATAAATGGATGTACATAGGATCAACGTCAATTCTTGTCGGGTTCATAAAACAAAAAGTATTTTTTTGTTTCTTAATAGCTTTTTTTATTTATTTTTTTATTTTTTTATGGGAAAATTAAACATTTTGAAAAACCACGTCAACTTTATACATTTAATTAAAGGTACTGCCTTTCGGCAGGCGCGATAGGGTGCTAATACCTTCCTTACGCGTAACCGATTCCCGAAGCTGAAAATCTCTTTTCGTAGACCATGTCTTATTTGATGGTTTTCCATAGTTTTTCCATAATAAATATGGTGGCGACTCCCAAAACCTTTTTCTCAAACCCGTTTGTTTTTCGGCTCGCCGTCCCGTCGCGATCCCGGTTGCGACAGATGGCGACTCCACTGGGGACGTTAGAGAATTAGGCCTTTTTAATTAAATGTGCAAAATTGATGTGGTTTTTCTTTATTTTATTTTATTTCATTTTCCCCTTTATTTATATATGTTTGTCTTTATTTATTTTTGTAATTTATTTATATTCTTTTTTATTATTACTATTATTATTATTATTGTGCATATCATGAGTGGGACCCTATACCCGGGTCTGAGTGCAACATAAAATTAGAGGGGTTGCGAAGCGGTGTCACGTCTGGACTACTTCAAGTTTGGCTATCGTGAGAATCCCAGCCAGTGTCTGTTCTCTTCACATGTAATTTCACACCTAGTTGCATCTCAACTGTTGTGGAAAATGCTGTGAAAAGGACCATAGCTCTGGTGGCCTTAATTTTAGGATTAGGAATCTTTCCCTGTGAGATAGCATATGCAATGCTTAGACTTTAGGATGTTGGACCTACCTTAAAAACATAAAACATGTTGTCTTTTAATCATTATTTTGCATAGACATCTTCATGCATCATATGCATTAGCAACATTTTTATCATTTTCCTTCATTTTCTTTATACATAACAATAAATGTGTCTTGTTTTTATTTAAATAAAAAACAAGAACAAAAATTTCATGCCTTAATGCATAAATAAATAAGGCAAAATAAACACTTTTTAATCAATTGAATTAATTAACTTCTTTTTGAAGCATGTATGACATGAAATCTCGAAAATAGTTTTCTTCTTCATCATTTTCCATCACTCATTTTATCCATAAAAAAAATCAGTTTATAAGGGGCACTATCTCAAAGTGATTGCAAGCAATCTTTTTAGCAAAAAAATAAAAAATAAAAAAATTGAAAATGAATAAAAACAAATAAGGGACAACTTATCTAAGTTAAGGTTTTCAAAAATAAAGCGATCATAATTTAATGTGTAGACATGTTTCTTCATCAAAAAAATAAGTATCATTCTTTGTAACCTATTTGAGTCTTAAAAATAAAAAAAAAACCGTTTTTGAACAAGTCAGGTTGACATCATGTTATTTAAGAAATAATTCATCAATAATATTTAGAAAGATTTGTTTTTGAAAAAAAAAATCAAAATTTCAAAACACAAAGAAAAAAAAATGAAAATGGCAAACTTAATTTTCATTCACTGTAACAAGAACCTTTTTTAAGCCCATTGGGCCCAGTTGATAGTTTTCTTCAAATTCAATTTCTTGAAAAAAAACAAACGAATGCGATAAGAGGAAAATATAAAAAAAATATTTCTAAAAAAGTTCTATCATTTTCATTTCGCAAAAAAAAAACATAGAAAGAGAAATCATTACATTTTGAGTAATTTATTATCATACGTTTTTGCGACCAAATATTTTAAATAACCAATAGCATTTTCTGTTGAGACATGTGTGTGTGCATTGCTTGAAAACACTCATTTTCCAGCCTTCCCCAAAAGAAAAGAGATTAACTCTAACAAACACTAACGCTACCATATACTTGAGCATATTTGTCTTGCTAAAGTTATTCTCGCTTGTGTTATTTGAGAAATCCCTAACTAGTCATGCAAAGGAAAATCAAACCATTTGGGACAATCCTTTTTCAGTCACTAGTGCAGAAAGGGCTTTAGACGTCCGATATTTTGGCCTTTTGACGTCCGACGTACGCCCGACGTTTATGTGGGTGACGTCGCTCAGACGTCCGTTGTGACAGGACGGACGTCTATATAGACGTTCGTTGTGCAAGACTGGACGTCTATATAGACGTCAGTTGTGTTAGGACGGACGTCTATATAGACGTCCGCCTCCTCCCTCCCCGGACGTCTACCTGGTCGAATTGTTTTTGGTAGTGGCTGGGGGGTGGACGTCCGTGTGTGCACTGACAGACGTCTATAGACGTCCGACTGTACACTAACGGACGTCTACTGGGCGTTTTTTTTTTAAAATTAGTTTATCTTTTCAATAAAACCACACCTGAAAAGCAGAAAAATGTCCCAGAACAATTTTGCAATAATATAAATATGCGTTTTATATAAACAAAGTTCTACTTAATGTGGAGTTCAATCCACTACCAAACTATCAACATAAAACTTAAACTAAAACTAAACAATGTTCAAGAAGAACTATAACTATTCCTAACTCCATCTTTGCAGAAGATAAGCGGTCCACTCTTGCCTTATCTGTTTAATTGTGTCCTCTGTAATAGGCGATGTAGTCTTGAAGCGCTGCAAAATTCAAGAAAGATTCATTATTGTTTCATATATAGTTGAAGATGAATTTGATTTGTAAGGTATTGAAGGTATACATCATTACCTCATTCCAGTCTTGTAATGACAGCTCGAATGATGGTCTTAATCCAACACATCACATAGAAGCCACATTCCCATGAATCTAGTTGTTGGTTACACTAAAATAACAAACTAAATAGTTAAGAATTTAGATCATTCAATAACATAGAAAATGAATTAGAAACTATAAATGACTTACAACCTTTGGATACAAAATTTGAACCAGTTGACCACGAGATTTACCAATAACTCTGTACATATTGAAAACACAAAGTCTAATTAATATGACTATTTTATCATAAAAGTTGAAGGTGAACATCAAATTCAAAGTCATTTTTGGAGAAACACTTACCCTTGAAGCATGGTTCTCAACTCAGTTTTCATCCTCCTGTGCAACGAACAAAACCATATAATTTTACATTGTTTGGGAATGATGACCATCAACTACCAGTGCGACCTATGACGAAGGACAAATAGTTATTCAACTAATTAAGGAAACTATAATAATGAGCTGACCACATATAACAACACCTACCCGTCAATGTATGGCACAAGGTATACGTCTCTTTTTGACTCATCCATCCATGTTTGCAAATAATGTTGTTTGTTTTGAAGTGTGTTACCAGACGGTTGAATGGTCTGAGGTTCAACAAATCCATACATGGAAGACCGACCTTGGTCTACAACGATTGTGTCCATGTACCTAAAACAACAAAGTTAAGTTGTTAGAAACTATATAACAATGTAAATAAAAGTAATATGAAAGACCAAATTGACTAACTTACATGCACCACAGCTGAATGATGGAAATATTCAACATCCTGTCTCCCCCAATCACCTCCAATGCATCAGAAAATGTGATATAAACTGGCACATGTGGGGGAAGACCAAATACCCTCAAATCCCAGTATAGTTCTAATGATGCTTTCTTCAATCTGGGTAATTTTGTCATTAACTTTGATAGAGGATCATCCTCCACTTCAGCCATCTCATCATCTTCATGTATGACTGTATCATGAATTGGCTGCTTCTGAGGACGTGTGAACTGAAGATAAGAATTTACGTCAAAGCTTTATCAACAATTATATGAAGAATAAACATAGAAATACTAGGGAAAAAGACATTATACCTGTGGAGTAGCTATGTGGGACATGATCAATGCTCTAGGCTAGGCAATAAATGATCCTATGGCCTCCCCCACAAAGTTAATTTCTGGAGTGGGTACAGGCACTTGAGCCTGGGGATCCCGAACCTCGTCAATGGTCACACGCACGTGCTGGGGTAATATGGCAACACCATGAATGGTCTGCCCTCCCTCAAGCACTCGTCCGACAGCCACAATGCGTGGGGGATCCCCATCAACCAACAACTCATATTGACCGCTATACTGAGTGGGGTCTACAGCAGAGCATGATCGTCTAGTGCTAACACGAGGTGGTGTGGGAGTTTCATCGGCCCCCATGTTGCCTTGCGTCATGGAATGCAGCTTTTCTTCAAGCGCTCTTTGTATTTGTTTTTGTTCTTGTAGCTACTCCATGAATCGTTGCTCCATTGATCTCATGCTTTGGTTGAGTCTTTCCTCCCACTGAAGATCCATCTGCCTCAGTGTCTCCTGACTCATTGATTGGGGGGTTTTCTGTGTAGGGCCAAAATAGTCACGAAGACCAATCGCCCCAGGAACTCCACGTACACGTCCTGGGTGCTCGGGCCTTCCAATGGCCGTTGTCAGAATGTCGTCCCTACCTTGGCCAGCAAATGTGCCCTGAGTCTGCTACTCAACCAACTCATCCTGCACATAAAAAAACCAAGTTACTTAGAAGACATGCTGTGATAGATACACAATCAAATAACTACTTATAATTTGAACTTATAATTCTCTGTGAGATCAAGGCAGCTGAGGAAGATGTCATGTTCCCATTAGATTTAGTCCGAGCAGCCTTCCACAGCTTGTACCTAGCAGGTGTAGGTGCTAGGTCCGGCGACTCAAGTCCCAAGGCATCGGCTCTAGACTTTCTCAGTTTCTTCTCCAGTTTTGCATATCCACCTCGTGATAACAAGTGGGGTGCGTCGTTTAGCCTTTGTCTTTCTTGGGCGGCTAACCTTTTATCCTGTGAAACCATGTATATAAGTAAGTGTAAAATCATAAAAACTCAATGAAAGACGATCTTAAGAAACATACCTTCCATTCCTCAGACTCTCTAGATGCACGAAACTGCATCCAATCCTCCTCTGTGAAGGTATAATGCTGAGATGGATTTTCATGTTGTCTATCTCCAAAGACATATAGTCGTGTCAGCCTTGTCTTGAAATCCCTCCATCTTATCGCTATATGCGATAACACTTTCTTTCTGATTTGCATTGTGTTTGGAATATCAAAATGTTGCTGTTTAAAACAAAAAACTTGTTACCAAAAGAAAACATAACAGATAACTATATCACAAATTGCATGAAGTCTAAACATACCTGAACATCTTGCCATAAGAGGTTCTTGTCGACCTCTGGGACGTCATCCCAACATGCATGAAGGATAGAGACATGACTTTTTGCTAACTTGCCCAGATAACTCCTAAACCTATCAGCATTTGGCCCTGATGGATGACCTGATCTGGGGTCGATGTCAACATGCCTCCTCTGACCATCCACGCGTCCGGATGTCACATATGCCACTCGGATGTCACATCTGCCACTCGAATGTCACATCTGCACCAAATTCAGGGAATTTGTCATCAATCTTTTTCCATTGTGGAGAATCAGCAGGGTGTCGAAGAAGATTATCGCACTTTCTTTCGTCAGAGTGCCATTTAAGGTTCTTTGCATCTTCTTTAACAGAGAACATACGTTTGAACCTAGGTATTATAGGCAAATACCACATCACCTTAGCAGGTGCACCATCATTACCTTCATTACCAGTGACTCGGTTAGATTTCTTTTTAAAACGGGATAAACCACATGTTGGACAATACTTTAACGAAGCAAACTCCTTTGTGTACAAAACACAATCATTAGGACAAGCATGTATCTTTCGATATTCAAGACCCATTGGACATAAAATTTTTTTGGCCTCGTAATTACGAATTGGTAGAGTATTATTTTCTGAAAGCATCTCCTTCAACAACTCCAACAACTCGGTGAAACTTTTATCGGTCCATCCATTCCTTGCTTTTAAACTAAACAACTTTAATGTTGAAGACAGACGTGTAAAGTTCAAGCATCCTGGGAACAACGGTTGCTCTAAATCATTAATAAGAGAATCATACAAATTAGCCCTTCCAAAATTATCTTCACCGACATCACGTATCATGTCCTCTAAATGGTCACTCATCCATTCTTCCACATAATCCGTTCCTCGTGACGTGGTAGGCTGGTCCAGTACTTCTCCATGCCAAGTCCAAACGGTATAAGTCCTCATTATGCCGTACATGAATAGATGGTCACGCACATTGCTTAAGTCTTGCCGTGTTTGATTAAGACAACGGACACAAGGACAAAAATATGTCCCGTTGACAGACTTAGCATTTTGTTCAATGTATTGCAAGAACTTCGAAACACCCTTATCATATTCTTCACTGATGCGACGTTCGTTCATCCAGCTTCGATCCATACTATGTTCGTAAAATCATCAGTTCAAGTTTTTTAACTCTCACAAGGTTAGGCCCTACCCATTCAAAAAAATTAATTTTCATAATTTGCTCAGACACGTGCATTGAAGTCTACATCATAAAATTGATAAGATTTCGGCAGCATTTCGCGTTGGTCTTCGAAATACACGAAATGAGAGTAGTCATCGATGACCACAATCAAATATGCATCCGGAGAACAACAGAAGTACTGAACCGAAATTTTATCAATCTTATCCATAAACTCCAATTGACATGTGATTGCAAATTATGAAAATTAATTTTCTCAAACTGTCCAATTGGACAATTCAAAATTTAACACAAACGATTAAAAGATTAATCGTTTGTGTTAAATTTCAAACGGGAACTAAGTGTCACTCAATGATTTGGTACTTATAATAACACAACTAATACATGCATATTGAAAAGCCAATAACACATGCACACTTTAGAGTAAAAAACATGCATACACAAAACCCAATTACATGCATTCAAAAATTTATCAATAACAACAAGCTAACCTGAAAAGTAGATTCGAAATTAAAGGAGGGAAATCGAGGAGGAAACGACCTAACACCTCGTCCAAAAACAGTCAAAAAAGCCGCCCAAGAACACGCAAGAGACTGCACAAAAACAGACAGAAAACGATTTTTAATCGGTTCAAATCAAAGATATTTCATCATAGAGCAATGTAATCGGATTGAAAGTCAATTTAAACGGTCCAAAAGAGAGAAAACGCACCTGGAAAATCAATGGCAGACAGCGTTCGCGGGGGGACGACGATGAACAGTGAGCGTTCTGCTCGCGGGTTCGCATATTAATACTGTTAGACGTCCAGGCCCCCCACGGACGGACGTCTATAATATTATAGACGTCCGTCCAGTCACTAATATGACGTCTATGGTAATTTAAAATTCATATTCGCGGGGGGGTTTTAGACGTCCGTGATGGGGGGCACGGACGTCTAAAATATTATAGACGTCCGTCATTGGGGGCGGACGTTTAAGGGGCTGAACAACTGAACGTTTGAACTACCCTGTCAGTCCCTTAAACGTTCTGTTGTTTAGCCCCCTTAAACGTCCGTCCTTGGGAGGGGCTAGCGTCTATAATGTTATAGACGTCCCCCCCCCCCAAGGACGGACGTTTAAGGGACTGATAGGGTAGTTGGAGCATTAATTCTCCTACCACCTGTAAGCACCCTAAACGTCCGTCCTGGAGGGGCGGACGTCTATAATATTATAGACGTCCGCCCCCTGCCAGGACGGACGTTTAAGGGCTGAAGACATTTAATGCTCCAACCACCCTGTCAAGACCCTAAATGTCCGTTTGGGAGGGGCGGACGTGTATAATATTATAGACGTCCGCTCCCTCACAGGACGGACGTTTTAGGGTTGATTTTGTTCAGCTCTTAAACGTCCGTCCCCACGCACGGACGTCTATAATATTATACACGTCCGTCCTGGGAGGGGACGGACGTCTACAGTATCACTTATTTACGAAAATGCCACCGGTCAATTATTTACGTTGGAGCTTTTGTGAACGGACGTCTATGGGGTGACGTTATAAGCCAATTCTGCACTAGTGAGTAAATCCTTTCCATACCCGTTCCCTATCCTGAACAAAACCCATGCCTAAAAAATGGGACAACTTTGACATTCATGGATCCTTTTACCAAACACCAACATCTTTTTGGTGTGTTGTATCTCATATTCACATATTACACGCCAACGTGGCTATCCCAATGTACTTTAAATCCTTTTAAATCCTTACCACTTTCAACTTTTCTGTAAATTTAAGCATGCACATATCAATGTCAAAAGAAAATGCCAAGCATTGTTTTGAATATCCGACTTCAAAATTTTTGACATCCATTGTTTTCAAATTGACTCCGCAAAAATAAAATAATAATACAAAAAAAATCAATCAAAGGCAAGACAATACTTTTTTTTTCAAAAAAAAAAATACTTGCACGGTATTGCATCATGAAAAAAGTCATAACCATTTATCTGCATAAATAACTATCATGTATATATCTTCGTCATTGAGAAACTTCATTTGGAACTTTTTTTATGTGGTTATCAAATCTCTTTCATTCAAAAATACAAAAAGCTTAGCATACATCTGGGTTTCCTCTTTCAAGTTAGTCAGGTTTTCTCTCACATATTAGGGTTAGCCAGGTCTTCTACTAGGCATTGGTCGAAACCAAGTTTTTCATTATAGGTCCATGCATTCATACATTCAGTATCATACATGCATCATCGTAGGGGTTCAAAGAAAAGAGAAGAAAAAAACATAACACACCATGCATCGCCAACTCCAACGAGAATTCATGAATTCGATGGAAACCATTTCAAAAGTACATCAGTGAAAAAGTTCAGAATTTTCAAAAAAGAAAGGGTGAATGAGGATCTCACGCGAATTCCCACCCATATATCAATACATCAAGCACGCTTTACCATGGCGTAAAATGCAAAGAAGTACTAAAAACCAAAAAAGTATAAAAAAGTAAAAAAAAATTGCCGGACTTCTATGACATCCTTATAGGACTCGAACAAATTATGAAGCTATGGAAGTTTTGGGAAGAGGAACGTGAAGTTGTAAAGGCTAATATTAGCCAACTAAAAGATCAAATCGGTCAAATCTTGGAAGCTTTGAAAGCCATGAAGGTTACAAGAGAGACTTCATTTGTAAAGGCCGAGGATAAGGCTCATCTTCCAGCACATAACGTTGTGGGCACACAATTCACGTTTCCAATGTATGGTTTGCCACCAGGTTACACGCCGCCCATTGGAGATCACTCAGAGGCAGAGCACACTTCTTTGGCATTTCCCATAACCAATAACGTACTAGCGCTCAAGGGCCTATCCATACGATAGAGACGAAGGTGAATGAAACATCCAAGTCTCCTCACACAGTTGTTGCACATGATGTTTCGACAAAGGTCACCATGCACACAGACATAGAGGAAGAGAAAAGTAAACTTGAAGTGTTAGAAGACAGGCTGAAAACCATAGAGGGGTCTGAAAGTTATAGGTTTGGTGATGGGGCGAGGTTGAGCCTGGCCCCAGGTATGATAATCCCACATAAGTTTAAGGTGCCAGAATTCGAGAAATACAAGGGTATCACATGCCCTAAAAATCAATTAACCATGTATTGCCGAAAAATGGCTGCTTACGCTCATGACGAAAAATTGCTTATCCATTTATTTTAAGATAGCTTGGCTGAATCATCATTGAGTTGGTATACGCATATGGAATTCTCTCATATCTGTTCTTGGGCAAATTTGGCGAATGTCTTTGTAAGGCAGTACAAATACAGCATAAACGTCCTGCCAGACAGGTTACAATTGCACCATAGAGGAGGAATTTTTTTTAAGTTGTATGTGCAACTATAGAGAGAATTGGTAGCACAAGTGGAAATTGGTAGCACAAGTGGAGCCGCCTCTATACAATAAGGAGATGGTTGGAATGTTTGTGAGCGCACTACAATCACCTTTTCATGAGCATATGATCGAAAGTGTGACTTCAAAATTCACTGGTATCATCATCATAAACCGAAATAGTCGAGCTTGGGCTGAAGAATGGGAAAATTACATCTTTGACCACTATTCCAAAAAAGTCGTTTTATCCAGAAAAGGAGAAGGAAATGGGAGTACATGCAACATTAGCAATACCCATATGGGGAGGTCATGCGCCCACTCATAACTATCACCAAAGCCCAATTTTCATCCTGACATCAAAGCCCAGTTTTCATCCTGGCACCAACACCCAGTTTTCATCCTGGCCCCAAAGAATTCAAAAAACAAAGTCTAGTTTTCATTCTGCCACCAAAGCTCAATTTTCATCCTGGCACCGAAGCCCAGTTTTCATCCTGATACTAAAGCCCAACTTTCATTCTGGCACCAAAGAATTCAAAAAAAAAAAAGAAAAAGAAAGCCCAATTTTCATCTTGGAACCAAGGCCTAGTTTTAATCCTGTAACCAAAGCCCAGTTTTCACCCTGACACTAAAGCCTAGTTTTAATTCTGGCACTAAATCTCATTTTTCTTCAAAAAAAAAAAACAAGGTTTATACATCTCTCCAGCGAAATTCATAGAGTAAGTACACCTCTTAAGCGAAATCAAAGGTGATACCCCCTCCACAGCCAGATTCATAGGGCAAGTACACCTCTTAAGCGAAATCAAAGGTGATACCCCCTCCACAGCGAGATTCATAGGGCAAGCACACCTCTTAAACGAAATCAAAGGTGATACCCCCTTCACAGCGAGATTCATAGGGCAAGTACACCTCTTAAGCGAAATCAAAGGTGATACCCCCTCCACAGCGAGATTCTTAGGGCAAGTACACCTCTTAAGCGAAATCAAAGGTGATACCCCCTCCACAACTAAATTCATAGGGCAAGTACACCTCTTAAGCGAAATCAAAGGTGATACCCCCTCCATAGCGAGATTCATAGAGCAAGTACACCTCTTAAGTGAAATCAATGGTGATACTCCCTCCATAGCCAGATTCATAGGGCAAGTACACCTCTTAAGCCAAATCAAACGCGATACCCCCTCCACAGCGAGATTCATAGGGCAAGCACACCTCTTAAACGAAATCAAAGGTGATACCCCCTCCACAGCGAGATATATAGGGCAAGTACACCTCTTAAGTAAATTCAAAGGTGATATCCCCTCCACAGCGAGATTCATAGGGCAAGTACACCTCTTAAGCGAAATCGAAAGTGATACCCCCTCCACTGCAAGATTCATAGGGCAAGTACACCTCTTGAGCGAAATCAAAGGTGATACCCCCTCCACAGCAAGATTCATAGGGAAAGCACACCTCTTAAACGAAATCAAAGGTGATACCCCCTCCACAGCGAGATATATAGGGCAAGTACACCTCTTAAGTAAATTCAAAGGTGATACCTCCTCCACAACGAGATTCATAGGGCAAGTACACCTCTTAAACGAAATCAAAGGTGATACCTCTTCCACAACGAGATTCATAGGGCAAGTACACCTCTTAAGCGAAATCAAAGGTGATACCCCCTCCACAGCGAGATTCATAGGGCAAGTACACCTCTTAAGAGAAATCAAAGGTGATACCCCCTCCACAACGAGATTCATAGGGCAAGTACACCTCTCAAGCGAAATCAAAGGTGGTACCCCCTCCACGAGGTTCGTGTGCCCCACCATCTAGTTATACAAGGTTCGTGTGCCTCACCATCAAATTTTACGAGGTTCGTGCGCCTCACTATCAAGTTACGAGGTTCGTGCGCCTCTTCATTTATTTTTACGAGGTTCGTGCGCCTCTTCATTTAATTTTACGAGGTTCGTGCGCCTCTCCATTTAATTTTACGAGGTTCGTGCGCCTCACCATCAAGTTACGAGGTTCGTGCGCCTCACCATCAAGTTATACGAGGTTCGTGCGCCTCTCCATTTAATTTTTCGAGGTTCGTGCGCCTCACAATCAAGGCATACGAGGTTCAGGCGCCTCACCATCAAGTTATACGAGGTTCGTGCGCCTCACCGTCAAGTTACGAGGTTCGGGCGCCTCTCCATTTAATTTTTCGAGGTTCGTGCGCCTCACCATCAAGGTATACGAGGTTCGTGCGCCTCTCTATTTAATTTTACGAGGTTCGTGCGCCTCACCATCAAGTTACGAGGTGTCACGACTCTTCAACAAGGTCCACAAGGTTGCTACATGCTCTACCAGGTACGCTCCGAGGTAATCTCTTTCCTTTTCCTTGGATCCAAACGAAATTAGTGTCTTTATCTTTATTTAGCTTTTACTATGATAACACAAAAACTCTAAGGTTCATGTTATCCAGCAAAATCCAAATAAAGAGGGACAGTTGTCAACACCCAATTTCGTCCGGGTAAGTAAATATTTAAAAATAATAAAGAATAAGATAATAATAATTAATGGTGGGTAAAAAGGGATAAAATAATAACTTTAAAACCATATATTTTTTGAAATGTTAGTTTAATATGGTAATAATTTGAATTAATATTATGCTAATAATTATAAACAATAATTAAAATAGTATATTAATATAATTTGTTGCATCAATTGCTTTTAAAGGGAAAAATATGATTTTCTGACAACAATGATAATCAATGCTTTGAATATTATTTAATTTGTTTTCTGGCAACCAAGAACATTTCTTTCCCTATTTTGTTTTATTGTCATTTAATTCACAATTAAGGCAAGATTGCCATAATATTACAGTGTGTATATAAATACGCACTCTGTCATAGAAAAAGGGGGACGAAAAAAAAAATAGAGAGAAACATGCAGAAATAATAGAAAGAGAGTATAGAAAAAATAGGTTCACACCCATAAGGGTTCTGTCAACGACAATAATCAAAGAAGAAAGAGGAGAGTACTGAAAGCTAAAAAGGTATGTCATCTCTACACCATTCTTTTTCTCTTTTTATTGTACTCTGAAATTTTTTCCTAAAGGTATGTTTTTTTTCTACACACAAATAATGTTTTTTTTTTAAATTATAATTTTTTTATAAGTATGTGTCAGCCTATGGCCGGTTTCTTTCTTTTTCCCACCATTCTTAAATAAATAAAAAATACAAAAATCTTCAAAACCAAAAAAGATGTCAATCTTGTTAAACCAAATCTTTTTCGGATTCACTTTTCAAAAATCTAAATCAGTCAATAATAATTTTCAAACAAACTCACAAACCTTTTTGTACATAAAGAACTATGTGATCCCTGATTGTCCATTATAAATGGATGTACGTAGGACCAAGGTCAATTCTTGTGGGGTTCATAAAACAAAAAATATGTTTTTGTTTCTTAATAGCTTTTTTTATTTATTTTTTTATTTTTTTTATGGGAAAATTAAACATTTTGAAAAACCACGTCAAGTTTATACATTTAATTAAAGGTACTGCCTTTCGGCAGGCGCGATAGGGTTCTAATACCTTGTTGAAGTATGCAGGAAACGTAATGTCAACATTCATGAGTTGAAATAATCCCCTGCAATTGTCTCAATTTTTCAGATCATGAAATCTGGGAGATGTCATATCAATCGAATTAAGAAATTTGGTGAATGCTTTTTGGATGTATAGCTCTATCCGAAAAAAAAATGTGAATTTCAAAATCCAGTTAACTTTCCAAACTCTGGTACACCAGATTGTCAAATTCAGTAATTACATTCTTCAAAGTATTCATCGGATTACGGATTTCATAATCCGTTTCACATCACATCTATCAAATTTTAATGTTTTTCCGAATCGAAAAGCAAAATCCGGTGAACTATCAGATTACGCAGCCCCACCCCCTCAAGTCTCACTTTATTCCCACCCCCTCCAACTCTCATATCCATTCCTAACCCTCCAACTCTCAGATATCTTATTTCTCTTTCATACATTCGTTTGTTTCCTGTCCGTTTGGGTTTCGTAGTGCGGATGTTTGCGCTGGTCATTCGACGATGCAGTAGTGCGACGGTGTGTGCAGTGGTCAGTGGTGCTTCGCGACTTGGGTGTACGAGAGGTTAGTTTGTTCTTCGCTTCATTTGCATGATATATTATAATTTTTTTTGTAAATGTAATATAATGTCTTTGTTGTGTGGTTGATGCTGCTGGTTTGAGTTTTCTCTGTGTGCTCTGTGAATTCTGTGTGCTATGTGATTTCTCTGAGTGTGCGTGTGTGCAGAGGAGGAGGAAGAAAATAACAGGCCACGAATGTTGCATATCCGTTTGAGCCTGAAACGGATGTGAAGGTCTTTCAAATATTCTTTTGTATGAAAAAGTCATTAGGTTGAGGTCCAACTGACTCTTCATTCTGTCTAATTTTGTTTTTCATTTGTATAATTACAAATAATTCAAGTTTTTAATTTCCTAATACCGTTTCACTATGTCAACAAATTACCAGGTATGCAGATAATAAGCCATATGTGCCAATATATCAGGTTTCCAAGGAAAAAGCAAAGAGCTTGGGGATTGAATTTATTCCTTTGGAAGTGAGCTTGAAGGAGACTGTGGAAAGCTTGAAGGAAAAGAAGTTTATAAATTTTAATTTGTCACCTTAATGAAGCAAATTTTGATTCGTGATATCTCCTAGAGGAGAAAACGTGGGAACCTTGATGTCACTCGGCTTCTTATGCTCATGCTTATGAATAAGTTTACAGTAAACTAAGATATAAATCAAAACTGGTGTTAAGTACTGAAATAAGCTATTTTTGGTCAGGTTTGTGCTAGGGACATCCGCTGACGGATAATCATATCCATTTAAGATTTACAAGGTTTAATTTAGGGTTGATCCTAAACGTATTAGGGATAAAATATTAATCTTAAAAGTAGATAAAATAAGAATAGAGAGGTGGAAAAAGGGGTAAAAGAGGAATGGGGAAATGGAGGGAACAAGGGGTGGTGGTGAAGGAAGTAACACCCAAACAAAGGTTATGGTGAAGAAAGATGGGTTTGAGTTTCGAGGAAGGTGAAGAGAAGAAGAATACAATTTTATTTATTTATTTAATATATAATAAGTAAAGGACAAAATGGACATCAAAAGAAATTTGGAAATGCAAAAAGAAAACAATGAAGTGCAGAAGAAGTACTCAAGTAAGGCATAGGGGAAAAACAAATCCCCAGACATTAAAGGGTGTGTTGCTTTCTGCACCCCTATCACATTTCTTCATGCACCCCTTAAAAAAACTACCGGAAAATTTTTTTCGTTACAAGGAGAGGAATTGCTGTCCAGAAATTCTTTTTTTCTGAAATTGTTTTTTATTCCAGAAAAAGAATTCCAAAAATGTTGGAATGCAGGACGAAAAACGACGTGTGCATGAAGTAATTCCCCACATTAAATCAGAACTGTTTTGCCAATCCTACCTAGTGTCACCAACAAACTACTTTTAATTCTTATCTAGCGCGAAGCATAAGATACTTTTAATCAATGTTTAGAATTTAACCAATATTTTTTAATGATTAAATATGCTTATTTCCTTAATTTTTAATAAAAATTGAAACTAATTCTTCTTTAAATATATGATTTAATATAGTTTCTTAACTGGTGAAATACCTGTGAAATACAATTATTTAGTTTTCTTAAATAAATTTGATGTGATGTTTTAAATGCATTTATCAGTTAATACTAAATTAAAGAAGTGTTAAATCACATAAAGAACTTAAATGTTATTATGAAACATAAGTATGTAATATCTTTTTACAAGTTATAGTAGTTGGAAGAAGAGTTGTTCCTTATCCAAATGCAAAAATTATATTTTTTACTAGAGATCTTTATATGTAAATCCAATTAGTGAGAGTTAAAAATAACATCTTAAGTAAAAGTTTAAGTTCAGTCCAACTATTAGCGATTTTGGAATCATTCCAAATTCTTACTAAAATAATTCGAAGTAGGAAATATGTGACGTTAGTTCAAACAACAAAAATATTTTCTCTAACCACATATTTCTAATTAGAAATCCCAACACTAAAAATAAAGAACTATATCTTAAGAACTTTGTATAAAAATTTCATCCTGATCCAATTGTTCACTACCAAAATTCTCAAAATTATCAATAGAATTTTATCGACGAAAATAAATTCTCCGATAATTAAAATTTATCGACGAATTTTATCAACGGATTTTTAAAATACATATTTCTTACGATTGAAAAATCCACCAGTAATACATATTTCATTTACCGACGAAATCAATAAATCCGTCGATAAAAAGAGCAATAAATTTCTCGTTCACTTTTTTTCTATTCATTATTTCACCCTCTCACACTAGTAGAATGGTGCAAACCCTATTTCTTCTTCTCGTTCTTCTTCTTCTTTTTTCTCTTTCTCTTCTCCTAATGCTATGAGCCATTATCAGAAATCACCATAAGTGTCCAATGGTACAAACCACTCACAACCATCAGCAACCAACTCCAAGAGTACAAGAAGCCACCGTAAGAAACCTGCAACAACCACCAACAAATCTCCTTCATACTATCAAGCATGATCCAAAGCACCATCTCACGTCTTCTCCAAACATTGAGCCATCCTCGCAACACTGTGAATCGTATCACCGAGAGCCTCCGTAAAAACCTACAGCGAACAGGGAAAATGCTAACGGTGACATGTGGTAGGACTTGATGTTCCCTTATAATGCTTGGTATGTTAAAAATGGTCACTGCAAAGTAACAATTAGATGAAAAACCCTAAAAGATGAATCTAAAAAAACCCTAAAATTTTTTTCCTTCACTAATTATCGTCGGATTTTTCCTTCACTAATTATCGTCAGATTTTTCTTTCGATAATTACCGATAGAAATAAAATTTTGTCGATAAACTTACCGACAATACTATTATCGACAACACTATTACTGACAGATATTTATGTTTTTGACAAGATTTTGTCCGTCGATAATACTTGTTTTTCTAACGAAGGGAAAATAAAATTTTTCTAAGACAACTTGCAAAGACTTAATTTTACACTAAAAATGAAAAAAATTATTTCTCTTAACATCAACTTCTTATTGTGAACCTCACAGTTTATAATGAAAAACAATATTTCAATAATACTTTTTAAGAAAATTTAGTCTAGTCCAATAATTTATAAGGTTGTGATCACAATTTACTAAAGTAGTTTAGGAATAGCAACTAGTTGATACCTCAAAATTATCCTTTAAGTTTTACAAAACTTTTTTTATAATTTCTTAATTTACTTATAAAAACATATTTAAATAAAAAATTTAAATATAATTAACATGAGAGTGTTATAATTATACATAAAATATTATTTACATTATAAATATTTAAATATTATTATTATTAATTAATTTTCTTATAAGATAGTGAACTATTTATATAATATAAATTTATTAACTAAAATGAAAGAAAATTATACTTTTATTCAAGATCTTACGATTTGCTTGTTTATATGATTCTAACAATACGGTTATTTTTATTACACAACTCCTAACTATGGTGGAGATCTTGCTAAGAAGAGTCAAATGAAATGCAACTAATGTATTATATATATGCTTATTGTATATATACATATAAGAAAAACGTTATTGCATACAACTAACGAAATGTTGTTTCCATGCATAACTTGAACTTGGTGAATGGTTGGAAAAGTTTGAGAATTGTTCTTGGTGAATGAGTGGAAAATTGAAGTTAAAGGGGAGAGTTGATAAGTGTAATGAATTTTTTTATTGAGTTGTCCCAAGTTGTAACCCAATGGAATATTTTGGAGCTAAAAGAATTGAAAAGAATATGACGTGTATTGTAGATGTTAAGGTTAGAGTAAAATTAGAATAGTATCTATGAGACTTTCTTTAAGAAACATTAAACTCTCATCAGTTGATGTAAGTCATATAGCTGAACGTAATTTGCACATATTCTTTCTTTTTGCTTTTTATGTTTTCGTTATATTATTCTAACCTTTGTTGTAACACAAATTATTTATTTATTCTACTAGTAAAATAAACCCATTCGTAGTAATTTAATCCAAACTTTAATAAATATATAACAAGTTTAAATGATTTTCCTGAATACATTTCTTAGTAGACATCTTTCGATTAATATATCTTGTTCGCAAAATAAATTAAATTAAAAAATAGCGATCAAAATTATGTTTCATTATTATAATGAAATAAATATATGCTGAAAAAGAGTTTTCGTGTTTAAGGATACAAATGATTTCGGAACCCCCAAATAATTCTATTTTAAAAATCAAGGCTTGCTAAGGAAATATTCAGATCATAAAACAAAATTCAGTCCAGTGCTCAATGATAAAACTGCTTTTTTTTTTTTTCTTTAATATTGTCTTTTTCCTTTGAGTATACATATAACTCCTTATTTATATTTTAAACATACAAAAATAGTAATCTCTTCTTGCCCAATGCTTTTTTTTATTGTTCATCCTCTTCTTTATTTCATGTAAACTACATTTTCTAATACTTATTAGAATACCATTTCTTATTTTCCTTCCTTATTTATTACAAAATGATCTTTGATTAGAGAGTTTTTTTTTCATTAAAAAAAGGATACGGATAAAATTTTCGTAGTGATGAATTATTTTATAGTTAAGAAAATAAATGTTTTGAATCCAAGTGGTTGATTTTGTTTAAGTTTTTGGAAGTTGATGAAGATGTGTCATGCTATGTTAGGAGTGCCTCTCAGTTGCACCATCGACAGCCAATGCCAAAATCATTGATTTTTATATGAGCTTGACAATGACTTTGCGTGCCCAAGAATTCACCCACCCTATGAAGCAAACAATGTTTTCATTTTCAATATGTATATATATCTTTAAAATATTAAATTATACTGATATCTAATTAATATATTATCATAAATATAAGTTTCATGTACCAAGTTATTGAGTTATAAGTATATATATAACCTTGATTGTAAAAGTGAAATTTTATGAAAATTTAACAAAAATAAAACAATAACAAAATGATTGTATTTCTCTACATATATACATATATTAAGAAATATTTTATTATTTAAAATAAAATTCATTTAAAAAATTTATATTAATTCTAAATTATTTGATACCCATATATATATATATATATATATATATATATATATATATATATATATATATATTAAGAAATATTTTACATATAAATAGAGTATCAAGTAATTTAGAATTAATATAAATTTTTGTAAGCATATCTTTCAATTTATTGGTGAATTTTAAAAGTATTTTTCTTAATAAAAATATAAAATAATATAATAGTTAGTGTAAATTAAATGAAAGTAATTTCATTCTTTTCATGCTATGTATACAAGAAAGAATCAAATTTTGAGCATAATTGAAGATAAAACTATCCTAGCCACAACGTAGAAAATTATTAGATTTCATATAGATCCCAACATCCAAATTATTGGTAATAGCAACAATATTTTGGATAATGCTTTGAATTTATTTATGTTTGGCCAAAACAAAAAGGGAAACTGAGTAGAGATTGAGTAATATAAGTTTGATATCTTAACCTTATTCTATCTCAAATTATTTAATTTCAGTTTGTTTGATTCTGTCACTGCTGAGATGCTATATATCAAGGGAAGAAGATTAAGTTAATAAAATCTTGCATCATGCTGCTTGAATATTAAGCTGCGTGCCTTCGATGTCCTTCTATGTGGCATCTATATCTCCTGTTACAACAAGTTCTTTTCATTTCATTAAAAAAAATCTCATTAAATTGACCAACATCCACACATGCATGTAAATACGAAATTCAGCATATCTTCCTTTCATAGGTCATTCTTCAAAATGGACATGAGGAGAAAGAGTTAAAATGTTAACCACTAATCAAGGGTTATAATATTATCAATAGATGGAGATGTTATATTGATTAATGACATATATAACCAAATTATAAATGTTTATAATGTAAATCTCAAATTACTAATTAAAATACCCAATTATGATAATCTCACTTTAAATATGAAAGAGAATTACCAACTGATATTTTTAATGTTAGAATGGATCACTAATCCTTGTTGTTTAAGAGATTGTGCTGTGGGAATGGATTCCTAATAAAACAAGTTCTTTAAAAAAAATAGTAAATATCAGTTTCAGCATCTTGTGGGTGTTTTTGTCAGTATCCATTGATCCTCATGCACATTTTCTACTACACAAATATATATTTATACCTAAGTTCCTTGTATCCTCCGAGACTGGTCGAATATTACAAAGTGCCAGTTGCATAGACATAGAAATCATCACCATGGGAAGGAAAATAAGCCAAGCATCACCGAAAATATCTAAGGATGATCCTCAAAAACATCAATTCAAGAGTTTGATTAAGGTTTTGCGGCCAAAGGTCTACATCACCGACAGCTCAAGCTTCAAGAAGTTAGTTCAAGAGCTAACTGGCAATGGAAGTCCCACCACTTTGTCTCCTCCTCCTCCTCCTTTGGAACCAAACATCATGGTTCAAAATTGCCCATTTGTTGGAACTGAATCTCATAGGGATCCTGAAACTAGTTCTGATGATGTCTCAGTTTCTCCTGATGCAAACTCACCAGAGTGGTGCTATGATGCATTGATGAATGAAGAGTTTAACCAAGTTTGCAATGAGTTATCCTTAGATGACCTAGCCTTCCAGGAATCAGTCGCCAACATAGACCATTTGTTGGCATATCAGAATTTCGAGTCACTACTTTTTGATTATGAACAAATGGAGCAGCCAGATGTCAGCATATATGATTATGAGTTGTCAGGACTACTATAGAAACATGTCTGTCTTTCCTGGAAGATCATGCACGATGTTGTTTCTCGAGTTACTTTTGTAGTTCTTGTTTTGTATCATATGAATGTATAAGTATTCTTTTTGTACACACAGCAAGTAAGTTTTTTTTTTTTTTTTTTTTTTTTTTTTTTTTTTTTATGCATAATGATTTTGCTTTGAGTTTGTTTCCATGGATTAATCTTCAATGAGGGTAAATATTTATGTTTTGTATTGATTTGCCTGCATGCTTGGGGTTAACCTAATAATTACTTCTGCAGTTTTCTTCAACATAATTTGAAGTTTACTGACTAAACGATATAAAAAACATAAATCATATTTTCTTCTAATCTCTTCCGTGTTGCATGTTATGGAAACTTCACTAACAAAACAAGGAGAGTTTTTACAAACTATATTTAAAAAAAGTTTTTCATAGATTTCCTATCAAAATAATTTGCATCTAAATATGTATCATTAGATCCTACATATGCAAAAACTGCCAAAAGATTTTATTACACAATTTAACCTACTTCTTCCTCTATATTTCACTTGTTTTCACACTTATAAGCTAAACTACAAGAATGTGATACATTAGCTTAAAAAAAATCAAGGGCCAAATATGGAATACAAAGAGTCAGGTCTAAGGACCTCTAAACCAATCAATAGTGCAAAATAAGATTTTTATAATGATATTTTATATCGATCTAAAGCCATCAAGTATATAAAGTGATACAATGACAATATCATAAATATGAGAAGTTTTTTTATAATAGTTGGATCCATAATCAATATATAAAGTGACACAGTGACAAAATTGTAATAAATTACAATTTTTTTTATACCGGTTGCATCCAAAATCAATATAAACACTAGAACAAAATTTGACGTGTGTTATTTTTTACCTTTAACATTTGAAAAAAAACTAACATCATAAAACAACCATTTTCTGATGTTAAAGACGTTGATTAACCTGGAAAACAAAAATAGACGTTGATTGACGTCACAAATGATCATTTGCTGATGTTAATTGACGTTGGAAATGATCAGAAATGACTATTTTCCTACATTAATTGGCTTCATAAAATGACCATTTTCTAATGTCTCTCCTCCTTTTGTTTTTTTTTAATAAATAATGATCCATTTTTACGGTTTTACTAAACCTAAAAAATAAAAAATCAGTAAATTTTATATATCTAGAACTCATTTTCAAATTTGTATGTACTATAAGGTATAAACTAAAGCTATCAAAAGTGAATGATGTTATAGTGGATAATTGACTATTTGTTTGTGATTTTTGGTTTTGATAACTATAATTATTATTTTTGGTTGAATTTTTTTTAAAACTCCTTGTAATCTTTATTTCAAGAAAAAAAAACCCAGGATCACTTACTTTGGGTCCGTCTGAAGTTTAAAAATTATTTGAAAAGTTAGTTGTTGTAGATCTTTAAACAACCATAATTTTTTCAAAAGTTGACAGATTTGGCATTATTATATATTGTTCCTTCTAGATTTTCGAAAAGGTCATTTTTTATTTTTCGTCAATTTAATTTCATCAAAAAGGTCAATTTTCAAAAACGGTCCTTCTACTTTGCAAAAATATTTCACAAACTTAGACTTTGAATTTTGATCTAAATTTTTTTGTTGGGTTTCTCATGACTTTTTGGTACTTTGACAAATTTTCAGGTCATTTGGAGTTCTTTTGAATATACTCTCAGTTTTAACTTAAGTTTAGATGTATACGATGTATGAACAACAAACAAGTTCAACAATATCAATCTTAACAATACCAACAAGTTCAACCAATTTATAGTCCATAACAAATGAAAATGAAAACGAAAGAGAAAGTTCATCAAAAACCCAAAACGAAACTAACATTCTTGAAGGTAGGTTCGCCGCTAGAATAAAGTGTTGTTGCCAGTGAGGAAGAAACAAGAATGCGAAAAAGGCCTTTAACGTTTGTTATTTTGGACATTCAACATGCAACCCTGCCCCAACGTCTTAATGGGAGATGTCAATTTCATGTCGGACTCCACATGAGACGTCAATTTGATGTCGTAATTCATGTCGGCTGCTAGGTGGACCAATGTTGGCTCGCGCTAAGAGCACATCTGTCTTACTCAGCGAGAAACCTAGTTGAGCCACTAGAAGTAATAAGTTGTTAGATGTGCCTTATCAGACATCATTAGACGTCGATTTTGACATTAACCGACATCCAATTTGTTTTCTTTTTTTAAATAAATTTGTTTTCACAATAATACCACATCTGAAATACAAAAAATCATCCCAGCACATCCCAAAATTATATATACTATGCGTTTCAAGTGATTATAATACTAAAGCACACTAGTGCACTAAAGGGAAACGACAAGGGTTATTTTCGCTTACACGCAGCGGTTCCGCAACCGAGACATATACAGGAGAGACAAAAAGGGCTTTTTGTCTCGGTTCTGAACCGAAGCGAAAAGGGGTCGAATTTTGCCTCGGATCAAATCCGAAATCGAGGCAGTAGATGGGGGTGTGCTTTTGTCTCGGTTCAAATCCAACCGAGGCAATAAAGGGTTTTTTTCTTTTTTACAACACATTCAGCTGTGACAGTGCAAGCTCCAAGCAGAACCGCCCAAACCGAAAGCTCTTGTATCAACTCAGCCCTTCCAAGAAGATCAATCATGCAAATGTAATGCATTATAATGTTTCATCCAGTGTCTAAGACACCTCGAACAGTCTGCTTTCTTTTTTTGTAAGAATCATATAACCATATTGACAAGTGTAAACTGGCTAAAGAAAAAAGCAACAAAAGAAAAAGTAGGTAAAAATTACAATCTAAACTCAAAAACAATGTGACCAATTCAGTGAATCATCAACACTCATTATTCAGGCAAATAAACATAACTAACAGTTACAATGCAGAGCAAAGCAATAAACTCTCATCAAAGGCTCACACTCTAGGCAGGAGGAGGTGGCTGAACCATGTAATCAACAACGACCACACTGTCGATCTGATCTCTAACTCCTACTGATAATTCACCAACTCCTTATTTGAATCCACGACCTCCAACTTGGCCGGTCCCGCAAAAACCGCGAGCGAAGAAATCGTGAAACCCTTGGCTCTCCCTGGCGAAAAATTCTCCCCAAAACTGAACTCACTAATCTGCTTAAAATTCTCTAGAATTCCTCTAACCACACCCAAAACCTCGTCTCCAACTGCGCCCTCCTTCAATTTCAAGAAGTTGACACAAAGTGCCGAGCCTGGCGGCGGAACGAGGTTGCTAAGGCCATCGGTGACCCAATCGACAACCATGATGTCGTCGAGGAATAGGTTTTCCTTGATGACGGTGACAGATAAAAGGAAGATCAACTCTTCATCAAATCAAAATACCTCATCCCATGATCAACCAAACAGGAACGATTATACAAAAACACTTCACCTGTTATTTCATTCAGAAATAGGGAACAAGCATAAACTCCATCTAGAAACCTAGAAAATAAAAAAAAAAAAGATAAAACCTATTTGATTGTCGCGCCCTTGCACCCTTGTGCCTCCGCCGCAAGAACAATAACAGCCACCGTGCCCTTGCGCCCCCGTCGTGTCTCCGTCGCGCCTCTGTTGCGCCATTGATGATCCCTCCAGGTTGGTTGTCCGTTCGAGACGAAGAACCCTAGGCTGGGTTGGATGCACGAAGAACCCTCTCGGCCACGGCGACGCGGATCCAAACAAAGAGAAGGGTTCATGTGTCGAATAGAGAAGAGGAAGAGGATAAACACCCCCTTTCGCGACGCAGAACAGAGAAGAGGAAGAGGATTATATTTTGGTTCAAGGAAAAAAGAAGAAACAAGGGCTGAACCCTTAATTTGAGTTATTTGATACAAGCCAACTTGAAATCAGAAAATAAAAAAAAATAAAACCTCTTTGTGCTGTGGTGGAAGAAGAAAGCCCTCTTCTCGAGGAGGAAGAAAGCCCTCTTCTCGAGGAGGAAGAAAAAGCATTGTTCGCGTGAGTAGATTATTTTGGTAGGGCAAGCTTTTATGCCTCGGTTGACTTGGAAACTGAGGTAGTAAGCCATTTTTGAAAAAGGCGTCAGGTGCACAGTCTGACTTTGCAGAAAGGACATGTGCTCTCAGTAGGGTTATATGCCTCGGTTGTTTACTTAACCGAGACAATATACCCCTTATGCTTCAATTCCCCTTAAACCGAGTCATATAAAAATTGAAGCGTATATAGCGCCTTAATAAGCTCTTTTTTACTAGTGCTTTATAGCTCGGTTGCTGACTTAACCGAGGCAGTATAGCTATCATGCTTCGGTTCCTTTTGAGTTGAGGCATATAACTTTCCTAAAACTAGGAAAATGCCACATGCCACCGCGCTTTTATACGCTCCGGTTTTAGTAAAACCGAGGCGTATATAGCATGTTAAAAAAACTGTTTTTTACTAGTGGCAATCTAAAAAGAAATCCAAAACTTATAAACTATCAAAAGTAAGCTAATTAATGTATTCAACAACAATAAAATTTTTCCAAAATATTAAACTATTGTATCAGAGTATAATTATGTTATAAGTATCAAAGTGAAACATAATTATTAGATATTCATCAGAGTATATCATTTAGTCATTGTTAGAGTATAATATTAACAGAACATATGAAATATATATTATCATACGATTATCATTTTGTAAAAGATATGACTTCCTCTTGTCATATTTATGCATGATATGTAACAACAAGAAGAACTATATTATGAAAGCGTAAATACTTTTTATATAACATAGCATGAATAACTTATAAGAGCATTGATAAGTGTTTATATGTATAAGAGCAATAGGAATATTCATATATGTGTCAGAGCATAAATATAAAGATAGATATTCATACATGTATCAAAGTATATATATCAGATTTAAGGCTTATAGACGATTGACACCAAATAAACAAAATAAATTTCTATATTTTAACAAATAAACATTACAATAGTTTTCAATGCAATATCCTATTATTACATTTCTCCCCCTGAATGTAATATCTATCAAGTTTAGCATTCTCACCCCTTGTTTGATAAACATCGAAAAGGGAGGAGAGAAAAGGCATCATGGAACGACTAAAGAATGATAAACATTGTTTCCTCAAGTCTAGTTATGAACTGATCCAAGAGGTTATCTTTGATACCAACTGAAATCACAAGTAAAGTTAAAAAGGGGGGGGGGGGGGAAGGGGTGGGAGGGACTTCAATAGAGTTTAAAACTTTTTGCAATGAAGTGCTACATGCTATTTGCAGGGGTTAGATGATCTACAGATAGTGTTGAACACTTAATGATTTGTATAAAGCGTTTAGAAAAATTATTAAACAGGTTGAGCAAAGAAAAATGCATTGAGGAAATATTCGTAGAATGTCTTTTTATCTCTTAACGTTCTTCTGAATCAATGTAGAACTTTAAAATAAAGCTTTATGATGGAAGCAGCTCCACTCTTCAAGATTGAGCAGCTTCACGATCCAGATGTAGGCAGTAGAATGAAGATAATGATGAGTGTTCTGATGTGCACTAGGTGTTTGATGAAATGTTTTTTGGAGGATGGAAGTGTGTGTGTTGAATCTCAAGCTCAGAAACCTTCCAAAGGGGAAGGAAGCTAGAGGAAAACGTGCTAAAGAGGCACAAACATTGAACTCGAAGCAAGGAGTGGCTGGACAAATCTCAGCAGCATTTCACTAAGGCATTCGAGTTCCCTTTACAAAGAGGAGAGTCTCTCTTTTACAGAGGAAGAGATGACTTTGAAGTGCCTAGCAAGCTATGAAAATGGCAAGATACATGTGCTGGAAATGCTACCAAGCATGAGTTACACGTTCCATACGAGGAAGACATTAAAAATGTGCTTTAAAACTTGGACGTTGGTGAGTGGCAACGGTTGTTTGGTTGGCTTCCTTTCTTTGCCTCCTTTTGCTTCCCTTTGCTCACCAAGCTTCTTTGGCTGATTGGCTATGGTTTCCAAGCCTTATTTTTGTCCAACAAAACAATGTAAATGTATTTAGTAAAGTAAACATTCTAAGACTTAGAAAGAAAAGATCTTTTTGTTTAAAAGTCCTTATTCAACTTCCCTTTCTTAGTCTTAGTGTTAAGTTGATACTTCTTTGGATGGGAAGTCCCTAAAGGGGTTGCCATCACTTTGTCCTTTATGATTTGCACAGATAAAGAAACAACACAATAGACAAATAAATAATATTCATACATGCATTTAAAATGTTAGACGTTCATTATAGCTTATTACGTGTACTACGATGTTTATGCGTAATTTATTTGGAGTAATGTATGCGTTTAGGAATTGTTAACACATGTATAGCATTTAATGTGCTATCATAGACGGTTCTTTTTAATAGACACTATTTCGTTAGACACTATAGTTAAAATTCAAAATAAGGGTTGTTAGACGATCTTGTCTTAACATATACATTGAAACTCATAAAAGAAAGGATGGATCATTTGTAAATGATGCGATAAAGGTTATAACAGTTAGTTATACTATAATATGATATGTTCAAACATTTTCCTTCAATATTTAGAGTTTTAACTACAAATTGTTATATGCCTATAGAAACAAATGAAAGTGGGTTTGACTCAAAGCACTATTAATGAATCAAAAGTTTTCCCTAATGATGTTGGTGGTAGAGTGTTAGGCCTAAAGCATTCTAGAAGAGTGTGTTGCATGGGTTTGGGAGTAGCTCCTACTAACTCATTTAAAAATACAATACTTCGACTTTTTGATTTAAGGTTTGCTTCATCTAGCACTGCCACATCATCAACATGTTCTAGTTAGTTGCAATAGAAGTACACCAATTTTGAATCCCAGTTCAAACCACCTTAGGTGGACTAAAAGCATACATGATAATGAAGAAAGGAAAGATTCCTCATGAATTGATCGTCTTCTTTGATCATCAACCACAAGTAAGTTACTAAACAAGTTGAAACACAATTCTTGATATACTCTAATTATAGGCAGTCCTTTCTAGTCTTAAGTGTGATATCAAATACTTCATCTATATTGTTGTGGTCCTTAAAATCTATTGTTAATAGTTGGTTTTCTGGTGTTATATAAATTCTAGAAAAATTGGGCAAGTGTTGATGTGAATGAGTGCCTCATACACTTGAAATTACACTTATGCCATTGATGATTTCACTTTAATATTTATCTTTTCTCATTTTAGCAAGCTAGTGATGCAAATAAGTCCAAGTCTCCTTTGGGTACAAGAGGATAATCTTGCTAGCAACATTTAGGAAGTTTATGATGTATTTTAGGATGAAACTATATTTAATCTATTATAGATTTTGCATAATTATGGATTAAGTTGTAATTATGTTTCCATTTAAATTAGTTTTATGTTACTATGGTGATTTGGAGAATAAAATGATATATATTTGAGCACTTTGGTAGAAGAAGTTTGTCATGTATTTTGTTACCACTAAAATATTTTAAACTTGTCACAAATAAATATTGTTGACACAAAAATATAAGCACCTCAAATAGTGACATACATTGTCATGTAAAAATAACACAAGCAAAATAAAGTAGTAAACATACAAACTAAATAATACAAACGATAGAGGTTAGAACCTTTATAGTGTAATTGTAACATCCCAAAAATATAGTATAATACTATATAAAAGAGTCATCACAGATATGATATGGTAAACAACTATTGACTATCATATAAAGTAAAGACTTACAGTCATCCAAAATAACTATAAACTTTAAAGTTTATATGCAAACATCATAAACCAAAACTATTTACAAATTTAAATACTACTCCGAAGAAACTACACTGCAACATTGCCTCCATCAAGAGCCTGCTCTAGAGACACCTCATCTCCCTTTGCTCACACCCACAGGATGATCATAGCGAAGAGATAAAACAAAGAAAACATACAACCCAAACACATATAAAAGGGTAAGCTAGAAGAAAACAAATAATGATATATGAGTACATATTAAACATTCTTGTAAGATACACACACAACACATTAAACCAACTAAACTTTATATATGACCACCCCTTGACTTGACCATCGATTAGTATGAATATGTAGCTATAACAGTTTGTGCACTTGTTGTGGTGAAACAACTAGCCCACCCCAAGCTACCACACAATGTTAGTCCGTTATCACTCACCTTATGCTAAGATAAAGCCCCTAGGTTAGGACCTCCTACTATTCTCACGACATGCCTCACCCTTCTCTACTTGAGACTAGGTGACCATTAGAATGTCAAGATGAAATCCAAGACTGAGCTTTCCATATTCATACTTACAACCTTTGAAATCACCACTGAGAAATTCCTCCTTGGAATTCTCTTCCACACCATTTGAAACCATGATTGAAACCATATACTTTTACTTTGATATTCATATAAACTCATACACAATCATACATCATCCACAATTGAATCAATACATATCTCAAACCAATCAAAACAAAGAAGAAAAAAGTACATCACAACTTGGACCAGTTGCTTAGCGCATACACTTGTTGAGCGACCATAGAGTTCTCTCGCACAACGACCCAGCTCGTTGTGCGAATTCCACAAACAGTACCTCCAGACTCCAAACCACTTGATTAGCAACCCAGCTCGCTGAGCTAATAAAACTCACAGTACTCCCAGACCCTAACCTCTCGCTTAATGACCCTGCTCGCTTTGCAAATAAAAAATCACAGTGATCCTAGACCTCAACCTCTCGCTCAACGACTCTGCTCGCCATGCAAATCCCCCAGAAAGTGGTCCAGACCCTCCAAGCACTCGCTCAGCGATATAACTCGCTAGGTGAATAAAGCTTCTAGTGATCCCATACTTCAACCTCTCGCTTAATGACATAACTCGCTAGGCCCCCAGAAAGTGTGTCCAACCTCTCAGCCACTCGTTGAGCGACTCCACTCGCTTAACGAGTCTACATAATTCTGCAGCACCAAACTGCAGAATTTTGAACATGCACACAAAATGACCAATTGCAAATATTTTTCCTAACTTTTAATCCTCCTAGATCGTGTTATAGACTTAATTAGGCTTGAACAATTATTTTTAAACCTTACTAACATCATTATAAAGTGTTTCCTAACCACACTAACCTTCAAAATCTAACAAACCTCAACCTATGGACCCAACTTGTATTCTACCACGTTTGGCACAATTTTAAGAAACATAGGGACATTAACAAGTCTCAAATGACTTATATAGCCTATCCCAACTGACCAATTAAATACCTAACTCCTAAATCATGTTTTCACTACTTCACTTCCTCCATATTAGCTCTAAACCAATACAGTTTGCATCTACTCATAACCAGCCAATGCCAATACAAATTTATAACATTTTATACATCAAATTACAGCCCAAACATCATTAAATGCAGTTTATACTCACAGTTCATCCATTCGTACCTAAAAACAATCAAATTGCATATAATCCCTCTATCATAAAAAACTTAATTTCAATTCAGCCTACACAATACTCATAGACTCTTCACACATACACAACTAATCATCAATTAAAGCAAAATTCTAGCTTCCCTTACCTCAAAGAAATCTGCACGGTTATCAAAGAAACACCGACCGTTGCTTATACCGCAAGGAAACTCTAAAAACACCTACCAATCACCAATTGGCGATTAAAAACAAGTCTTAGAACCTAAGTGAAGTTAACAATTGAAGAAAGAAACCACTTGACACATGCAAACAGAAATCTCTTGCATGATCAAGAGTCAAGAAATCACTAAGAAAAGGGAACGAAACTTACTAACTCTAATAAAGAAATTGATCGGTTGGAAAGGTAGCTCTCGACGCCAGGATCGCCTAGACACCTCCTGATTGTCGAACAGATGATCCAAGAGTGAAAAAGGTCAAAGAGATGGTAGAGAAAACGAAGAGATAGTTTTTTAGAGAGATATAATGTATTTTAGATAATGAGACGAGTTTAGAAAATTTTATTTATATTATAAGATTATTTTATAATAAAATGCTTGGTCTCATTATTTTAATACATCTATCTACTCTAATACTCTATTTTCTAGGTTCTTACAATATTGAAAATGATATTAAAAAAAAAAGGAAAAAACTAAAGTAATATCTATAATGAAATAGTTAAAAATACAGAAAGTTTCAAACTTCCTCCAAATAATATTATCTAATATAAAAAGTTAAAACAGTCCATAAAAAAACTCCACAATATATATCATGAGTTTTTTTTATTTATAACTATTCTAATTAGCAAATATTGTAACACTAATTACATTACCACGTAATTAATGACAAACAATATGTTTTAAAAAGCATTAAAAACATATATTTTTTAAATTTTTTGAAACACTGTTTGATTTAACCAGAAGTCATGTTTGTCCAGCGAGTTTATGAAAACTTGATACTCGAACTCTTTGGATTTTGATTCTCCGATGGTGCATAGCGGGGCCTAACCCACATGCATCAATACAAACCACTATAGTTCTAATTGGAAATCAAATTTCCTTTCGCATCCAATGGCATTATGACCCTGCCCAACAGTGCTACAGAATTTTAGAACATTATATGATTTTTTGAACCATTTACCTTCTTCTTGTTAAGTGATTTATGAAAATTCTTTTAAAAAAAATATCAATTTTGCCTAAAAATTAATTCACCCCTCCCCATTTTTTGGTTTATATATGTAACATCCCAAAAATACAACAATAAACTATATAATAGAATAATTACATTTAATAATATTTCAGTTCAGTCTTACACTAGAAAAATGTACGGTTCTGGCCGAACGACCTTACAGAAAGATTACAGCTAAAACTGCACCGGATAAGCAAAACTGACCGAACGGTTTACAAAGGTTTATACCGAACGATCAAATGAAATCAAAAGAGAAGGGGATCAAACGACCACCTTACTATAACTAGACTACGGACCGAACATCCTACTGTTCGGTCTTAACTTCAACTTCTACCAAATTTTCTTCTTCCAGCGTATCTTCCAACAGCGCGTCCCCTTCTGCTCACATCCACACGGATGATCATTGCAACGACAAGACGAACGTACAAAACAAGACATGACAGGAAACACAGGGTAAGCTTATGTAATTTAATTCATGCATAAACATACATTTCAAACAATCCAACACACAAGATACATTTCATCATACATATCATACAAAGCCTATTACTAGACTGACTGTTCGGACTATATGAAATCTGTGTAGCTGCAGGCGTTCGTGCACCCGGGTGATGTAGTAACTGGGATGCCCTCAACAGTTGCCACTCGAGGTTAGTCCTATCTTTCCAAAATACCCCTAAGAACTAGGACGTCCTGTCGTTCCCACACATGACCTACCCTCCTCTATGTGAGGACGAGTACTCACGGAACATCAGGATGAACAGCCAGCTTAGCATGCCCACAGTCATACTTTACAAATTCCAATATTCATACATGAGTCATCCCTCCCCGAACGCTCGTCCATAATCTATAACATTTCCATATCACATTTCCTTCATCTTTCATTAATAAACATCTCATTTAGCCACCTCGTACAAAGATTCATGAGAATTCAAAGGAACAAACGTTCAACCCAAAAGCAGAACTAGACCGAAAACGTAGAGCGAGACCGAGAGATCTCACATTTAAGAATAGATTAGGGCCAAGGGGGTTGACATCGGGTTGAGAAAGATAACGAGTACAATCATAAATCACCAGAACTAATGGAACGAGCGTCAATTTCAACATTGAGCCAACTAGATGAACTGACTCTTGATAACTTCAATTGAACATCAAAAAGACCAGACCAAGAACGAAGACTCCATAATGAGACCAATGAATAAGGAGATTTCAAGGCATTCAAAACTAATACCTAGAATAATTCCCATGAAGAAACCGAACGCTTATGAAAACTTAGCTTAATTGAGTTTAGTATCAAGAAATTCGAATGCCAGTTAAAGAATGAACACTATAGTGAGGGAACCCTAGAGGGCTTAAACGAACGCTCATATTAGGAAGTTTAACTTAAGGAGACAGAACGAGTGCTTGGTATAAGACCAACACTTTCTTAGTACGAACACTTGGTATAAGCCTAGGTGCTACTAACTTATAGAAAAGAGGCTTGATAAATATACTGAGATACTATTGAAGTAGTATTTAAGAATAACAATTTCATACACACACACACACGCACACACACACACACACACACACACACACACACACATATATATATATATATATATATATATATATATATATATATATATATATACACACACATACTTGAGTTTGTAACCGAATATCAAGACAGAACTATGCTTGGCCGAACGCTCAAGCATGGTATTTCGAAGTGACTACGCTCGTCCTCAAATAGAAATCTTCCCAAATGAAAGAATCCACTACTAACCAAATTCACTAGAAAAACCGAACGGTCAAGGATCGTTCAGTAACGAACGTACATTTTCTTAGGGGAATTCGCATCAGGATCATTTATATTCCAACTCATTTATTAACATATAGTTTCACAACTTTATAATTTATATCATAATAAATTTTAATAAGATCAAACACTCATAACATAGCAATTAATCATACTTCAAATAATTCATCAATTCAACGAACGTACATGCCATTCAAACATCATGCAAATTAAATCATATAAGCTTCTCTTACCTCTAGTGTGATCGATCGTCCTAGAGACAGAAAACACTTCGTTTGACTACAGATCTTTCTAACCTCAACGTTCAACGACTCTTCAAACCAGAATCAAACAACAGAACAAAATGGTTCAGAATAAGGATATGAATTCATGCAACCAGAACTTGGTTTGCATGTGTCCGAGAACGATCGACTAAGGATAAGAAGAGCTTACCCGTTCAGAACTCAAAATCGATCGGTTCAAATTGAAGCTTGGGACGCCGTAAGTGCTTCTACGGTGCCTGAATGGAGATCGGAGTACATAAATGGTGAGTTTCGGTAGAGAGAAGGGAGAGCTTTTTAGAGAGAAGAAGGAGAAATGGAAGATCAGAGATTTGGAGAAGAAGGTGCATGCAGCAAGAGTGTGACGTAACTTTCAAAAACTCAGTTTTACTTAAAACGAACGTCCGCTGAGCTGCTGACACCTGCATTTCACTATCTAATTTTCGGATCCTTGTTGCTTGACACCTGGCGTCCGTTCAGAGGGGTTTTGGTTGCGTTTTTAATGATTCTGACAGAGAGAATCACTTTTTTTCAATAATAATTTCTTTCAAGTGAATTGCTAAAATTAATGACAAAAATCAATACTAAACTAAAAGGCGAAGGATTTTATAATGTAAATAAAAACTTATTCTATTTATAAATATAATCTATTTAAAACGCTCTTTAACTCTTGTACTACAATAAAATGTGGTCAAATAATAGACGAAGATTGAAGGTGAATTTGAGAATCGGTTCATAAATAATTAAGTGTTAAAGGTGGTAGAAACAATCTTAAAGTTAAAAAAAAAAGAACTATTAGTTTTGTTGGATACATAAGGCAAAATATTAACTCATGCTCAGTAAGACACATTCTTATTGTGACGTTAGATTTAAGTAAGGAATTACTAAAACGTAGACTTTTAGGAAAGAATTTAGGGAAACTTCCAGAATCTTACTTTGCCTTACTTTTCTTACATTGAAAGAAGTAGGAAGGGATAAAGAAAAGAATACAGCCTTTTGTTCTTGTGGATATATAAATACATGTTATTTTTCTTCTACATCTGTCTATTTATCCTTCTTCCGCAGTTCAAAAACAAAGAAAATGGTGCTCACAATACCAATCAGGTAATTATAACATTTGATATTTCTAAACTTTACAATTTAGAATCAGGTAATTTAAATTATTAAAATATTTTTATTTTATGTATTAAGTCATCTGAAAAACTTATTCACCTTGTTAATTTTAGGTATTAAGTTTCGTTTATTCAAATAAATTTTTTTCTCTCTTAGTTATTTCACTTGTTAAATATCTTTAAACACTAATACAATTTTTGCTTTTAAACTCGCACAATATACCTCATTTTACACCAAACCGCTGCCTATCACAAGGCGGTGGTAGTTTTGTAATAAACTGAACCTTATAGGCCTCGGTTGCATGCAGAACCGGTGCAGAACAGAGTTACAACCTCGGTTACAAGCAGAACAGGTGCCTAAAAGGTGTCAACTTTATGAAAAAGTGATACGAGTTCAGGCTTTTTGGCTGACAACTTTATGAAAATGTGATACTACCTCGGTTTCCCATAGAACCGAGGCATAAAGCCTCAGCTGCCACCTCGGTGAAATTAGACCCGGTGCCAAAACATTCATCGGCTTTGATTCCTTTCTGACCGAAGCATATAGGCTTCAGATTTTTCATTTTAAGCATCGTTTCGTTCATAACCGGTGTTGTAGAGCTTCAAAATTATCAGAGTTTGTTCATTTCTTCGCACTGTTGCTTCGTCATTGCTTCATTGCTTCTTTTTCGCGAATCCACTGTTCCACTTCTCCCTCTCACGGTTGAATGTCCTCTCTTCTCACCTTCACTGCCTCTAGCGTCGTCGTCCAACGCCATCGTCGTCTCCACCATTTCTCGACATCGCTGCCACCGAGTATTCTCATTGCCACCGTCTCCCTCTTCATCAATCATAAACGAAAGCCCTAATCCCCAATTTTCTTTCACTCCTTTTCTCTCTCAGCGATTCATCTCTTTTGAATCCAATCCATGGCACCTATGGGTCCCGGTTTCCAATTCCACCGCATCGACGAAGAGTTGGTGGTGTTCTACCTGAACCTGATGCGCAAGATCACCAGAAAGCTCTAATCCCCAATTTTCTTTCACTCTTTTTCTCTCTTAGCGATTCATCTCTCTTGAATCCAATCCATGGCACCTATGGGTCCCGGCTTCCGATTCCACCGGTTCTACCTGAACCTGAAGCGCAAGATCACCGGAAACCTGTCCCGATACGACACATCGCAGTGGTTGATGTCTACAAGCTCGAGCCTTGGGACCTTCCCCGTTAGCATTTTTCCCTTTTTTGTGATGTCAAATTGTTAGCAATAGGGTTTGGTTCAAAGGATTCAAAGTGTTTTTTAACTTATTTTTGATTTTTGTAACACCCCTTACGGAGTGCCCCTAGAAAATAACAAAATCCAAAAGTTTACGCCAATTTTTTTTTTAAATTAATATCGCAGAACTAAACCATCAAAAGCTTAAGCGTCTTACAACATAAGGTTAAAACCTTACAAATATCAAATACATTATTCAAAGACATAAAATTACTTTAAAATATGATAAGTCCCCCATAGTTATTCCCATAACTCTCGTCGTGCTACTTCATCTCTGCCTCATCTGCAACGCCATCTACTCCCGTACAAGTACGATCATCGTAGGTGGAAACCACAACCACAACATTTCAGGGTGAGTAACGAAGAACCTAACATAGCATATAATTTCAATATCAAAATATCACAACTTAGATTATCCTAGTCGCAACCTTACCATACAACACAATATTCAACTAAGAACTTAGGTCATCACCACTCAGACTATCAAAGTCACAATATTTCAATACATCACAGTATTAAACTCACGACTCAATCATTTACTCAAGCTTCTGTTGTTTCCTTAAATTTTGTCATACCAAACCTGTTTCGCAAAACAGGGCGATTCAAGTCGTCTTCCATCGCAACTTCAGACCTATCTCCCCGAATCCTCAAGGAATTACGAGTAAAAACTTCGGTCAGGCTCACCCACCGAGCACTATACTCACACGAGCTGAAGTCATTGAGCGAGACATCCAACCCCCTCCAGTCCCCGCGCACGAGTAAAGGGTGACACTCGAACCTCAGTCTCCACAGAGACTCAACACACTATCGTATCACAATACAAACTTCATTGATTCGACAAAAATTCTAAGGAAATGACAGAATGCTTACTCTCACAATTTTACCATCACAATCATCACCCAACATCTCTTTCACTCCTCTCATTCTCATAATTCATTCTTTCCTCTTCCAACAATGGAAGAGAATTCTCAATACCCTCTTACCCACACTCTTGGCCAAAGAGTGTAGATAAGTGCTCCCAACGAGTAAAATTGAATGTGTCCACACTGACCTTTGCTTGTAATTTTACTCATAAATCTTTGTACATAACTCCAAATGAGTTGATTTCTTTTTTATTGGAAACTAGACTCATATATCTTTCTTTGAACACAACACCCGAAATTTTTGACTACAGGGCTAGCTGCAGTAAAATTATTAAAAACTGGAAAATTTAATCACACTCTGGTATGCTCAGCTTTGACCTTTGATGACTGTTTTGCTCATTACTGTCTCTACTGAACTCCAATTGAGTTGGTTCTTGCTTTGTTGGAAACTAGACTTAATTATCTTTCTTTGGACACAAAACTTGAAATTTTTGCACTACAGGGCTAGCTGCAGTAAAATTAGTAAAAATTAAAAAATTTAACCACGCTCTGGTCTTCTCAGTTTTGACCTTTGATGATTGTTTTGCTCATTACTCTCTCTACAAAACTTCAATTGCGTTGATTCTTGATTTGTTGGGAACTAGACTCAATTATCTTTAATTTGATTATTCATACAACTATTTTGGACTTCGGGAAGGGTCTCAAATAAATCTGGGAAAAATTGCAAAAGTTCATTTTTATCTTTTGCGTGTTATACCCAAAACTCATGTTATACCCAAAACTCAAAACTTACAACCAAAAAGAAAAACACATGCTTCAACATGTTAAATTTAATCTCAACACACAAGGAAGAAAGCATGCAACAACTTTATATGGTTACCTTCTACCCATCATACACTATGTTATATCCCAAGTTAAACCCCCTTACCTTTAGCCTTGAACACTTTAACTTGATCTCTTTCACAACCTTGGTAGAACTCTAGTTTCTTGGAATTCCTCTCTTCTTGCACAGGCCAAGACACCCATTTAGCTTTGGAATTAAAGGAAATGATTCCTAGACACAAAAGGACCCATGGATTTGTTATTTAGTAATGATAATTCAATAAAACAATACTGCATACTCTTTTCCAGACCCAAAACATGGAGGGAATGTCTGAAAGGGTCCCAAAATTATTCCTGCAAAAAGGAACCGCAGCCAACCAGCTCACATTGTCTACATTCCAAAAAAATACTGCTCACGCAAGTCCCCTCAGCAGCACAATTTTTTGCAACTTTGAGAGTCCGGTTGATCCCCTTACTGAAGTCGAAAATACGCGTATGAGTACTCAAATCGAAGCTCTTTGAGTCTACTATCCAATAAAAAAAGAATCAACTAAATTGACATTTTCTACAAAAAGTTATAATTAAAATAGTAAGCCATGTCAAGTCTGACAGGAGTTTATTTTACATTATAACTTAAACGTTTTACAACTAGGTACGTTCTTGAGGTTCTACGGTCTTACACTTTTCAGCTCTGTCGAAGCTGAAGATGAAGGACTTGGAATGGTACTTCTTCAGCGTGATGGACCGCAAGTATGGAAATGGCTCCAGGACCAACCGCGCCACCGAGAAGGGCTACTGGAAAGGACCGCCTTGTGGCCCATGGCGACCGCACCGCGGGGATGAAGAAGACCCTCTTGTACCACGCCCCTGTTCTTTCTATCACCGATTCCCACCTCTTCCAAGTTCAACTACCATCGATTCCCACCTCTCCTCGGGTACCCCTTATAGGCCTAAGATGGTTGTGAGAGCTTATATTTTTGCTTTGTTTAACGAGAATTTGAAGCCTGGTCCAACGTCTGAGAGAAACTTTGGATTGTTCAAACCAAATTGTAGCATTGCTTATGATATAGGTTTCACAGGACTTACTTCATTAGCAACCTCCTCCTTTCTCTCCTTCAAGGTATGCTTGCTATTACACTTTGTATTATTCATGAATTTTACCTATAATTTGTAGAAAGTAATGGTGATGATGGAGAAATTATGCATTTGTAGGGTGTTGGATCTTTGTATGTGATTGTTTTTACAAGTTGTGCGACTTTTCTTCTTGTAGCATTATAAGCAATCTCAGAATTTGTTTGGTTTAATAAAACAAAGGTTTATGAGTTTCAAGAACCAGAAATACATGTAAGTGTCAGATTGTACATTTTTTCATGTTCTCAAGATATTGTCTCTTGTTGTTTGGTCTAGTTGGCCATTGAAGGGTGATTAAGCTTCTATAATTGGAGGTGCTATTAACTTTGTCAAGGAGCTTGAGCATAGGCATAAGACCGAGGCATATAATTAGAGGAAAAAAATAAATAAACCCTTTTACTACCTCGGTTCAACAATAAACCGAGGCCAAAAGTCTAGCAGAAAGTAAAAAAGAAACACCCTCTACTGGCTCGGTTGTATTTTAACCGAAGCAAAAGCATATATCTTTATGTCTCGGTTCAGAACCGAGACAAAAAGGGTAGACTTTTTACCTCGCCTGTATATGTCTCGGTTGCAAAACCAGTGTTTATAAGCAAAATTAACTGGTGTCATTTCCCTTTATTGCACTAGTGAAATTTACTCGGATTCTAAAGATTTTTTTTCATTTCAACATTTACAAAAGTAATATCTTTTAATTATTATAATATTGTAATTATGTTTAATTATTTAATGTTACTTATAACTATTTTGATATTTATGGAATTATTATTTTCTACTTTATTTTAACATTTAATTTTTTTTTTCTTAATATTTGCTATTTAAAATAAAACGTGTCATTTTGACATGGAATCATTAATACTAATTTTTATTTTAATTATTGTCATCTAAATGGGGTTGTTAATTACCATTCATAAATATTCTTTTCTTTTAGCTATTTTTTTTTGTTAATGTCTACCATTCATAAAACGTGTCATTTGGAACTATTTTTAAAACTTAATTAACTATTCGCGACAAAAGAAAATCTATATTCACACTAAAATCATAAAGATAATTATTTATGATCATATTTTTATAAATTTAATAATAATTTTTATTTTAATTATTATTATATAAAATTGATAGCATTCATATGCATTACTACATAAGGAGATAAACTATTTGATAATTTTCTTTGATATTATATTTAGTTAGACAAGTTTACTATTTAACAAATAAAAATAATTTATTCACTTAATAAAGAAATAATTAAATAATATTTCTTTATTTTAAAACAGTTAAATAAATTTTCCCTTTAAAAGGTCTTACATAAATTTTTAATATTACTTTTACAAAATTTAATATATCATTTAAAATATATTATTTAGTACTATTTTCAATTAATTATTCATAAAAGTAATAAAAGTTTAAAAATCATAAAGTTATATATATATATATATATATATATATATATATATATTTTAAAAACTATATGATTTTAATGTAATAAAAACATCAATATATGGAAACAAGCGTATTACCAGAAAATTAATTAAGGGGGTTAACTTCTTAATTAATTGTTTTAGACTAGCATTTTATCATTTAGATTTTATAATTGTCTTTTGAAATTAAGTTAACTATAATAATAAAATTATAAAACTTATTAACTTAAGAAATACTTTTATAATTTAATAATTCCTTTTTATTTCTTTTATCATAATATAAAAATAGACACATATAGGAAGGTATATTTCTACTAGTATATATGATATCTTTTTAATAATAATTCATTTTTATTTCTTTTATCATAATATATATTTCTACTAGTATTTATGTTTGGGCCTTTTTTGCATATGTTGATACGTAGGTCTCACAAACTTCAAGTTATCAACATTGAGCAATGGAAATATGTTCCCTCTCTTAAATATATATATTTTCTCGTTATCCAGCTGATAGGCTATACCAACTAAAAGAATTAATTATAGAGGCATTTTGATCATCATGAGGAAGTTAGCCCAAGAAATAAGCTCTCATTATTGAGAAAAGTGGAGTTTACGTCTCTCCCAAACTTGAGACACATCTGTAGTGGTCATTTGGAATTTTCTGGTTTAAAATCTTTGATCATAGAAACATGCCCATCATTGACAAAATTCACAACTGGGTTGCATATTCACATGAAATGCTTACAACTGATGGGAAATCTTTCTTTGAATTGAATGATATTGTGTTTGAGAGTTATGACAACATGGTTTATGTCATCTCCTCTAAGACATTACAAGAGTTGACGAACTTGAAGAAACTCTTTATGAGTCATTTTAAGGAATTAAAATCATATTCAACATCCATAAAGAAATACCTTCTTCCACACAACTTTTGCAACAGCTATGTGAAATAGCTTTGATTGATCTTCCAAAGTTAATTTGCATTGTCAACAAAGAAATTTTCAAGTTTTATCAAAATCTAAAAATTCTACGAGTGAAGCTATGTAAGTCTCTTAATCTCCTACAAGTGCCACTGAAACTAACAGATTTGGAAATTTTTGATTGTGAGACGTTCGAGAATATTATTTTCATTAAAGAAGAAGAAGAGGAAAGAAGAGAAAAACTCACATTTTGTGAATTGAAGGATATTTCTCTTGGAAATTGTACCAGTTGTACCGGACGGTAGGTAGGCCGGATAACCATGTTGGTAAGTTTCTATAGTCCCATGTTGGTAATGAGTTTCTATAGGCAAAATAAAATTTTATATTTGCCTAAGTTGAACATAGTAAGGGTAAGGAATGTTCCAAAAATGGAGAAATTTTCAACAGTCATACTCGTCACACCATGTTTAAGATCAATTTATGTAACATATGCTAGAAAAGTCTGGTTTGGAAGCTTGAATAACACCATGCATGAAGGACAATCCAGGTACTACTGTTAATATTATGCGTTGATATATAGATATTATAATATAATAGTTATATATTATATTATATTATATATATATATATATATATATATATATATATATATATATATATATATATATATATATATATATTATGTAGTTTTTTTGTAGCAATATTTTATAGGGTTTAATAAAGACAAATGATGGTAATACGGTTAAGCTAAATTTACAGACTTATGAAAATATATGGTGAGTAAGTTTTTCTTATTCAAGTTTTTCCTTTTGAATTTGCAGGAAGTTGATGTTCTAGGGGGAAAATTGAAATGTCATTATCAAGAAATTGATTTAATGTATCTCATCCTTTGTAATATAGTAGAATAGTGATTGGTACAAGTGATTTCAAGTTTACAAAAGGGTAGAATTAGTTAAACTCAATCCTAAGCTTCTCAAATCTAATTTCTCAAACAAATTATTTACTTTATGTTACTTATGATGTATTTTATCAATTTTAATATCTTTCAATCTCATCAACAATGAATTATTATGCATACATTATATATATTTTTTATTTATATTTCTTAATCAGTTGAAAATGAATGTAGACATATAGGCTATGTTTATAGTGTAGGTTTTTTATACATGAAAAATTATAACTTCAATTTTTTATGGTCTTCTTTGTGGTTTCGTCCATTTTGGTGGACTAAGATTTAAAATGTTTTACACATTATTGTATTAATTAGGTATATATTTGGTATGCAAATATATATCCATCAATACCCAATTTCATCGGATAAATAAGATTTCACAAAAATAAATAAAAAAAAAACATAAAAAAGCCAAAATGAAAAAATACTATTTGTTTTACTTTTTACACCTCCAAAGTTTCTTTTAAACATTTAATTCAATGGTCCGAAATAATTGAACACTTTTTTACTTCCTCACCACCCTTTTTCTCTTATCACATCCCACTCTCCACATCACCATCCACCTCACCCTCCATATCACATTCCACATTATCTACCTTTTTCATTTACTTTTTCCACCTCATTTCCTTATTAATTTTTATATACCAACTTTTCTAATTATTTCACTTACATTTTTTAATTATATCTTCTTCATCAACATTATTTCACCTACTTTCTCCATCCATTTTTTATATTATTTCTTTCACTTATTTTCCATATTAACTTTTATTATTTACTATATTTTATTTCACCTACTTCTCCACCAACTTTTTATATTATTTCTTTCACTTATTTTCCACATTAACTTTCATTATTTACTATATTTTATATCACCTACTTCTCCACCAACTTTTTATATTATTTCTTTCACCTATTTTCCACACGAACTTTTACTATTTACTTTTTTCTATTATATTTTATTTCATCTAAATTTTCCACCAACTTATTATATTATTTTCATTCATCAACTTTCCTCATCCTTAACTCTATAAATACCTACATTCTCTTCACTTCACATACACACAATTACACAATATCCATCTTTTCTCTCTCACACCAAACCTCTTCATTTCCATCCCAAAACTCTACTTCATTCTTCTCTCCCACACTACATATCTTTCCACACATTTCTTATCTCCCCTATTATCATGAAACATTTCAACACACCTCTTCTCCTCCATATCAACATCTACATCTCTTGAATCCTCTATTTTTCACTCGTATCTTAATCGAACTATCGTTATCTTCTAACCAAGTTCTTATCCCTTCACCTCTTCTTTTTGTTTTGAATTATCTTATTAAATTTGGTTTTATTGTTCCATAATTGTTTTAACTATTTTTTATTCTAAATTTTCATTTATAAACAATTTTGTTTTTTTCATCTCTAAAAAAAATCAACAAAAAAATTATTTTTAAGGTTAAGCACATGTGTGATCGCTCGCATCGTCCTTGTGCTAAAAACCTTTTCTCTTTCTGTTATAAAAAAAATATAAAAAATATTTTAAAGGTTTAGGCACATGTGTGATCGTACGCATCGTCCTTGTGTTGGAACCTTTTTTTCTTCTCTTCTAAAAAATAATAAAAATGTTTTAAAGGTTTAGGCACATGTGTGATCGCACGCATCGTCCTTGTGTTAGAACCTTTTCTTCTTCTCTTCTAAAAAATAATAAAAGTGTTTTAAAGGTTTAGGCACATGTGTGATCGCACGCATCGTCCTTGTGTTAGAACCTTTTCTTCTTCTCTTCTAAAAAATAATAAAAAATATTTTAAAGGTTTAGGCACATGTGTGATCGTTCGCATCGTCCTTGTGCTAAAAAACCTTTTCTCCTTCTCACATAAAAATACCAAAATATAAAACATTCACATCTTCAAACAACAATCAACACCAGCCAGAACTACGTGATCCTTGATTCTCCATCAAAAGTGGAGATACGTAGGAGCAAGGCTAGTCCTTGTCAGGTTCACTTCCCCAAAAATCCAAATTTATCCATAATGAATTTCTCAAACAAATTTCTCAAACAATTCCTCAAACAAAATTTTCAAGCAGTTTCTAAAAGAACTACGTAACCCTGATTTCTCATTTTAATGAGCATACGTAGGAGCAAGGTCAATCCTTGTCGAACACAAAAAACTAAAAATATATTTTGTTTCTTTAGAGTTTTATTTAAGGGGATAGTTAAACATTTTGAAAATCACATCATATTTGCGTATTTAGTTAAAGGTATTGCCTTAGGGCAGGCGTTGTAGGGTGCTAATACCTTCCCTACACGTAACCGACTCCCGAACTTAGAATCTCATTTTCGTAGAGATGCCTTATCATTTTATGGTTTTTCCGTAGTTTTCCAGAATAAACTATGGTGGCGACTCTAATTCTCTCTTTCTAAACCCGTTCTTTTTTGGATCGTCGTCCCGTTGCGATTCCGGTTGCAACAATATCAAAGAATAATAACAAAGGAATTGGGAAAATTATTGGTTTTTCTATGATTTTCTTGCATTATTGTAACTGACACTAGTGCAGAATTGACCTATAACGTCACTCCATAGACGTCGATCCACCAAACAACCTACGTAAATTATTGACCAGTGGTATTTTTGTAAATAAGTGGACATAGAGACGTCCATTAGGAGGGGGGACCCGACGTCTATAATATTATAGACGTCAGGGCCCCTCCTAACGGACGTCTATATGGCTGACAGGGTAGGTGAGGAGTTATTTTTCCAACCACCTAGACGTCCGTTAGGAGGGGCCCCAACGTCTATAATAGTATAGATGTCGGGGCCCTCCTAACGGACGTCTAAGTGGCTGACAAGGTAGGTGAAACATTCACTTAGACGTCGTGGCCCCTCTAAACCGACACCTATAAGTCCCGCAAATATGAATATTTAAATCAGAAATACGTCATATTAGTTAGGGCTCCGACGTCTATACTATTATAGACTCTTCGGACCCCCGCAACACCCGACTTCTACAGCCATTTATACTGAAAACGCGAACTTGCGAGGAGTTACGCTCACTGTTCACCGTCTTCCCCGCGTTTTCTCTCTTAGACATTGCATTTCTAGGTGTGTTTCCTTCCTCTTGGACTGTTTAAATTTACTTTTACTCCGATTAAATTACTCTTTGATGAAATATCTTCCATTTGAACCGATTAAAATTCGTTTTCGTTACGTTTTGGTGCAGTTTCTGGCTTGTGTTTGGGTGGCGCTTTTGACTCTTTTTGGCCTATGTTTTTGGGCCTGCATTACTCTATTTCCCTACATTGCTTTTTTAATCTGCTAAAAATGTTAGCTTCTTTGTTGATAACTTTTTTGTATGTATGTTATTGGCTTTTGTGTATACATGTTATTGGCTTTTGCGTATGCATGTTTTTGACTTTTAGGTATGCATCTGTTATTAGCTTTTGAATATGCATGTGATAGTTGTGTTATTATAATTGGCATGTTAAATTATAAGTATCAAATCATTGAGTGAAACTTAGTTTCCGTTTGAAATTTAACACAAACGATTAATCTTTTAATCGTTTGTATTAAATTTTGAATTGTCCGATTGGACAGTTTGGGAAAATTATTTTTCATAATTTGCTATAACATGTACGTTGGAGTTTATTGATAAGATTGATAAATTTTCAGTTCAGTATTTGTGTTGTTCTCTGGATGCATATTTGATACTGGTCATCCTTGACTACTCTCATTTTGTGTATTTCGGAGACCAATGATGTAGACTTCTTTGCATGTGTCTTAACAATTTATGAAAAATAATTTTTCTGAATGGGTAGGGCCTAACCTTGTGAGAGTTAAAAAACTGAAACTGATGAATGATTTTATGAACATAGTATGGATCGAATATGGATGAATGAACGTCTTATCAGTGAAGAATATGAGAAGATTGTTTCGGAGTTCTTGCAATATGTTGAACAAAATGCTAAGTCTGTGAATGAGACATATTTTTGTCCTTGTGTTCGTTGTCTTAATCAAATATGGCAAGACTTAGGCAATATGCGTGACAATCTATTCATGTTCGGCATAATGAGAACTTATACTGTTTGGACTTGGCCTGGAGAAGTACTGGACCACGCTACCTGTAACATCCCCAATATCTCACATTGAAATTTCATATATTATATATTGTAACATTACATTTACGGTACATCCCGTAATTTCACACTTAAAAATTCATAATTGATATATGAATTATACATATTTTACGCTCATATTTGTAAATTCTTAATCATAACTTGAGTTCTTCTATCTCTCCCTTCCTGGGCACTAAGTCAGACGACGTTCCTTCATCTGCTCCCTATAACGAATTATACGATCATCGCACATACCCAAACACAAACAAGTAGGGGTGAGCTAGACATAAAAAGCATGTTATTCAGCCTCACACGATACGAAAAAGTCATCATGCTTAGTTACATATAAAAGAAAAATTTAAGCATACCATTTAAACCACGACTCAAACACTCACACGACTCATCCATATTTGTATAACTGTCGAACTATTGGTCGTATTTGCACTTGCATAGTTCAGCTGGCCCTCCCCAACACTAGCAAGGTAAATCCCCCAATCTGTCTATGTTTAAACTCAAAGACTATAGACGAGGACCTCCCTCTACTCTCACCACTTACATTGTTCTTCTCTATTTGAGCATGAACAATGCTTTGAGTGTAGGGATAGACATACCAGTTCAAAGCTCCTACAATTATACAAAACAACAACAATACCTCACACAACCACTTTCAGTCATCTCACCCTGAGATGTCCACTTCATACTCATATATATCATTATAGTTCATAACCATGTTCAGATGCATAAATTCAAATTCAATAAAATAAAATACAATCATCACAATTATAATTCATAATTTTTGTATAAATGGTCCAAAAACAGAAATTAAGCAATATTGAGATCCCTGAGAAGATACAAAATTAATATCTCTATATATATAATTATGATTTCAAATCTGAACGGTCAAAGTAATTCACAATGTGTTAGAAACTACATATTAAAATTTCAGGTTGATCCAACGATTAACTAGATAGATATTGAGGTTTTACCGAGGTAACTCACGGACAGAATTTTAAGTGGTTTTCGGTTATATTCAAAATGTGGAACTAATTCCTCTAAGCACAGACATCTAATTACAAATCTGAACAGTCAAGATGACTTAATATGTCTTATGAACTACATACTAAAGTTTGGGCTCAATCTAATGGTAAATGAAATATATATGAAGTTTTTACCATGATAACTTAAGAACAGAAATATAGTGTTCATCAGATTTTTCAAATTTTCAAAACTAATTTCTCAAAACACAGACTTCCAATTACAAATCCGATCGGTCAAAGTGTAGTAATATATCCTAAGAATAATATATCAAATTTTAAGGTTGATCTAACGGTTAAATAGGTCAGAATCTATATTTTACCAAGAGGACTTAGTAACAGAACTACAGGGGTAATTAATTTACTCAAACATGTAGGATTTATTTCTCCAAGTACAGACTTCTAATTGATGATCCGAACGTCAAAGTGAAGAAATAGGTCTTAGGATTCATATATTAAATTTTTAGCTAAATCTAATGGTAAAAACAATTAAAAGGAAGGTTTTACCACAATAATTCAAAAATAAGAAAATTATAATCATGAAAACTAAATTTATACAAATGAATAGATAACTACCATTACCAAAATTTTAACATATTCATAACTCATATTCATGGCATAACATGTATAAAAATCATATATAAGAAGGATTAGCTCCCTTACCTCAATTCCAGACTTAATCTCGTGCTTAGAAATTGTTCCCCGAAAACTTCTAGAATTTCCCCTTTGCAACTAGAATTTCCTCCAATTCTCTTCTCTCAAAATTTTTCTAAATTTTTGGTGCAAGTTTTAGCCTTCCCATGCTTGCAATTTATAGTCCAAAAATTTTACTATTTGTCGCAACCGGAATCGCGACGGGACGACGATCCAAAACGAAACGGGTTTTAAAAAGAGATTTGGAGTCGCCACCATAGTTTATTATGGAAAACTACGGAAAAACGTCAAAACGATAAAGCACGGTCCACGAAAACCAAAGATTGGGTTCGGGAGTCGGTTACGCGTGGGGAAGGTGTTAGCACCCCACAACGCCTGCCCTAAGGCAGTACCTTTAACTAAATGCACGAATATGATGTGGTTTTCAAAATGTTTAATTATCTCCTAAAATAAAATTCTAAATAAACAAAACATATTTTTTTAGTTTTTTGGGCCCGACAAGGATTGACCTTGCTCCTACGTATTCTCATTCAAAATGAGAAATCAGGGTTACGTAGTTCTAGCTAAGAGATTGTTTGTTGTTTGGAAAAGCAGATGTTTTTAATTTTTGGAGATTTTTGTGTTTTTAATATTTTCGAGAAAAAGAAGGTAATGAGTACTAGGCCAACGCGAACGGTCGCACGAGTACTTATACCTTTAAAACGATTTTTTAATATGTTTAATTATTTTTTTTAAAAAGAGAAATAACGATATTAAGCACTAGGACGATGCGGATGATCACACGAGCACTCATACCGTTATTTACTTATTTGGGAAAACTTGAGAGTATTGAGTACTAGGCTGATGCGGACGATCGCACGACAGTCATACCCTCGTTTAATATTACGTAAATAAGAGAGAAAAGTATTTAACACTAGGACGATGCGAACGATCACACGAGTGTTCAACTTTTAAACGTATTTTTGAAATTTTATTTAAGAAAAGAAGAAAAAGGTTTTTAGCACAAGGACGACGCGAGCGGTCACACGTGCGCTTAAACCTTTAAATATTTTTGTAATAATTTTTTATAAAAAAGAAGAAGAGGTTTTTAGCACAAGGACGACGCGAGCGGTCACACGTGTGCTTAAACCTTTAAAAATATTCTTGTAAATTCTTTTATTTAACCTATAAATATTATATATTTCAGGATAAGTACATGTCTAAAATAAATAGATAGAACAAAATAAGATAAGAGAATAATAAATATATAAAAAAATATAAAAAAATAAATAAGCAAAAGAAATCAAAGTGGCCGAACGAGCGTTCGTTGGGGATAGGACGAACGTTCACTGGTAAAGGACACTAAATGACGAGTGTTCGTCGAGAGAGATAACTAACGGACGTTTAAAAATGTGGGATGAATGACGAGCGTTCGTCGAGAGAGATAATGCACGGATGATAGGAACGAAGGCTGAATGGCGAACGCTCATTAAAGACATGACGAACGGACGTTGAGAAATTGAGGTTGAGAGACGAGCGTTCATTGGGGAGATGACGAATGGACATTCATAAATGAAAGCCTAATGACGAACACTCGTTATTGAACGGAGGTTTAAACAGTGACTTAATGACGAACGTTCGTTATTGAAATAACGAACGGCCGTTCAGAAATGGAAGCTTAAGGACGAACGTTCGTTATTGAAATGACGAACGGACGTCCAAAAATGTAAGCTAAAGGACGAACGTTCGTTATTGACAAGACGAACGGACGTTCAAAAATGTAAGTTTAAGGACGAACGTTCGTTATTGGAATGACGAACGGACGTTCAAAAATGTAAGTTTAAGGACGAACGTTCGTTATTGACACGACGAACGGACGTTCAAAAATGTAAGCTTAAAGACGAACGTTCGTTATTGACACGACGAACGAACGTTCAAACAGGGAAACTTAATGACGAACGTTCGTTATGACGAACGGACGTTTAGACAGGTAAGCTTAAATGACGAACGTTCGTTATTGAAAACGAACGAACGTGTAGATAGGAAAGCTCAAGGACGAACGCTCATCATTGAAATGACGAACGAACGTTTAGACAGGGAAACCTAATGACGAACGTTCGTTATTGGAATGACGAACGTTCGTTATTGGAATGACGAACGGACGTTTAGACAAGGAAGCCTAATAACGAACGCTCGTCGTTGAAATGACAAGTGGACGTTTGGATAAGAGGCTAAATAACGAACGCACCAAAAAAGGCCCAAGGTTCTTGGACGCACGCTTAATTCTGGGTCTGGCCCAGTTGAATGGTTTCTAACCTAGAATTTCCTAGGGGTTCTGCCTTCCCACTCTCATTCACTCCTTCACGCCGGCTCGTGCCCTCTCCAGAGATCCAAGATCTCCTACTCAGCACCACGACTCACTGCCATCTCCGTCATAACCGGCCACCGTCACCTCAACCAGAAAACCTTGGCGTCGCCGGCGGCAACTCGCGCCACCAGAACCACCACCAGCCACGACGCCACCGTCTCCACCTTTCTCTCTTCGAAAACGGCGATTCTCAGGGAGGGTCTTCCTCCGCGTTCATCTCCGATCCCCTCAGCACCATTATCCTAATTTAGTGTTCTACAACGGGACGGTGAGCCTGAAGGTGGTGGCGTGGGGTTGCGTGGTTGAAGGCGACGGTGAACGACACAATGACCAATCACTGCTTTGGCTCAGTGAAGGTAAAGTATGTGCTGGTGTTTGGGGGCTGGAAATTGGTCATTGTTCTAGGCTGTGGCTTTGTTTAATGCAGGTTGAGGATGATGGTGTTATGCGTGGGTTGGAATGGAGGTTCCAATGGATGAATAAGGCTGTGACCGTGAGGCGTTGGTAGTGGCCGTGGGCGAATATGGATGATGGTTGATGAGTGGATGAGGGAATGAGGTTTGATTGAGTAAATGGAGGAATACAAAGTTTGCGTATGTGCCTGTGATGATGGGTGGGAGTTGCAGCAGGTAATGGAGATGATCACGGGTATGGGGAAATCAAGTGTTGGAGGTGAAGATTGAGGATGGCCGTGGGTGTTAATATGTCTCGTGGCAGTGGGTGAATATGGATGAAGGAAGTTGGAGGTTCAGTGTCAAGAAAGGATGAAGATGGATGCTCAGAGGAAGAGGATAAACAAATGCTATAAGATTCTAAAATGGGGAATGTGGCAGACTTACCATAGCATAAGAAAAATGGAATAAGCATCAAAGGCAGTTATACAGTAAGCATACATGACCACACAGGGGAGCAAGAGGCTTACCTCTCGGAGCTCTAAGGCTACTGCTAGCTGCGAGTATCCGGTGATCTCTTCTCGCCGGTGCCGGTGCCAATGCTGACTCTGGATGATGATTTCAGATGATGGTTCCTCGTGTGCCCTCCTTTCCCCTTTTCCTCTCCCTGATCCAACCAAATCCCCCTCCCCAAAATCTTGGAAAAATATTCCCTTCTAACCACCTTGTCCCCTCACTCCAGACACGTCCCCCATACCCCTTTCCCACGTTTCTTTTTTTTTATTTCCCCCTTTTTTTTTAATTTTTATTTTATTTTTTAATTATTTTCAGTTTTAATTTTATTTTTCAATTTTTTAATTATTTTGATTAATTAACTCTATTAAAACAAATTGAAGATAAGAAAAATAGAAATTGAATTAAAAGCAAAAATATAAATACATAAAAATAGAATAAAACAAAAAGGTAAAATAAAATAAAAAAAAAACCAATAAAAACACATTTTTTTCAACCCGGACAAAATTGAGTGTTGACACTATTCATCATTCTTTTTTAATATTATTTATTATTTTAATTTCACCACTTACATAATGGATTCACCACTTACATAATGGATTCACCACTTACATAATGGATTCACCACTTACATAATGGATTCACCACTTACATAATGGATTCACCACTTATATAATGGATTCACCACTTATATAATGGATTCATAATGGATTCCTTAATAATGACTTCATGTTTTATAAACTTATTATATTTTCCATTCACAAAGAAATTTACTACTACTAGTAATAAAATTGTTACTATTAAGGTAAATATTTTTCATGGGTCTTACACTACCACGTCAAGAGGAACGGATTATGTGGAAGAATGGATGAATGATCATTTAGAGGACATGATACGTGATGTCGGTGAAGATAATTTTGGAAGAGCTAATTTGTATGATTCTCTTATAAATGATTCAGAGCAACCGTTGTTCCTAGGATGCTCGAACTTTACACGTCTGTCTGCAACTTTGAAGTTGTTTAGTTTAAAAGCAAGGAATGGATGGACCGATAAAAGTTTCATAGAGTTGTTCAAGGAGATGCTTCCAGAAAATAATATTCTACCTATTTGTAATTACGAGGCAAATATATATATAAATTATAGTATATTTTTCTCGGACAATTTTTTGTTTTTCAGGTGTGGTTTTATTGCAAAAATAAATTAATTTTTAAACAAAAAACACCCAGTAGACGTTGGTTAATGCACTGCCCGACGTCTATAGACGTTTGTCAATGCACAAACCGACGTCCAATGAGTTACAGTAAACAAAACATTTCAGGGCCTATAGACGTCGGAGATGGCTACATCCGACGTCTATATACACGTCTGTTATATCCTACATCCGACGTCTATATAGACGTCGGGTATACGCTGCCCGACGTCTGATTAACGTCACCTACAAAGATGTCGGATACATATCGGACGTTAAAATGCCAAAATAACAGACGTCTAAGGTCGTTTCTGCACTAGTGTGAAGGGATTTTCTATTATATTAACGTTGTATAAATTATTTATTCATCGATATAGAATGGAGGTATTTTTGGGTTAGATTTTGTTATAGTTATCTTTACCAATATTAGTAGGATTAGGATGTTTTTGTTCACGGACATCAGTTAATTTTTTCTCTTAAAATTAAAATGTTTTTTGTCGATAATTTTTTTTGTCGATGTTTACCAATATTATTTTTTTTATTGAAATCATTAATCTCATTTAGTGGTAACTTAATGATATATTTAGTTTTTTTTACATGATAGAAATAGAATTACTTTATCTAAACAAAAAAATTATAATTTATTAAATTTAAGTTTATTTATCCCAGCAAAGCAGATAAAATATTAAACAATTTTAAATAAAAGCAATCAAAACGAATACAGAAAAATTTCTCAACCATGGTAAAATTTCACTCTTTTCCTTTACATTCGTCACCCGTGAACACAAACTTTATACCAACAAAACATTTGATGTGATCATATATGAGAACATCTTTTTATCATAACTAAAACTCACCATTGCTTTACTTGTTGTCTATTTAAACGGTTCTAATAGAACTTGTTTCGGTTATTGGGACTGAGTCACCAAACTCCTTCACAATTTGTCTTTTTGCCGTTTGATCTTGCTTCAAGCTCCGTTGTCTCACTCTTCCGTCCGGGAGAGAAACTATCAAATATCCTCTGATGCAACAGAATAGTAATGAATGTTCAGTAAATGCAACCTATCTACCACTTACCTCTAACCTGTATTTATAGTTTTCTCCATGGGCATGGGATTAGTGAAAAGTTAATCACGACCTAATTCTAGCCCAATGGCTCTAATCACTATTTACCTTAATCCTAGTCTTAATGACCCAGATCACCAATCGGCCGATCTTGTGCAACCGTCCGGTTAGGTAGGTGTCGACACTGCTCTCTAGGCCGCCCGACCCGTACGGTACACAGTTATTACTCACCCAAGTGGAAGGATGAATGGTCGAGTAGAACAACACGCAGTGAGTGTTAATACAAGTTGTTCGGCAATGCTATCAGAGGAGTAAAAATGATTGAAGAAACTCTGGCGGTTGGGTCGATAATGGCGCTGCTCTCTAGACTGCCTGGTCCTTATGGTACACAAGTCCCCCCAAGCCCTAGTGCATGTAGTGAATGTTGGGTTTAATGCTGGCTGATGTCTTGGTTACGGGTGTGTGGGCTTCGGTTGTTGACCGTCCATCGTCGTCATTGGTTAGGTTGGAGGGTGTCCAACTTGGCTATTGGGCCGATTCTATTGGGCTTCTACTCACCAATTTTTGAAAATGGATTTGGGCGGGAATACATGTGTGGCACTGATGACAAATTTATGAACACCAAAAAACGGCGCCACAAACTTGTTTAACAATCGGCAAGTGTGACCGAATCGTTTTAAGTAATAAAACTCGGTAAGACCAAGTATCGTTCTCCCAAAGGACTCACGGCCTAGTTTAGTTATGTGATTTGTTGATTATTTAAGACTTAAGACAAATTGATTGTAGTTTCATATGCAAAAGACAGTAAATAAACATGTATGCATGAATTTGATCAATGGAAAAGACAGAATACAAACACTTTAATGAATTATATGGATGAGTATGTTGTTTGGGTTATCAATTTCATCTTATCCACTCTCATATACTTTAGGAATTCAACATTCTTTTCATCAATTGTTAATGCCACTCTCTAAATCACCTTGCAAGAAGGCCTATCCTTAATTACGAGTTCATACAATTCCTAGCATTCCTAGTAATTAGTTCTGAAGTGCAGGAGCTTAAAGGCAACCAATATGTTATTAGGAGAATTTCCCCGGATCTAGATTTCCCCGTACGTTCCCGTATCGACAAAATCAATAATCATGGCAATGCATGAGTTAAACAAAGCAAGCAATAAGCAAAGAGGAAAAACCCTAACTAATGATGAAAGAAAGCATAAGTCTTAAAGGTAACATGTTAAAACAAATTCCATATATGAGAGTTTCACAAAACTACATTGATTCCCCAACAACAATACAAGGTTTAGTTCACCATATTCATGGTGAAACTAGATGAATAATAATGGAAGAATGAAAGATAAAACCCTAGAAAGGTGAAGAGGTAGCCTAAGCATCCAATATCTTCCTTCAAAGGGGTGGAAAAGAGAGTATTTACTTCGTCTCTGCCAAAGATACAAACCCTAGGACGTCCTAAAGCTTATATACTATTATAAAAATACAGAAAAATTAGGCCCAAGCCCATAAAAGTGCCGCTCAACGGTAAACTGCCGCTCAGCGATAAGTACGTGAGTTGTTTTTCTCCCCTCAGTGACATTTTCACCCCTCAGCGGATCCAACGTGAGCTCTTGAGTGCCGCTCAGCGGTAAACTACCGCTGAGCGATACTTGCGGCTTTTCCTTTTGCACTTTTTGATGTCTTTTCTGATTCCATCTCTATCCTTCTTCACTTCTTTCACCAAATTCACCTTAAAACCTGCATAAAAACACTAAAATCAAGCATAAACCTGTCCAACTCTTTTATTTCTGAAAATATGACAAAAAGCATGATTTCAAGCCAGTTTCTAAGTGTTAAAGGGTGCTTTTAGTATCAATTTTAAGCATGAAAAATAACAGTTTTTCAACTGTTATCACAACCCCAAACTTAGAACTTTGCTTGTCCTCAAGCAAACAAGATGTAACTCAATCTTCTACCAATCTGTATAACGGTTCACTCATTCAAAACTCTTCTTTTCAAGATAAGTAAAAACTTCAATTCAACTCATGACAAAGATTTCAATCAAGACGTGCACATGCTTTAGTGTTCACAAAATCACTTAATATCCAACAAATGCTATTTTTCATGAATGATCAATCAACTAAGCATGGATGTTCATGTGCACAATGAATATTTCCTCACTAGGTAAAGTGTTTCACTCAAACACAAGTGTATAAGAGGTAATCACTCATTCACTCCACTATCACAATGTCACATGAATCAACTTTGCCTTTCATTTAACCATAATCAAAAACATTCACAAGCATGCATCATCACAAGGACTTTTTCAATGGCTTATAACGTGGCTGGGCTAACAAGAAAATTGGTCTTTTTGGATCACAAAACCCTTGAGTTAAGAGAATCATATCAACACAATCATTCTTATTTATTCCCAACTTTCTTTTGCATTGAGCTTTGCCTTTTCTTCTCTTTTCTTTCTCTTTTTCTTTTTCTTTTCACATACTTAATTCTTAGCTCTTAGCTCAATGCTTTCAATTTCCCTTTCATAATTTCCCAACAACCCCAAACTTGAACATTTATCAATACCACAGAAGATTTTCTACTTAACTCAAGGTAAAGCTTTTCAACAAGGGTTTTCGAATTATGTTCAAGGCTAAGGGTTTAAAGGATAGAACACAAAGTGTTCTCTTTTAGTGGGCTAACTTCATGAATTTGGCCAACATAAGGGTTACCAACAAATGGCCTTGATCATGTGATGCAAAACAAGCAATTGATTCAATCATAGAAAACCTGGGCAAAATCATTCATGCTTTCAAAGTAATAGCATTCAATCAATAAAAACTCTGGAGCTCACAACCTCACATATAAGCTCATTCACATTTGACATACACATCCTGCTTAATCTCACAATCACAATCACAATATCATGCATTTGTTCACAATGCTTGTGAATCACCTGTATAAGCATTTAATGTGCACATTCTCAACATCAATCAATCTCAAAGCATCATCAAGCATTACTTATCAATCAATCACAGTTATAAGCAAACCATCACAACAGACAAAGGTATCCATTGAGTACATCAAACCCTATTCTAAAACAAAAATACGTACAAAACACTGGGTTGCCTCCCAGTAAGCGCTTGTTTAACGTCACGAGCCTGACCCAAAATTTCAAGGATCAACTAACTGCATCATTGTGGACAAATGTTGTACTTTTCCCCCTAAATAAGGCTTGAGACGTTGACCATTCACCACCCAACTTTTCTGTGGATCATCAGCAGCTGGATTAAATATTTCAATTGCTCCATGCAGGTGCACTCCTTTTACTACAAATGGTCCTGACCATTTTGTCTTCAATTTCCCAGGGAATATCTTCAATCTTGAATTAAATAATAGTACTTGTTGTCCTGGATTAAAAACTTTATTCACCAACTTCCTATCACGATAAAATTTGATCTTATCTTTATAAGCCTTGGATGAATCATATGCATTTAATCGCATTTCTTCAAGCTCCAAGATCTGCCTTCTGCGTGTGCATTGAGTTTCATAAGGATCAAAATTCAAGAATTTCAAAGCCCACAACGCTCTATGCTCCAATTCTACTGGAAAATGACATGCTTTCCCATAGACTAATTGAAACGGTGATAATCTCATAGACGTCTTCATTGTCGTCCTATAGGCCCAAAGAGCATCATCCAATTTGAGTGACCAATCCTTTCTTGATGAAGTCACTGTTTTTTCCAGGATCCTTTTTATTTCCCTGTTAGATACCTCAGCTTGTCCATTGGTTTGTGGATGATAAGGTGCAGCTACCTTATGTTTCACTCCATAATGTTTGAGTACTTTTTCTAGCTGATAATTGCAAAAATGAGATCCTCCATCACTAATCAACACTCTTGGAGTGCCAAAACGTGAGAATATCTGCTTCTTCAAAAATTTAATTACCGTGCTAGCATCATTTTTAGGACAAGCTAATGCTTCCACCCATTTACTCACATAATCCACTGCTACCAAAATATATTCATTGTTGAAAGATGGAGGAAAGGGTCCCACAAAGTCAATACCCCAGCAATCAAAGACCTCAACCTCTAAAATGCCTTGTAATGGCATCTCATGACGTTTAGTTATCATCCCTGCTCTTTGACATTTATCACAATTTCTAGTGTGATTATGGGCATCTTTAAATAAAGTTGGCCAATAAAACCCTGATTGAAGGACTTTTGCTGCTGTTCTTTCTCCATTAAAATGTCCTCCATAAGGTGAATCATGATAATGCCAGAGAATTCCTTCTGCTTCTTCATTTGTCACACATCTCCTCAGAAGATTATCTGCTCCAATCTTGAACAAATAAGGATCATCCCAAACAAACTGCTTGGCATCATGCAAAAATTTTTTTCTTTGTTGCCAAGTTAAGTCTTCTGGCATGACCCTTGCAGCTTTGAAATTAGCCATATCAGCAAACCATGGCCTCTGCTGAATATACATGAGTGTTTCATCTGAAAAAGATTCCCAAATTTCAGATTCTTTGCTAATGACCTCCTTGTTGACTAACCGTGACAAATGATCAGCAATCAAGTTCTCACTTCCTTTTGATCACGAATTTCCACATCAAATTCTTGCAATAGTAGTACCCATCTAATCAGACGTGGCTTAGAATCTGGCTTTGTCAACAAATATTTGATAGCTGCATGATCTGTATAGATAATCACCTTAGATCCAATAAGATAAGGTCTAAATTTCTCTAGAGCATACACTATAGCTAGAAATTCTTTCTCTGTGGTAGCATAATTCAACTGAGCATCATTCAGAACTTTGCTAGCATAATAAATTGGATGAAAATTTTTTTCTTTTCGTTGGCCAAGAACAACTCCTATTGCATAATCACTTGTATCACACATTAATTCAAAATTTTTATTCCAATCTGGAGCTACAATTACTGGGGCTGACACTAATTTTCTCTTCAATATGTCAAAAGCTTTCAAACAGTCTTCATTCATCACAAAAGGAGCATCCTTCATCAAAAGATTACTCAATGGTTTAGTAATTTTTGAGAAATCTTTAATGAATCTTCTATAAAACCCAGCATGACCGAGAAAACTCCTAATCCCCCTTACATTTGTTGGTGGAGGCAGTTTCTCAATGACTTCTACTTTAGCTTTATCTACCTCAATTCCTTTAGCAGAAATTTTATGTCCCAGCATAATTCCTTCAGTTACCATGAAATGACATTTCTCCCAATTAAGAACAAGATTTGTCTAAACACATCTTTTAAGAACAGTGTTCAAATTAGCCAAACATCTTTGGAAAGAATTTCCAAAAACTGAAAATCATCCATGAATACTTCAATGCATTTTTCTAAAAGATCTGCAAAAATTGCCTGCATACACCTTTGAAATGTAGCTGGAGCATTACATAATCCAAATGGCATCTTTCTATAAGCAAAAATACCAAAAGGACAAGTAAAAGCCGTCTTCTCTTGGTCTTTTGGATCTACCACAATTTGATTGTATCCAGAATATCCATCTAGAAAACAATAGAAAGCTTGACCTGATAATCTTTCTAACATCTGGTCCATGAAAGGAAGAGGAAAATGATCCTTCCTAGTGGCTTTATTTAGCTTCCTGTAATCAATGCACATACGCCAGCCAGTAACTGTCCGAGTAGGAATAAGTTCATTCTTATCATTATGAATTACTGTCATCCCACCTTTCTTTGGAACCACCTGTACTGGACTCACCCATTCACTATCAGAGATTGGATAAATGATACCAGCTTCTAACAGTTTCAACACTTCTTTTCTAACCACCTCCTTCATTACAGGATTTAACCTTCTCTGTGGTTGAGCACTTGGTTTATAATCCTCTTCCATAAAAATCTTATGTATGCAATAAGTTGGGCTAATACCTTTAAGATCTGATATTGACCACCCAATTGCTTCTTTGTTAGCTTTCAGAATTTCTATCAACTGTTCTTCTTCTTGTAGAGATAAAGAGTTATTGATGATGACTGGCTTTGTTCCATCTTCTTCTAGAAAAACATATTTCAGATGTGATGGTAATCTTTTTAATTCTAGCGTCTTTGCTTTGACTTCTTCTTCCTTATCAATTATTTCAAATATTGGATCTTCCACTAGACTCTTTTTCAATGTTTCCAAGTCCATCAGGCATTCATCAATTAATTTCTCTTCTTCCTCATCTAAATCTTCACAAGCATCAATGAGAGTTTTCTCTAACGGAGAAATATATCGCACCATCCTTTCTTGCACCATACAAACTTCATCAAGTTCATCAAATTGAAAACATGCTTTGTCATCATTTGGATATGTCATGGCCTTGGATACGTCAAAAGTGACTTCTTCATCATCAACTCTCAATTTAAGCTTACCATTCTCTACATCAATTAAAACTCTAGCAGTCTTCATGAAAGGTCTCCCAAGAATGAGAGGTACATCACTATTTCCTTCCATCTCCATTACAATAAAGTCTACTAGGAATACAAATTTATCAACCTTCACTAAAACATCTTCAACTACTCCATATGGATATTTAAGAGACCTGTCCGCCAGTTGAAGAGCCATTCTGGTTGGTTTGACTTCCAAACCCTGAATTGTTCTACACATGGATAGCGACATTAAATTAATGCTAGCTCCTAAATCAATTAATGCTCTTCCAACTTCCAAGTCTCCTATGGTGCATGGAATAGTGAAGCTTCCTGGATCTTTAAGTTTAGGAGGTAATTTCTGTATGATTGCACTGCAGTTACCCTGTACCTTGATAGTTTCCTTTTCAATGTACTTGTTTTTCTTTGTAAGAAGTTCCTTCAAAAACTTTGCATACGATGGCATCTGTTGCAATGCTTCAGAGAATGGTATAGTGATCTCCAGCTTCTTAAACAGCTCCATGAATCTTTCCAACTACTTTTCTTTCTCCTTCCTTGAATAATTCTTTGGATAAGGAAGTGGTTTTTCAAACCCTTTTTCTTTTTGTCTCTCCTCTCTCTCTTCTCTCTCTTTTTTTCTTTCTCCTCATCTTCCTCTTCTTTCTTTTTCTCTCTCTCAACTCTTTCTTTCCACTCACATGTTTCTTTTTCACTCTCATTTTCTTTCTCCTCTCTTTCTTTTTTTCTCTCCTCTAACACTTTACCACTTCTGGTCACAACAGTTTTACACTCCTTTCTGATATTACAATTTTTCATCTTGTCAACTATTCGCTCAATATGGATCTTCATATTTTTAAATGCAACTTCCACATTCTTACAATAAGATGCATTCGTCTTCAAGAATCTTTGGAAAATCTCGTCAAGTTTTGTTGTCTTCTCAGATGGAGTAAATTGCATTTGCCATTTTTGCTGTTGCCATTGAACCATTGAAACCTGTTGTATTTCTTGTGGTAATTGAGAAAGTTTCATAATTACTTCTTCCAATTGTTGAGAAATAATTTTATTTTGAATAAGCAAAGCATCATTTGATTATAACAACTCCTTCTGACTAAGATATCCTCTTTCAGTGTTGAACTCGTTGTCACTAGTAGCCATATTTTCAATGATTTTTGTAGCTTCCTCTGGAGTTTTCCATTTGATGTTTCCTCCTGCTGAGGCATCAAGCATCATCTTGGTTTGTGAACCAAGACCTCCAAGGAAAGTTAGGACTACTTCCTCTTCTTCAAATCCATGCGTGGGAGTCTTTCGTAATAAGCTTTTATATCTGTCCCATGCATGACCCAGTGATTCCTCCATGCCTTGCCTGAATGATGAAATCTCTTGCTTTCCTTTAGTCACCTTTGATTGTGGAAAGTATTTGTTTAGGAACTTTGTCACCACTGCTTCCCACTCTGTAAAGCTTTCCTCTGGAAAAGAATTCAACCAAAGCTTGGCATTGCCTCCTAATGAAAATGGAAACAAACTAAGTTTGATTGCTTCGTCTGGCACCCCGTTTATTTTCACCGTGTTGCAGATCTCATTAAATGTTGTGAGGTGCTCATATGGGCTTTCGTGAGACAACCCATTGAATTGATTACTTTTCACCAGTTGGATTAATGCTGGTTTGACCTCCATGTTAGCTGCATTGACTCTTGGTCTTGCTATGCTGTTAAAATGCTGAGGTCCAGCTATATTTGTGTAATCTGAAAGAGTTCTTCTGATATTATTATTCTCCATGTTCTCAGTGCTATGGTCAGAACCTTGTGGTGATGATTGCAACAGAGTTTCCGGAGGAGGGAAATGTTCTCTAGATGTACGGATTCTTCTCCTCCGTCTACTCTCGTCTAAACCTTCAAGAATAGGTTCTGCAATTTTCTTGCTCCTGGTTCGGATTGCCTCCTGCATACACAAGAAAACAAAACCCTAGAAGATTTGGTTAGCACAAAAAGATATAAAAGAAGATATAAGATTTAGAGATAAGAATAAAATAAAAACAGAAAATAAAATAAAATAGGTTTAATGTCTTGATAGATCCTTATTTTCGTCCCGAATTTGAAATAGGACCCTTTCTTTTTTGACGTTTGAATTAGGTCCTTATTTTTGTAAAATTGAATTAAATAGGACCTTCCCGTTAAATTGATGAGACGACGTTAAATGTTCAGCATCTGGTATGCTGACTGTGTTATTTTTAACACACGTGTCATTAGCAACGTGGAATTATATTATTTTAAATTTTAAATTAAAAAATTTAAAATTCAATTAGGGCAGAGTTCAATTACAGAACCCCTAATGTATTCTGGAGACGTCTCCTCCTTGGACTCCATGTTTTCCGGCACCAGCCTACAGCCACTCCCCTATCAACCCTTCCCTTTTTCGCGGACCGACGACCCAACCCCAATTCCGCAAACCGCAGAGCCTCCAAAAATCCTTGTCCCTAAAACTGAACCCTCTCAACCTTTCAAATTCTTTCCCCAATACCATCCCACCCCCTTTATCAGTGAAGAAATTTAGATGTTTGTTCTGATCTTTCAGAAATTGTTGGTTGGAATGGTGATGTGGTTGTAATCAATCGAAAAAGACTAAAATTGACAAGAACACGAACCCAGGTGTGTCGTTGGTGATGGAAATAGGAAAAGCAGCTACTAGTGCTTTCATTGAGAGAAGATAATCCTATTAACAACAAAAGAAAGAAAATAAACAAATTTTTCCAGCAACAGATTTAACCATGAAACGCGAACCCAGCAAAATCCTAAAAGGGATGCAAAGTTTAAATTTACGTAGTCTGTCTTTATCACTCTTTGTTCACTAAGCACCATATTAAAAATTCATTCATCATCTTGCTTTAGGAGATTCCATTTCTGACATTAAGAAAATAACACAATGCCTGCATCAGGAGTTTAATGTCAAAGACTTGGGAGATATGAGATTTTTCCTTGGGCTGCAGACGCAACAGTAAAAATTTTCTTCACTAATAAAGGGGGCTGGGATGGTATTGGGGGAAGAATTTGAAAGGTTGAGAGGGTTTAGTTTTAGGGACAAGGATTTTTGGAGGCTCTGCGGTTTGCGGAATTGGGGTTGAGTCGTCGATCCGCGAAAAAGGGAAGGGTTGAGAGGGGAGTGGCTGTAGGCTGGTGCCGGAAAACATGGAGTCCAAGGAGGAGACGTCGCCGAAATACATTAGGGGTTTTGTAATTGAACTCTGCCCTAATTGAATTTTAAATTTTTTAATTTAAAATTTAAAATAATATAATTCCACGTTGCTAATGACACGTGTGTTAAAAATAACACAGTTAGAATATCAGATGCTAAACATTTAACGCCGTCTCATCAATTTAACGGAAAGGTCCTATTTAATTCAATTTTATAAAAATAAGGACCCAATTCAAACGTCAAAAAAGAAAGGGTCCTATTTCAAATTCGGGACGAAAATAAGGATCTATCAAGACATTAAACCAATAAAATAAAAACCGAAAAATAAAAACAGAAAATAAAAACATAAATTTAAAATTCAAGTCAAAGATAATCGATAATCACACAAATTAACCAGTTAAACCACGAGTCCCCGGCAACGGCGCCAAAAACTTGATAACGAATTTATGAACACCGAAAAACGGCCCCACAAACTTGTTTAACAATTGGTAAGTGTGACCGAATCGTTTCAAGTAATAAAACTCGGTAAGACCAAGTATCGTTCTCCCAAAGGACTCACGGCCTAGTTTAGTTATGTGATTTGTTGATTATTTAAGACTTAAGACAAATTGATTGTAGTTTTATATGCAAAAGACAGTAAATAAACATGTATGCATGAATTTGATCAATGGAAAAGACAAAATACAAACACTTTAATGAATTATATGGATGAGTATGTTGTTGGGGGTTATCAATTTCATCTTATCCACTCTCATATACTTTAGGAATTCAACATTCTTTTCATCAATTGTTAATGCCACTCTCTAAATCACGTTGCAAGAAGGTCTATCTTTAATTACGAGTTCATACAATTCCTAGCATTCCTAGTAATTAGTTCTGAAGTGCAGGAGCTTAAAGGCAACCAATATGCTATTGGGAGAATTTCCCCGGATCTAGATTTCCCCGTACGTTCCCGTATCGACAAAATCAATAATCATGGCAATGCATGAGTTAAACAAAGCAAGCAATAAGCAAAGAGGAAAAACCCTAACTAATGATGAAAGAAAGCATAAGTCTTAAAGGTAAGATGTTAAAACAAATTCCATATATGAGAGTTTCACAAGACTACATTGATTCCCCAACAACAATACAAGGTTTAGTTCACCATATTCATGGTGAAACTAGATGAATAATAATGGAAGAATGAAAGATAAAACCCTAGAAAGGTGAACAGGTAGCCTAAGCATCCAAGATCTTCCTTCAAAGGGGTGGAAAAGAGAGTATTTGCTTCGTCTCTGCCAAAGATACAAACCCTAGGACGTCCTAAAGCTTATATACTATTCTAAAAATATAGAAAAATTAGGCCCAAGCCCATAAAAGTGCCGCTCAGCTGTAAGTGCGTGAGGTTTTTTTCTCCCCTTAGCGGCATTTTCACCCCTCAGCGGATCCAACATGAGCTCCTGAGTGCCGCTCAGCGGTACTTGCGGCTTCTCCTTTTGCACTTTTTGATGTCTTTTCTGATTCCATCTCTATCCTTCTTCACTTTTTTCACAAAAATCACCTTAAAACCTGCATAAAAACACTGAAATCAAGCATAAACCTGTCCAACTCTCTTATTTATGAAAATATGACAAAAAGCATGATTTCAAGCTAGTTTCTAAGTGTTAAAGGTTGCTTTTAGTATCAATTTTAAGCATGAAAATAACAGTTTTTCAACTGTTATCACGCGCGCATAGAGGCGAAAGTTGAAGCGACCCCGTATCTGGATCGTTAATCGTGATGGTTTTTTACGGTGAGGATGCAACGACAGTTACAAATTTTTTTCCTACATATAGGATCGTGAGGACGCTGTCATTTTCACTTTCTTCTTCTCCTTTTATGTTCGGAGCATTCTTTTTTCCTCAGGTAAAAAATGGTGGTCGTTTATGTTGAGTCTTCTTTGGAGTCGTCGGGCAGAAGCGGTGGAAGGTCAATGGGTGGTGATGGCGAGCGTGGTTCTTCTCCGAGCTCAGTGTTGTCCTCCTTCTTAGAAGAGTCTGCCCGGTCACTAGGGCCGGAGCCTAACTCCCCCACGGATGCGGATAAAAGGATTATCTTCGGGATACCCATCCACCTTCTTAAGGGTGGTATTCCAGTAGATGATGCGCCATTAGAGCTGGACGGTGACGGGACCGTTATTGCGGGGTACAATTGGGATCCACATGATGCCAGTTTGTTTGCGTCGGAGTATGATACTAAAAAGGCGTTATCGTGGAGAATCGGTAGGCTGTACAGGAGGATTCCCGATTGATACAGGCGGGAGTCAGCCTAAGGAACGAGCGGGTTTATCACGGGAAGGGGTCGAGTCCTGATAACTTCTTCTTTATGTATGCCAATTTTTTCGATCAGCTCTGTATTTGGGTGCCTCTTACTGAATTTCAGATGGTCGTTCTCCAGGTAATGAACGTCGCCCCTGCACAGCTACATCCGAATGCTTGGGCGGCCGTCCATGCGTTTTTGGCGATGTGTTCGGCGATTGGAATAACCCCGACGATCCCAGTTTTCTTCCATTATTTTGACGTTCGCTCGCTCCCAAAGTGTGGTTGGGTTTCTTTAACGTCCGTCAAAGATAGGACCATCTTTCGTCCTTTTTCCGATTCGTACAAGAATTTTAAGAATCAATTTTTCAAAATCATCATTGACGAGGTCGGTCGTCACGAGTTTCATGATGTAGCGGGAAATCCTTTATTCCCTTTTTATTGGACAAGGAACCCCAAGAAAATAAAAGCCTATTCGGTCGGTAAGATGAACCCGATTGATTTGGAAGTCGTTCGAACCATCAACGACCTCCCCCGCCGCCTCTCTGCCCACAACTTTGTCGAATGCCTTCGTCATGAGGATTGTGAACGAAAGGTGTTCAATATGGTATTTTATGTTCACTTGATTTCTTTCAATATGTTGGTGTTAGCGTAGCTGAGTTTTCGTGTTTTTGCCAGATATCATGTCTGCTCCTCCTCACCGCAAATCCAACTTTATGGCTTCAAGGAAAGGAGCCAGAGGTAGCTCTTCGAGCATCCGGGAACGGGTCGCTCCGACCACTCTCCGTCCTCCCCACATCAAACGTGCGTCTTCGACTAGTCGGACACCGACAGTTCCTCCGGTCGTCTCCAAAGGTTCTTCGGCTATTAATGTTGCATCATTGTTGCTGTGGGAAGCGAGCCCCATAGAGCCTTCCGGCTGTGTTCGTGGATCCCTCTTCTAAAGCGGCCACCACTTCCGCCCAACCCTTTGTTAAGAATAGGAAGGGGCACAAAGACGGGTAGAGATCCGCCTCCAAGAAAGGGCGCAAGGAGAAAGAAGGGTCCTCCTCTCGATCGGCCTCTGAGAAGGGTCATAAAGGGAAAGAGGGGTCCTTATCCCGACCGCTTCTTGATGGGGTTTTCAGCCCGACGTTCAACATGAGTGAACAAGCTAATTTTCACATGAGTTCCACTCACCGGGTGCTAATCGAGCCGTTGTCGGAGATGAAACTGACTAATGCGATGCTAGAAATGTCTACCTAGGCGGTTTCACTGGCTTGGTATCTTAGGAGTTCGCTGATCACAAGGGGGCGAATGATGTCCGAGCCGTGCTTCTTGCTGAGAAGAAGGTTTCTAAGGATCTTCGGGCGGCCATTGAACAGATGTTGATGGCCCAAGACGAGTCCGATAAGAAGAACGACGAGCTCCAAGCCGAAGTGGATGAAGTCAAAGAGGAGTTAGTTGAAGCCACGGATCAACTTCGTGACACCCGGGCGGACTATGACCGGCTGTTGGAGGAGTGCGGGCAGCTGAAGGTGGTTGTTACCGCCAGAAGAAGACGGAGGGTGGACTCCTTCAGAAGAACCAAGCACTAGCGGATGACTTGGCGAAGGCCAAAGAGAAGTTATCCGAGCTAGAGGTGGGTATCGTGTTTGAGCATGAGGAGGGTTTCAACAAAGCTCTCCGCCAAGCGTCCATCCTAATAGGAGTAAAGGAGTCGTTCGCCATAGGTTTCGACATTGAAAATGACGTGTTTGATGGGGTCTTGGTCCCCCTCAAGTTGCCCGCCATTGAGGAGCATCCATCGGTGTTGGAAAATGCTGAGGCTGTAGAACAAGGGACGAGGACTGAAGACGAAGAGATTGGTGATGCCGAGAGGGCTATTGCTGTCGATGACGGTAATGGCCGTGGTGCCGAATGATTTTTAGTTCTATGTTAGGGGTTGTTTTTTTTTCAGACATTTTTTTATGCAATTATACATGAGGTCGGGAGACCAACATCATAACACATGTTAGGTGTTGGCTTTACCGGCCCACTGCTGACTTTTTGTATACCCTTACACATCAATGCAATTTCGCCTTTCGGATTAACTTAAGTTATTATTATTTCCCTGTCGGTCGTTTGATTTTGTTATCTTGCTATCTTTATTAATAGCTTTTATCGATAAAAATTCATGAACTTGGGATTTTAAACGATAGGGGCGGTAGTGGTTCCCCGGGAAGAATCTGCCGTTCACTGCCCGGCCAAGTTGACAGTGGTTCCGTTTGGAACTCTCCGTTCATCAACTTGGAATTTCGTATGATCCGGGCGGCAGTGGTTCTCCGGGAAGAACTCGTCGTTCACCGCCTAGCCAAGTTGATAGTGGTTTCGTTTGGAACTCACCGTCCACTATTTGCTTGCACGCTTCAGCCCTTAACGCCGCGCGGTCCCGTCTCTCCTCAAGTGAGTCAAGCTGTACCCTTAACTCTTCATCATTCAACTAAAGGTCCTCTATCTGGCGCCGTAGAGAGGGTTCTCCCAATTCGACTGACAACATGGCGTCTATACCGTATGTCAAGTCGAAGGGCGTTTCTCCGGTCGTTCCGTGCAGAGTACACCGGTAACCCCATAACACTTTCGGGAGCCCATCCACTCATTCTCCCTTTCTCTCCCCTAGCCACTTCTTCAGCTCGACTACGATCCTCTTGTTCACGGCCTCCACCTGAACGTTCGTATGGGGATGCTCAACCGAACTGGTGACGTGTTTGATTCCCAGACCCTTGTAAAACTCTGTTAGTTTTTTATCAACAAACTGTCGTCTGTTGTCCATAATAATTGTATGTGGGAGGCCAAATCGACACATCAACCTTCAGCACAACTTTTTTACCTGCGACGCTGTGATGGTAACTAAGGGTTAGGCCTCCACCCATTTAGTGAAGTAATTGATTGCCACCAGTAAGAACTTCTTCTACGCCCGACCTATGGGGAAAGGGCCGACTATGTCCATTCCCCATTGAGCGAACGGCCAGGGCGATGTCATAGTGTGCAAGGTGTGCGATGGGGCGTGCGTGCTATTGGCGTGCGCCTGACAGTTTAGGCACTTCTGAGCAAAGACCTTAGTGTCTTCCTCCATGGTTGGCTAGTAGTATCCGGCCCGTAGTACCCGAGCCTTCAATGATCGATGACCGATATGAAATCCACAGATTCCATTATGGAGCTCGTTCATAACATATGGCTGGTTCCACTAGCTGTCCTACGTCCTGTCGGGCTATTTTTGTTGGAATCTCCGTCAGCCAATCCCCGACATCATCTCTTGATACCGCCAAACATTCCACTGAAGGTTGGAGCCGGACTTGGCGGATGATGGTTGTTAATTGCCCTTTCTCTCTTCCCGAACTTAGCTTAGACAAAATATCCGCCCGGGTGTTGTCCTCTCAGATGATGTGCCAGATGTCGACCTTATCGAACAATTATGTCAGTGCAGTTGCTTTGTGGAAATACCGGAGGAGGTGTTCTTCCTTCACCTGGAACTCTCCATTCATCTGCCCTATAACCAACTGAAAATTCGTCTGGCACACCACCTTCCGGGCACCCATATCCCTTGCCAGGTCTAGGCCGGCCACTAGGGCTTCGTACTCGGCCTGATTGTTGGAGGCTTTGAACTTGAAAATTAACGAATGCTCCCACAGGGAGCCGTTGGGGCCTTCTAAAACCACACCTGCCCCGCACGTAGACCGTCTTGACGCGTTGTCGACGTTCAAATTCCACTCATCCTTGACCTCTAGGGGTAACTCTACTACAAAATCGGCCAAGTGTTGGCCCTTAATTGATCCTCTCGGGTACGTAGGCCGAATTTGGATAGCTCGACCGCCCATCCCACCATTCGTCCCACCAAGTCGGGTTTCCTCAATATTTTGGAAATGGGGAAATCCGACCGGACGACGACTTGATAACTCTAGAAGCACGACCAAAGTCTTCTGGAAGCATTCAGCAAGGCTAGGGCGACCTTTTCTATTTGGTGATATCGTGTTTCAGCCTCCTGGAGGGTCCAACTTATGAGGTATACGAGCCTAGGCTTGGGTTGCTCCCATAACAGCACGACGCTGATCACTGACTCAGAGACACCCAGAAAGATTTGCAGATCTTTCCCTGGCGTTGGGCGATTCATCACTAATGGATTCATCAAGATGGCCTTGACATCCTCGAACGCTTGTTCGTATTCCGCATCCCATACTAAGTTAGACCCCTTCTTCATCTTTCTCAGCACCGGTCGTACCCTCTTTGCCAGCTTAGGGATGAATCAAGATAGTGTCGTGAGCCGGCCGACCAACCTCTGGACTTCTTTGAGGGTGGTCGGGCTCTGCATCTCCAAGACGGCCGAACATATATCGGGGTTGACCTCAATGCCTCTAGCGGTGATCATGAACCCGAGGAACTTCCCCGCGACTACTCTGAAAGTGTACTTCACCAGGTTGAGTCGCATCTCGTACCTTCTCACTTGCCTTAACACTTCCTCCAACTCTTTCACAGGATGATGCTCATTCGGTGAGCGAACGACCATATCGTCGACACAGACATTCATACACCGACCGATCTTCCTAGCACAGATCCTACCCATCAAACGCTGATAGGTGGCCCCGACATTCTTCAAGCCGAAAGGCATAACTTCATAACAAAAGTTTACCTTGTCAGTGATGAACGTCGTCTTCTCCCGATCGGGTTCATACATGGGTATTTGGTTGTATCCAGAGTAAGCGTCTAGGAAGCTTAACATCCGGTGGCCGAAGGCTCCGTCCACCAATGCGTCTATGTTCGGCAAAGGATGAGAATCTTTGGGGCAGACTTTGTTTAGGTTAGTATAGTCGGTGTACATACGTCATTTTCCGCTGGCCTTATTCACCATGACCACATTGGCAAGCCAAGTGGGGTATGTCACTTCCCTAACAAAGTCAACTGCCTTCAAATTCGTCACCTCCTCTTCAACTGCTCTCCTCTTCTCCTCTCCCATCCGCCGCTTCTTCTACGCTACCGGTCGCACCTCCTTCAACAACGCCAATTTATGGGACATGACCGAGGGATGGATCCCCGACATATCAGCGGTCTTGCAACCAAATAGGTCTTGATTCTTCTAGATAATGAATCGTATCTCTTTCTCCAACTCCGGCTCCAGCCTACGAGCCATAGCGGTGGTCTGGGAAGCATCTTTTCCTATCAAGATCGGTTGCGTCTCCCCGAGGGGCTGTAACCGATCTTCAGTGTTTGTCCGTGGGTCAAGGTCTGCCATAGCCACCTTAGATCCACTCGGCGTCCTCCTTACCGTGCGGGTATGAAGCTTCAGGCTTGTCGCATAACATTCCCTAACCGTCTTTTGATCCACTCGGACAGTGCAGATTGTCCCCTTGTAAGAGGGATACTTCATTGTGAGGTGGGGGGTTGACACGATTGCCCCGAAAGCATTCAGGCAGAACCGGCCTAGGAGTACGTTGTAGGAAGTGTTGGCTTCCACCAACAAGTATCTAACCTTCTTCTCGTTAGTATCCCGACTTGACCCTAGTCGAGTACGTAAATCAACATACCCTCTAGTGTCCACTATCTCGCCCGAAATATCTGACAATCTGCTCGTTGCACGGGACGATGAGGTCGTCCGAAATATCCATTTACTGGAAGGTTTTCTAGTAGAGGATGTTCACAGGGCTTCCCTGGTCAATCAGTACCTTACTCACACTATCGCGGGCGATCTCCACCGTTATCACCATCGGATCATCCTGATCAGGGTCGGGTGCATGAAAATCTTCGTCCGAAAACGTAATGGACGACATCGTCCGCCGCGGCTTATCAACTGCATACGGGTCGGAGGGCCCACACATGATGTTTGCGGGCAGATGAAGAAGATCCTCCTCCGGCGAAACAACCGGATATTGTGTTGATATGTCCCCGCAGGGGACGGTCGTGGCTTCTGTTGCGGCTTCTACTTCGTCGTCTCTCCAATCGTGGGCGATCGGTCCAATCCTTTCTAGACCTTTCTTGTTTCTCTAGTCTCCTAGGGCTGGTCCGTTGTGGACTCGGTTGATCCACAGGTACATGTGGTCGGTCGATTCGCACATACTTCTTCAGTTTCCCCGCACGGATTAATTCTTCTTTTTTATCCTTTAGGGTCACACACACTCCTCCATTGTGTGGCCCATGTTTTTATGGTACAAGGAGTGTTTATTATCGTCCGCCCCCGACAGAGTGGGTCGTCTCTTCGGCTCTGTAATCAACTCTGCACTTAAAGCATCCTGGAAAGTTTTCGCCTGAGGGGAGTTTAAGGAGGTGTATTGTTGGAATCGTGGTCCCTAGGGCGATTCTCTTTGATTGAACGCCCCGGACTTCCCAGCCTGACCGCTCGATTTCCCCCCGTCGGTTTTCTCTCCTTTTTGTACGACAGCTTCATCTCCTCCACCCTTATCTCATCAGCTGCCCTCTCTCACAGTTCTTCCATAATCTTGGGCGCTCGTCGGCAGACGCTACCCTTGAATGGCCCGGGCTTGAGGGCAGACAAGATGTACTACAAGGCGAGTTTTGGACTCAAGCCCTTCACCCACGGGACGATCTTCTGGTAGCGATTCATGAACGCTCTCAGAGTTTCTTCCTTCCCCTGTTTCAGGGTGACCAACTCGAAGATGGTCAAGTCCTAAGTGCTATAGTCGGCAAATTGACGATTGAACAAGCATTGCAGTCTAGTGAAATTCTCGATGGAATTGGGGAGAAGTGAGTTAAACCACTCAAGCGCCTCCCCCTCTAATGATAAGGAGAACACTCGGCACCAAATGGTGTCGTTGCTAGTTCGGAATGCCATTCTGTCGTCCCGTCATATATCTTAAACTGAGGCGGGATGAACTGCTCCGATATCTGGACGTCCATGATTTCCTAGACGAAGGGAAGTAATATTGTTGACGAGGTCTCAGTTTTTATCACCAACTGCTTGTCACCCACAACACTCTCCGTGTGTACTGATTTAACCTTGCTTCCCTCAACCTCCGGTTCCGTAGGTTTCCACGTCTTGTCTGGCCCACTGCTATGTTCGACTTGATCTTCCATTGTGGCCTTGCCATGTTCTTTAGCTTGCTCTCCTTCCCCCTTTTCTCCTGCCCCCTCTCATGCAATACGCACCGAACATTCGGCCCTAACGGCTATGAGTTCTGCCTCATGACGCTGTTGCATCTCCTCTATCTTCAACTGTAGCATCCGGATAATCTCCACTGGGTGGTCCATACTCATGTTTCTCGCGGTCACCATTGGGTTTTGCAAGTAACTCGGACCCCATGGTGGGAACCAAAATGTTTCAGTTATTGGGGCTGAGTCACCAAACTCCTTCACAATTTGTCTTCTTGCCGTCTGGTCTCGCTCCAAGCTTCCTTGTCTCACTCTTCCGTCTAGGAGGGAACCTATCAAAGATTCGCTGATGCCAAAGTCAATATAGGAACCGTTTGGCGATTCAATGGAATAGTAATGAATGTGCAGTAAATGCAACCTATCTACCACTTACCTCTGACCTGTATTTAGTAATGGTTCGTCAACCTTTCTGTCTCTAAATTTTGACTCGATCATTCGGGCTCAACCTCTTGTTGTCATTTCTCTGGTGACTTATCTATCTTGACATTTCAGCTTGACCATTCAGCCTCAATCATTCAGCATCAATAATTTTGCTTGGCCATTCGATCTCAACCATTTAGCTTAGTCATTCGGCCTTAGTCTTTCGGCCTTAACCATTTGACCTCACCCTACCGTCTTAAATTTCTCTGTCAATTTTTTTAGTCTTAACATTCTAGCTTGGCCATTCGGTCTTAGCCCCGCCATTCACATCAATCTTTCAAACATCAACCATTTAGCTTCAACATCTTGGTTTCAATTTCTTTGTCGACTTTTCAGTCTTGATTTTTCAGCTAAACCATTCGGTCTCAACCACTTGACCTCTACCTTGATTTCTTTATCGACTATTCCAGTATTGACATTTCATCTCATTCTTTATGCCTCAATTATTCGGCTTGAATATCGACTTCTTTGTTGACTTTTCAGTCTTGACATTTTAGCTCAACCATTAGGCCTCAACCATTTGGTCTCAACCATTCGGCTTAACCATTCGACCCTAATCATTCGATCTCGATCTCGATCTCGATCTCGATCTCGATTTCCACGTCGACTTTTCAGTCTTAACACTTTGAATAAGTTATTCAACCTAAACCATTCAACCCTAAGCATGCGGCTCAATCATTCGGTCTCAACCTCTCAGCTTTAATTTCTCTAACAACTTTTAAGTCTTCACATTTTGGCTTTTCCATTCGACATCAACCACTCGGTGTCAACCATTTCGCATGGTCATTCGGCCTTAACCATTCATTTATACCATTTGACCTCTACATTTTGGCCTTAACCTCTCAACCTCAATTTCTTTGTCTGTTGACTTTTCAATCTTGACATTTCAATTCACCATTCAGCCTCAACCTTGATTTCTTTGTCGACTTTTTAGTCTTGAAATTTTAGCTCAATCATTCTGCCCCAACCATTGGGCTTGAACCTTAATTTCTCTGTCGATTTTTTTTTTGTTTCGATATTTTGGCTCAACCATTTAGAATTAATAATTCGATCTCAAGCATTCAGCTCGGCCATTCAACCTCAACCTCTTGACCTCAATTTTTCTTTGTACACTTTTAAGTATTGACATTTTGGTTCCACATTTCAGTCTCAACCATTCATTCAGGTTAGCAATTCATCCTGGGATGTCGAATCTTAACTATATATTATCGAAGAAATTAACGTAGGATTTTAATAGGTTTGTGCTCACCAAGTTAACGTGTAAAATAAGGTACCTTATAAAAACTCGTAGATAGAATATTTAATTAGGACTAACCAATATAAATCAGAATTAATATAATTTTATTTTAAAATATTTTAAAAACTTAGAGTTTATAGAGGACTAGGGATATAAAATTAGATATTTTATAGTTGTATTCGGTATGCTTCCTATTTATATTATGTTTGAATAAAACCCTAGCCATGGGAGAAATAGGAGCAGAAAGTTTGAACGTGCTGTATGGGGAAGAGATTGACACTAGTGCAGAAAAGGCTATAGACGTCCGTTCTTTTGCCCTTTTGACGTCCGATCTTCCCCCGACGTCTATGTGGGTGACGTTACTCAGACGTCGGGGGCTCCAAACCGGACGTCTATATAGACGTCCGTTGTGTCAGGCCGGACATCTATATAGACATTCGATGTACACCCTCGGACGTCCGTATAGACGTCCCGTGTGCCAGTACAGACGTCTATATAGACGTCCGCCCTGAAACACCGGACGTCTATATAGACGTCCGTTCCCTCCCCCCGGACGTCCAGTTGCCTGAATTGTTTGTGGTAGGGGCTGGCGGTGGACGTCCGTGTGTGCATTGGCAGACGTCCAGAGACGTTGGTTAGTGCACTGCCGGACGTCTATAGACATCCGGCAGTGCACCAATCGACGTCTACTGGGCGTTTTTTTTTTAAAAATTATTTTATTTTTGCATTAAAACCACACCTGAAAAGCAAATGTGCCCTGAGTCTGTTGCTCAACCAACTCATCCTGCATATAAAAAAACCAAGTTACTTAGAAGACAGGCTGTGATAGACATACAATCACAGAACTGCTTATATTTTGAACTTACAATTCTCTGTGAGATCAAGGTAGCTGAGGAAGATGTCATGTTCGCATCAGATTTAGTCTGAGCAGCCTTCCACAGCTCGTACCTAGCAGGTGCAGGTGCTAGGTCCGACGACTCAAGTCCCAAGGCATCCGCTCTAGACTTTCTCAGTTTCTTCTCCAGTTTTGCATATCCACCTCGTGATAACAGGTGGGGTGCATCGTTTAGCCTTTGTCTTTCTTGGGCGGCTAACCTTTTATACTGTGAAACCATGTATATCAATAAGTGTAAAATCATAACAACTCAATGAAAGACGATGTTAAGAAACATACCTTCCATTCCTCAGACTCTCTAGATGCATTGCTGACAGGGATTTTCATGTTGCCTATCTCCAAAGACATACAATCGCGTCAGCCTTGTCTTGAAATCCCTCCATCTTATCGCTATATGCGATAACACTTTCTTTCTAATTTGCATTGTGTTTGGAATATCAAAATGTTGCTGTTTAAAACAAAAAAATTGTTATTCCAAAATAAAACATAAAAGATAAGTATATTACAAATTGCATGAAGTATAAACATACCTGAACATCTTGCCATAAGAGGTTCTTGTCGACCTCTAGGACGTCATCCTAACATGCATGAAGGATAGAGACATGACTTGTTGCTAACTTACACAGATAACTCCTAAACCTATCAACATTTGGCCCTGATGGATGACCTAATCTTGGGTCGATGTCAACATGCCTCCTCTGACCATCCACACGTCCAGATGTCACATCTGCCACTCGAGTGACGCCTCGTCCACGTCTGCTCTTTCCCGATCCTGAGTCTGAGGCCGACATACCTGTGATAACAGTTGAAAAACTGTTATTTTCATGATTAAAATTGACACTAAAAGCAACCTTTACACTTAGAAACTAGCTTGAAATCATGCTTTTCTGTATATTTTTGGAAATAAGAGAGCTGGACAGGTTTATGCTTGATTTCAGTGTTTTTGTGCAGGTTTTAAGGTGAATTTGGTAAAAGAAGTGAAGAAGGAGAGAGATGAAATCAGAAAAGACAATAAAAAGTGCAAAAGGAGAAGCCGAAGTCACTGCTCAGCGGCAGTTTACCGCTGAGCGGCACTCAGGAGTTTGCGGGAGGTCCGCTGAGGGGAAAAATGGCCGCTGAGGGGAGAAAACAAGTCACGCACTCACCGCTGAGCGGTATTTTACCGCTGAGCGGTACTCTGGAAGTCACGGGAGATCCGTTGAGGGGCAAAATGGCCGCTGAGGGGAGAAAACAAGTCACGCAATCACCGCTGAGCGGTAGTTTACCGCTGAGCAGCACTTTAATGGGCTTGGACTTGACTTTTTGTAATTTACGAATGATACATAAGCTTTAGGGTTTCCTAGGGTTAGGTATCTCTGGCTGAAACGAGGCAAACACTCTCTCTACCACCCCTTTGAAGGAGGATCTTGGATGCTGAGGCTTCCGCTTCACCTTTTTAGGGTTTATTCTTTCATTCTTTCATTGTAATTCATCTAGGTTCACCATGAATATGGTGAACTAACCTCTTTATGTTTGTTGGGGAATCAATGTAGTCTTGTGAAACTCTCATATATGGAATCTGTTTTTACATCTTTTAATTAAGACTTATGCTTTCTTTCATCATTAGTTAGGGTTTTTCCTCTTTGTTTAATGCTTGCATGGTTTAACTCATTCGATGCATGATTAATGGTTTTGTCGATACGGGAACGTACGGGGAAGTCTAGATCCGGGGAATTTCTCCCAATTTTATATTGGTTGTCGTTAAGCTCCTGTACTTATGAACTAATCATTAGGAATGCTAGGAATTGTATGAACTCGTGATTAGGGAGAAGCCTTCTGGAAAGGTACATTAGAGAGTGGCATTAACAATGGTGATTTGATCGTTGAATTCCTAAAATATATGAGAGTGGATAAGATGAAATTGAACCCCAACAACATATCCATACATTAATATCATTGAAAGTGTTTATCTTTTGCTTTTTGCCATTGATCAAAACTTCATGCATACATGTTTATTTTCTGTCTTGCATATTAAACCCCAATTAATTCGTTTGTAAGTCTTAGTTAATTAAGAAATCACATAACTAAACTAGGCCGTGAGTCCTTTGGGAAGAACGATACTTGGTCTTACCAAGTTTTATTACTTGAACGATTCGGTCATACTTGCCGATTGAAAACAAGTTTGTGACATCATAATTTGGTGTTCATAAATTTGTCCTTCAAGTTTTTGGCGCCGCTGCCGGGGACTCGTGGTTTAACTGGTTAATTTGTGTGATTATTGTTTATCTTTGACTTATTTTTTTTTATCTTTAATTTAAATTTCGAATTGTTTTTTATTTTTCTGTTTAAATTTTTCAGTTTGTATTTTATTTGATTTTATTTTATTTTTCTGTTTTCTGTTTTCTGTTTTTCTGTTTTCTGTTTTTATTTTCTGTTTTTTATTTTTCAGTTTTTATTTGATTTTATTTTATTTTATTTGATTAGATTAGATTTTATTTTATTTTATTTTATTTTCTGTTTTTATTTTATTTTATTTTATTTTATTTTATTTTTCTGTTTTTATTTTCCTGTTTTTATTTCCTATCTTCTTATCTTTTCAATTATATCCTTTGATTTTTTTTTTCTCTATCTTTTTGTGCTAACAATTGTTTTTAGGGTTTTGTGCCTAATGTCTGCAGAATGCAATTTGGTCAAGAATTTAACTATATGGGCACTCAATTCTACCAAAGTAATCTCAACCACTGGTGGGAACATGACTCAAGCATGGATCAAAGCCAATTTTGGCAAGCTGCCGGACAATTTGAGAACCAACCACAACAACAATGGCAGCAACAAAGCTTTAAAATCAACAAAGGGAAGCAAGAGATCTCTTCATTTAGACAAGGCATGGAAGAATCACTGGGGCATGCATGGGACAGGTATAAAAGCCTATTACGAAAGACTCCCAAACATGGATTTAACGAAGGAGAAGTAGTCCTAATCTTCCTTGGAGGTCTTGGTTCACAAACCAAGATGATGCTTGACGCCTCAGCTGGAGGCAATATCAAATGGAAGACTCTAGAGGAAGCCACAGAAATAATTGAAAACATGACTACTAATAAGTGGAACAGTGAAAGAGGAGCTTCTATTCAACAAAAAGGAGTTCTACAGTTGCAATCCAATGATGCCTTGATAGCTCAGAACAAGTTAATAACTCAACAATTGGAGAATCTCTCAAAGATACTTGAACAATTGCCACAAGAGTTAAAGACTGTTGCACAGGTACAATCCCAGTTATGCGAATTGTGTGGAGGTGACCATATCAATGGTCAATGTGCCTTTCCAATTGAAGCCGTAGAGGATGTAAACTACATGACCAATCAGTACCGTCAAGGGAGCTACAATCAAGGATGGAAACCACACCCAAGTATTGGTCAGGAACAAAGTGGGCAAGCTGGACAAACTGGGCAATTTAACAAGCAACAGCAACAAACCTTTCTATCAGGAAGTTTGGATGACACCCTTCAACAATTTTTGAAAAATTCTGACGCTACTCAGAAAAGCATTGAAGAATCATGTAAAAGGATGGAGATGCAGCTTCATTCCATTAGTCAGAGATTGAATGATGAGGTTAATACTGAAGTTAACCCTAAGGAGGAAGGGCAAGCCATTATCACTGAAAGTGACAAGATTCTTGATGAGAAAAAATTAGAGGGAGATGAGGAAAGGGTAGAGAGAAAAGAGAAAGAAAAGTTGAGTGAGAAAGATAAAGATGAAGAAAAAGAAAAAGAAGTGGTTGAGAGAGAAGAGAGAAAGAAAATTTGTGTGAAAATAAAGAAGTTGAGGAGAAAAAGAGAAGGGAAGAAAAAAATAAAAGAAAAGAAAAAGAGAAAATTTGGGGAGAGAAAGCGTAAGAAAAAGAAGATGAGAGAAAAAAAGAAAGAATCATATGAAAAACCTCTTCCTCATCCAAAGAAGTATCATAGGAAGGAAAAGAAATTTAAGTGGTTCATGGAAATCTTCAAGAAATTGGAGATTAAAGTTCCTATGATTGAGACACTGCAACAGGTTCCTGGTTTGATCAAATTTCTAAAGAAGTTTAGTAGAAAGAAGAAGAAAAAGAAGAAGGAACATGAGCTTTATTGGGTCAAGCTAGTGACGTTAAAAGAGCGCTTGCTGGGAGGCAACCCAGTGATTTAAGAACTTTTAATTTTTGGTTTGGTGATGTAATTTTGAACTTTTGGGTATTTTTGTTTTTGTTATAAGTTTGTTACAGGGTTTACATCTACTGATGGATGTTAGGCGGAAGAGTATCTACTGAAGGATACTATGTTTGTATACACCTACTGATGGGTGTTGGTAAGAAAGATTTGCATCTACTGAAGGGTGCTGGAGGATTTTGGGTCAGGCTCGTGACGTTAAACAAGCGCTACCTGGGAGGCAACCCAGTTGATTGATTTTATCTGTATTGTTGAATGTTTGAGTGATTTGAGAAATTAATTGCAGGGAGCAAGTGAGAGGCATGAGTAGAAGGCACCTAGGGTAAGCTAGGAAGAAGAAAAGCACAACACGAAAGTGCCGCTGAGCGGCAAATTGCCGCTGAGCGGTGGTATCGTAAAAGGGGCTTAGATTGCCCCTTAGCGGAACCCGAGCCCATTAGGGTATTTTTATACTCTAAGTCACGTTTTGGCCTCTATTTCCATATTCTTCTCTACACACACACACTCCTAAACACTTTTACAAAGGTTCTCTACATTTTTCCTTTCATTCCTCTTTAGAAAATCTCCCTTCCACTCACTTTCTCACTAGTTTTCCATCTAAGTTTGGGGTTGGGAGAGAGCATCATTGATGGGGCTGAGTTTTTCAAAGCACTAGAGTAGGATTTGTTTTATCAATCACTTATGTTTTTAGAATAGGATTTGATGTACTCAATTGGAAATTTTGTTTGTTATGATGGTTTGCTTATGATTGTTGTTTGATAAGTAATGCCTGATGATGCTTTGATATTGATTGATGTTGAGAATGTGCACATTGTATGCTTATACAGGTGGTTCACAAGCATTGTGAACAAATGCAAGATGTTATGATTGTGATTATGATTCTAAGCAGGATGTTATATGTGGAATGTGAATGAGCTTATATGTGAGGTTTTGAGCTCCAGAGTTGTTATTGTTGAATACTATTACTGTGAAAGCATGAATGACTTTGCCCAGGTTTTCTATGATTGAATTACTTGCTTGTTTGCATCACATGATCAAGGCCATTTGTTGATAACCCTTCTATTAGCCAAATTCATAAATTGAGCCCACTAAAAGAGAACACTATGTGTTATATCCTTTGAACCTCTAGCCTTGAACATGATTTGAAAACCCTTGTTGAAAAGCTTTACCTTGAGTTAAGTAGAAAATATTTTGTGGTATTGACAAATGTTCAAGTTTGGGGTTGTTGGAAAATAGAAAGGGAAATTGAAAGCATTGAGCTAAGGGCTAAGAATTAAGTATGTGAAAAGAAAAAGAAAAAAGAGAAAGAAAAGAAAAGAAAAAGCAAAGCTCAATGCAAAAGAAAGTTGGGAATAAATAAGAATGATTGTGTTTATATGTTTCTCTTAACTCAAGGGTTTTGTGATCTAGAAAAACCAATTTTCTTGTTAGCCCAGCCACGTTATAAGCCATAGAAAAGTCCTTGTGATGATGCTTGCTGATAAGTGTTTTTGATTGTGGTTAAATGAAAGGCAAAGTTGATTCATGTGATATTGTAATAGTAGAGTGAATGAGTGAATATCTCCTATACACTTGTGTGTTTGAGTGAAACACTTTATCTAGTGAGGATAGATTCCATGAACACATAAGAACATCTTTGCTTAGTTAATTGATCATTCATGAAAATAGCATTTGTTGGATAGTATGTGTTTGAGTGATCACTAAAAGCATGTGCACATCTTGATTGAAGTCTTGATGATGAGCTAAATTGAGTATTTACTTGTCTTGAAAGAAGGATTTTTGAATGTGGTGAACCATCATATGAATTGGTAGAAGATTGAGTTACATCTTGTTTGCTTGAGGACAAGCAAAGTTCTAAGTTTGGGGTTGTGATAACAGTTGAAAAACTGTTATTTTTATGCTTAAAATTGATACTAAAAACAACCTTTAAGACTTAGAAACTAGCTTGAACTCATATTTTTCCTTTGGTTTTGTGAATAAGAGAGTTGAAAGTGAATTTAATGGTTTTGTGCAAGATTCCCTTCATTTTGTAGGCTAATTGAATGATTTGAAAGAAGAATTGAAATACCGAATGATTGGAGTGCTGAAAAGTCAACCAGAAACCAGAAAAGTCAACTAGTCAACCAGAAAAGTCAACCAGTCAACCAGAAAAGTCAACCAGTCAACCAGAATGCTGAAAAATCAACCAGAACGCAGAAAAAGTCTGACTGAGTGGCGCTGAGCGGAAATTTGGCGCTGAGCGGCAGTTTTCAGGTGCCGAAATCACCGCTGAGGGGCAAAACAGCAGCTGGGGGGCAAAATGGATCAACCGCTAGTACTGCTCAGCGGTAAAATACCGCTGAGCGCCATTCTAAATGGGCTTGGACTGTTTTTTTGGCACTTTTATGGGCTTGGGCCTAATTTTTCTGTACTTTTGGAATAGTATATAAGTTGTAGGACGTCCTAGGGTTTGTATCTTTGGCAGAAACGATGCAAACACTCTCTCTTCCACCCCTTGGGGTAGATTGGGAGATGGTGACAGCTCTCCTCTTCTCTTTCTCGGGTTTTTCTATCTCTTTCATCCTTTCATTATTGTTCATCTAGGTTCACCATGAATATGGTGAACTAAACTCTGTATGTTTGTTGGGGAATCAATGTAATCTTTTGAAGCTCTCATATATGGAATTTGTTTTTACATCTTTTAATTAAGACTTATGCTTTCTTTCATCATTAGTTAGGGTTTTTCCTCTTTGTTTAATGCTTGCATGGTTTAACTCATTCGATGCATGATTATTGGTTTTGTCGATACGGGAACGTACGGGGAAGTCTAGATCCGGGGAATTTCTCCCAATTTTATATTGGTTGTCGTTAAGCTCCTGTACTTATGAACTAATCATTAGGAATGCTAGGAATTGTATGAACTCGTGATTAGGGAGAAGCCTTTTGGAAAGGTACATTAGAGAGTGGCATTAACAATGGTGATTTGATCGTTGAATTCCTAAAATATATGAGAGTGGATAAGATGAAATTGAACCCCAACAACATATCCATACATTAATATCATTGAAAGTGTTTATCTTTTGCTTTTTGCCATTGATCAAAACTTCATGCATACATGTTTATTTTTTGTCTTGCATATTAAACCCCAATTAATTCGTTTGTAAGTCTTAGTTAATTAAGAAATCACATAACTAAACTAGGTCGTGAGTCCTTTGGGAAGAACGATACTTGGTCTTACCAAGTTTTATTACTTGAACGATTCGGTCATACTTGCCGATTGAAAACAAGTTTGTGACATCATAATTTGGTGTTCATAAATTTGTCCATCAACCTGCAAAATTAAACAACGTTAGTAATAATTCAATTATGATAAACATACATATAAAGTCAATAAAAGTTACAATATCAACCTATTAATTAATTGTTTTTCCCAAATGCCTTCGTTGTGATCACTACGAATTGCCTGCATGACATCGACAACGTCATCAACTAGGTCTTCAGTGGGTCTACATGCAACAGATGTTGTCTCAAGTATATCAAGAGAATCGTCATCTTCATGTCCATGCATGTTTTTTCCTTCTAAAACCATTGACCATTTGTTATTCGATGGATCATTTACGTAGAATATTTGTCTTGCTTGACTAGCCATGATAAATGGTTCATCAGTGTAATTCATCTTGTTCAAGTCTACCAATGTGAAACCAAGGTCATCTGTCATGACACTAGAATTTATATCAACCCATTTACACTTGAAAACTGGGACTCTAAAAGTGACGTAATCAACTTCCCATATTTCTTGTATTATTCCAAAATAACAGATGGATGCTGTGATTGGATTTTTGTCTTTAGAACTAGCAAAGTGCACAACCTCAGCTTGTAGTATGACGCCACTACTTTGAACTCTGCTTTTGTCATCTTCTACCTTTGTCTGAAAAGAAATATTGTTTATATAGTACCCACCATATGTAATCACATCTGTGTTCGGCCCACGAGATAACCTCAATAAAGTTTCAGAAACATGTGGAGTTGCATAAATGTTTTCCTTAAACCACAGCAAGAAGGTTTTCACATGTTCATTAAGATGTCATTTTTCACTCATTTTTAGGTTTGCTGCCTTTATTTCATTAACGTGGTCAGAAATGTAAGGAATCACATCAACAGTGTTGTTTAAGACGTACAAATGAGCTTGGTCAAGTTCTTTTCTGCTAACACTTTGAATTCTCACACCTCGAACACCCTTACCTTCACATTTTCCTTCATGTCTACTCTTGGGAAGACCGACGGGTTCACAAGATGGCATGTAACTTGAACAAAATTCAATGGCTTCTTCTGCAACGTATCGCTCTATGATTGACATATCCCTTTAAGATCTCCATGTATCTTTCAACTGGGTACATCCACCTTAACAAGACCGCCCCACATAGTCGAATTTCTCTGACCAGATGAACCATCAAATGTACCATGATGTCAAAAAAGGAAGGTGGAAAATACATCTCCAATTGACATAGTAGTCTTATTCCCTCATTTTCTAATTCATCTAAACCTCGAGGGTCAACGACTTTCTTGCAAATGGCATTAAAGAAAAAATTCAGACGTGTCAGAATACCCCTAACAGAATGAGGTAATATGCCTCAAATAACAACAGGTAACAATTGTTGCATCAATACATGACAATCGTGAGACGTTAAACCAACTAGCTTTAAGTCTTGCATAGACACAAGGTTACTAATATTTGAAGAATAACCTTGTGGAACCTTCACACTTCTTAAATAGTTACAAAAACTTTGTTTTTATTTTTTGGAAAGTGTGTGACAGGCTGGGGGCAGATAGGTGCGTCTTCCTATTATCTGTGGATGTAACTCTTATTGGATTCCCATGTCAGCCAAATCTTGTCTTGCTTTTATTCCGTCTTTGGTCTTCCCTTTGACGTTTAATAAAGTTCCGATGACACTATCACAAACATTTTTTTCAACGTGCATCACATCAATACAATGTCTAACATCAAGTTCACACCAATATGGAAGCTTAAAAAATATCGATCGTTTCTTCTAAATGTTCTTTGCAGAGGTACTTTTATGATGTTTTCCAAACACAATGTCAATGTTTTTGACTTCATTGTACACCTCTTCACCATTTCGGGGTCTGCACATAACCTCATCCTCAACACTTCCATTAAATGCTTTTTTCAATCTACGATAAGGATGGTTACGAGGAAGAAAATTTCGATGTCTTGTATATACCGTCTTCTGACCATGCTTCAACTGAAGGTAACTAGTGGTTTCTTCACATATGGGACATGCAAAATGACCTTTAACACTATAACCGCTCAAGTTTCCATACGCTGGGAAATCATTTATAGTGCAAAACAACATTGCATGCAAACGGAACTGTTCCTGAACATGTGAATCAAACACGTCGACCCCTTCTTCCCACAACAATTTCAAATCATTAATTAAAGGTGCTAAGTAAACATCAATGTCATTTCCAGGTTGTCTAGGGCCCGATATCATCATGGACAACATCACATATTTTCTCTTCATGCACAACAAAGGAGAAAGATTGTAATCATCAACATAACTAGCCACGAACTGTGTTTGCTACTTAAGTTTCCATAAGGATTCATACCATCAGTTGCAAGTGCAAGCCTTAAGTTTCTTGGATCTGCACCAAATTCAGGGAATTTGTCATCAATCTTTTTCGATTGTGGAAAATCAGCAGGGTGTCGAAGAAGATTATCACATTTTCTTTCGTCAGAGTGCCATTTAAGGTTTTTTGCATCTTCTTTAACAGAGAACATACGTTTGAACCTAGGTATTATAGGCAAATACCACATCACCTTAGCAAGTGCACCATCATTACCTTCATTACCAGTGACTCTGTCAGATTTCTTTTTAAAACGGGATAAACCACATGTTGGACAATGCTTTAACGAAGCAAACTCCTTTGTGTACAAAACACAATCATTAGGACAAACATGTATCTTTTGATATTCAAGACCCATTGGACATAAAAAATTTTTGGCCTCGTAATTACGAATAGGTAGAGTATTATTTTCTGGAAGCATCTCCTTCAACAACTCCAACAACTCGGTGAAACTTTTATCGGTCTATCCATTCCTTGCTTTTAAACTAAACAACTTTAAAGTTGAAGACAGACGTGTAAAGTTCGAGAATCATACAAATTAGCCCTTCCAAAATTATCTTCACCGACATCACGTATCATGTCCTCTAAATGGTCACTCATCCATTCTTCCACATAACCCGTTCCTCGTGACGTGGTAGGCTGGTCCAGTACTTCTCCATGCCAAGTCCAAACGGTATAAGTCCTCATTATGCCATACATGAATAGATGGTCACACATATTACCTAAGTCTTGCCGTATTTGATTAAGACAACAGACACAAGGACAAAAATATGTCCTGTTGACAGACTTAGCATTTTGTTCAACGTATTGCAAAAACTTCGAAACACCCTTATCATATTCTTCACTGATGCGACGTTCGTTCATCCAGGTTCGATCCATACTATGTTCGTAAAATCATCAGTTCAAGTTTTTTAACTCTCACAAGGTTAGGCCCTACCCATTCAAAAAAATTAATTTTCATAATTTGCTCAGACACGTGCATTGAAGTCTACATCATAAAATTGATAAGATTTTGGCAGCATTTCGCATTGGTCTCCGAAATACATGGAATGAGAGTAGTCAACGATGACCACAATCAATTATGCATTCGGAGAAAAACACAAATACTGAACCGAAATTTTATCAATCTTATCCATAAACTCCGATTCACATGTCATTGCAAATTATGAAAAATAATTTTCTCAAACTCTCCAATCGGACAATTCAAAATTTAACACAAACGATTAAAAGATTAATCGTTTGTGTTAAATTTCAAACGGGAACTAAGGGTCACTCAATGATTTGATACTTCTAATAACACAACTAATACATGCATATTGAAAAGCCAATAACACATGCACACTTTAGAGTAAAAAAACATGCATACACAAAACTCAATTACATGCATACAAAATTTTATCAACCAACAAGCTAACCTGAAAAGTAGATTCGAAATGAAAGGAAGGGAAATCGAGGAGGGAACAGCCTAAAACGTAGCCCAAAAACAGTCAAAAGTAGTCGTCCAAGAACACGGAAGACACTGCACAAAAACGGACTGAAAACAATTTTTAATCGGTTCAAATAAAAGACAATCAATCACAGGGCAATGTAATTGGATTAAAAGTAAATTTAAACGGTCCGAAACAGAGAAAACGAACCTCGAAAATCAATGGCGTAGCAGCAGCATGCGCAGGGAAGACGATGAACAATGAGCGTAACTGCTCGCGGGTTCGCGTTCCCCATTTTAATACTATTAGACGTCCGGTACGTTTGGGCTGGACATCTATAATATTATAGACGTCCGGCCCATCACTAATATGACGTCTTTAGGAATTTAAAATTGATATTCGCGGGTCTTTGAGATGTCCGTTAAAGGGGCACGGACGTCTAAACTATTATAGATGTTCGTCCCACCCCCAGCCAGACGTCTAAGAGACTGAAGAAAATGAACGCTTCAACTCCACCTATCAGTCCTTAAACGTCCGTGGTGGAGGGGGCCGGACGTCTATAATATTATAGACGTCCGTGGTAGGGGGCGGACGTTTGCGAGGCTGAACAAATCAACGCTTCAAGTCCCCATGTCAGCCCCTTAAACGTCCGTCCTAATGGGCACGGACGTCTATAATATTATACACGTCCGTGCTCCTCAGGACGGACGTTTAAGGGGCTGACAGGGTGGTTGGAGAATTAATTGGCTTCAACCCCTTAAACGTCTGTCCTGAGGGGCACGAACATCTATAATATTATAGACGTCTGTGCCCCTCAGGACCGACGTTTAAGGGCTGACAGGGTGGTTGGAGAATTAATTAGCTTCGGCCCTTAAACGTCTGTCCTGAGGGGCACAGACGTTTTATAGACGTCCGTGCCCCTCAGGACGGACGTTTAAGGGGCTGAAGCCAATTAATTCTCCAGCCACCCTCTCAGCCCCTTAAACGTCCATCCTGAGGGGCACGGACGTCTATAATATTATAGACGTTTGTGCCCCTCAAGACGGACGTTTAAGGGGCTGACATGGGAGTTGAAGCGTTCATTTGTTCAACCTCGCAAACGTCCGTCCCTCTCGGACGGACGTCTATAAGATGATAGACGTTCGTCCCCCCATACAACGGACGTCTAGAGTTTCACTTATTTACGAGTATGCCACCGGTCAATTATTTACGTTGGGGCGAATACGGACGGACGTCTATGGGGGACGTTAAAACCCAATTCTGCACTAGTGTTCCTAGCTCGCCCTAGGTGTCCTCTAGTAATCTCAATATCCCAATGCATTTAGTCTCTCACATCACTCAAACATTCAATCCCTATCATGCAACTAGAACAAAATCAACAAAAACAAATTAAAATAAAGTCAATCAACCTGGTTGCCTCCCAGGCAGCGTTTGTTTAACGTCACAAGCCTGACCCAAAATCCTCTAGCACCCTTCAGTAGATGCAAATCTTTCTTACCAATGATAAACAAAATTTTTGATCTCCAGCAACGGCGCCAAAAACATGATAAACCAATTTTTTTATCCCTGACAACGGCGCCAAAAACTTGTTAATACCTCGGCAAGTGTACTGAATCGTATCAAGTAATAATAAATGGTAAGACCAAGTATCGTTTCCCAAGAGACTCATGACACTAAACAGTTATGTGATTACTCAACTAAATAAGACTCTAAAGAACATATTTTGGTGTTTTTGAATGCAAATGCAATAAAATAAACATGAATGCAATTTGATCAAATGAGGCTAAACACAAGAATGAATGAATGAAGCTGATGATATTGTTGTTGGGGTTTAAATTTCACCTAATTTACTCTCATGTATTTATGAATTTGTCTTTCTTCATTAATGTTAATGTCACTCTGTAATTTACCTTAAACTTGATGTCTCGGCGAAGAAAGCCTAATCCTAATCACTAATTTACAATGTCTTTTCTCCCTAGCGATTAATCATGCATTACATTCATACAGGAGCTTAAAGGCAACCGATCCTCCTATTCCTATGTCTAGGTAATATTGCTTCCGGGAGAATTTCCCCAGTTCTAGATTTTTCCGTATGTGTCCATATCGACAAAATCAATGATCATGCAATAGAATGAGTTAAACAAAGCATGCATAAAGCAAACAGGAAAAACCCTGACAATTAATGAAGGAAAGCATATATATTCAAGAATCAATTCAATACATGAGAGTTTAAGAGGTTACATCTTTCCTAACAACAATAGAGGTTTAGTTTTCCATTGTCATGGAAGAACTAGATGAACAATGGAATGAAAGAATGAAAGAGATAGAAAAATCCGAGAAACAGAAGAGGAGAGTTGTCACCATCTCTAAATCTACCCCCAAGGGGTCAGAAGTGTGTTTCTGTGCTCAACCCATCAAAAGATACAATCCCAGGACGTGTAAGTCCTTAAATAGAACATAAAAATAACATAAAATAGGTCCAAGCCCACTTAAAATGGCGCTCAGTGGCACTTTTGCCGCTCAGCGATACTTGCGGCTCTTCAGAATGAAGCTCAGTTGCATTTTTTAGCCCTCAGCGGTGATTTCGGCAACTCAAAACTAGCACTCAGCGGTAATTTCCACTCAGCGCAACTTTTTCTGCACTCTAGTTGACTTTTATGTATTCTGGTTGACTGGTTGACTTTTCTAGTTTCTAGTTGACTTTTCTGCATTCCCACCATTCAGTACTTTAACTCTTCTTTCAAATCATTCCAATAACCTACAAAACCAAAGGAATCTAGCACAAAACCATTAAATTCACCTTCAACTCTCTTATTCACAAAACTAAAGCAAAAACATGAGTTAAAGTAAGTTTCTAAGTCAAAAAGGGTTGAATGATTAACAAAATTAAGTATAAGAATAACGATTTTTCAACTGTTATAAACCAACACCCATTAGTAGGTGTAAACAAACCTAGTATTCTTCAGTAGATACTCTTCCACCTAACATCCTTCAGGAGATGTAAGCCCTGTAACAACTTAAAACCCAAAACCAAATACCAAAAGTTCAAGTTACAAATCAAACCGAAAACAAAAAAAAAGTTCTTAACCCACTAGGTTGCCTCCCAGCAAGCGCTCTTTTAATGTCACTAGCTTGACCAAGTAAAGCTCAACTTCCATCTTCAATGTTGGTGTTCATCTTTTTGACTCTCCTTGAATATAGATATTCAATCTCAATCACTCCATTCTCTTTAAGCCCTTTGACAACCCACAACTTGTTCTTGAATCTTACAGGTGTGCCAAGTTTGGGTTGTGCCTCCTTCAAGTCATCATGAACCTTCTTTCCTTTTCCATCTTTTTCTTCTTCCTTAACCTGTGACTAGAAACAATTTTTACCTTTGATGACTAGCTTTGCATCTTTATAGCTAGTCATGGGTACATCTTGACATGCAGCTTTATGACTAGCCTCCTCCTTTTGCATATGCTGCTCCACTTTGAATACATTAAAGACCACCCTTTCTTCTTGGTGTTGAAGCACTATCATCCCTTCATCTACATTGATGATGACCTTTGTCGTTTTCATAAATGGTCTTCCAAGAATAATTGGGGTCCTTTCATTCTCCTCCATCTCCATCACCACAAAGTCTACCAAAAATTTTAGTTTGTCTATGCAAACCAAAACATCTTCCGCCACACCATATGGTTTCTTAGAAGATCCATCCGCCATTAGCAAAGTCACCTTTGTTGGCTTGACTTCAAGATCTCCAATCCTTTCAAACATAGATAGAGGCATCCAATTAATGCTTGACCCTAAATCAAGTAGTGTTTTCCTTATATTCTCCTTCCTTAGGACGCAAGGAATAGTAAAACTTCATGGATCTTTCACTTTTGGAGGAAGTGGCTTCTTCTTAACAGCTTTGCAATCTCTTTTTTCATCATTAGTCTCCTCATCTATATATCTTTTCTTTATGGAGACTAGCTTCCTATGTTTTTCATAAGCTGAATTTTGTTGCAATGCTTCATTCAAAGGTAGATTAACCTCTAATTGCTTGAAGATATCTTTAAAGTGCCCATATTGTCTCTCTTTTTCTATTCTCTCACAACCCTTTGGATAAGGAAGAACTTTTTCAATTTTTTCAATTTCTTTATCTCCTTTCTTAACTTCTCCTTTTCTCTCTTCTTTTCTCTCTACTCACTCTTCTTTTTCTTCTTTTTTTCTCTAACTCAACTCTTTTAACATCCACTCTCACTAAAACTTTACACTCTTCCTTAGGGTTAACCTCAGTATTAGCCCCAAAACTCTTATCAGGCATATCTTCCAACTTCTTAGCTATTTGGCCAACTTGCATCTCAAAGTTTCTAATGGCCGCTTCAGTGCTCTTGTAATTTGAAATAGTCACCTGCATAAATTGTTGAAGAGTATCTTCCAACTTTGTTGTTCTTTCATTGAGTGTAGACACTTGTTGCCATAATGATGGTTGTTGTATGATAACAGTTGAAAAACTATTATTTTCATGCTCGAAATTGATACTAAAAGCAACCTTTAACACTTAGAAACTCGCTTGAACTCATGCTTTTGGTCATATTTTCAGAAATAAGAGAGATGGACAGGTTTATGCTTGATTTCAGTGTTTTTGTGCAGGTTTTAAGGTGAACTTGGTGAAAGAAGTGAAGAAGGAGAGAGATGGAGTCAGAAAAGACATCAAAAAGTGCAAAAGAAGAAGCCGCAACTACCGCTCAGCGGCAGTTTACCGTTGAGCGGCACTCAAGAGATCACGGTGGATTCGCTGAGGGGCAAAACGGCCGCTGAGGGGAAGAAACCAACTCACGCACTTACCGCTGAGCGGCACTTTTATAGGCTTGGGCCTAAATTTTCTGTATTTTTAGAACAGTATATAAGCTTTAGGACGTCCTAGGGTTTGTATCTTTGGCAGAAACGAAGCAAATACTCTCTCTTCCACCCCTTTGAAGGAGGATCTTGGATGCTCAGGCTACCTCTTCACCTTTCTAGGGTTTTATCTTTCATTCTTCCATTATTATTCATCTAGTTTAACCATGAATATGGTGAACTAAACCTTGTATTGTTGTTGGGGAATCAATGTAGTCTTGTGAAACTTTCATATATGGAATTTGTTTTTACATCTTATTTTAAGACCTATGCTTTCTTTCATCATTAGTTAGGGTTTTTCCTCTTTGCTTAATGCTTGCTTTGTTTAACTCATTCAATGCCATGATTATTGATTTTGTCGATACGGGAACGTACGGGGAAATCTAGATCCGGGAAATTTCTCCCAATAGTATATTGGTTGTCGTTAAGCTCCTGCACTTAAGAACTAATTACTAGGAATGCTAGGAATTGTATGAACTTGTAATTAAGGATAGGCCTTCTTGCAAGGTGATTTAGAGAGTGGTATTAACAATTGATGAAAAGAATGTTGACACTACAAAAAATTAGATTTTTACCGGGGGTTATTTTTTTCGTTTCCGGCGGTTTTAACCCCCGAAAAATATGTTACCCGCGGTTAGGAAAACCGTTGGGAAAACCTGCGTCGTTAAGTAATTACCAGCGGTTTTTTAAAAAACCGCTGCAATTAGCAGGGGTTTTGGAAAACCGCCGGTAATAGTAGGGGTTTTACTAAAACCGCCGGTAGTAGTGGAGGTTTCACTAAAACCGCCGGAAATAACTGGGGTTAAGCAAAACCGCCGGTAATTTGTGAGGGTTTATGAAAACCGCCGGTACTTTTGAAGGTTTTTCAAAACCGTCGGAAATGTAAATATTTTAATTTTTTTTATTATTCAAATTACTTGATTATCATTAATAAACCAAAATTAAATGTAAACATTAAATATAAACCAAAATATTATTATATAAATTGTAAACATTAGAAATACAATTAATGTTTCTTAAAAATTAAAATTAACATGATATGAATAATATTTATTGTTTCGTACTTCTTCATTATTTTCATCATTTGGTACTTCATTTTATCCATCATTTGATACTTCTTCATTTTATCCATCATTTGATACTTCTTCATTTTATCCATCATTTGATACTTCTTCATTTTATCCATCATTTGATACTTCTTCATTTTATCCATCATTTGATACTTCTTCATTTTATCCATCATTTGATATGCTTCCTTTTTCAAATACCTACAATATAAAACAATAATTAGTTAATAATATTTTAAAAAAATTATTAGACGAATTTAAGAACTATTGATGGTTGAAAAATATTAAAATATGATATAATAGAAACTAAATCCAAGTATATCGATGAAAACAAAAGGTTAAGCTTATGGAAAGTAAGAGAAAAAAAAAACATAGATCTTGATCTTAATACACTACAAAAATATCTACTATATCTTTGATATATATCAAATCATATGATTCAAATTGTGAATCTTAACTGTACGAAAAAAATAACAATTGTCCAGATTTGCATCTTTGAAACAATATTAAACAGAACATATAAACAACTATTAATATATGGACATAACTTACTAAAATTTGAACAAAATGCACAAGCACGTGAAAAAAATAATATATACACACACAAGATATAACACGAGAATCTACCTTCTCAAACTCTGAAAGTCTGTCCACTATTAGGACTTGCCTTGGAGAACCCCAAAATTCCATCATTGATTTAGGAAAAAAAATCTCATTGTCAGCGAGGTTGCTCTTGGTTCCAACAGGCTCTGGGATGAAATGGTCCAAACCTTTGCGAGCAAATTTCAACAATATAAAACATCAAATTAATCTTCAAAAGAACCAAGAAACAATTGTCAAATGTGGAAGGCCTTATAGTCATCCAAATGAATTAGTCAAAGCCAATAACATATGTGAAAAAGAAAAATTCCTTTTAAAGGTTAAAAAGCTTAAGGATGAAAATAAGAATAAATACTGATAGATAGATAATGTACAATTTTCATATTATAGTTATATATATATGTATATATATATATATATATATATATATATATATATATATATATATATATATATATATATATATATATATATATAATGTGCACATTGATTCATAAGAATGAATGATTTTGTCCTTTCATCACATGAGGAATGTACTTGACAAAGGAACACCACTACTTTAGAATATAGCATTTAAATTAGAGAAAATAAAGTAAAGCAAGAAGTAACATAATTTCATCTTTGGTGTGTTAAGTACTCAGGGTTATTTTTAAATATGTTCCAAATGATGCAAGGTAATTTAACATCATGACAATTATAGGTCACCTGTGAAAATACTAGTAAGATTACAAATATCTGGCAGCCCAATCTCCACACATTTTGCAAGCTACAATTCAAGAAGAAATAATCAAGAAAGTGTAAATCATACCAGTTATATAATTCATAGATTCATAGATGAGGAAAATAACCTCTCCTAAAATTAATTATTTTTGTAGTGAATAATGCTTTATTTGTTTTGAGAGAAAGGAATTAATACAATATATAGAAAAGATTTTATATCCTTTAATAATAAAGATATGATACAAGAATAAACAAAAACACTCTTAGTAATACATATATACTTTGTGTATTACTGATTATATAAGATATGTTCCTTATTTCTATAATTAAAACAATAACATATGCAAATATCAATTATATTAGAGTATCTCATGCCTTTAGCGTGCTTTCATTCTTTGCCCAACTTCTCTCCAAAAGAAAAGATATTCAGAAAACCACATTGACCAACCAATAACCTACACATTTTAACTTAGCAAATAGAACAACATTAACACAAATGTTGATATTATCAATGAAGCAAAAAAAAAATGCAAGTAGGTTCAAAAGCTTCCATGTCCAATCAGGCCTGAAGCAAACATAAATCATGTGATAAACCAAACCACCAAACAGAATCCCATCCCATTATTATCAATAGATACAAACAATAAAGCCCCATTTCATAATTCATTCCAATTTAAATCTAAGAATATCACATTTATGGTTCTGTGATTGGATATGGCAACATTCACTGTTGAAACCAGTGACACAGCCTGCACTAGTTCTATTTTAAACAAAAGAAAGGCTTAATTCATATATATACATATAATACCCCACTATGTGACAGGGCATAGATCAAGCAGTACAAAATTTAATAAGAGAGAACGGTTCCTGAACGTATGGAAAAGGCACCAATAGCAAAATGAAGAGACTTGAAGGACTGTACCAAGTATAGGAAGATCCAGTCAAGTATTTCTATGTGGTGTTGAATTTGCATCGCAAGCCTTACAAAGATAGGTTACGCCACAAAAGCATATATTGACAAAAAAATAAGGTTAAAGTCCAATTATTTGAATGGAAAGAAAACCAGCCCGTGTCATAGGCAAGGAAACCTACACTACAACCATATACTACACTAAAAACAGCGTCTGCACCAATGTAAAGGAAATAAAACTGCAGCAACAATTTTATTAGTGAAAAAGTGACTGCACAGCTTTAATGAAGGAGGTTCTTAATTCCATTCATGAATTCCAATCCAAGGTATACATCAATTCCATATATAACCTTCATTATTTTACCAATTAAATAAATCCTAAAGAATGAAGTAGGTACAATACAAAGTAATTTGACAGATCATTTTATTCAAGGTATATGATTAAGTGCATATATATTCAGCACTAAAAGATTCTTTAGTCATGATTAATGTGCAGCTTTGGCCTACACCGAGAGAATTAGCACCTAGCAAGAAAAGAAAACTAAACACAGTATGATTAATGTTCATCATGTAATCTAACCTCTATGGCTCGGTTAGGGATGATCACACCTTATTTCTCTTTCTCCTTCTTCATACTTCTTCAATTCACAGTCGCCTTTGCATCTTCTTCCAACCTAATTCTTGAAATCTAATTTACAAGAAGAGAAGAGATATGTGACTGTGAAGAAAGAAGAAGAAAAAAAATAAACCATAAAAAAAGAGTAACAGAGAGATAGAAAGAGATGAGAACCTCCTAAACGCTCTTGTTCTACAGCGCCCACCGCCGTGTCACCAGCTTGCTCTCCCCCTTCCACGTCGTCACCCACCGAAAAAAACCTCTTCTTCGACGGCGCTGTGTCCGAGCTCTCTAAGCGTCGCGCTGTGCTGCGCTTGCACTTCTACGGTGACGACGAGCGGTGCGTCATTTCGCTGAAGGCTCGAGCGGTGCTGGTGGACAGCGTCAGTCGCGTAGACGAGGATGAGAAGGATCTGGACCCACGGGTCAGGCACGAATGCGTTGCAGAGCCTGGGAAGTTGGGATCGGTGGAATCTAGGGTTTTGCGGAGAGTGAAGGAGGACTTTGGAACTGGAAAGGGGTTTACAGGATTGGGAGGGTTTGGGAGAAGATAAAAAAGAAAAGTAGAGTTTCAAACTAAACGAAGGGCAATGAAGAGGAACTGGGGTTTACAATAATTAGTCAGAAAAATTATTTTAAAAAAATAAATAAATGTTTAGGGACGGCTTTTACTTAAACCGCCGGAACTATTTAGGGTTTCAAAAACCGCCGGAAAATAACCCCTCTTAAAATATATTTTTTTGTAGTGTGAATTCCTAAAATATATGAGAGTGGATAAGATGAAATTGATAACCCCAACAACATACTAATCCATCTATTTCATTGAAGTGTTTGTATTTTGTTTTAGCCATTGATCAAATTCATGCATACATGTTTATTTTCTGTCTTTTGCATATTAAACTCCAATTATTTTGTTCTTAAGTCTTAAATAATCAACAAATCACATAACTAAACTAGGTCGTTAGTCCTTTGGGAGAACGATACTTGGTCTTATCGAGTTTTATTACTTGAAACGATTGGGTCACACTTGCCGATTGTTCAACAAGTTTGTGGCGCCGCTTTTCGGTGTTCATAAATTTGTCATCAAGTTTTCGGTGCCGTTGCCGGGGACTCGTGGTTTAACTAGTTCATTTGTGTGATTATTGATTATCTTTGACTTGAATTTTGAATTTCTGTTTTTATTTTCTGTTTTTATTTTTCGATTTTTATTCTTATTTTATTTTATTTTATTTTATTTTATTTTATTTTATTTTATTTTATTTTATTTTATTTTATTATTTTTCTGTTTTTATTTTTCTGTTTTTATTTTTCTGTTTTCAATTTTTTTTTTGTATTTTTATTCTATCTTCTTATCTCTTATTTTATATCTTCTTCTGTATCATTTTGTGCTAACAAATATTTTTTAGAGTTTTGTGCCTAATGTTTGCAGGATGCAATTTGGACAAGAATTTAACTATATGGGCACTCAATTCTACTAAGGTAATTTCAACCACTGGTGGGAACCTCACTCAAGCATGGATAAAAATCAATTTTGGCAAGTTGTCGAACAATTTAAAAATCGACCACCACAACAATGGCAGCAAAAACCCTCTCTATCGGGAAGAAGGATAAGGTTGGAGGACGCAGTTCAACAGTACATACAAATATCTAATTGTCATCACAAAAGCACTCAAGCTGCCGAAGAATTTGATAGGCTGCCACCACAACAATGGCAGCAACAACCCTCTCTATCAGAAAGTTTGGATGACACCCTTCAACGATTTTTGAAAAATTCCACCTCTACTCAGAAAAGCATTGAAGCATCATGTAAAAGGATGGAAATGCACCTTCGTTACATTAGTAAGAGATTGAACGTTAAGGTTAATACTGAAGTTAACCCTAAGGAGGAAGGTGAAGCCATTGTCACTGAAAGTGACAAGATTTTTGCTGAGAAAAAAATAGGGAGAGATGAGGAAAAGATAGAGAGAGAAGAAAAAGAAGAGTTGAGTGAGAAAGATAAAGATGAAGAAAAAGAAAAGGAGGTGGTTGAGAGAGAAGAGAGAAAGAAAATTTGTGTGAAAATAAAGAAGTTGAGAAGAAAAAGAGAAGGGAAGAAAAAAATAAGAGAAAAGAAAAAGAGAAAATTTAGGGAGAGGAAAAGTAAGAAAAAGAAGATGAGAGGAAAGAAGAAGGAATCATATGAAAAACCCCATCCTCATCTAAAGAAGACTCATAGGAAGGAAAAGAAATTTAAGTGCTTTACGGAAATCTTCAAGAAATTGGAGATTAAAGTTCCTATGATTTGATCAAATTTCTGAAGAAGTTCAGTAGAAAGAAGAAAAAGAAGATGGAACATGAGCTTTATTGGGTCAAGCTAGTGACGTTAAAAGAGCGCTTGTTGGGAGGCAACCCAATGATTTAAGAACTTTTAATTTTTGG